>NW_028133362.1:0-600000 GCF_964374135.1 Grampus griseus | reverse complement strand
GTGATAGGATTGGAGAGGTTCGGTGAGCAAATGAAGACCCTTTGAAGTCATATTGCATGGTACCCATTACACGGGTCTCAACTCTCCAGGTTTAAGGTATTCTTCCTTCAGCTACAATATGCATGTGGAACCTAGAGTATGATCAACCATGTGATCGGGAGACGTGTTCAAATATGTCTCAGTTTTCATACCCTGGTACTCGGGTGCAACATTCCAGACGCTTTACTAACACTCTTCCGACTTGGAGAGTAAGTCCCTTTAACCTCCTGTTTGGCCCAGTTTGCAATTTCTGTGGAAGATGAACAGGAATAGCGAGAACCAATGAGAGACTAGCTGGAGGTGTCTGGACGGGCAAATTTAACTCTCATTTCCCACCAGGAAGAGGAATTAACCAAAGGCTCAATGTGCCGTGCCGGAAACAGATTAGGGCCTGAAGCCATCCTGCGGTGTTGCGGCCAGCTCACAAGAAAGTGAGTTGAAGAAAGGAGCTCAGGGGCACTGTAATTCACAAACCTGCAGAGTTATAAATGACACCTGTCGTCCAAAAATATACTGAAGTAAGGCTGCCAAGAGGACTTGAAAGCGGGGCAGAATTGCAGGAAACCGATTTCAGGAGGTAGACTGGAATTGCATTGAAAGCATAGGAAAAGAGGCAGAACGTCCACAATGATGCACTTGGCCAAAAAGGGCGTATGCGTTTTTTCCTGAATATATTCAGGAAAAAACGCATACGCCCTTGTTGGCCAACCAAGCAAACTTGCAAAGGAAATCTGCACTACAATGAAGTCTCACTTCCGCCAGGTCAAAAGGGCCATCTGAAAAAAGTGTAAAATCCAGAAAGGCAGGACAGGCCATGGATAACTGGGAGCCTTGTTATGCTGATGGGCGGGATGTAAATTGCCAACAGACACTTGGGAGAAGTGTATGGTGTTTCCTGAAACATCTAAAAAACAAAGCAACAGAGCGTAGGGCACTTCCACTTATGGTCCTATAGCTTAGGGAAATTAAAATCAAAAAGACACAGCCACCCCATAGTTTGGGACGGATCTGTTTACAAGAACCTCGTTTATAGTACAAGTTCAACATCGCAGAAAGTGAAAAATGGATAAAGAAGTTGTGGTATTTACTTACAAAGCAATATCACTCAGCAATGAAATCTATGTCATCAGGCCCGTAGCAACATAATGAGTGGATTCAGGTACGATGATTCTAACTGAAATAAGTCACACAGAAAAAGAAACATCATAAGTTATCACTAATACACGGAATGTAAACTTGGCTACACAGGAACTGAATTCCAAAACAGAACAGGGTCTCAAATTTAGAAAACCAACTTATGCTTGCTTAAGGGGAAAGGTGAGTTGGGGTGCTGCATAAAACCAGAGATTGAAATGAGCACAGATAAAGTTCCTTAAGCCAAATATGGAATAGACAAGTGCTACTCCTTGCTCAACGAAATGGACTCAACACCCCATATTAAATGCATAAGAATGTACCTGACTAGTAAGTATCTTAAAACCTATGGATTGCTATGTCTCCAAAAGAGAACCAAGCGTGTGTACAGGGGCATAAAGGCAGCAGTGATAGGATTGGAGAGGTTCGGTGAGCAAATGAAGACCCTTTGAAGTCATATTGTATGGTACCCATTCCACGGGTCTCAACTCTCCAGGTTTAAGGGATTCTTCCTTCAGCTAAAACATGCATGTGGAACCCAGAGTATGATCAACCGTGTGAACGGGAGACGTGTTCAAATATGTCTCAGTTTTCCTCCCCTGGTACTCGGGTGCAACATTCCAGACGCTTTACTAACACTCTCCCACTTGGAGAGTCAGCGCCTTTAACCTCCTGTTTGGCCCAGTTTGCAATTTCTGCGGAAGATGAACAGGAATAGGGAGAACCAATGAGAGACTAGCTGGAGGTGTCTGGACGGGCAAATTTAACTCTCATTTCCCACCAGGAAGAGGAATTAACCAAAGGCTCAGTGTGCCGTGCCGGAACCAGATTAGGGCCTGAAGCCATCCTGCGGTGTTGCGGCCAGCTCAAAAGAAAGCGAGTTGAAGAAAGGAGCTCAGGGGCACTGTAATTCACAAACCTGCAGAGTTATAAATGACAGCTATCGTCCAAAAATATACTGAAGTAAGGCTGCCAAGAGGACTTGAGAGCGGGGCAGAATTGCAGGAAACCGATTTCAGGAGGTAGACTGGAATTGCATTGAAAGCATAGGAAAAGAGGCAGAACGTCCACAATGATGCACTTGGCCCAAAAGGGCGTATGCGTTTTTTCCTGAATATATTCAGGAAAAAACGCATACGCCCTTTTTGGCCAACCAAGCAAACTTGCAAAGGAAATCTGCACTACAATGAAGTCTCACTTCCACCAGGTCGAAAGGGCCATCTGAAAAAAGTGTAAAATCCAGAAAGGCAGGACAGGCCATGGAGAACTCGGAGCCTTCTTATGCTGATGGGCGGGATGTAAATTGCCAACAGACACTTGGGAGAAGTGTATGGTGTTTCCTGAAACATCTAAAAAACAAAGCAACAGAGCCTAGGGCACTTCCACTTATGGTCCTATAGCTTAGGGAAATTAAAATCAAAAAGACACAGCCACCCCAAAGTTTGGGACGCCTCTGTTTACAAGAATCTAGTTTACAGTACAAGTTCAATATCACAGAAAGTGAAAAATGGATAAAGAACTTGTGGTACTTACGTATAATGCAGTATCACTCAGCAATGATATCTATGTCATCAGGCCCGTAGCAGCATAATGAGTGGATTCAGGTACGATGATTCTAACTGAAATAAGTCACACAGAAAAAGAAACATCATAAGATATCACTAATACATGGAATGTAAACTTGGCTACACAGGAACTGAATTCCAAAACAGAACAGGGTCTCAAGTTTAGAAAACCAACTTATGCTTGCTTAAGGGGAAAGGTGAGTTGGGGTGCTGCATAAAACCAGAGATTGAAATGAGCACAGATAAAGTTCCTTAAGCCAAATATGGAATAGACAAGAGCTACTCCTTGCTCAACGAAATGGACTCAACACCCCATATTAAACGCCTAAGAATGTACCTGACTAGTAAGTATCTTAAAACCTATGGATTGCTATGTGTCCAAAAGAGAATCAAGCGTGTGTACAGGGGCATAAACGCAGCAGTGATAGGATTGGAGAGGTTCGGTGAGCAAATGAAGACCCTTTGAAGTCATATTGCATGGTACCCATTACACGGGTCTCCACTCTCCAGGTTTAAGGTATTCTTCCTTCAGCTAAAACATGCATGTGGAACCCAGAGTATGATCAACCGTGTGAACGGGAGACGTGTTCAAATATGTCTCAGTTTTCCTCCCCTGGTACTCGGGTGCAACATTCCAGACGCTTTACTAACACTCTCCCCACTTGGAGAGTCAGCGCCTTTAACCTCCTGTTTGGCCCAGTTTGCAATTTCTGCGGAAGATGAACAGGAATAGGGAGAACCAATGAGAGACTAGCTGGAGGTGTCTGGATGGGCAAATTTAACTCTCATTTCCCACCAGGAAGAGGAAATAACCAAAGGCTCGGCGTGCCGTGCCGGAACCAGATTAGGGCCTGAAGCCATCCTGCGGTGTTGCGGCCAGCTCACAAGAAAACGAGTTGAAGAAAGGAGCTCAGGGGCACTGTAATTCACAAACCTGCAGAGTTATAAATGACAGCTATCGTCCAAAAATATACTGAAGTAAGGCTGCCAAGAGGACTTGAAAGCGGGGCAGAATTGCAGGAAACCGATTTCAGGAGGTAGACTGGAATTGCATTGAAAGCATAGGAAAAGAGGCAGAACGTCCACAATGATGCACTTGGCCAAAAAGGGCGTATGCGTTTTTTCCTGAATATATTCAGGAAAAAACGCATACGCCCTTTTTGGCCAACCAAGCAAGCTTGCAAAGGAAATCTGCACTACAATGAAGTCTCACTTCCCCCCGGTCAAAAGGGCCATCTGAAAAAAGTGTAAAATCCAGAAAGGCAGGACAGGCCATGGAGAACTGGGAGCCTTGTTATGCTGATGGGCGGGATGTAAATTGCAAACAGACACTTGGGAGAAGTGTATGGTGTTTCCTGAAACATCTAAAAAACAAAGCAACAGAGCCTAGGGCACTTCCACTTATGGTCCTATAGCTTAGGGAAATTAAAATCAAAAAGACACAGCCACCCCAAAGTTTGGGACGCCTCTGTTTACAAGAACCTCGTTTACCGTACAAGTTCAATATCACTGAAAGTGAAAAATGGATAAAGAAGTTGTGGTACTTACGTACAATGCAGTATCACTCAGCAATGAAATCTATGTCATCAGGCCCTTAGCAGCACAATGAGTGGATTCAGGTACGATGATTCTAACTGAAATAAGTCACACAGAAAAAGAAACATCATAAGTTATCACTAATACACGGAATGTAAACTTGGCTACACAGGAACTGAATTCCAAAACAGAACAGGATCTCAAATTTAGAAAACCAACTTATGCTTGCTTAAGGGGAAAGGTGATTTGGGGTGCTGCATAAAACCAGAGATTGAAATGAGCACAGATAAAGTTCCTTAAGCCAAATATGGAATAGAAAATAGCTACTCCTTACTCAACGAAATGAACTCAACACCGCATATTAAACGCCTAAGAATGTACCTGACTAGTAAGTATCTTAAAACCTATGGATTGCTATGTCTCCAAAGGAGAATCAAGCGTGTATACAGGGGCATAAACGCAGCAGTGATAGGATTGGAGAGGTTCGGTGAGCAAATGAAGACCCTTTGAAGTCATATTGCATGGTACCCATTCCACGGGTCTCAACTCTCCAGGTTTAAGGTATTCTTCCTTCAGCTAAAACATGCATGTGGAACCCAGAGTATGATCAACCGTGTCAACGGGAGACGTGTTCAAATATGTCTCAGTTTTCCTCCCCTGGTACTCGGGTGCAACATTCCAAACACTTTACTAACACTCTCCCCACTTGGAGAGTCAGCGCCTTTAACCTCCTGTTTGGCCCAGTTTGCAATTTCTGTGGAAGATGAACAGGAATAGCGAGAACCAATGAGAGACTAGCTGGAGGTGTCTGGACGGGCAAATTTAACTCTCATTTCCCACCAGGAAGAGCAATTAACCAAAGGCTCAGCGTGCCGTGCCGGAACCAGATTAGGGCCTGAAGCCATCCTGCGGTGTTGCGGCCAGCTCACAAGAAAGTGAGTTGAAGAAAGGAGCTCAGGGGCACTGTAATTCACAAACCTGCAGAGTTATAAATGACATCTATCGTCCAAAAATATACTGAAGTAAGGCTGCCAAGAGGACTTGAAAGCGGGGCAGAATTGCAGGAAACTGATTTCAGGAGGTAGACTGGAATTGCATTGAAAGCATAGGAAAAGAGGCAGAACGTCCACAATGATGCACTTGGCCCAAAAGGGCGTATGCGTTTTTTCCTGAATATATTCAGGAAAAAACGCATACGCCCTTTTTGGCCAACCAAGCAAACTTGCAAAGGAAATCTGCACTACAATGAAGTCTCACTTCCCCCAGGTCAAAAGGGCCATCTGAAAAAAGTGTAAAATCCAGAAAGGCAGGACAGGCCATGGAGATCTGGGAGCCTTGTTATGCTGATGGGCGGGATGTAAATTGCCAACAGACACTCGGGAGAAGTGTATGGTGTTTCCTGAAACATCTAAAAAACAAAGCAACAGAGCCTAGGGCACTTCCACTTATGGTCCTATAGCTAAGGGAAATTAAAATAAAAAAGACACAGCCACCCCAAAGTTTGGGACGCCTCTGTTTACAAGAACCTCGTTTACCGTACAAGTTCAATATCACAGAAAGTGAAAAATGGATAAAGAACTTGTGGTACTTACGTACAATGCAGTATCACTCAGCAATGAAATCTATGTCATCAGGCACTTAGCAGCACAATGAGTGGATTCAGGTACGATGATTCTAACTGAAATAAGTCACACAGAAAACGAAACATCATAAGATATCACTAATACACGGAATGTAAACTTGGCTACACAGGAACTGAATTACAGAACAGAACACGGTCTCAAATTTAGAAAACCAACTTATGCTTGCTTAAGGGTAAAGGTGAGTTGGGGTGCTGCATAAAACCAGAGATTGAAATGAACACAGATAAAGTTCCTTAAGCCAAATATGGAATAGACAAGAGCTACTCCTTGCTCAACGAAATGGACTCAACACCCCATATTAAATGCCTAAGAATGTACCTGACTAGTAAGTATCTTAAAACCTATGGATTGCTATGTCTCCGAAAGAGAATCAAGCATGTGTACAGGGGCATAAACGCAGCAGTGATAGGATTGGAGAGGTTCGGTGAGCAAATGAAGACCCTTTGAAGTCATATTGCATGGTACCCATTACACGGGTCTCAACTCTCCAGGTTTAAGGTATTCTTCCTTCAGCTACAATATGCATGTGGAACCTAGAGTAAGATCAACCATGTGATCGGGAGACGTGTTCAAATATGTCTCAGTTTTCATACCCTGGTACTCGGGTGCAACATTCCAGACGCTTTACTAACACTCTTCCGACTTGGAGAGTAAGTCCCTTTAACCTCCTGTTTGGCCCAGTTTGCAATTTCTGTGGAAGATGAACAGGAATAGCGAGAACCAATGAGAGACTAGCTGGAGGTGTCTGGACGGGCAAATTTAACTCTCATTTCCCACCAGGAAGAGGAATTAACCAAAGGCTCAATGTGCCGTGCCGGAAACAGATTAGGGCCTGAAGCCATCCTGCGGTGTTGCGGCCAGCTCACAAGAAAGTGAGTTGAAGAAAGGAGCTCAGGGGCACTGTAATTCACAAACCTGCAGAGTTATAAATGACACCTGTCGTCCAAAAATATACTGAAGTAAGGCTGCCAAGAGGACTTGAAAGCGGGGCAGAATTGCAGGAAACCGATTTCAGGAGGTAGACTGGAATTGCATTGAAAGCATAGGAAAAGAGGCAGAACGTCCACAATGATGCACTTGGCCAAAAAGGGCGTATGCGTTTTTTCCTGAATATATTCAGGAAAAAACGCATACGCCCTTGTTGGCCAACCAAGCAAACTTGCAAAGGAAATCTGCACTACAATGAAGTCTCACTTCCGCCAGGTCAAAAGGGCCATCTGAAAAAAGTGTAAAATCCAGAAAGGCAGGACAGGCCATGGATAACTGGGAGCCTTGTTATGCTGATGGGCGGGATGTAAATTGCCAACAGACACTTGGGAGAAGTGTATGGTGTTTCCTGAAACATCTAAAAAACAAAGCAACAGAGCGTAGGGCACTTCCACTTATGGTCCTATAGCTTAGGGAAATTAAAATCAAAAAGACACAGCCACCCCATAGTTTGGGACGGATCTGTTTACAAGAACCTCGTTTATAGTACAAGTTCAACATCGCAGAAAGTGAAAAATGGATAAAGAAGTTGTGGTATTTACTTACAAAGCAATATCACTCAGCAATGAAATCTATGTCATCAGGCCCGTAGCAACATAATGAGTGGATTCAGGTACGATGATTCTAACTGAAATAAGTCACACAGAAAAAGAAACATCATAAGTTATCACTAATACACGGAATGTAAACTTGGCTACACAGGAACTGAATTCCAAAACAGAACAGGGTCTCAAATTTAGAAAACCAACTTATGCTTGCTTAAGGGGAAAGGTGAGTTGGGGTGCTGCATAAAACCAGAGATTGAAATGAGCACAGATAAAGTTCCTTAAGCCAAATATGGAATAGACAAGTGCTACTCCTTGCTCAACGAAATGGACTCAACACCCCATATTAAATGCATAAGAATGTACCTGACTAGTAAGTATCTTAAAACCTATGGATTGCTATGTCTCCAAAAGAGAACCAAGCGTGTGTACAGGGGCATAAAGGCAGCAGTGATAGGATTGGAGAGGTTCGGTGAGCAAATGAAGACCCTTTGAAGTCATATTGTATGGTACCCATTCCACGGGTCTCAACTCTCCAGGTTTAAGGGATTCTTCCTTCAGCTAAAACATGCATGTGGAACCCAGAGTATGATCAACCGTGTGAACGGGAGACGTGTTCAAATATGTCTCAGTTTTCCTCCCCTGGTACTCGGGTGCAACATTCCAGACGCTTTACTAACACTCTCCCACTTGGAGAGTCAGCGCCTTTAACCTCCTGTTTGGCCCAGTTTGCAATTTCTGCGGAAGATGAACAGGAATAGGGAGAACCAATGAGAGACTAGCTGGAGGTGTCTGGACGGGCAAATTTAACTCTCATTTCCCACCAGGAAGAGGAATTAACCAAAGGCTCAGTGTGCCGTGCCGGAACCAGATTAGGGCCTGAAGCCATCCTGCGGTGTTGCGGCCAGCTCAAAAGAAAGCGAGTTGAAGAAAGGAGCTCAGGGGCACTGTAATTCACAAACCTGCAGAGTTATAAATGACAGCTATCGTCCAAAAATATACTGAAGTAAGGCTGCCAAGAGGACTTGAGAGCGGGGCAGAATTGCACGAAACCGATTTCAGGAGGTAGACTGGAATTGCATTGAAAGCATAGGAAAAGAGGCAGAACGTCCACAATGATGCACTTGGCCCAAAAGGGCGTATGCGTTTTTTCCTGAATATATTCAGGAAAAAACGCATACGCCCTTTTTGGCCAACCAAGCAAACTTGCAAAGGAAATCTGCACTACAATGAAGTCTCACTTCCACCAGGTCGAAAGGGCCATCTGAAAAAAGTGTAAAATCCAGAAAGGCAGGACAGGCCATGGAGAACTCGGAGCCTTCTTATGCTGATGGGCGGGATGTAAATTGCCAACAGACACTTGGGAGAAGTGTATGGTGTTTCCTGAAACATCTAAAAAACAAAGCAACAGAGCCTAGGGCACTTCCACTTATGGTCCTATAGCTTAGGGAAATTAAAATCAAAAAGACACAGCCACCCCAAAGTTTGGGACGCCTCTGTTTACAAGAATCTAGTTTACAGTACAAGTTCAATATCACAGAAAGTGAAAAATGGATAAAGAACTTGTGGTACTTACGTATAATGCAGTATCACTCAGCAATGATATCTATGTCATCAGGCCCGTAGCAGCATAATGAGTGGATTCAGGTACGATGATTCTAACTGAAATAAGTCACACAGAAAAAGAAACATCATAAGATATCACTAATACATGGAATGTAAACTTGGCTACACAGGAACTGAATTCCAAAACAGAACAGGGTCTCAAGTTTAGAAAACCAACTTATGCTTGCTTAAGGGGAAAGGTGAGTTGGGGTGCTGCATAAAACCAGAGATTGAAATGAGCACAGATAAAGTTCCTTAAGCCAAATATGGAATAGACAAGAGCTACTCCTTGCTCAACGAAATGGACTCAACACCCCATATTAAACGCCTAAGAATGTACCTGACTAGTAAGTATCTTAAAACCTATGGATTGCTATGTGTCCAAAAGAGAATCAAGCGTGTGTACAGGGGCATAAACGCAGCAGTGATAGGATTGGAGAGGTTCGGTGAGCAAATGAAGACCCTTTGAAGTCATATTGCATGGTACCCATTACACGGGTCTCCACTCTCCAGGTTTAAGGTATTCTTCCTTCAGCTAAAACATGCATGTGGAACCCAGAGTATGATCAACCGTGTGAACGGGAGACGTGTTCAAATATGTCTCAGTTTTCCTCCCCTGGTACTCGGGTGCAACATTCCAGACGCTTTACTAACACTCTCCCCACTTGGAGAGTCAGCGCCTTTAACCTCCTGTTTGGCCCAGTTTGCAATTTCTGCGGAAGATGAACAGGAATAGGGAGAACCAATGAGAGACTAGCTGGAGGTGTCTGGATGGGCAAATTTAACTCTCATTTCCCACCAGGAAGAGGAAATAACCAAAGGCTCGGCGTGCCGTGCCGGAACCAGATTAGGGCCTGAAGCCATCCTGCGGTGTTGCGGCCAGCTCACAAGAAAACGAGTTGAAGAAAGGAGCTCAGGGGCACTGTAATTCACAAACCTGCAGAGTTATAAATGACAGCTATCGTCCAAAAATATACTGAAGTAAGGCTGCCAAGAGGACTTGAAAGCGGGGCAGAATTGCAGGAAACCGATTTCAGGAGGTAGACTGGAATTGCATTGAAAGCATAGGAAAAGAGGCAGAACGTCCACAATGATGCACTTGGCCAAAAAGGGCGTATGCGTTTTTTCCTGAATATATTCAGGAAAAAACGCATACGCCCTTTTTGGCCAACCAAGCAAGCTTGCAAAGGAAATCTGCACTACAATGAAGTCTCACTTCCCCCCGGTCAAAAGGGCCATCTGAAAAAAGTGTAAAATCCAGAAAGGCAGGACAGGCCATGGAGAACTGGGAGCCTTGTTATGCTGATGGGCGGGATGTAAATTGCAAACAGACACTTGGGAGAAGTGTATGGTGTTTCCTGAAACATCTAAAAAACAAAGCAACAGAGCCTAGGGCACTTCCACTTATGGTCCTATAGCTTAGGGAAATTAAAATCAAAAAGACACAGCCACCCCAAAGTTTGGGACGCCTCTGTTTACAAGAACCTCGTTTACCGTACAAGTTCAATATCACTGAAAGTGAAAAATGGATAAAGAAGTTGTGGTACTTACGTACAATGCAGTATCACTCAGCAATGAAATCTATGTCATCAGGCCCTTAGCAGCACAATGAGTGGATTCAGGTACGATGATTCTAACTGAAATAAGTCACACAGAAAAAGAAACATCATAAGTTATCACTAATACACGGAATGTAAACTTGGCTACACAGGAACTGAATTCCAAAACAGAACAGGATCTCAAATTTAGAAAACCAACTTATGCTTGCTTAAGGGGAAAGGTGATTTGGGGTGCTGCATAAAACCAGAGATTGAAATGAGCACAGATAAAGTTCCTTAAGCCAAATATGGAATAGAAAATAGCTACTCCTTACTCAACGAAATGAACTCAACACCGCATATTAAACGCCTAAGAATGTACCTGACTAGTAAGTATCTTAAAACCTATGGATTGCTATGTCTCCAAAGGAGAATCAAGCGTGTATACAGGGGCATAAACGCAGCAGTGATAGGATTGGAGAGGTTCGGTGAGCAAATGAAGACCCTTTGAAGTCATATTGCATGGTACCCATTCCACGGGTCTCAACTCTCCAGGTTTAAGGTATTCTTCCTTCAGCTAAAACATGCATGTGGAACCCAGAGTATGATCAACCGTGTCAACGGGAGACGTGTTCAAATATGTCTCAGTTTTCCTCCCCTGGTACTCGGGTGCAACATTCCAAACACTTTACTAACACTCTCCCCACTTGGAGAGTCAGCGCCTTTAACCTCCTGTTTGGCCCAGTTTGCAATTTCTGTGGAAGATGAACAGGAATAGCGAGAACCAATGAGAGACTAGCTGGAGGTGTCTGGACGGGCAAATTTAACTCTCATTTCCCACCAGGAAGAGCAATTAACCAAAGGCTCAGCGTGCCGTGCCGGAACCAGATTAGGGCCTGAAGCCATCCTGCGGTGTTGCGGCCAGCTCACAAGAAAGTGAGTTGAAGAAAGGAGCTCAGGGGCACTGTAATTCACAAACCTGCAGAGTTATAAATGACATCTATCGTCCAAAAATATACTGAAGTAAGGCTGCCAAGAGGACTTGAAAGCGGGGCAGAATTGCAGGAAACTGATTTCAGGAGGTAGACTGGAATTGCATTGAAAGCATAGGAAAAGAGGCAGAACGTCCACAATGATGCACTTGGCCCAAAAGGGCGTATGCGTTTTTTCCTGAATATATTCAGGAAAAAACGCATACGCCCTTTTTGGCCAACCAAGCAAACTTGCAAAGGAAATCTGCACTACAATGAAGTCTCACTTCCCCCAGGTCAAAAGGGCCATCTGAAAAAAGTGTAAAATCCAGAAAGGCAGGACAGGCCATGGAGATCTGGGAGCCTTGTTATGCTGATGGGCGGGATGTAAATTGCCAACAGACACTCGGGAGAAGTGTATGGTGTTTCCTGAAACATCTAAAAAACAAAGCAACAGAGCCTAGGGCACTTCCACTTATGGTCCTATAGCTAAGGGAAATTAAAATAAAAAAGACACAGCCACCCCAAAGTTTGGGACGCCTCTGTTTACAAGAACCTCGTTTACCGTACAAGTTCAATATCACAGAAAGTGAAAAATGGATAAAGAACTTGTGGTACTTACGTACAATGCAGTATCACTCAGCAATGAAATCTATGTCATCAGGCACTTAGCAGCACAATGAGTGGATTCAGGTACGATGATTCTAACTGAAATAAGTCACACAGAAAACGAAACATCATAAGATATCACTAATACACGGAATGTAAACTTGGCTACACAGGAACTGAATTACAGAACAGAACACGGTCTCAAATTTAGAAAACCAACTTATGCTTGCTTAAGGGTAAAGGTGAGTTGGGGTGCTGCATAAAACCAGAGATTGAAATGAACACAGATAAAGTTCCTTAAGCCAAATATGGAATAGACAAGAGCTACTCCTTGCTCAACGAAATGGACTCAACACCGCATATTAAACGCCTAAGAATGTACCTGACTAGTAAGTATCTTAAAACCTACGGATTGCTATGTCTCTGAAAGAGAATCAAGCATGTGTACAGGGGCATAAACGCAGCAGTGATAGGATTGGAGAGGTTTGGTGAGCAAATGAAGACCCTTTGAAGTCATATTGCATGGTACCCATTCCACGGGTTTCAACTACCCAGTTTTAAGGTATTCTTCCTTCAGCTAAAACATGCATGTGGAACCTAGAGTATGATCAACCATGTGATCGGGAGACGTGTTCAAATATGTCTCAGTTTTCGTACCCTGGTACTCGGGTGCAACATTCCAGACGCTTTACTAACACTCTCCCCACTTGGAGAGTCAGCGCCTTTAACCTCCTGTTAGGCCCAGTTTGCAATTTCTGCGGAAGATGAACAGGAATAGCGAGAACCAATGAGAGACTAGCTGGAGGTGTCTGGACGGGCAAATTTAACTCTCATTTCCCACCAGGAAGAGGAAATAACCAAAGGCTCAGCGTGCCGTGCCAGAACCACATTAGGGCCTGAAGCCATCCTGTGGTGTTGCGGCCAGCACAACAGAAAGCGAATTGAAGAAAGGAGCTCAGGGGCACTGTAATTCACAAACCTGCAGAGTTATAAATGACAGCTATCGTCCAAAAATATACTGAAGTAAGGCTGCCAAGAGGACTTGAAAGCGGGGCAGAATTGCAGGAAACCGATTTCAGGAGGTAGACTGGAATTGCATTTAAAGCATACGAAAAGAGGCTGAATGTCCACAATGATGCACTTGGCCAAAAAGGGCATATGCGTTTTTTCCTGGGAAAAAATGCATACGCCCTTTTTGGCCAACAAAGCAAGCTTGCAAAGGAAATCTGCACTACAATGAAGTCTCACTTCCCCCCGGTCAAAAGGGCCATCTGAAAAAAGTGTAAAATCCAGAAAGGCAGGACAGGCCATGGAGAACTGGGAGCCTTGTTATGCTGATGTGTGGGATGTAAATTGCCAAAAGCCATTGGGGAGAAGGGTATGGTGTTTCCTGAAATATCTAAAAAACAAAGCAACAGAGCCTAGGGCACTTCCACTTATGGTCCTATAGCTTAGGGAAATTAAAATCAAAAAGACACAGCCACCCCAAAGTTTGGGACGGCTCTGTTTACAAGAACCTCTTTTATGGTACAAGTTCGATATCGCAGAAAGAGAAAAATGGATAAAGAAATTGTGATACTTATGTACAATGCAATATCACTCAGCAATGAAATCTATGTCAACAGGCCCATAGCAGCATAACGAGTGGATTCAGGTATGATGATTCTAACTGAAATAAGTCACACAGAAAAACAAACATCATAAGATATCACTAATACACGGAATGTAAACTTGGCTACACAGGAACTGAATTACAAAACAGAACAGGGTCTCAAATTTAGAAAACCAACTTATGCTTGCTTAAGGAGAAAGGTGAGTCGGGGTGCTGCATAAAACCAGAGATTGAAATGAGCACAGATAAAGTTCCTTAAGCCAAATATGTAATAGACAAGAGCTACTCCTTGCTCAACGAAATGGACTCAACACCCCATATTAAACGCCTAAGAATGTACCTGACTAGTAAGTATCTTAAAACCTATGGATTCCTATGTCTGCGAAAGAGAATCAAGCATGTGTACAGGGGCATAAACACAACAGTGATAGGATTGGAGAGGTTCGGTGAGCAAATGAAGACCCTTTGAAGTCATATTGCATGGTACCCATTCCACGGGTCACAACTCTCCAGGTTTAAGGGATTCTTACTTCAGAGAAAACATGCATGTGGAACCCAGAGTATGATCCACCGTGTGATCGGGAGACGTGTTCAAATATGTCTCAGTTTTCGTCCCCTGGTACTCGGGTACAACATTCCAGATGCTTTACTAACACTCTCCCAACTTGGAGAGTCACTGCCTTTAACCTCCTGTTTGGCCCAGTTTGCAATGTCTGCGGAAGATGAAGAGGAACAGGGAGGACCAATGAGAGACTAGCTGGAGGTTTCTGGACGGGCAAATTTAAGTCTCATTTCCCACCAGGAAGAGGAATTAACCAAAGGCTCAGCGTGCCGTGCCGTAACCAGATTAGGGCCTGAAGCAATCCTGCGGTGTTGCGGCCAGCTCACAAGAAAGCGAGTTGAAGAAAGGAGCACAGGGGCATTGTCATTCACAAACCTGCAGACTTATAAATGACAGCTATGGTCCAAAAATATACTGAAGTAAGGCTGCCAAGAGGACTTGAAATCGGGCAGAATTGCAGGAAACCGATTTCAGGAGGTAGACTGGAATTGCATTGAAAGCATAGGAAAAGAGGCAGAACGTCCACAATGATGCACTTGGCCAAAAAGGGCGTATGCGTTTTTTCCTAAATATATTCAGGAAAAAACGCATACGCCCTTTTTGGCCAACCAAGCAAGCTTGCAAAGGAAATCTGCACTATAATGAAGTCTCACGTCCCCCCGGTCAAAAGGGCCATCTGAAAAAAGTGTAAAATCCAGAAAGGAAGGACAGGCCATGGAGAACTGGGAGCCTTGTTATGCTGATGGGCGGGATGTAGATTGCCAGCAGCCACTCGGGAGAAGGGTATGGTGTTTCCAGAAATATCTAAAAAACAAAGCAACAGAGCCTAGGGCACTTCCACTTATGGTCCTATAGCTTAGGGAAATTAAAATCAAAAAGTCACAGCCACCCCAAAGTTTGGGACGGCTCTGTTTACAAGAACCTCGTTTACGGTTCAAGTTCAATATCGCAGAAAGTGAAAAATGGATAAAGAAGTTGTGGTACTTACGTACAATGCAATATCACTCAGCAATGAAATCTATGTCATCAGGCACATAGCAGCATCATGAGTGGATTCAGGTATGATGATTCTAACTGTAATAAGTCACACAGAAAACGAAACATCATAAGATATCACTAATACACGGAATGTAAATTTAGCTACACAGGAACTGAATTACAAAACAGAACAGGGTCTCAAATTTAGAAAACGAACTTATGCTTGCTTAAGGGAAAGGTGAGTCGAAGTGCTGCATAAAACCAGAGATTGAAATGAGCACAGATAAAGTTCCTTAAGCCAAATATGTAATAGACAAGAGCTACTCCTTGCTCAACGAAATGGACTCAACACCCCATATTAAACGCCTAAGAATGTACCTGACTAGTAAGTATCTGAAAACCTATGGATTGCTATGTCTGCGAAAGAGAATCAAGCATGTGTACAGGGGCATAAACACAACAGTGATAGGATTGGAGAGGTTCGGTGACCAAATGAAGACCCTTTGAAGTCATATTGCATGGTACCCATTCCACGGGTCTCAACTCTCCAGGTTTAAGGGATTCTTCCTTCAGCTAAAACATGCATGTGGAACCCAGAGTATGATCAACCGTGTGATCGGGAGACGTGTTCAAATATGTCTCAGTTTTCATCCCCTGGTACTCGGGGGGAACATTCCAGACGCTTTACGAACACTCTCCCGACTTGGAG
Source organism: Grampus griseus (assembly GCF_964374135.1). Taxonomy (NCBI): domain Eukaryota; kingdom Metazoa; phylum Chordata; class Mammalia; order Artiodactyla; family Delphinidae; genus Grampus; species Grampus griseus. The sequence goes on along the minus strand of NW_028133362.1, from coordinate 583,967 downwards.
AGTCAGTGCCTTTAACCTCCTGTTTGGTCCAGTTTGCAATTTCTGCGGAAGATGAACAGGAATAGGGAGAACCAATGAGAGACTAGCTGGAGGTGTCTGGACGGGCAAATTTAACTCTCATTTCCCACCAGGAAGAGGAATTAACCAAAGGCTCAGCGTGCCGTGCCGGAACCAGATTAGGGCCTGAAGCAATCCTGCGGTGTTTCGGCCAGCTCACAAGAAAGCGAGTTGAAGAAAGGAGCTCAGGGGCACTGTAATTCACAAACCTGCAGTCTTATAAATGACAGCTATCGTCCAAAAATATACTGAAGTAAGGCTGCCAAGAGCACTTGAAAGCGGGGCAGAATTGCAGGAAACCGATTTCAGGAGGTAGACTGGAACTGCATTTAAAGCATAGGAAAAGAGGCAGAACGTCCACAATGATGCACTTGGCCAAAAAGGGCATATGCGTTTTTTCCTGGGAAAAAACGCATACGCCCTTTTTGGCCAACCAAGCAAGCTTGCAAAGGAAATCTGCACTACAATGAAGTCTCACTTCCCCCCAGTCAAAAGGGCCATCTGAAAAAAGTGTAAAATCCAGAAAGGCAGGACAGGCCATGGAGAACTGGGAGCCTTGTTATGCTGATGGGCGGGATGTAGATTGCCAGCAGCCACTAGGGAGAAGGGTATGGTGTTTCCAGAAATATCTAAAAAACAAAGCAACAGAGCCTAGGGCACTTCCACTTATGGTCCTATAGCTTAGGGAAATTAAAATCAAAAAGTCACAGCCACCCCAAAGTTTGGGACGGCTCTGTTTACAAGAACCTCGTTTACGGTACAAGTTCAATATCACAGAAAGTGAAAAATGGATAAAGAAGTTGTGGTACTTACGTACAATGCAATATCACTCAGCAATGAAATCTATGTCATCAGGCCCGTAGCAGCATAATGAGTGGATTCAGGTACGATGATTCTAACTGAAATAAGTCACACAGAAAAAGAAACATCATAAGATATCACTAATACACGGAATGTAAACTTGGCTACAAAGGAACTAAATTCCAAAACAGAACAGGGTCTCAAATTTAGAAAACCAACTTATGCTTGCTTAAGGGGAATGGTGAGTTGGGGTGCTGCATAAAACCAGAGATTGAAATGAGCACAGATAAAGTTCCTTAAGCCAAATATGGAATAGACAAGAGCTACTCCTTGCTCAACGAAATGGACTCAACACCCCATATTAAACGCCTAAGAATGTACCTGACTAGTAAGTATCTTAAAACCTATGGATTGCTATGTGTCCAAAAGAGAATCAAGCGTGTGTACAGGGGCATAAACGCAGCAGTGATAGGATTGGAGAGGTTCGGTGAGCAAATGAAGACCCTTTGAAGTCATATTGCATGGTACCCATTACACGGGTCTCCACTCTCCAGGTTTAAGGTATTCTTCCTTCAGCTAAAACATGCATGTGGAACCCAGAGTATGATCAACCGTGTGAACGGGAGACGTGTTCAAATATGTCTCAGTTTTCCTCCCCTGGTACTCGGGTGCAACATTCCAGACGCTTTACTAACACTCTCCCCACTTGGAGAGTCAGCGCCTTTAACCTCCTGTTTGGCCCAGTTTGCAATTTCTGCGGAAGATGAACAGGAATAGGGAGAACCAATGAGAGACTAGCTGGAGGTGTCTGGATGGGCAAATTTAACTCTCATTTCCCACCGGGAAGAGGAAATAACCAAAGGCTCGGCGTGCCGTGCCGGAACCTCATTAGGGCCTGAAGCCATCCTGCGGTGTTGCGGCCAGCTCACAAGAAAGCGAGTTGAAGAAAGGAGCTCAGGGGCACTGTAATTCACAAACCTGCAGAGTTATAAATGACAGCTATCGTCCAAAAATATACTGAAGTAAGGCTGCCAAGAGGACTTGAAAGCGGGGCAGAATTGCAGGAAACCGATTTCAGGAGGTAGACTGGAATTGCATTGAAAGCATAGGAAAAGAGGCAGAACGTCCACAATGATGCACTTGGCCAAAAAGGGCGTATGCGTTTTTTCCTAAATATATTCAGGAAAAAACGCATACGCCCTTTTTGGCCAACCAAGCAAGCTTGCAAAGCAAATCTGCACTACAATGAAGTCTCACTTCCCCCCGGTCAAAAGGGCCATCTGAAAAAAGTGTAAAATCCAGAAAGGCAGGACAGGCCATGGAGAACTGGGAGCCTTGTTATGCTGATGGGTGGGATGTAAATTGCCAACAGCCACTCGGGAGAAGTGTATGGTGTTTCCTGAAACATCTAAAAAACAAAGCAACAGAGCCTAGTGCACTTCCACTTATGGTCCTATAGCTTAGGAAAATTAAAATCAAAAAGACACAGCCACTCCAAAGTTTGGGACGGCCCTGTTTACAAGAACCTTGTTCATGGTACAAGTTCAATATCGCAAAAAGAGAAAAATGGATAAAGAAGTTCTGATACTTACGTAGAATGCAATAGCACTCAGCAATGAAATCTATGTCATCAGGCCCATAGCAGCATAATGAGTGGATTCAGGTATGATGATTCTAACTGAAATAAATCACACAGAAAAAGAAACATCATAAGATATCACTAATACACGGAATGTAAACTTGGCTACACAGGAACTGAATTACAAAACAGAAAAGGGTCTCAAATTTAGAAAACCAACTTATGCTTGCTTAAGGGGAAAGGTGAGTTGGGGTGCTGCATAAAACCAGAGATTGAAATGAGCACAGATAAAGTTCCTTAAGCCAAATATGTAATAGACAAGAGCTACTCCTTGCTCAATGAAATGGACTCAACATCCCATATTAAACTCCTAAGAATGTACCTGACTTGTAAGTATGTTAAAACCTATGGATTGTTATGTCTCCGAAAGAGAATCAAGCAAGTTTACAGGGGCATAAACGCATCAGTGATAGGATTGGAGAGGTACGGTGAGCAAATGAAGACCCTTTGAAGTCATATTGCATGGTACCCATTCCACGGGTCTGAACTCTCCAGGTTTAAGGGATTCTTCCTTCAGCTAAAACATGCATGTGGAACCCAGAGCATGATCAACCGTGTGATCGGGAGACGTGTTCAAATATGTCTCAGTTTTCGTCCCCTGGTCCTCGGGTGCAACATTCCAGATGCTTTACGAACACTCTACCGACTTGGAGAGTCAGTGCTTTTAACCTCCTGATTGGCCCAGTTTGCAATTTCTGCGGAAGATGAACAGGAATAGGGAGCACCAATGAGAGACTAGCTGGAGGTGTCTGGACGGGCAAATTTAACTCTCATTTCCCACCAGGAAGAGAAATTAACCAAAGGCTCAGCGTGCCGTGCCGGAACCAGATTAGGGCCTGAAGCAATCCTGCGGTGTTGCGGCCAGCTCACAAGAAAGCGAGTTGAAGAAAGGAGCTCAGGGGCACTGTAATTCACAAACCTGCAGACTTATAAATGACAGCTATGGTCCAAAAATATACTGAAGTAAGGCTGCCAAGAGGACTTGAAAGCGGGGCAGAATTGCAGGAAACCGATTTCAGGAGGTAGACTGGAATTGCATTGAAAGCATAGGAAAAGAGGCAGAACGTCCACAATGATGCACTTGGCCAAAAAGGGCGTATGCGTTTTTTCCTGAATATATTCAGGAAAAAACGCATACGCCCTTTTTGGCCAACCAAGCAAGCTTGCAAAGGAAATCTGCACTATAATGAAGTCTCACTTCCCCCCGGTTAAAAGGGTCATCTGAAAACAGTGTAAAATCCAGAAAGGCAGGACAGGCCATGGAGAACTGGGAGCCTTGTTATGCTGATGGGTGGGATGTAAATTGCCAACAGCCACTGGGGAGAAGGGTATGGTGTTTCCTGAAATATCTAAAAAAAAAAGCAACAGAGCCTAGGGCACTTCCACTTATGGTCCTATAGCTTAGGGAAAGTAAAATCAAAAAGACACAGCCACCCCAAAGTTTGGGACGGCCCTGTTTACAAGAACCTTGTTCATGGTACAAGTTCAATATCGCAAAAAGAGAAAAATGGATAAAGAAGTTCTGATACTTACGTACAATGCAATATCACTCAGCAATGAAATCTATGTCATCAGGCCCATAGCAGCATAATGAGTGGATTCAGGTATGATGATTCTAACTGAAATAAGTCACACAGAAAAAGAAACATCATAAGATATCACTAATACATGGCATGTAAACTTGGCTACACAGGAACTGAATTACAAAACAGAACATGGTCTCAAATTTAGAAAACCAACTTATGCTTGCTTAAGGGGAAAGGTGAGTTGGGGTGCTGCATAAAACCAGAGATTGAAATGAGCACAGATAACGTTCCTTAAGCCAAATATGTAATAGACAAGAGCTACTCCTTGCTCAACGAAATGGACTCAACACCCCATATTAAACGCCTAAGAATGTACCTGACTAGTAAGTATCTTAAAACCTATGGATTGCTATGTCTGCGAAAGAGAATCAAGCATGTGTACAGGGGCATAAACACAACAGTGATAGGATTGGAGAGGTTTGGTGAGCAAATGAAGACCCTTTGAAATCATATTGCATGGTACCCATTCCACGGGTCACAACTCTCCAGGTTTAAGGGATTCTTCCTTCAGCTAAAACATGCATGTGGAACCCAGAGTATGATCCACCGTGTGATCGGGAGACGTGTTCAAATATGTCTCAGTTTTCGTCCCCTGGTACTCGGGTGCAACATTCCAGACGCTTTACTAACAATCTCCCCACTTAGAGAGTCAGTGTCTTTAACCTCCTGTTTGGCCCAGTTTGCAATTTCTGCGGAAGATGAACAGGAATAGGGAGCACCAATGAGAGACTAGCTGGAGGTGTCTGGACGGGCAAATTTAACTCTCATTTCCCACCAGGAAGAGGAAATAACCAAAGGCTCAGCGTGCCGTGCCGGAACCAGATTAGGGCCTGAAGCCATCCTGCGGTGTTGCGGCCAGCTCACAAGAAAGCGAGTTGAAGAAAGGAGCTCAGGGGCACTGTAATTCACAAACCTGCAGACTTAAAAATGACAGCTATCGTCCAAAAATATACTGAAGTAAGGCTGCCAAGAGGACTTGAAAGCGGGGCAGAATTGCAGGAAACCGATTTCAGGAGGTAGACTGGAATTGCATTTAAAGCATACGAAAAGAGGCTGAATGTCCACAATGATGCACTTGGCCAAAAAGGGCGTATGTGTTTTTTCCTGGGAAAAAATGCATACGACCTTTTTGGCCAACCAAGAAATCTTGCAAAGGAAATCTGCACTACAATGAAGTCTCACTTCCCCCCGGTCAAAAGGGCCATCTGAAAAAACTGTAAAATCCAGAAAGGCAGGACAGGCCATGGAGAACTGGGAGCCTTTTTATGCTGATGGGTGGGATGTAAATTGCCAACAGCCACTCGGGAGAAGTGTATGGTGTGTCCTGAAACATCTAAAAAACAAAGCAACAGAGCCTAGGGCACTTCCACTTATGGTCCTATAGCTTAGGGAAATTAAGATCAAAAAGTCACAGCCACTCCAAAGTTTGGGACGGCCCTGTTTACAAGAACCTTGTTCATGGTACAAGTTCAATATCGCAAAAAGAGAAAAATGGATAAAGAAGTTCTGATACTTACGTAGAATGCAATATCACTCAGCAATGAAATCTATGTCATCAGGCCCATAGCAGCATAATGAGTGGATTCAGGTATGATGATTCTAACTGAAATAAATCACACAGAAAAAGAAACATCATAAGATATCACTAATACACGAAATGTAAACTTGGCTACACAGGAACTGAATTACAAAACAGAAAAGGGTCTCAAATTTAGAAAACCAACTTATGCTTGCTTAAGGGGAAAGGTGAGTCGGGGTGCTGCATAAAACCAGAGATTGAAATGAGCACAGATAAAGTTCCTTAAACCAAATATGTAATAGACAAGAGCTACTCCTTGCTCAACGAAATGGACTCAACACCCCATATTAAACGCCTAAGAATGTACCTGACTAGTAAGTATCTTAAAACCTATGGATTTCTATGTCTCCGAAAGAGAATCAAGCATGTGTACAGGGGCATAAACACAACAGTGATAGGATTGGAGAGGTTCGGTGAGCAAATGAAGACCCTTTGAAGTCATATTGCATGGTACCCATTCCACGGGTCACAACTCTCCAGGTTTAAGGGATTCTTCCTTCAGCTAAAACATGCATGTGGAACCCAGAGTATGATCAACCGTGTGATCGGGAGACGTGTTCAAATATGTCTCAGTTTTCGTCCCTTGGTACTCGGGTGCAACATTCCAGACGCTTTACTAACACTCTCCCCACTTAGAGAGTCAGTGTCTTTAACCTCCTGTTTGGCCCAGTTTGCAATTCCTGCGGAAGATGAACAGGAATAGGGAGCACCAATGAGAGACTAGCTGGAGGTGTCTGGACGGGCAAATTTAACTCTCATTTCCCACCAGGAAGAGGAATTAACCAAAGGCTCAGCGTGCCGTGCCGGAACCAGATTAGGGCCTGAAGCAATCCTGCGGTGTTGCGGCCAGCTCACAAGAAAGTGAGTTGAAGAAAGGAGCTCAGGGGCACTGTAATTCACAAACCTGCAGACTTATAAATGACAGCTATCGTCCAAAAATATACTGAAGTAAGGCTGCCAAGAGGACTTGAAAGCGGAGCAGAATTGCAGGAAACCAATTTCAGGAGGTAGACTGGAATTGCATTTAAAGCATACGAAAAGAGGCTGAATGTCCACAATGATGCACTTGGCCAAAAAGGGCATATGCGTTTTTTCCTGGGAAAAAATGCATACGCCCTTTTTGGCCAACAAAGCAAGCTTGCAAAGGAAATCTGCACTACAATGAAGTCTCACTTCCCCCCGGTCAAAAGGGCCATCTGAAAAAAGTGTAAAATCCAGAAAGGCAGGACAGGCCATGGAGAACTGGGAGCCTTGTTATGCTGATGGGTGGGATGTAAATTGCCAAAAGCCACTGGGGAGAAGGGTATGGTGTTTCCTGAAATATCTAAAAAACAAAGCAACAGAGCCTAGGGCACTTCCACTTATGGTCCTATAGCTTAGGGAAATTAAAATCAAAAAGACACAGCCACCCCAAAGTTTGGGACGGCTCTGTTTACAAGAACCTCTTTTATGGTACAAGTTCGATATCGCAGAAAGAGAAAAATGGATAAAGAAATTGTGATACTTATGTACAATGCAATATCACTCAGCAATGAAATCTATGTCAACAGGCCCATAGCAGCATAACGAGTGGATTCAGGTATGATGATTCTAACTGAAATAAGTCACACAGAAAAACAAACATCATAAGATATCACTAATACACGGAATGTAAACTTGGCTACACAGGAACTGAATTACAAAACAGAACAGGGTCTCAAATTTAGAAAACCAACTTATGCTTGCTTAAGGAGAAAGGTGAGTCGGGGTGCTGCATAAAACCAGAGATTGAAATGAGCACAGATAAAGTTCCTTAAGCCAAATATGTAATAGACAAGAGCTACTCCTTGCTCAACGAAATGGACTCAACACCCCATATTAAACGCCTAAGAATGTACCTGACTAGTAAGTATCTTAAAACCTATGGATTCCTATGTCTGCGAAAGAGAATCAAGCATGTGTACAGGGGCATAAACACAACAGTGATAGGATTGGAGAGGTTCGGTGAGCAAATGAAGACCCTTTGAAGTCATATTGCATGGTACCCATTCCACGGGTCACAACTCTCCAGGTTTAAGGGATTCTTACTTCAGCGAAAACATGCATGTGGAACCCAGAGTATGATCCACCGTGTGATCGGGAGACGTGTTCAAATATGTCTCAGTTTTCGTCCCCTGGTACTCGGGTACAACATTCCAGATGCTTTACTAACACTCTCCCAACTTGGAGAGTCACTGCCTTTAACCTCCTGTTTGGCCCAGTTTGCAATGTCTGCGGAAGATGAAGAGGAACAGGGAGGACCAATGAGAGACTAGCTGGAGGTTTCTGGACGGGCAAATTTTAGTCTCATTTCCCACCAGGAAGAGGAATTAACCAAAGGCTCAGCGTGCCGTGCCGTAACCAGATTAGGGCCTGAAGCAATCCTGCGGTGTTGCGGCCAGCTCACAAGAAAGCGAGTTGAAGAAAGGAGCACAGGGGCATTGTCATTCACAAACCTGCAGACTTATAAATGACAGCTATGGTCCAAAAATATACTGAAGTAAGGCTGCCAAGAGGACTTGAAAGCGGGGCAGAATTGCAGGAAACCGATTTCAGGAGGTAGACTGGAACTGCATTTAAAGCATAGGAAAAGAGGCAGAACGTCCACAATGATGCACTTGGCCAAAAAGGGCATATGCGTTTTTTCCTGGGAAAAAACGCATACGCCCTTTTTGGCCAACCAAGCAAGCTTGCAAAGGAAATCTGCACTACAATGAAGTCTCACTTCCCCCCAGTCAAAAGGGCCATCTGAAAAAAGTGTAAAATCCAGAAAGCCAGGACAGGCCATGGAGAACTGGGAGCCTTGTTATGCTGATGGGCGGGATGTAGATTGCCAGCAGCCACTAGGGAGAAGGGTATGGTGTTTCCAGAAATATCTAAAAAACAAAGCAACAGAGCCTAGGGCACTTCCACTTATGGTCCTATAGCTTAGGGAAATTAAAATCAAAAAGACACAGCCACCCCATAGTTTGGGACGGATGTGTTTACAAGAACCTCGTTTATAGTACAAGTTCAACATCGCAGAAAGTGAAAAATGGATAAAGAAGTTGTGGTATTTACTTACAAAGCAATATCACTCAGCAATGAAATCTATGTCATCAGGCCCGTAGCAACATAATGAGTGGATTCAGGTACGATGATTCTAACTGAAATAAGTCACACAGAAAAAGAAACATCATAAGTTATCACTAATACACGGAATGTAAACTTGGCTACACAGGAACTGAATTCCAAAACAGAACAGGGTCTCAAATTTAGAAAACCAACTTATGCTTGCTTAAGGGGAAAGGTGAGTTGGGGTGCTGCATAAAACCAGAGATTGAAATGAGCACAGATAAAGTTCCTTAAGCCAAATATGGAATAGACAAGTGCTACTCCTTGCTCAACGAAATGGACTCAACACCCCATATTAAATGCCTAAGAATGTACCTGACTAGTAAGTATCTTAAAACCTATGGATTGCTATGTCTCCAAAAGAGAACCAAGCGTGTGTACAGGGGCATAAAGGCAGCAGTGATAGGATTGGAGAGGTTCGGTGAGCAAATGAAGACCCTTTGAAGTCATATTGCATGGTACCCATTCCACGGGTCTCAACTCTCCAGGTTTAAGGGATTCTTCCTTCAGCTAAAACATGCATGTGGAACCCAGAGTATGATCAACCGTGTGAATGGGAGACGTGTTCAAATATGTCTCAGTTTTCCTCCCCTGGTACTCGGGTGCAACATTCCAGACGCTTTACTAACACTCTCCCACTTGGAGAGTCAGCGCCTTTAACCTCCTGTTTGGCCCAGTTTGCAATTTCTGCGGAAGATGAACAGGAATAGGGAGAACCAATGAGAGACTAGCTGGAGGTGTCTGGACGGGCAAATTTAACTCTCATTTCCCACCAGGAAGAGGAATTAACCAAAGGCTCAGTGTGCCGTGCCGGAACCAGATTAGGGCCTGAAGCCATCCTGCGGTGTTGCGGCCAGCTCAAAAGAAAGCGAGTTGAAGAAAGGAGCTCAGGGGCACTGTAATTCACAAACCTGCAGAGTTATAAATGACAGCTATCGTCCAAAAATATACTGAAGTAAGGCTGCCAAGAGGACTTGAGAGCGGGGCAGAATTGCAGGAAACCGATTTCAGGAGGTAGACTGGAATTGCATTGAAAGCATAGGGAAAGAGGCAGAACGTCCACAATGATGCACTTGGCCCAAAAGGGCATATGCATTTTTTCCTGAATATATTCAGGAAAAAACGCATACGCCCTTTTTGGCCAACCAAGCAAACTTGCAAAGGAAATCTGCACTACAATGAAGTCTCACTTCCGCCAGGTCGAAAGGGCCATCTGAAAAAAGTGTAAAATCCAGAAAGGCAGGACAGGCCATGGAGAACTCGGAGCCTTCTTATGCTGATGGGCGGGATGTAAATTGCCAACAGACACTTGGGAGAAGTGTATGGTGTTTCCTGAAACATCTAAAAAACAAAGCAACAGAGCCTAGGGCACTTCCACTTATGGTCCTATAGCTTAGGGAAATTAAAATCAAAAAGACACAGCCACCCCAAAGTTTGGGACGCCTCTGTTTACAAGAATCTAGTTTACAGTACAAGTTCAATATCACAGAAAGTGAAAAATGGATAAAGAACTTGTGGTACTTACGTAAAATGCAGTATCACTCAGCAATGATATCTATGTCATCAGGCCCGTAGCAGCATAATGAGTGGATTCAGGTACGATGATTCTAACTGAAATAAGTCACACAGAAAAAGAAACATCATAAGATATCACTAATACACGGAATGTAAACTTGGCTACACAGGAACTGAATTCCAAAACAGAACAGGGTCTCAAGTTTAGAAAACCAACTTATGCTTGCTTAAGGGGAAAGGTGAGTTGGGGTGCTGCATAAAACCAGAGATTGAAATGAGCACAGATAAAATTCCTTAAGCCAAATATGGAATAGACAAGAGCTACTCCTTGCTCAACGAAATGGACTCAACACCCCATATTAAACGCCTAAGAATGTACCTGACTAGTAAGTATCTTAAAACCTATGGATTGCTATGTGTCCAAAAGAGAATCAAGCGTGTGTACAGGGGCATAAACGCAGCAGTGATAGGATTGGAGAGGTTCGGTGAGCAAATGAAGACCCTTTGAAGTCATATTGCATGGTACCCATTACACGGGTCTCCACTCTCCAGGTTTAAGGTATTCTTCCTTCAGCTAAAACATGCATGTGGAACCCAGAGTATGATCAACCGTGTGAACGGGAGACGTGTTCAAATATGTCTCAGTTTTCCTCCCCTGGTACTCGGGTGCAACATTCCAGACGCTTTACTAACACTCTCTCCACTTAGAGAGTCAGCGCCTTTAACCTCCTGTTTGGCCCAGTTTGCAATTTCTGCGGAAGATGAACAGGAATAGGGAGAACCAATGAGAGACTAGCTGGAGGTGTCTGGATGGGCAAATTTAACTCTCATTTCCCACCAGGAAGAGGAAATAACCAAAGGCTCGGCGTGCCGTGCCGGAACCAGATTAGGGCCTGAAGCCATCCTGCGGTGTTGCGGCCAGCTCACAAGAAAACGAGTTGAAGAAAGGAGCTCAGGGGCACTGTAATTCACAAACCTGCAGAGTTATAAATGACAGCTATCGTCCAAAAATATACTGAAGTAAGGCTGCCAAGAGGACTTGAAAGCGGGGCAGAATTGCAGGAAACCGATTTCAGGAGGTAGACTGGAATTGCATTGAAAGCATAGGAAAAGAGGCAGAACGTCCACAATGATGCACTTGGCCAAAAAGGGCGTATGCGTTTTTTCCTGAATATATTCAGGAAAAAACGCATACGCCCTTTTTGGCCAACCAAGCAAGCTTGCAAAGGAAATCTGCACTACAATGAAGTCTCACTTCCCCCCGGTCAAAAGGGCCATCTGAAAAAAGTGTAAAATCCAGAAAGGCAGGACAGGCCATGGAGAACTGGGAGCCTTGTTATGCTGATGGGCGGGATGTAAATTGCCAACAGACACTCGGGAGAAGTGTATGGTGTTTCCTGAAACATCTAAAAAACAAAGCAACAGAGCCTAGGGCACTTCCACTTATGGTCCTATAGCTTAGGGAAATTAAAATCAAAAAGACACAGCCACCCCAAAGTTTGGGACGCCTCTGTTTACAAGATCCTCGTTTACCGTACAAGTTCAATATCACTGAAAGTGAAAAATGGATAAAGAAGTTGTGGTAGTTACGTACAATGCAGTATCACTCAGCAATGAAATCTATGTCATCAGGTCCTTAGCAGCACAATGAGTGGATTCAGGTACGATGATTCTAACTGAAATAAGTCACACAGAAAAAGAAACATCATAAGTTATCACTAATACACGGAATGTAAACTTGGCTACACAGGAACTGAATTCCAAAACAGAACAGGATCTCAAATTTAGAAAACCAACTTATGCTTGCTTAAGGGGAAAGGTGATTTGGGGTGCTGCATAAAACCAGAGATTGAAATGAGCACAGATAAAGTTCCTTAAGCCAAATATGGAATAGAAAATAGCTACTCCTTACTCAACGAAATGAACTCAACACCGCATATTAAACGCCTAACAATGTACCTGACTAGTAAGTATCTTAAAACCTATGGATTGCTATGTCTCCAAAGGAGAATCAAGCGTGTATACAGGGGCATAAACGCAGCAGTGATAGGATTGGAGAGGTTCGGTGAGCAAATGAAGACCCTTTGAAGTCATATTGCATGGTACCCATTCCACGGGTCTCAACTCTCCAGGTTTAAGGTATTCTTCCTTCAGCTAACACATGCATGTGGAACCCAGAGTATGATCAACCGTGTCAACGGGAGACGTGTTCAAATATGTCTCAGTTTTCCTCCCCTGGTACTCGGGTGCAACATTCCAAACGCTTTACTAACACTCTCCCCACTTGGAGAGTCAGCGCCTTTAACCTCCTGTTTGGCCCAGTTTGCAATTTCTGTGGAAGATGAACAGGAATAGCGAGAACCAATGAGAGACTAGCTGGAGGTGTCTGGACGGGCAAATTTAACTCTCATTTCCCACCAGGAAGAGCAATTAACCAAAGGCTCAGCGTGCCGTGCCGGAACCAGATTAGGGCCTGAAGCCATCCTGCGGTGTTGCGGCCAGCTCACAAGAAAGTGAGTTGAAGAAAAGAGCTCAGGGGCACTGTAATTCACAAACCTGCAGACTTATAAATGACAGCTATCGTCCAAAAATATACTGAAGTAAGGCTGCCAAGAGGACTTGAAAGCGGAGCAGAATTGCAGGAAACCAATTTCAGGAGGTAGACTGGAATTGCATTTAAAGCATACGAAAAGAGGCTGAATGTCCACAATGATGCACTTGGCCAAAAAGGGCATATGCGTTTTTTCCTGGGAAAAAATGCATACGCCCTTTTTGGCCAACAAAGCAAGCTTGCAAAGGAAATCTGCACTACAATGAAGTCTCACTTCCCCCCGGTCAAAAGGGCCATCTGAAAAAAGTGTAAAATCCAGAAAGGCAGGACAGGCCATGGAGAACTGGGAGCCTTGTTATGCTGATGTGTGGGATGTAAATTGCCAAAAGCCACTGGGGAGAAGGGTATGGTGTTTCCTGAAATATCTAAAAAACAAAGCAACAGAGCCTAGGGCACTTCCACTTATGGTCCTATAGCTTAGGGAAATTAAAATCAAAAAGACACAGCCACCCCAAAGTTTGGGACGGCTCTGTTTACAAGAACCTCTTTTATGGTACAAGTTCGATATCGCAGAAAGAAAAAATGGATAAAGAAATTGTGATACTTATGTACAATGCAATATCACTCAGCAATGAAATCTATGTCAACAGGCCCATAGCAGCATAACGAGTGGATTCAGGTATGATGATTCTAACTGAAATAAGTCACACAGAAAAACAAACATCATAAGATATCACTAATACACGGAATGTAAACTTGGCTACACAGGAACTGAATTACAAAACAGAACAGGGTCTCAAATTTAGAAAACCAACTTATGCTTGCTTAAGGAGAAAGGTGAGTCGGGGTGCTGCATAAAACCAGAGATTGAAATGAGCACAGATAAAGTTCCTTAAGCCAAATATGTAATAGACAAGAGCTACTCCTTGCTCAACGAAATGGACTCAACACCCCATATTAAACGCCTAAGAATGTACCTGACTAGTAAGTATCTTAAAACCTATGGATTCCTATGTCTGTGAAAGAGAATCAAGCATGTGTACAGGGGCATAAACACAACAGTGATAGGATTGGAGAGGTTCGGTGAGCAAATGAAGACCCTTTGAAGTCATATTGCATGGTACCCATTCCACGGGTCACAACTCTCCAGGTTTAAGGGATTCTTCCTTCAGCGAAAACATGCATGTGGAACCCAGGGTATGATCCACCGTGTGATCGGGAGACGTGTTCAAATATGTCTCAGTTTTCGTCCCCTGGTACTCGGGTACAACATTCCAGATGCTTTACTAACACTCTCCCAACTTGGAGAGTCACTGCCTTTAACCTCCTGTTTGGCCCAGTTTGCAATGTCTGCGGAAGATGAAGAGGAACAGGGAGGACCAATGAGAGACTAGCTGGAGGTTTCTGGACGGGCAAATTTAAGTCTCATTTCCCACCAGGAAGAGGAATTAACCAAAGGCTCAGCGTGCCGTGCCGTAACCAGATTAGGGCCTGAAGCAATCCTGCGGTGTTGCGGCCAGCTCACAAGAAAGCGAGTTGAAGAAAGGAGCACAGGGGCATTGTCATTCACAAACCTGCAGACTTATAAATGACAGCTATGGTCCAAAAATATACTGAAGTAAGGCTGCCAAGAGGACTTGAAATCGGGGCAGAATTGCAGGAAACCGATTTCAGGAGGTAGACTGGAATTGCATTGAAAGCATAGGAAAAGAGGCAGAACGTCCACAATGATGCACTTGGCCCAAAAGGGCGTATGCATTTTTTCCTGAATATATTCAGGAAAAAACGCATACGCCCTTTTTGGCCAACCAAGCAAACTTGCAAAGGAAATCTGCACTACAATGAAGTCTCACTTCCGCCAGGTCGAAAGGGCCATCTGAAAAAAGTGTAAAATCCAGAAAGGCAGGACAGGCCATGGAGAACTCGGAGCCTTCTTATGCTGATGGGCGGGATGTAAATTGCCAACAGACACTTGGGAAAAGTGTATGGTGTTTCCTGAAACATCTAAAAAACAAAGCAACAGAGCCTAGGGCACTTCCACTTATGGTCCTATAGCTTAGGGAAATTAAAATCAAAAAGACACAGCCACCCCAAAGTTTGGGACGCCTCTGTTTACAAGAATCTAGTTTACAGTACAAGTTCAATATCACAGAAAGTGAAAAATGGATAAAGAACTTGTGGTACTTACGTAAAATGCAGTATCACTCAGCAATGATATCTATGTCATCAGGCCCGTAGCAGCATAATGAGTGGATTCAGGTACGATGATTCTAACTGAAATAAGTCACACAGAAAAAGAAACATCATAAGATATCACTAATACACGGAATGTAAACTTGGCTACACAGGAACTGAATTCCAAAACAGAACAGGGTCTCAAGTTTAGAAAACCAACTTATGCTTGCTTAAGGGGAAAGGTGAGTTGGGGTGCTGCATAAAACCAGAGATTGAAATGAGCACAGATAAAGTTCCTTAAGCCAAATATGGAATAGACAAGAGCTACTCCTTGCTCAACGAAATGGACTCAACACCCCATATTAAACGCCTAAGAATGTACCTGACTAGTAAGTATCTGAAAACCTATGGATTGCTATGTCTGCGAAAGAGAATCAAGCATGTGTACAGGGGCATAAACACAACAGTGATAGGATTGGAGAGGTTCGGTGAGCAAATGAAGACCCTTTGAAGTCATATTGCATGGTACCCATTCCACGGGTCTCAACTCTCCAGGTTTAAGGGATTCTTCCTTCAGCTAAAACATGCATGTGGAACCCAGAGTATGATCAACCGTGTGATCGGGAGACGTGTTCAAATATGTCTCAGTTTTCATCCCCTGGTACTCGGGGGGAACATTCCAGACGCTTTACGAACACTCTCCCGACTTGGAGAGTCAGTGCCTTTAACCTCCTGTTTGGTCCAGTTTGCAATTTCTGCGGAAGATGAACAGGAATAGGGAGAACCAATGAGAGACTAGCTGGAGGTGTCTGGACGGGCAAATTTAACTCTCATTTCCCACCAGGAAGAGGAATTAACCAAAGGCTCAGCGTGCCGTGCCGGAACCAGATTAGGGCCTGAAGCAATCCTGCGGTGTTTCGGCCAGCTCACAAGAAAGCGAGTTGAAGAAAGGAGCTCAGGGGCACTGTAATTCACAAACCTGCAGAGTTATAAATGACAGCTATCGTCCAAAAATATACTGAAGTAAGGCTGCCAAGAGGACTTGAAAGCGGGGCAGAATTGCAGGAAACCGATTTCAGGAGGTAGACTGGAATTGCATTGAAAGCATAGGAAAAGAGGCAGAACGTCCACAATGATGCACTTGGCCAAAAAGGGCGTATGCGTTTTTTCCTGAATATATTCAGGAAAAAACGCATACGCCCTTTTTGGCCAACCAAGCAAGCTTGCAAAGGAAATCTGCACTACAATGAAGTCTCACTTCCCCCCGGTCAAAAGGGCCATCTGAAAAAAGTGTAAAATCCAGAAAGGCAGGACAGGCCATGGAGAACTGGGAGCCTTGTTATGCTGATGGGTGGGATGTAAATTGCCAACAGACACTCGGGAGAAGTGTATGGTGTTTCCTGAAACATCTAAAAAACAAAGCAACAGAGCCTAGGGCACTTCCACTTATGGTCCTATAGCTTAGGGAAATTAAAATCAAAAAGACACAGCCACCCCAAAGTTTGGGACGCCTCTGTTTACAAGAACCTCGTTTACCGTACAAGTTCAATATCACTGAAAGTGAAAAATGGATAAAGAAGTTGTGGTAGTTACGTACAATGCAGTATCACTCAGCAATGAAATCTATGTCATCAGGTCCTTAGCAGCACAATGAGTGGATTCAGGTACGATGATTCTAACTGAAATAAGTCACACAGAAAAAGAAACATCATAAGTTATCACTAATACACGGAATGTAAACTTGGCTACACAGGAACTGAATTCCAAAACAGAACAGGATCTCAAATTTAGAAAACCAACTTATGCTTGCTTAAGGGGAAAGGTGATTTGGGGTGCTGCATAAAACCAGAGATTGAAATGAGCACAGATAAAGTTCCTTAAGCCAAATATGGAATAGAAAATAGCTACTCCTTACTCAACGAAATGAACTCAACACCGCATATTAAACGCCTAAGAATGTACCTGACTAGTAAGTATCTTAAAACCTATGGATTGCTATGTCTCCAAAGGAGAATCAAGCGTGTATACAGGGGCATAAACGCAGCAGTGATAGGATTGGAGAGGTTCGGTGAGCAAATGAAGACCCTTTGAAGTCATATTGCATGGTACCCATTCCACGGGTCTCAACTCTCCAGGTTTAAGGTATTCTTCCTTCAGCTAACACATGCATGTGGAACCCAGAGTATGATCAACCGTGTCAACGGGAGACGTGTTCAAATATGTCTCAGTTTTCCTCCCCTGGTACTCGGGTGCAACATTCCAAACGCTTTACTAACACTCTCCCACTTGGAGAGTCAGCGCCTTTAACCTCCTGTTTGGCCCAGTTTGCAATTTCTGTGGAAGATGAACAGGAATAGCGAGAACCAATGAGAGACTAGCTGGAGGTGTCTGGACGGGCAAATTTAACTCTCATTTCCCACCAGGAAGAGCAATTAACCAAAGGCTCAGCGTGCCGTGCCGGAACCAGATTAGGGCCTGAAGCCATCCTGCGGTGTTGCGGCCAGCTCACAAGAAAGTGAGTTGAAGAAAGGAGCTCAGGGGCACTGTAATTCACAAACCTGCAGACTTATAAATGACAGCTATCGTCCAAAAATATACTGAAGTAAGGCTGCCAAGAGGACTTGAAAGCGGAGCAGAATTGCAGGAAACCAATTTCAGGAGGTAGACTGGAATTGCATTTAAAGCATACGAAAAGAGGCTGAATGTCCACAATGATGCACTTGGCCAAAAAGGGCATATGCGTTTTTTCCTGGGAAAAAATGCATACGCCCTTTTTGGCCAACAAAGCAAGCTTGCAAAGGAAATCTGCACTACAATGAAGTCTCACTTCCCCCCGGTCAAAAGGGCCATCTGAAAAAAGTGTAAAATCCAGAAAGGCAGGACAGGCCATGGAGAACTGGGAGCCTTGTTATGCTGATGTGTGGGATGTAAATTGCCAAAAGCCACTGGGGAGAAGGGTATGGTGTTTCCTGAAATATCTAAAAAACAAAGCAACAGAGCCTAGGGCACTTCCACTTATGGTCCTATAGCTTAGGGAAATTAAAATCAAAAAGACACAGCCACCCCAAAGTTTGGGACGGCTCTGTTTACAAGAACCTCTTTTATGGTACAAGTTCGATATCGCAGAAAGAAAAAATGGATAAAGAAATTGTGATACTTATGTACAATGCAATATCACTCAGCAATGAAATCTATGTCAACAGGCCCATAGCAGCATAACGAGTGGATTCAGGTATGATGATTCTAACTGAAATAAGTCACACAGAAAAACAAACATCATAAGATATCACTAATACACGGAATGTAAACTTGGCTACACAGGAACTGAATTACAAAACAGAACAGGGTCTCAAATTTAGAAAACCAACTTATGCTTGCTTAAGGAGAAAGGTGAGTCGGGGTGCTGCATAAAACCAGAGATTGAAATGAGCACACATAAAGTTCCTTAAGCCAAATATGTAATAGACAAGAGCTACTCCTTGCTCAACGAAATGGACTCAACACCCCATATTAAACGCCTAAGAATGTACCTGACTAGTAAGTATCTTAAAACCTATGGATTCCTATGTCTGTGAAAGAGAATCAAGCATGTGTACAGGGGCATAAACACAACAGTGATAGGATTGGAGAGGTTCGGTGAGCAAATGAAGACCCTTTGAAGTCATATTGCATGGTAACCATTCCACGGGTCACAACTCTCCAGGTTTAAGGGATTCTTACTTCAGCGAAAACATGCATGTGGAACCCAGAGTATGATCCACCGTGTGATCGGGAGACGTGTTCAAATATGTCTCAGTTTTCGTCCCCTGGTACTCGGGTACAACATTCCAGATGCTTTACTAACACTCTCCCAACTTGGAGAGTCACTGCCTTTAACCTCCTGTTTGGCCCAGTTTGCAATGTCTGCGGAAGATGAAGAGGAACAGGGAGGACCAATGAGAGACTAGCTGGAGGTTTCTGGACGGGCAAATTTAAGTCTCATTTCCCACCAGGAAGAGGAATTAACCAAAGGCTCAGCGTGCCGTGCCGTAACCAGATTAGGGCCTGAAGCAATCCTGCGGTGTTGCGGCCAGCTCACAAGAAAGCGAGTTGAAGAAAGGAGCACAGGGGCATTGTCATTCACAAACCTGCAGACTTATAAATGACAGCTATGGTCCAAAAATATACTGAAGTAAGGCTGCCAAGAGGACTTGAAATCGGGGCAGAATTGCAGGAAACTGATTTCAGGAGGTAGACTGGAATTGCATTGAAAGCATAGGAAAAGAGGCAGAACGTCCACAATGATGCACTTGGCCAAAAAGGGCGTATGCGTTTTTTCCTGAATATATTCGGGAAAAAACGCATACGCCCTTTTTGGCCAACCAAGCAAGCTTGCAAAGGAAATCTGCACTACAATGAAGTCTCACTTCCCCCCGGTCAAAAGGGCCATCTGAAAAAAGTGTAAAATCCAGAAAGGCAGGACAGGCCATGGAGAACTGGGAGCCTTGTTATGCTGATGGGCGGGATGTAAATTGCCAACAGACACTCGGGAGAAGTGTATGGTGTTTCCTGAAACATCTAAAAAACAAAGCAACAGAGCCTAGGGCACATCCACTTATGGTCCTATAGCTTAGGGAAATTAAAATCAAAAAGACACAGCCACCCCAAAGTTTGGGACGCCTCTGTTTACAAGAACCTCGTTTACCGTACAAGTTCAATATCACAGAAAGTGAAAAATGGATAAAGAACATGTGGTATTTACTTACAAAGCAATATCACTCAGCAATGAAATCTATGTCATCAGGCCCATAGCAGCATAATGAGTGGATTCAGGTATGATGATTCTAACTGAAATAAGTCACACAGAAAAAGAAACATCATAAGATATCAGTAATACATGGAATGTAAACTTGGCTACACGGGAACTGAATTACAGAACAAAACAGGGGCTCAAATTTAGAAAACCAACTTATGCTTGCTTAAGGGTAAAGGTGAGTTGGGGTGCTGCATAAAACCAGAGATTGAAATGAGCACAGATAAAGTTCCTTAAGCCAAATATGTAATAGACAAGAGCTACTCCTTGCTCAACGAAATGGACTCAACACCCCATATTAAACGCCTAAGAATGTACCTGACTAGTAAGTATCTTAAAACCTATGGATTGCTATGTCTCCGAAAGAGAATCAAGCATGTGTACAGGGGCATAAACGCAGCAGTGATAGGATTGGAGAGGTTCGGTGAGCAAATGAAGACCCTTTGAAGTCATATTGCATGGTACCCATTACACGGGTCTCAACTCTCCAGGTTTAAGGTATTCTTCCTTCAGCTACAATATGCATGTGGAACCTAGAGTATGATCAACCATGTGATCGGGAGACGTGTTCAAATATGTCTCAGTTTTCATACCCTGGTACTCGGGTGCAACATTCCAGACGCTTTACTAACACTCTTCCGACTTGGAGAGTAAGTCCCTTTAACCTCCTGTTTGGCCCAGTTTGCAATTTCTGTGGAAGATGAACAGGAATAGCGAGAACCAATGAGAGACTAGCTGGAGGTGTCTGGACGGGCAAATTTAACTCTCATTTCCCACCAGGAAGAGGAATTAACCAAAGGCTCAATGTGCCGTGCCGGAAACAGATTAGGGCCTGAAGCCATCCTGCGGTGTTGCGGCCAGCTCACAAGAAAGTGAGTTGAAGAAAGGAGCTCAGGGGCACTGTAATTCACAAACCTGCAGAGTTATAAATGACACCTGTCGTCCAAAAATATACTGAAGTAAGGCTGCCAAGAGGACTTGAAAGCGGGGCAGAATTGCAGGAAACCGATTTCAGGAGGTAGACTGGAATTGCATTGAAAGCATAGGAAAAGAGGCAGAACGTCCACAATGATGCACTTGGCCAAAAAGGGCGTATGCGTTTTTTCCTGAATATATTCAGGAAAAAACGCATACGCCCTTGTTGGCCAACCAAGCAAACTTGCAAAGGAAATCTGCACTACAATGAAGTCTCACTTCCGCCAGGTCAAAAGGGCCATCTGAAAAAAGTGTAAAATCCAGAAAGGCAGGACAGGCCATGGATAACTGGGAGCCTTGTTATGCTGATGGGCGGGATGTAAATTGCCAACAGACACTTGGGAGAAGTGTATGGTGTTTCCTGAAACATCTAAAAAACAAAGCAACAGAGCGTAGGGCACTTCCACTTATGGTCCTATAGCTTAGGGAAATTAAAATCAAAAAGACACAGCCACCCCATAGTTTGGGACGGATCTGTTTACAAGAACCTCGTTTATAGTACAAGTTCAACATCGCAGAAAGTGAAAAATGGATAAAGAAGTTGTGGTATTTACTTACAAAGCAATATCACTCAGCAATGAAATCTATGTCATCAGGCCCGTAGCAACATAATGAGTGGATTCAGGTACGATGATTCTAACTGAAATAAGTCACACAGAAAAAGAAACATCATAAGTTATCACTAATACACGGAATGTAAACTTGGCTACACAGGAACTGAATTCCAAAACAGAACAGGGTCTCAAATTTAGAAAACCAACTTATGCTTGCTTAAGGGGAAAGGTGAGTTGGGTTGCTGCATAAAACCAGAGATTGAAATGAGCACAGATAAAGTTCCTTAAGCCAAATATGGAATAGACAAGTGCTACTCCTTGCTCAACGAAATGGACTCAACACCCCATATTAAATGCATAAGAATGTACCTGACTAGTAAGTATCTTAAAACCTATGGATTGTTATGTCTCCAAAAGAGAACCAAGCGTGTGTACAGGGGCATAAAGGCAGCAGTGATAGGATTGGAGAGGTTCGGTGAGCAAATGAAGACCCTTTGAAGTCATATTGCATGGTACCCATTCCACGGGTCTCAACTCTCCAGGTTTAAGGGATTCTTCCTTCAGCTAAAACATGCATGTGGAACCCAGAGTATGATCAACCGTGTGAACGGGAGACGTGTTCAAATATGTCTCAGTTTTCCTCCCCTGGTACTCGGGTGCAACATTCCAGACGCTTTACTAACACTCTCCCACTTGGAGAGTCAGCGCCTTTAACCTCCTGTTTGGCCCAGTTTGCAATTTCTGCGGAAGATGAAAAGGAATAGGGAGAACCAATGAGAGACTAGCTGGAGGTGTCTGGACGGGCAAATTTAACTCTCATTTCCCACCAGGAAGAGGAATTAACCAAAGGCTCAGTGTGCCGTGCCGGAACCAGATTAGGGCCTGAAGCCATCCTGCGGTGTTGCGGCCAGCTCAAAAGAAAGCGAGTTGAAGAAAGGAGCTCAGGGGCACTGTAATTCACAAACCTGCAGAGTTATAAATGACAGCTATCGTCCAAAAATATACTGAAGTAAGGCTGCCAAGAGGACTTGAGAGCGGGGCAGAATTGCAGGAAACCGATTTCAGGAGGTAGACTGGAATTGCATTGAAAGCATAGGAAAAGAGGCAGAACGTCCACAATGATGCACTTGGCCCAAAAGGGCGTATGCGTTTTTTCCTGAATATATTCAGGAAAAAACGCATACGTCCTTTTTGGCCAACCAAGCAAACTTGCAAAGGAAATCTGCACTACAATGAAGTCTCACTTCCACCAGGTCGAAAGGGCCATCTGAAAAAAGTGTAAAATCCAGAAAGGCAGGACAGGCCATGGAGAACTCGGAGCCTTCTTATGCTGATGGGCGGGATGTAAATTGCCAACAGACACTTGGGAGAAGTGTATGGTGTTTCCTGAAACATCTAAAAAACAAAGCAACAGAGCCTAGGGCACTTCCACTTATGGTCCTATAGCTTAGGGAAATTAAAATCAAAAAGACACAGCCACCCCAAAGTTTGGGACGCCTCTGTTTACAAGAATCTAGTTTACAGTACAAGTTCAATATCACAGAAAGTGAAAAATGGATAAAGAACTTGTGGTACTTACGTAAAATGCAGTATCACTCAGCAATGATATCTATGTCATCAGGCCCGTAGCAGCATAATGAGTGGATTCAGGTACGATGATTCTAACTGAAATAAGTCACACAGAAAAAGAAACATCATAAGATATCACTAATACACGGAATGTAAACTTGGCTACACAGGAACTGAATTCCAAAACAGAACAGGGTCTCAAGTTTAGAAAACCAACTTATGCTTGCTTAAGGGGAAAGGTGAGTTGGGGTGCTGCATAAAACCAGAGATTGAAATGAGCACAGATAAAGTTCCTTAAGCCAAATATGGAATAGACAAGAGCTACTCCTTGCTCAACGAAATGGACTCAACACCCCATATTAAACGCCTAAGAATGTACCTGACTAGTAAGTATCTTAAAACCTATGGATTGCTATGTGTCCAAAAGAGAATCAAGCGTGTGTACAGGGGCATAAACGCAGCAGTGATAGGATTGGAGAGGTTCGGTGAGCAAATGAAGACCCTTTGAAGTCATATTGCATGGTACCCATTACACGGGTCTCCACTCTCCAGGTTTAAGGTATTCTTCCTTCAGCTAAAACATGCATGTGGAACCCAGAGTATGATCAACCGTGTGAACGGGAGACGTGTTCAAATATGTCTCAGTTTTCCTCCCCTGGTACTCGGGTGCAACATTCCAGACGCTTTACTAACACTCTCCCCACTTGGAGAGTCAGCGCCTTTAACCTCCTGTTTGGCCCACTTTGCAATTTCTGCGGAAGATGAACAGGAATAGGGAGAACCAATGAGAGACTAGCTGGAGGTGTCTGGATGGGCAAATTTAACTCTCATTTCCCACCAGGAAGAGGAAATAACCAAAGGCTCGGCGTGCCGTGCCGGAACCAGATTAGGGCCTGAAGCCATCCTGCGGTGTTGCGGCCAGCTCACAAGAAAACGAGTTGAAGAAAGGAGCTCAGGGGCACTGTAATTCACAAACCTGCAGAGTTATAAATGACAGCTATCGTCCAAAAATATACTGAAGTAAGGCTGCCAAGAGGACTTGAAAGCGGGGCAGAATTGCAGGAAACCGATTTCAGGAGGTAGACTGGAATTGCATTGAAAGCATAGGAAAAGAGGCAGAACGTCCACAATGATGCACTTGGCCAAAAAGGGCGTATGCGTTTTTTCCTGAATATATTCAGGAAAAAACGCATACGCCCTTTTTGGCCAACCAAGCAAGCTTGCAAAGGAAATCTGCACTACAATGAAGTCTCACTTCCCCCCGGTCAAAAGGGCCATCTGAAAAAAGTGTAAAATCCAGAAAGGCAGGACAGGCCATGGAGAACTGGGAGCCTTGTTATGCTGATGGGCGGGATGTAAATTGCCAACAGACACTTGGGAGAAGTGTATGGTGTTTCCTGAAACATCTAAAAAACAAAGCAACAGAGCCTAGGGCACTTCCACTTATGGTCCTATAGCTTAGGGAAATTAAAATCAAAAAGACACAGCCACCCCAAAGTTTGGGACGCCTCTGTTTACAAGAACCTCGTTTACCGTACAAGTTCAATATCACTGAAAGTGAAAAATGGATAAAGAAGTTGTGGTACTTACGTACAATGCAGTATCACTCAGCAATGAAATCTATGTCATCAGGCCCTTAGCAGCACAATGAGTGGATTGAGGTACGATGATTCTAACTGAAATAAGTCACACAGAAAAAGAAACATCATAAGTTATCACTAATACACGGAATGTAAACTTGGCTACACAGGAACTGAATTCCAAAACAGAACAGGATCTCAAATTTAGAAAACCAACTTATGCTTGCTTAAGGGGAAAGGTGATTTGGGGTGCTGCATAAAACCAGAGATTGAAATGAGCACAGATAAAGTTCCTTAAGCCAAATATGGAATAGAAAATAGCTACTCCTTACTCAACGAAATGAACTCAACACCGCATATTAAACGCCTAAGAATGTACCTGACTAGTAAGTATCTTAAAACCTATGGATTGCTATGTCTCCAAAGGAGAATCAAGCGTGTATACAGGGGCATAAACGCAGCAGTGATAGGATTGGAGAGGTTCGGTGAGCAAATGAAGACCCTTTGAAGTCATATTGCATGGTACCCATTCCACGGGTCTCAACTCTCCAGGTTTAAGGTATTCTTCCTTCAGCTAAAACATGCATGTGGAACCCAGAGTATGATCAACCGTGTCAATGGGAGACGTGTTCAAATATGTCTCAGTTTTCCTCCCCTGGTACTCGGGTGCAACATTCCAAACACTTTACTAACACTCTCCCCACTTGGAGAGTCAGCGCCTTTAACCTCCTGTTTGGCCCAGTTTGCAATTTCTGTGGAAGATGAACAGGAATAGCGAGAACCAATGAGAGACTAGCTGGAGGTGTCTGGACGGGCAAATTTAACTCTCATTTCCCACCAGGAAGAGCAATTAACCAAAGGCTCAGCGTGCCGTGCCGGAACCAGATTAGGGCCTGAAGCCATCCTGCGGTGTTGCGGCCAGCTCACAAGAAAGTGAGTTGAAGAAAGGAGCTCAGGGGCACTGTAATTCACAAACCTGCAGAGTTATAAATGACATCTATCGTCCAAAAATATACTGAAGTAAGGCTGCCAAGAGGACTTGAAAGCGGGGCAGAATTGCAGGAAACCGATTTCAGGAGGTAGACTGGAATTGCATTGAAAGCATAGGAAAAGAGGCAGAACGTCCACAATGATGCACTTGGCCCAAAAGGGCGTATGCGTTTTTTCCTGAATATATTCAGGAAAAAACGCATACGCCCTTTTTGGCCAACCAAGCAAACTTGCAAAGGAAATCTGCACTACAATGAAGTCTCACTTCCCCCAGGTCAAAAGGGCCATCTGAAAAAAGTGTAAAATCCAGAAAGGCAGGACAGGCCATGGAGATCTGGGAGCCTTGTTATGCTGATGGGCGGGATGTAAATTGCCAACAGACACTCGGGAGAAGTGTATGGTGTTTCCTGAAACATCTAAAAAACAAAGCAACAGAGCCTAGGGCACTTCCACTTATGGTCCTATAGCTAAGGGAAATTAAAATAAAAAAGACACAGCCACCCCAAAGTTTGGGACGCCTCTGTTTACAAGAACCTCGTTTACCGTACAAGTTCAATATCACAGAAAGTGAAAAATGGATAAAGAACTTGTGGTACTTACGTACAATGCAGTATCACTCAGCAATGAAATCTATGTCATCAGGCACTTAGCAGCACAATGAGTGGATTCAGGTACGATGATTCTAACTGAAATAAGTCACACAGAAAACGAAACATCATAAGATATCACTAATACACGGAATGTAAACTTGGCTACACAGGAACTGAATTACAGAACAGAACACGGTCTCAAATTTAGAAAACCAACTTATGCTTGCTTAAGGGTAAAGGTGAGTTGGGGTGCTGCATAAAACCAGAGATTGAAATGAACACAGATAAAGTTCCTTAAGCCAAATATGGAATAGACAAGAGCTACTCCTTGCTCAACGAAATGGACTCAACACCGCATATTAAACGCCTAAGAATGTACCTGACTA
Organism: Grampus griseus; assembly: GCF_964374135.1. Classification (NCBI taxonomy): domain Eukaryota; kingdom Metazoa; phylum Chordata; class Mammalia; order Artiodactyla; family Delphinidae; genus Grampus; species Grampus griseus. Next base: position 557,496 of record NW_028133362.1, on the reverse strand, counting down.
GTAAGTATCTTAAAACCTACGGATTGCTATGTCTCTGAAAGAGAATCAAGCATGTGTACAGGGGCATAAACGCAGCAGTGATAGGATTGGAGAGGTTTGGTGAGCAAATGAAGACCCTTTGAAGTCATATTGCATGGTACCCATTCCACGGGTTTCAACTACCCAGTTTTAAGGTATTCTTCCTTCAGCTAAAACATGCATGTGGAACCTAGAGTATGATCAACCATGTGATCGGGAGACGTGTTCAAATATGTCTCAGTTTTCGTACCCTGGTACTCGGGTGCAACATTCCAGACGCTTTACTAACACTCTCCCCACTTGGAGAGTCAGCGCCTTTAACCTCCTGTTAGGCCCAGTTTGCAATTTCTGCGGAAGATGAACAGGAATAGCGAGAACCAATGAGAGACTAGCTGGAGGTGTCTGGACGGGCAAATTTAACTCTCATTTCCCACCAGGAAGAGGAAATAACCAAAGGCTCAGCGTGCCGTGCCAGAACCACATTAGGGCCTGAAGCCATCCTGTGGTGTTGCGGCCAGCTCAACAGAAAGCGAATTGAAGAAAGGAGCTCAGGGGCACTGTAATTCACAAACCTGCAGAGTTATAAATGACAGCTATCGTCCAAAAATATACTGAAGTAAGGCTGCCAAGAGGACTTGAAAGCGGGGCAGAATTGCAGGAAACCGATTTCAGGAGGTAGACTGGAATTGCATTGAAAGCATAGGAAAAGAGGCAGAACGTCCACAATGATGCACTTGGCCAAAAAGGGCGTATGCGTTTTTTCCTGAAAATATTCAGGAAAAAACGCATATGCACTTTTTGGCCAACCAAGCAAACTTGCAAAGGAAATCTGCACTACAATGAAGTCTCACTTCCCCCAGGTCAAAAGGGCCATCTGAAAAAAGTGTAAAATCCAGAAAGGCAGGACAGGCCATGGAGAACTCGGAGCCTTGTTATGCTGATGGGCGGGATGTAAATTGCCAACAGACACTCAGGAGAAGTGTATGGTGTTTCCTGAAACATCTAAAAAACAAAGCAACAGAGCCTAGGGCACTCCCACTTAAGGTCCTATAGCTTAGGGAAATTAAAATCAAAAAGACACAGCCACCCCAATGTTTGGGACGCCTCTGTTTACAAGAACCTCGTTTACCATACAAGTTCAATATCACAGAAAGTGAAAAATGGATAAAGAACATGTGGTACTTACGTACAATGCAGTATCACTCAGCAATGAAATCTATGTCATCAGGCCCGTAGCAGCATAATGAGTGGATTCAGGTACGATGATTCTAACTGAAATAAGTCACACAGAAAAAGAAACATCATAAGATATCACTAATACACGGAATGCAAACTTGGCTACACAGGAACTAAATTCCAAAACAGAACAGGGTCTCAAATTTAGAAAACCAACTTATGCGTGCTTAAGGGGAAAGGTGAGTTGGGGTGCTGCATAAAACCAGAGATTGAAATGAGCACAGATAAACTTCCTTAAGCCAAATATGGAATAGACAAGAGCTACTCCTTGCTCAACGAAATGGACTCAACACCCCATATTAAATGCCTAAGAATGTACCTGACTAGTAAGTATCTTAAAACCTATGGATTGCTATGTCTCCGAAAGAGAATCAAGCATGTGTACAGGGGCATAAACGCAGCAGTGATAGGATTGGAGAGGTTCGGTGAGCAAATGAAGACCCTTTGAAGTCATATTGCATGGTACCCATTCCACGGGTCTCAACTCTCCAGGTTTAAGGTATTCTTCCTTCAGCTACAATATGCATGTGGAACCTAGAGTATGATCAACCATGTGATCGGGAGACGTGTTCAAATATGTCTCAGTTTTCATACCCTGGTACACGGGTGCAACATTCCAGACGCTTTACTAACACTCTTCCGACTTGGAGAGTAAGTCCCTTTAACCTCCTGTTTGGCCCAGTTTGCAATTTCTGCGGAAGATGAACAGGAATAGCGAGAACCAATGAGAGACTAGCTGGAGGTGTCTGGACGGGCAAATTTAACTCTCATTTCCCACCAGGAAGAGGAATTAACCAAAGGCTCAACGTGCCGTGCCGGAACCAGATTAGGGCCTGAAGCCATCCTGCGGTGTTGCGGCCAGCTCACAAGAAAATGAGTTGAAGAAAGGAGCTCAGGGGCACTGTAATTCACAAACCTGCAGAGTTATAAATGACAGCTATCGTCCAAAAATATAGTGAAGTAAGGCTGCCAAGAGGACTTGAAATCGGGGCAGAATTGCAGGAAACCGATTTCAGGAGGTAGACTGGAATTGCATTGAAAGCATAGGAAAAGAGGCAGAACGTCCACAATGATGCACTTGGCCAAAAAGGGCGTATGCGTTTTTTCCTGAATATATTCAGGAAAAAACGCATACGCACTTTTTGGCCAACCAAGCAAGCTTGCAAAGGAAATCTGCACTACAATGAAGTCTCACTTCCGCCAGGTCAAAAGGGCCATCTGAAAAAAGTGTAAAATCCAGAAAGGCAGGACAGGCCATGGATAACTGGGAGCCTTGTTATGCCGATGGGCGGGATGTAAATTGCCAACAGACACTTGGGAGAAGTGTATGGTGTTTCCTGAAACATCTAAAAAACAAAGCAACAGAGCGTAGGGCACTTCCACTTATGGTCCTATAGCTTAGGGAAATTAAAATCAAAAAGACACAGCCACCCCATAGTTTGGGACGGATCTGTTTACAAGAACCTCGTTTATAGTACAAGTTCAACATCGCAGAAAGTGAAAAATGGATAAAGAAGTTGTGGTATTTACTTACAAAGCAATATCACTCAGCAATGAAATCTATGTCATCAGGCCCGTAGCAACATAATGAGTGGATTCAGGTACGATGATTCTAACTGAAATAAGTCACACAGAAAAAGAAACATCATAAGTTATCACTAATACACGGAATGTAAACTTGGCTACACAGGAACTGAATTCCAAAACAGAACAGGGTCTCAAATTTAGAAAACCAACTTATGCTTGCTTAAGGGGAAAGGTGAGTTGGGGTGCTGCATAAAACCAGAGATTGAAATGAGCACAGATAAAGTTCCTTAAGCCAAATATGGAATAGACAATTGCTACTCCTTGCTCAACGAAATGGACTCAACACCCCATATTAAATGCATAAGAATGTACCTGACTAGTAAGTATCTTAAAACCTATGGATTGCTATGTCTCCAAAAGAGAACCAAGCGTGTGTACAGGGGCATAAAGGCAGCAGTGATAGGATTGGAGAGGTTCGGTGAGCAAATGAAGACCCTTTGAAGTCATATTGCATGGTACCCATTCCACGGGTCTCAACTCTCCAGGTTTAAGGGATTCTTCCTTCAGCTAAAACATGCATGTGGAACCCAGAGTATGATCAACCGTGTGAACGGGAGACGTGTTCAAATATGTCTCAGTTTTCCTCCCCTGGTACTCGGGTGCAACATTCCAGACGCTTTACTAACACTCTCCCCACTTGGAGAGTCAGCGCCTTTAACCTCCTGTTTGGCCCAGTTTGCAATTTCTGCGGAAGATGAACAGGAATAGGGAGAACCAATGAGAGACTAGCTGGAGGTGTCTGGACGGGCAAATTTAACTCTCATTTCCCTCCAAGAAGAGGAATTAACCAAAGGCTCAGCGTGCCATGCCGGAACCAGATTAGGGCCTGAAGCCATCCTGCGGTGTTGCGGCCAGCTCAAAAGAAAGCAAGTTGAAGAAAGGAGCTCAGGGGCACTGTAATTCACAAACCTGCAGAGTTATAAATGACAGCTATCGTCCAAAAATATACTGAAGTAAGGCTGCCAGGAGGACTTGAAAGCGGGGCAGAATTGCAGGAAACCGATTTCAGGAGGTAGACTGGAATTGCATTGAAAGCATAGGAAAAGAGGCAGAACGTCCACAATGATGCACTTGGCCAAAAAGGGCGTATGCGTGTTTTCCTGAATATATTCAGGAAAAAACGCATACGCCCTTTTTGGCCAACCAAGCAAGCTTGCAAAGGAAATCTGCACTACAATGAAGTCTCACTTTCCCCTGGTCAAAAGGGCCATCTGAAAAAAGTGTAAAATCCATAAAGGCATGACAGGCCATGGAGAACTGGGAGCCTTCTTCTGCTGATGGGCGGGATGTAAATTGCCAACAGCCACTCTGGAGAAGTGTATGGTGTTTCCTGAAACATCTAAAAAACAAAGCAACAGAGCCTAGGGCACTTCCACTTATGGTCCTATAGTTTAGGGAAATTAAAATCAAAAAGACACAGCCACCCCAAAGTTTGGGATGGCTTTGTTTACAAGAACCTCATATACGGTACAAGTTCAATATCGCAGAAAGTGAAAAATGGATAAAGAAGTTGTGGTACTTATGTACAATGCAATATCACTCAGCAATGAAATCTATGTCATCAGGCCCGTAGCAGCATAATGAGTGGATTCAAGTACGATGATTCTAACTGAAATAAGTCACACAGAAAAAGAAACATCATAAGATATCACTAATACACGGAATGTCGACTTGGCTACACAGGAACTGAATTCCAAAACAGAACAGGGTCTCAAATTTAGAAAACCAACTTATGCTTGCTTAAGGGGAAAGGTGAGTTGGGGTGCTGCATAAAACCAGAGATTGAAATGAGCACAGATAAAGTTCTATAAGCCAAATATGGAATAGAAAAGAGCTAATCCTTGCTCAACGAAATGGACTCAACACCCCATATTCAACGCCTAGGAATATACCTGCCTAGTAAGAATCATAAAAGCTATGGATTTATATATCTCTGTAAGAGAATCAAGAGTGTGTACAGCGGCATTAAAGCAGTGAAAATCAGCTAAATCCCATATTAAAAATAAATTTCTTAAACAAAACACAATGACAGTGAAATAGAGAGCAATACTTAAGTAATTCATTCAAGGCTTCTGAGGCAACCTGCATTTACCATATCTACACCCAGAGCTGGGTGACACATAAGGCTGGACACTTGGGGCTCATAAGATTGGTGAGGTTCGGTGAGCAAATGCAGACCCTTTGAAGTCATATTGCATGGTACCCATTCCACGGGTCTCAACTCTCCAGGTTTAAGGGATTCTTCCTTCAGCTAAAACATGCATGTGGAACCTAGAGTATGATGAACCATGTGATAGGGAGACGTGTTCAAATATGTCTCAGGTTCCGTACCCTGGTACTCGGGTGCAACATTACAGACGCTTTACTAACACTCTCCCGACTTGGAGACTCAGTCCCTTTAACCTCCTGTTGGGCCCAGTTTGCAATTTCTGCGGAAGATGAACAGGAATAGCGAGAACCAATGAGAGACTAGCTGGAGGTGTCTGGACGGGCAAATTTAACTCATATTTCCCACCAGGAAGAGGAATTAACCAAAGGCTCAGCGTGCCGTGTCGGAACCAGATTAGGGCCTGAAGCCATCCTGCGGTGTTGCGGCCAGCTCACAAGAAAGCGAGTTGAAGAAAGGAGCTCAGGGGCACTGTAATGCACAAACCTGCAGAGTTACAAATGACAGCTATCGTCCAAAAATATACTGAAGTAAGGCTGCCAAGAGGACTTGAAAGCGGGGCAGAATTGCAGGAAACTGATTTCAGGAGGTAGACTGGAATTGCATTGAAAGCATAGGAAAAGAGGCAGAGCGTCCACAATGATGCACTTGGCCCAAAAGGGCATATGCGTTTTTTCCTGAATATATTCAGGAAAAAACGCATACGCCCTTTTTGGCCAACCAAGCAAGCTTGCAAAGGAAATCTGCACTACAATGAAGTCTCACTTTCCCCTGGTCAAAAGGGCCATCTGAAAAAAGTGTAAAATCCATAAAGGCATGACAGGCCATGGAGAACTGGGAGCCTTCTTCTGCTGATGGGCGGGATGTAAATTGCCAACAGCCACTCTGGAGAAGTGTATGGTGTTTCCTGAAACATCTAAAAAACAAAGCAACAGAGCCTAGGGCACTTCCACTTATGGTCCTATAGTTTAGGGAAATTAAAATCAAAAAGACACAGCCACCCCAAAGTTTGGGATGGCTTTGTTTACAAGAACCTCATATACGGTACAAGTTAAATATCGCAGAAAGTGAAAAATGGATAAAGAAGTTGTGGTACTTACGTACAATGCAATATCACTCAGCAATGAAATCTATGTCATCAGGCCCGTAGCAGCATAATGAGTGGATTAAGTACGATGAATCTAACTGAAATAAGTCACACAGAGAAAGAAACATCATAAGATATCACTAATACACGGAATGTAAACTTGGCTACACAGGAACTGAATTCCAAAACAGAACAGGGTCTCAAATTTAGAAAACCAACATATGCTTGCTTAAGGGGAAAGGTGAGTTGGGGTGCTGCATAAAACCAGAGATTGAAATGAGCACAGATAAAGTTCTATAAGCCAAATATGGAATAGACAAGAGCTAATCCTTGCTCAACGAAATGGACTCAACACCCCATATTCAACGCCTAGGAATATACCTGCCTAGTAAGAATCATAAAAGCTATGGATTTATATATCTCTGTAAGAGAATCAAGAGTGTGTACAGCGGCATTAAAGCAGTGAAAATCAGCTAAATCCCATATTAAAAATAAATTTCTTAAACAAAACACAATGACAGTGAAATAGAGAGCAATACTTAAGTAATTCATTCAAGGCTTCTGAGGCAACCTGCATTTACCATATCTACACCCAGAGCTGGGTGACACATAAGGCTGGACACTTGGGGCTCATAAGATTGGTGAGGTTCGGTGAGCAAATGCAGACCCTTTGAAGTCATATTGCATGGTACCCATTCCACGGGTCTCAACTCTCCAGGTTTAAGGGATTCTTCCTTCAGCTAAAACATGCATGTGGAACCTAGAGTATGATGAACCATGTGATAGGGAGACGTGTTCAAATATGTCTCAGGTTCCGTACCCTGGTACTCGGGTGCAACATTACAGACGCTTTACTAACACTCTCCCGACTTGGAGACTCAGTCCCTTTAACCTCCTGTTGGGCCCAGTTTGCAATTTCTGCGGAAGATGAACAGGAATAGCGAGAACCAATGAGAGACTAGCTGGAGGTGTCTGGACGGGCAAATTTAACTCATATTTCCCACCAGGAAGAGGAATTAACCAAAGGCTCAGCGTGCCGTGTCGGAACCAGATTAGGGCCTGAAGCCATCCTGCGGTGTTGCGGCCAGCTCACAAGAAAGCGAGTTGAAGAAAGGAGCTCAGGGGCACTGTAATGCACAAACCTGCAGAGTTACAAATGACAGCTATCGTCCAAAAATATACTGAAGTAAGGCTGCCAAGAGGACTTGAAAGCGGGGCAGAATTGCAGGAAACCGATTTCAGGAGGTAGACTGGAATTGCATTGAAAGCATAGGAAAAGAGGCAGAGTGTCCACAATGATGCACTTGGCCCAAAAGGGCATATGCGTTTTTTCCTGAATATATTCAGGAAAAAACGCATACGCCCTTTTTGGCCAACCAAGCAAGCTTGCAAAGTAAATCTGCACTACAATGAAGTCTCACTTCCCCCCGGTCAGAAGAGCCATCTGAAAAAAGTGTAAAATCCAGAAAGGCAGGACAGGCCATGGAGAACTGGGAGCCTTGTTATGCTGATGGGCGGGATGTAAATTGCCAACAGCCACTTGGGAGAAGTGTATGGTGTTTCCTGAAACATCTAGAAAACAAAGCAACAGAGCCTAGGGCACTTCCACTTATGGTCCTATAGCTTAGGGAAATTAAAATCAAAAAGACACAGCCACGCCAAAGTTTGGGACTCCTCTGTTTACAAGAACCTCGTTTACCGTAAAAGTTCAATATCACAGAAAGTGAAAAATGGATAAAGAACTTGTGGTACTTACGTACAATGCAGTATCACTCAGCAATGAAATCTATGTCATCAGGCCCGTAGCAGCATAATGAGTGGATTCAGGTACGATGATTCTAACTGAAATAAGTCACACAGAAAAAGAAACATCATAAGATATCACTAATACACGGAATGTAAACTTGGCTACACAGGAACTGAATTCCAAAACAGAACAGGGTCTCAAATTTAGAAAACCAACGTATGCTTGCTTAAGGGGAAAGGTGAGTTGGGGTGCTGCATAAAACCAGAGATTGAGATGAGCACAGATAAAGTTCCTTAAGCCAAATATGGAATAGACAAGAGCTACTCCTTGCTCAACGAAATGGACTCAACACCCCATATTAAACGCCTAAGAATGTACCTGACTAGTAAGTATCTTAAAACCTATGGATTGCTATGTCTCCAAAAGAGAATCAAGCGTGTGTACAGGGGCATAAACGCAGCAGTGATAGGATTGGAGAGGTTTGGTGAGCAAATGAAGACCCTTTGAAGTCATATTGCATGGTACCCATTCCACGGGTTTCAACTCTCCAGGTTTAAGGTATTCTTCCTTCAGCTAAAACATGCATGTGGAACCTAGAGTATTATCAACCATGTGATCGCGAGACGTGTTCAAATATGTCTCAGTTTTCGTACCCTGGTACTCGGGTGCAACATTCCAGACGCTTTACTAACACTCTCCCCACTTGGAGAGTCAGTCCCTTTAACCTCCGGTTTGGCCCAGTTTGCAATTTCTGCGGAAGATGAACAGGAATGGCGAGAACCAATGAGAGACTAGCTGGAGGTGTCTGGACGGGCAAATTTAACTCTCATTTCCCACCAGGAAGAGGAATTAACCAAAGGCTCAGCGTGCCGTGCCGGAACCAGATTAGGGCCTGAAACCATCCTGCGGTGTTGCGGCCAGGTCACAAGAAAGCGAATTGAAGAAAGGAGCTCAGGGGCACTGTAATTCACAAACCTGCAGAGTTATAAATGACAGCTATCGTCCAAAAATATACTGAAGTAAGGCTGGCAAGAGGACTTGAAAGCGGGGCAGAATTGCAGGAAACCGATTTCAGGAGGTAGACTGGAATTGCATTGAAAGCATAGGAAAAGAGGCAGAACGTCCACAATGATGCACTTGGCCAAAAAGGGCGTATGCGTTTTTTCCTGAATATATTCAGGAAAAAACGCATACGCCCTTTTTGGCCAACCAAGGAAGCTTAGAAAGGAAATCTGCACTACAATGAAGTCTCACATCCCCCCGGTCAAAAGGGCCATCTGAAAAAAGTGTAAAATCCAGAAAGGCAGGACAGGCCATGGAGAACTGGGAGCCTTGTTATGCTGATGGGCGGGATGTAAATTGCCAACAGACACTCGGGAGAAGTGTATGGTGTTTCCTGAAACATCTAGAAAACAAAGCAACAGAGCCTAGGGCACTTCCACTTATGGTCCTATAGCTTAGGGAAATTAAAATAAAAAAGACACAGCCACCCCAAAGTTTGGGACTCCTCTGTTTACAAGAACCTCGTTTACCGTACAAGTTCAATATCACAGAAAGTGAAAAATGGATAAAGAACTTGTGGTACTTACGTACAATGCAGTATCACTCAGCAATGAAATCTATGTCATCAGGCCCGTAGCAGCATAATGAGTGGATTCAGGTACGATGATTCTAACTGAAATAAGTCACACAGAAATAGAAACATCATAAGATATCACTAATACACCGAATGTAAACTTGGCTACACAGGAACTGAATTCCAAAACAGAACAGGGTCTCAAATTTAGAAAACCAACTTATGCTTGCTTAAGGGGAAAGGTGAGTTGGGGTGCTGCATAAAACCAGAGATTGAAATGAGCACAGATAAAGTTCCTTAAGCCAAATATGGAATAGACAAGAGCTACTCCTTGCTCAACGAAATGGACTCAACACCCCATATTAAACGCCTAAGAATGTACCTGACTAGTAAGTATCTTAAAACCTATGGATTGCTATGTCTCTGAAAGAGAATCAAGCGTGTGTACAGGGGCATAAACGCAGCAGTGATAGGATTGGAGAGGTTCGGTGAGCAAATGAAGACCCTTTGAAGTCAAATTGCATGGTACCCATTCCACGGGTTTCAACTACCCAGGTTTAAGGTATTCTTCCTTCAGCTAAAACATGCATGTGGAACCTAGAGTATGATCAACCATGTGATAGGGAGACACGTTCAAATATGTCTCAGTTTTCGTACCCTGGTACTCGGGTGCAATATTCCAGACGCTTTACTACCACTCTCCCGACTTGGAGACTCAGTCCCTTTAACCTCCTGTTGGGCCCAGTTTGCAATTTCTGCGGAAGATGAACAGGAATAGCGAGAACCAATGAGAGACTAGCTGGAGGTGTCTGGACAGGCAAATTTAACTCTCATTTCCCACCAGGAAGAGGAATTAACCAAAGGCTCAGCTTGACGTGCCGGAACCAGATTAGGGCCTGACGCCATCCTGCGGTGTTGCGGCCAGGTCACAAGAAAGCGAATTGAAGAAAGGAGCTCAGGGGCACTGTAATTCACAAAACTGCAGAGTTATAAATGACAGCTATCGTCCAAAAATATACTGAAGTAAGGCTGCCAAGAGGACATCAAATCGGGGCAGAATTGAAGGAAACCGATTTCAGGTGGTAGACTGGAATTGCATTGAAAGCATAGGAAAAGAGGCAGAACGTCCACAATGATGCACTTGGCCAAAAAGGGCGTATGCGTTTTTTCCTGAATATATTCAGGAAAAAACGCATACGCCCTTTTTGGCCAACCAAGCAATCTTGCAAAGGAAATCTGCACTACAATGAAGTCTCACTTCCCGCCGGTCAAAAGGGCCATCTGAAAAAAGTGTAAAATCCAGAAAGGCAGGACAGGCCATGGAGAACTGGGAGCCTTGTTATGCTGATGGGCGGGATGTAAATTGCCAACAGACACTCGGGAGAAGTGTATGGTGTTTCCTGAAACATCTAAAAAACAAAGCAACAGAGCCTAGGGCACTTCCACTTATGGTCCTATAGCTTAGGGAAATTAAAATCAAAAAGACACAGCCACCCCAAAGTTTGGGACGCCTCTGTTTACAAGAACCTCGTTTACCGTACAAGTTCAATATGACAGAAAGTGAAAAATGGATAAAGAACTTGTGGTACTTACGTACAATGCAGTATCACTCAGCAATGAAATCTATGTCATCAGGCCCGTAGCAGCATAATGAGTGGATTCAGGTACGATGATTCTAACTGAAATAAGTCACACAGAAAAAGAAACATCATAAGATATCACTAATACACGGAATGTAAACTTGGCTACACAGGAACTGAATTCCAAAACAGAACAGGGTCTCAAGTTTAGAAAACCAACTTATGCTTGCTTAAGGGGAAAGGTGAGTTGGGGTGCTGCATAAAACCAGAGATTGAAATGAGCACAGATAAAGTTCCTTAAGCCAAATATGGAATAGACAAGAGCTACACCTTGCTCAACGAAATGGACTCAACACCCCATATTAAACGCCTAAGAATGTACCTGACTACTAAGTATCTTAAAACCTATGGATTGCTATGTCTCCAAAAGAGAACCAAGTGTGTGTTCAGGGGCATAAACGCAGCAGTGATAGGATTCGAGATGTTCGGTGAGCAAATGAAGACCCTTTGAAGTCATATTGCATGGTACCCATTACACGGGTCTCAACTCTCCAGGTTTAAGGTATTCTTCCTTCAGCTAAAACAGGCATTTGGAACCCAGAGTATGATCAACCGTGTGAACGGGAGACGTGTTCAAATATGTCTCAGTTTTCCTCCCCTGGTACTCGGGTGCAACATTCCAGCCACTTTACTAACACTCTCCCCACTTGGAGAGTCAGCGCCTTTAACCTCCTGTTTGGCCCAGTTTGCAATGTCTGCGGAAGATGAACAGGAATAGGGAGAACCAATGAGAGACTAGCTGGAGGTGTCTGGACGGGCAAATTTAACTCTCATTTCCCACCAGGAAGAGGAATTAACGAAAGGCTCAGCGTGCCATGCCGGAACCAGATTAGGGCCTGAAGCCATCCTGCGGTGTTGCGGCCAGGTCACAAGTAAGCGAATTGAAGAAAGGAGCTCAGTGGCACTGTAATGCACAAACCTGCAGAGTTATAAATGACAGCTATCGTCCAAAAATATACTGAAGTAAGGCTGCCAAGAGGACTTGAAAGCGGGGCAGAATTGCAGGAAACCGATTTCAGGAGGTAGACTGGAATTGCATTGAAAGCATAGGAAAAGAGGCAGAACGTCCACAATGATGCACTTGGCCAAAAAGGGCGTATGCGTTTTTTCCTGAATATATTCAGGAAAAAACGCATACGCCCTTTTTGGCCAACCAAGCAAGCTTGCAAAGGAAATCTGCACTACAATGAAGTCTCACTTCCCCCCGGTCAAAAGGGCCATCTGAAAAAAGTGTAAAATCCAGAAAGGCAGGACAGGCCATGGAGAACTGGGAGCCTTGTTATGCTGATGGGCGGGATGTAAATTGCCAACAGACACTCGGGAGAAGTGTATGGTGTTTCCTGAAACATCTAAAAAACAAAGCAACAGAGCCTAGGGCACTTCCACTTATGGTCCTAGAGATTAGGGAAATTAAAATCAAAAAGACACAGCCACCCCAAAGTGTGGAACGGCTCTGTTTACAAGAACCTCGTTAACAGTAAAAGTTCAAAAACGCAGAAAGTGAAAAATGGATAAAGAAGTTGTGGTATTTACTTACAAAGCAATATCACTCAGCAATGAAATCTATGTCATCAGGCCCTTAGCAGCACAATGAGTGGATTCAGGTATGATGATTCTAACTGAAATGAGTCACACAGAAAAAGAAACATCATAAGATATCAGTAATACACGGAATGTAAACTTGGCTACACAGGAACTGAATTACAGACCAGAACAGGGTCTCAAATTTAGAAAAACAACTTATGCTTGCTTAAGGGGAAAGGTGAGTTGGGGTGCTGCATAAAACCAGAGATTGAAATGAGCACAGATAAAGTTCCTTAAGCCAAATATGGAATAGACAAGAGCTACTCCTCGCTCAACGAAATGGACTCAACACCGCATATGAAACGCCTAAGAATGCACCTGACTAGGAAGTATCTTAATACCTATGGATTGCTATGTCTCCAAAAGAGAATCAAACATGTGTACAGGGGCATAAACGCAGCAGTGATAGGATTGGAGAGGTTCGGTGAGCAAATGAAGACCCTTTGAAGTCATATTGCATGGTACCCATTCCACGGGTTTCAACTCTCCAGGTTTAAGGTATTCTTCCTTCAGCTAAAATATGCATGTGGAACCCAGAGTATGATCAACCATGTGAACGGGAGACGTGTTCAAATATGTCTCAGTTTTTCTCCCCTGGTACTCGGGTGCAACATTCCAGACGCTTTACTAACACTCTCCCCACTTGGAGAGTCAGCGCCTTTAACCTCCTGTTTGGCCCAGTTTGCAATTTCTGCGGAAGATGAACAGGAATAGGGAGAACCAATGAGAGACTAGCTGGAGGTGTCTGGACGGGCAAATTTAACTCTCATTTCCCACCAGGAAGAGGAAATAACCAAAGGCTCAGCGTGCCGTGCCAGAACCAGATTAGGGCCTGAAGCCATCCTGCGGTGTTGCGGCCAGCTCAAAAGAAAGCGAGTTGGAGAAAGGAGCTCAGGGGCACTGTAATTCACAAACCTGCAGAGTTATAAATGACAGCTATCGTCCAAAAATATACTGAAGTAAGGCTGCCAAGAGGACTTGAAAGCGGGGCAGAATTGCAGGAAACCAATTTCAGGAGGTAGACTGGAATTGCATTGAAAGCATAGGAAAAGAGGCAGAACGTCCACAATGATGCACTTGGCCAAAAAGGGCGTATGCGTTTTTTCCTGAATATATTCAGGAAAAAACGCATACGCCCTTTTTGGCCAACCAAGCAAGCTTGCAAAGGAAATCTGCACTACAATGAAGTCTCACTTCCCCCCGGTCAAAAGGGCCATCTGAATAAAGTGTAAAATCCAGAAAGGCAGGACAGGCCATGGAGAACTGGGAGCCTTGTTATGCTGATGGGCGGGATGTCAATTGCCAACAGACACTCGGGAGAAGTGTATGGTGTTTCCTGAAACATCTAAAAAACAAAGCAACAGAGCCTAGGGCAATGCCACTTATATTCCTATAGCTTAGAGAAATTAAAATCAAAAAGACACAGCCACCACAAAATTTGGAATGGCTCTGTTTACAAGAACCTCGTTTACAGTACAAGTTCAACATCGCAGAAAGTGAAAAATGGATAAAGAAGTTGTGGTATTTACTTACAAAGCAATATCACTCAGCAATGAAATCTATGTCATCAGGCCCATAGCAGCATAATGAGTGGATTCAGGTACGATGATTCTAACTGAAATAAGTCACACAGAAAAAGAAACATCATAAGATATCACTAATACACGGAATGTAAACTTGGCTACACAGGAACTGAATTCCAAAACAGAACAGGGTCTCAATTTTAGAAAACCAACTTATGCTTGCTTAAGGGGAAAGGTGAGTTGAGGTGCTGCATAAAACCAGAGATTGAAATGAGCACAGATAAAGTTCCTTAAGCCAAATATGGAATAGACAAGAGCTACTCCTTGCTCAACGAAATGGACTCAACACCCCATATTAAACGCCTAAGAATGTACCTGACTAGTAAGTATCTTAAAACCTATGGATTGCTATGTCTCCAAAAGAGAATCAAGCGTGTGTACAGGGTCATAAACGCAGCAGTGATAGGATTGGAGAGGTTCGGTGAGCAAATGAAGACCCTTTGAAGTCATATTGCATGGTACCCATTCCACGGGTCTCAACTCTCCAGGTTTAAGGTATTCTTCCTTCAGCTAAAACATGCATGTGGAACCCAGAGTATGATCAACCATGTGAACGGGAGACGTGTTCAAATATGTCTCAGTTTTCCTCCCCTGGTACTCGGGTGCAACATTCCAGACGCTTTACTAACACTCTCCCCACTTGGAGAGTTAGCACCTTTAACCTCCTGTTTGGCCCAGTTTGCAATTTCTGCGGAAGATGAACAGGAATAGGGAGAACCAATGAGAGACTAGCTGGAGGTGTCTGGACGGGCAAATTTAACTCTCATTTCCTACCAGGAAGAGGAATTAACCAAAGGCTCAGCGTGCCGTGCCAGAACCAGATTAGTACCTGAAGCCATCCTGCGGTGTTGTGGCCAGCTCAAAAGAAAGCGAGTTGAAGAAAGGAGCTCAGGGGCACTGTAATTCACAAACCTGCAGAGTTATAAATGACAGCTATCGTCCAAAAATATACTGAAGTAAGGCTGCCAAGAGGACTTGAAAGCGGGGCAGAATTGCAGGAAACCGATTTCAGGAGGTAGACTGGAATTGCATTGAAAGCATAGGAAAAGAGGCAGAGCGTCCACAATGATGCACTTGGCCAAAAAGGGCGTATGCGTTTTTTCCTGAATATATTCAGGAAAAAACGCATACGCCCTTTTTGAACAACCAAGCAAGCTTGCAAAGGAAATCTGCACTACAATGAAGTCTCACTTCCCCCGGTCAAAAGGGCCATCTGAAAAAAGTTTAAAATGCAGAAAGGCAGGACAGTCCATGGAGAACTGGGAGCCTTGTTATGCTGATGGGCGGGATGTAAATTGCCAACAGACACTCGGGAGAAGTGTATGGTGTTTCCTGAAACATCTAAAAAACAAAGCAACAGAGCCTAGGGCACTTCCACTTATGGTCCTATAGCTTAGGGAAATTAAAATCAAAAACACACAGCCACCCCAAAGTTTGGAACGGCTCTGTTTACAAGAACCTCGTTTACAGTACAAGGTCAACATCGCAGAAAGTGAAAAATGGATAAAGAACTTGAGGTATTTACTTACAAAGCAATATCACTCAGCAATGAAATCTATGTCATCAGGCCCGTAGCAGCATAATGAGTGGATTCAGGTACGATGATTCTAACTGAAATAAGTCACACAGAAAAAGAAACACCATAAGATATCAGTAATACACGGAATGTAAACTTGGCTACACAGGAACTGAATTCCAAAACAGAACAGGGTCTCAATTTTAGAAAACCATCTTATGCTTGCTTAAGGGGAAAGGTGAGTTGGGGTGCTGCATAAAACCAGAGATTGAAATGAGCACAGATAAAGTTCCTTAAGCCAAATATGGAATAGACAAGAGCTACTCCTTGCTCAACGAAATGGACTCAACACCCCATATTAAACGCCTAAGAATGTACCTGACTAGTAAGTATCTTAAAACCTATGGATTGCTATGTCTCCGAAAGAGAATCAAGCGGGTGTACAGGGGCATAAACGCAGCAGTGATAGGATTGGAGAGGTTCGGTGAGCAAATGAAGACCCTTTGAAGTCATATTGCATGGTACCCATTCCACGGGTTTCAACTCTCCAGGTTTAAGGTATTCTTCCTTCAGCTAAAACATGCATGTGGAACCTAGAGTATGATCAACCATGTGATCGGGAGACGTGTTCAAATATGTCTCAGTTTTCGTACCCTGGTACACGGGTGCAACATCCCAGATGCTTTACTAACACTCTCCCGACTTGGAGAATCAGTCCCTTTAACCCCCTGTTTGGCCCAGTTTGCAATTTCTGGGGAAGATGAACAGGAATAGCGAGAAAAAATGTGAGACTAGCTGGAGGTGTCTGGACGGGCAAATTTAACTCTCATTTCCCCCAAGGAAGAGGAATTAACCAAAGGCTCAGTGTGCCGTGCCGGAACCAGATTAGGGCCTGAAGCCATCCTGCGGTGTTGCGGCCAGCTCACAAGAAAGCGAGTAGAAGAAAGGAGCTCAGGGGCACTGTAATTCACAAACCTGCAGAGTTATAAATGACAGCTATCGTCCAAAAATATACTGAAGTAAGGCTGCCAAGAGGACTTGAATGCGGGGCAGAATTGCATGAAACCGATTTCAGGAGGTAGACTGGAATTGCATTGAAAGCATAGGAAAAGAGGCAGAGCGTCCACAATGATGCACTTCGCCAAAAAGGGCGTATGCGTTTTTTCCTGAATATATTCAGGAAAAAACGCATACGCCCTTTTTGGCCAACCAAGCAAGCTTGCAAAGGAAATCTGCACTACAATGAAGTCTCACTTCCCCCGGTCAAAAGGGCCATCTGAAAAAAGTGTAAAATGCAGAAAGGCAGGACAGTCCATGGAGAACTGGGAGCCTTGTTATGCTGATGGGCGGGATGTAAATTGCCAACAGACACTCGGGAGAAGTGTATGGTGTTTCCTGAAACATCTAAAAAACAAAGCAACAGAGCCTAGGGCACTTCCACTTATGGTCCTATAGCTTAGGGAAATTAAAATCAAAAAGACACAGCCACCCCAAAGTTTGGAACGGCTCTCTTTACAAGAACCTCGTTTACAGTACAAGTTCAACATCGCAGAAAGTGAAAAATGGATAAAGAAGTTGTGGTATTTACTTACAAAGCAATATCACTCAGCAATGAAATCTATGTCATCAGGCCCTTAGCAGCACAATGAGTGGATTCAGGTATGATGATTCTAACTGAAATAAGTCACACAGAAAAAGAAACATCATAAGATATCAGTAATACACGGAATGTAAACTTGGCTACACAGGAACTGAATTACAGAACAGAACAGGGTCTCAAATTTAGAAAACCAACTTATGCTTGCTTAAGGGGAAAGGTGAGTTGGGGTGCTGCATAAAACCAGAGATTGAAATGAGCACAGATAAAGTTCCTTAAGCCAAATATGGAATAGACAAGAGCTACTCCTTGCTCAACGAAATGGACTCAACACCGCATATTAAACGCCTAAGAATGTACCTGACTAGTAAGTATCTTAAAACCTATGGATTGCTATGTCTCCGAAAGAGAATCAAGCATGTGTACAGGGGCATAAACGCAGCAGTGATAGGATTGGAGAGGTTCGGTGAGCAAATGAAGACCCTTTGAAGTCATATTGCATGGTACCCATTACACGGGTCTCAACTCTCCAGGTTTAAGGTATTCTTCCTTCAGCTAAAACATGCATGTGGAACCCAGAGTATGATCAACCGTGTGAACGGGAGACGTGTTCAAATATGTCTCAGTTTTCCTCCCCTGGTACTCGGGTGCAACATTCCAGACACTTTACTAACACTCTCCCCACCAGGAGAGTCAGCGCCTTTAACCTCCTGTTTGGCCCAGTTTGCAATTTCTGCGGAAGATGAACAGGAATAGGGAGAACCAATGAGAGACTAGCTGGAGGTGTCTGGACGGGCAAATTTAACTCTCATTTCCCACCAGGAAGAGGAATTAACCAAAGGCTCAGCGTGCCGTGCCAGAACCAGATTAGGGCCTGAAGCCACCCTGCGTTGTTGCGGCCAGCTCACAAGAAAGCGAGTTGAAGAAAGGAGCTCAGCGGCACTGTAATTCACAAACCTGCAGAGTTATAAATGACAGCTATCGTCCAAAAATATACTGAAGTAAGGCTGCCAAGAGGACATGAAAGCGGGGCAGAATTGCAAGAAACCGATTTCAGGAGGTAGACTGGAATTGCATTGAAAGCATAGGAAAAGAGGCAGAACGTCCACAATGATGCACTTGGCCAAAAAGGGCGTATGCGTTTTTTCCTGAATATATTCAGGAAAAAACGCATACGCCCTTTTTGGCCAACCAAGCAAGCTTGCAAAGGAAATCTGCACTACAATGAAGTCTCACTTCCCCCCGGTCAAAAGGGCCATCTGAATAAAGTGTAAAATCCAGAAAGGCAGGACAGGCCATGGAGAACTGGGAGCCTTGTTATGCTGATGGGTGGGATGTCAATTGCCAACAGACACTCGGGAGAAGTGTATGGTGTTTCCTGAAACATCTAAAAAACAAAGCAACAGAGCCTAGGGCAATGCCACTTATATTCCTATAGCTTAGAGAAATTAAAATCAAAAAGACACAGCCACCACAAAATTTGGAACGGCTCTGTTTACAAGAACCTCGTTTACAGTACAAGTTCAACATCGCAGAAAGTGAAAAATGGATAAAGAAGTTGTGGTATTTACTTACAAAGCAATATCACTCAGCAATGAAATCTATGTCATCAGGCCCATAGCAGCATAATGAGTGGATTCAGGTACGATGATTCTAACTGAAATAAGTCACACAGAAAAAGAAACATCATAAGATATCACTAATACACGGAATGTAAACTTGGCTACACAGGAACTGAATTCCAAAACAGAACAGTGTCTCAATTTTAGAAAACCAACTTATGCTTGCTTAAGGGGAAAGGTGAGTTGAGGTGCTGCATAAAACCAGAGATTGAAATGAGCACAGATAAAGTTCCTTAAGCCAAATATGGAATAGACAAGAGCTACTCCTTGCTCAACGAAATGGACTCAACACCCCATATTAAACGCCTAAGAATGTACCTGACTAGTAAGTATCTTAAAACCTATGGATTGCTATGTCTCCAAAAGAGAATCAAGCGTGTGTACAGGGTCATAAACGCAGCAGTGATGGGATTGGAGAGGTTCGGTGAGCAAATGAAGACCCTTTGAAGTCATATTGCATGGTACCCATTCCACGGGTCTCAACTCTCCAGGTTTAAGGTATTCTTCCTTCAGCTAAAACATGCATGTGGAACCCAGAGTATGATCAACCATGTGAACGGGAGACGTGTTCAAATATGTCTCAGTTTTCCTCCCCTGGTACTCGGGTGCAACATTCCAGACGCTTTACTAACACTCTCCCCACTTGGAGAGTTAGCACCTTTAACCTCCTGTTTGGTCCAGTTTGCAATTTCTGCGGAAGATGAACAGGAATAGGGAGAACCAATGAGAGACTAACTGGAGGTGTCTGGACGGGCAAATTTAACTCTCATTTCCCACCAGGAAGAGGAATTAACCAAAGGCTCAGCGTGCCGTGCCAGAACCAGATTAGGACCTGAAGCCATCCTGCGGTGTTGTGGCCAGCTTAAAAGAAAGCGAGTTGAAGAAAGGAGCTCAGGGGCACTGTAATTCACAAACCTGCAGAGTTATAAATGACAGCTATCGTCCAAAAATATACTGAAGTAAGGCTGCCAAGAGGACTTGAAAGCGGGGCAGAATTGCAGGAAACCGATTTCAGGAGGTAGACTGGAATTGCATTGAAAGCATAGGAAAAGAGGCAGAGCGTCCACAATGATGCACTTGGCCAAAAAGGGCGTATGCGTTTTTTCCTGAATATATTCAGGAAAAAACGCATACGCCCTTTTTGAACAACCAAGCAAGCTTGCAAAGGAAATCTGCACTACAATGAAGTCTCACTTCCCCCGGTCAAAAGGGCCATCTGAAAAAAGTTTAAAATGCAGAAAGGCAGGACAGTCCATGGAGAACTGGGAGCCTTGTTATGCTGATGGGCGGGATGTAAATTGCCAACAGACACTCGGGAGAAGTGTATGGTGTTTCCTGAAACATCTAAAAAACAAAGCAACAGAGCCTAGGGCACTTCCACTTATGGTCCTATAGCTTAGGGAAATTAAAATCAAAAAGACACAGCCACCCCAAAGTTTGGAACGGCTCTGTTTACAAGAACCTCGTTTACAGTACAAGGTCAACATCGCAGAAAGTGAAAAATGGATAAAGAACTTGAGGTATTTACTTACAAAGCAATATCACTCAGCAATGAAATCTATGTCATCAGGCCCGTAGCAGCATAATGAGTGGATTCAGGTACGATGATTCTAACTGAAATAAGTCACACAGAAAAAGAAACATCATAAGATATCAGTAATACACGGAATGTAAACTTGGCTACACAGGAACTGAATTCCAAAACAGAACAGGGTCTCAATTTTAGAAAACCAACTTATGCTTGCTTAAGGGGAAAGGTGAGTTGGGGTGCTGCATAAAACCAGAGATTGAAATGAGCACAGATAAAGTTCCTTAAGCCAAATATGGAATAGACAAGAGCTACTCCTTGCTCAACGAAATGGACTCAACACCCCATATTAAACGCCTAAGAATGTACCTGACTAGTAAGTATCTTAAAACCTATGGATTGCTATGTCTCCGAAAGAGAATCAAGCGGGTGTACAGGGGCATAAACGCAGCAGTGATAGGATTGGAGAGGTTCGGTGAGCAAATGAAGACCCTTTGAAGTCATATTGCATGGTACCCATTCCACGGGTTTCAACTCTCCAGGTTTAAGGTATTCTTCCTTCAGCTAAAACATGCATGTGGAACCTAGAGTATGATCAACCAAGTGATCGGGAGACGTGTTCAAATATGTCTCAGTTTTCGTACCCTGGTACACGGGTGCAACATCCCAGATGCTTTACTAACACTCTCCCGACTTGGAGAATCAGTCCCTTTAACCCCCTGTTTGGCCCAGTTTGCAATTTCTGGGGAAGATGAACAGGAATAGCGAGAAAAAATGTGAGACTAGCTGGAGGTGTCTGGACGGGCAAATTTAACTCTCATTTCCCCCAAGGAAGAGAAATTAATCAAAGGCTCAGTGTGCCGTGCCGGAACCAGATTAGGGCCTGAAGCCATCCTGCGGTGTTGCGGCCAGCTCACAAGAAAGCGAGTAGAAGAAAGGAGCTCAGGGGCACTGTAATTCACAAACCTGCAGAGTTATAAATGACAGCTATCGTCCAAAAATATACTGAAGTAAGGCTGCCAAGAGGACTTGAATGCGGGGCAGAATTGCAGGAAACCGATTTCAGGAGGTAGACTGGAATTGCATTGAAAGCATAGGAAAAGAGGCAGAGCGTCCACAATGATGCACTTGGCCAAAAAGGGCGTATGCGTTTTTTCCTGAATATATTCAGGAAAAAACGCATACGCCCTTTTTGGCCAACCAAGCAAGCTTGCAAAGGAAATCTGCACTACAATGAAGTCTCACTTCCCCCGGTCAAAAGGGCCATCTGAAAAAGTGTAAAATGCAGAAAGGCAGGACAGTCCATGGAGAACTGGGAGCCTTGTTATGCTGATGGGCGGGATGTAAATTGCCAACAGACACTCGGGAGAAGTGTATGGTGTTTCCTGAAACATCTAAAAAACAAAGCAACAGAGCCTAGGGCACTTCCACTTATGGTCCTATAGCTTAGGGAAATTAAAATCAAAAAGACACAGCCACCCCAAAGTTTGGAACGGCTCTCTATACAAGAACCTCGTTTACAGTACAAGTTCAACATCGCAGAAAGTGAAAAATGGATAAAGAAGTTGTGGTATTTACTTACAAAGTAATATCACTCAGCAATGAAATCTATGTCATCAGGCCCTTAGCAGCACAATGAGTGGATTCAGGTATGATGATTCTAACTGAAATAAGTCACACAGAAAAAGAAACATCATAAGATATCAGTAATACACGGAATGTAAACTTGGCTACACAGGAACTGAATTACAGAACAGAACAGGGTCTCAAATTTAGAAAACCAACTTATGCTTGCTTAAGGGGAAAGGTGAGTTGGGGTGCTGCATAAAACCAGAGATTGAAATGAGCACAGATAAAGTTCCTTAAGCCAAATATGGAATAGACAAGAGCTACTCCTTGCTCAACGAAATGGACTCAACACCGCATATTAAACGCCTAAGAATGCACCTGACTAGGAAGTATCTTAATACCTATGGATTGCTATGTCTCCGAAAGAGAATCAAGCATGTGTACAGGGGCATAAACGCAGCAGTGATAGGATTGGAGAGGTTCGGTGAGCAAATGAAGACCCTTTGAAGTCATATTGCATGGTACCCATTCCACGGGTTTCAACTACCCAGGTTTAAGGTATTCTTCCTTCAGCTAAAATATGAATGTGGAACCCAAAGTATGATCAACCGTGTGAACGGGAGACGTGTTCAAATATGTCTCAGTTTTCCTCCCCTGGTACTCGGGTGCAACATTGCAGACGCTTTACTAACACTCTCCCCACTTGGAGAGTCAGCGCCTTTAACCTCCTGTTTGGCCCAGTTTGCAATTTCTGCGGAAGATGAACAGGAATAGGGAGAACCAATGAGAGACTAGCTGGAGGTGTCTGGATGGGCAAATTTAACTCTCATTTCCCACCAGGAAGAGGAAATAACCAAAGGCTCAGCGTGCCGTGCCAGAACCAGATTAGGGCCTGAAGCCATCCTGCGGTGTTGCGGCCAGCTCAAAAGAAAGCGAGTTGAAGAAAGGAGCTCAGGGGCACTGTAATTCACAAACCTGCAGAGTTATAAATGACAGCTATCGTCCAAAAATATACTGAAGTAAGGCTGCCAAGAGGACTTGAATGCGGGGCAGAATTGCAGGAAACCGATTTCAGGAGGTAGACTGGAATTGCATTGAAAGCATAGGAAAAGAGGCAGAGCGTCCACAATGATGCACTTGGCCAAAAAGGGCGTATGCGTTTTTTCCTGAATATATTCAGGAAAAAACGCATACGCCCTTTTTGAACAACCAAGCAAGCTTGCAAAGGAAATCTGCACTACAATGAAGTCTCACTTCCCCCGGTCAAAAGGGCCATCTGAAAAAAGTGTAAAATGCAGAAAGGCAGGACAGTCCATGGAGAAGTGGGAGCCTTGTTATGCTGATGGGCGGGATGTAAATTGCCAACAGACACTCGGGAGAAGTGTATGGTGTTTCCTGAAACATCTAAAAAACAAAGCAACAGAGCCTAGGGCACTTCCACTTATGGTCCTATAGCTTAGGGAAATTAAAATCAAAAAGACACAGCCACCCCAAAGTTTGGAACGGCTCTCTTTACAAGAACCTCGTTTACAGTACAAGTTCAACATCGCAGAAAGTGAAAAATGGATAAAGAAGTTGTGGTATTTACTTACAAAGCAATATCACTCAGCAATGAAATCTATGTCATCAGGCCCTTAGCAGCACAATGAGTGGATTCAGGTATGATGATTCTAACTGAAATAAGTCACACAGAAAAAGAAACATCATAAGATATCAGTAATACACGGAATGAAATCTTGGCTACACACAAACTGAATTACAGAACAGAACAGGGTCTCAAATTTAGAAAACCAACTTATGCTTGCTTAAGGGGAAAGGTGAGTTGGGGTGCTGCATAAAACCAGAGATTGAAATGAGCACAGATAAAGTTCCTTAAGCCAAATATGGAATAGACAAGAGCTACTCCTTGCTCAACGAAATGGACTCAACACCGCATATTAAACGCCTAAGAATGTACCTGACTAGTAAGTATCTTAAAACCTATGGATTGCTATGTCTCCGAAAGAGAATCAAGCATGTGTACAGGGGCATAAACGCAGCAGTGATAGGATTGGAGAGGTTCGGTGAGCAAATGAAGACCCTTTGAAGTCATATTGCATGGTACCCATTACACGGGTCTCAACTCTCCAGGTTTAAGGTATTCTTCCTTCAGCTAAAACATGCATGTGGAACCCAGAGTATGATCAACCGTGTGAACGGGAGACGTGTTCAAATATGTCTCAGTTTTCCTCCCCTGGTACTCGGGTGCAACATTCCAGACACTTTACTAACACTCTCCCCACCAGGAGAGTCAGCGCCTTTAACCTCCTGTTTGGCCCAGTTTGCAATTTCTGCGGAAGATGAACAGGAATAGGGAGAACCAATGAGAGACTAGCTGGAGGTGTCTGGACGGGCAAATTTAACTCTCATTTCCCACCAGGAAGAGGAATTAACCAAAGGCTCAGCGTGCAGTGCCGGAACCAGATTAGGGCCTGAAGCCATCCTCCGTTGTTGCGGCCAGCTCACAAGAAAGCGAGTTGAAGAAAGGAGCTCAGGGGCACTGTAATTCACAAACCTGCAGAGTTATAAATGACAGCTATCGTCCAAAAATATACTGAAGTAAGGCTGCCAAGAGGACTTGAAAGCGGGGCAGAATTGCAGGAAACCGATTTCAGGAGGTAGACTGGAATTGCATTGAAAGCATAGGAAAAGAGGCAGAACGTCCACAATGATGCACTTGGCCAAAAAGGGCGTATGCGTTTTTTCCTGAATATATTCAGGAAAAAACGCATACGCCCTTTTTGGCCAACCAAGCAAGCTTGCAAAGGAAATCTGCACTACAATGAAGTCTCACTTCCACCCGGTCAAAAGGGCCATCTGAAAAAAGTGTAAAATCCAGAAAGGCAGGACAGGCCATGGAGAACTGGGAGCCTTGTTATGCTGATGGGCGGGATGTAAATTGCCAACAGACACTCGGGAGAAGTGTATGGTGTTTCCTGAAACATCTAAAAAACAAAGCAACAGAGCCTAGGGCACTTCCACTTATGGTCCTATAGCTTAGGGAAATTAAAATCAAAAAGACACAGCCACCCCAAAGTTTGGGACGCCTCTGTTTACAAGAACCTCGTTTACAGTACAAGTTCAACATCGCAGAAAGTGAAAAATGGATAAAGAAGTTGTGGTATTTACTTACAAAGCAATATCACTCAGCAATGAAATCTATGTCATCAGGCCCTTAGCAGCACAATGAGTGGATTCAGGTATGATGATTCTAACTGAAATAAGTCACACAGAAAATGAAACATCATAAGATATCAGTAATACACGGAATGTAAACTTGGCTACACAGGAACTGAATTACAGAACAGAACAGGGTCTCAAATTTAGAAAACCAACTTATGCTTGCTTAAGGGTAAAGGTGAGTTGGGGTGCTGCATAAAACCAGAGATTGAAATGAGCACAGATAAACTTCCTTAAGCCAAATATGGAATAGACAAGAGCTACCCCTTGCTCAACGAAATGGACTCAACACCGCATATTAAACGCCTAAGAATGTACCTGACTAGTAAGTATCTTAAAACCTATGCTTTGCTATGTCTCCGGAAGAGAATCAAGCATGTGTACAGGGGCATAAATGCAGCAGTGATAGGATTGAAGAGGTTCGGTGAGCAAATGAAGACCCTTTGAAGTCATATTGCATGGTACCCATTCCACAGGTTTCAACTACCCAGCTTTAAGGTATTCTTCCTTCAGCTAGAACATGCATGTGGAACCCAGATTATGATCAACCATGTGAACGGGAGACGTGTTCAAATATGTCTCAGTTTTCCTCCCCTGGTACCTGGGTGCAACATTCCAGACGCTTTACTAACACTCTCCCCACTTGGAGAGTTAGCGCCTTTAACCTCCTGTTTGGCCCAGTTTGCAATTTCTGCGGAAGATGAACAGGAATAGGGAGAACCAATGAGAGACTAGCTGGAGGTGTCTGGACGGGCAAATTTAACTCTCATTTCCCACCAGGAAGAGGAATTAACCAAAGGCTCAGCGTGCCGTGCCGGAACCAGATTAGGGCCTGAAGCCATCCTGCGGTGTTGCGGCCAGCTCACAAGAAAGCGAGTAGAAGAAAGGAGCTCAGGGGCACTGTAATTCACAAACCTGCAGAGTTATAAATGACAGCTATCGTCCAAAAATATACTGAAGTAAGGCTGCCAAGAGGACTTGAAAGCGGGGCAGAATTGCAGGAAACCGATTTCAGGAGGTAGACTGGAATTGCATTGAAAGCATAGGAAAAGAGGCAGAACGTCCACAATGATGCACTTGGCCAAAAAGGGCGTATGCGTTTTTTCCTGAATATATTCAGGAAAAAACGCATACGCCCTTTTTGGCCAGCCAAGCAAACATGCAAAGGAAATCTGCACTACAATGAAGTCTCACATCCCCCTGGTCAAAAGGGCCATCTGAAAAAAGTGTAAAATCCAGAAAGGCAGGACAGGCCATGGAGAACTGGGAGCCTTGTTATGCTGATGGGCGGGATGTAAATTGTCAACAGACACTGGGGAGAAGTGTATGGTGTTTCCTGAAACATCTAAAACAGAAAGCAACAGAGCCTACGGCACTTCCACTTATGGTCCTATAGCTTAGGGAAATTAAAATCAAAAAGACACAGCCACCCCAATGTTTCGGACGCCTCTGTTTACAAGAACCTCATTTACCGTACAAGTTCAATATAACAGAAAGTGAAAAATGGATAAAGAACTTGTGGTACTTACATACAATGCAGTATCACTCAGCAATGAAATCTATGTCATCAGGCCCGTAGCAGCATAATGAGTGGATTCAGGTACGATGATTCTAACTGAAATAAGTCACACAGAAAAAGAAACATCATAAGATATCACTAATACATGGAATGTAAACTTGGCTACACAGGAACTGAATTCCAAAACAGAACAGGGTCTCAAATTTAGAAAACCAACTTATGCTTGCTTAAGGGGAAAGGTGAGTTGGGGTGCTGCATAAAACCAGAGATTGAAATGAGCACAGATAAAGTTCCTTAAGCCAAATATGGAATAGACAAGAGCTACTCCTTGCTCAACGAAATGGACTCAACACCCCATATTAAACGCCTAAGAATGTACCTGACTAGTAAGTATCTTAAAACCTATGGATTGCTATGTCTCCAAAAGAGAATCAAGCGTGTGTACAGGGGCATAAACGCAGCAGTGATAGGATTGGAGAGGTTCGGTGAGCAAATGAAGACCCTTTGAAGTCATATTGCATGGTACCCATTACACGGGTCTCAACTCTCCAGGTTTAAGGTATTCTTCCTTCAGCTAAAACATGCATGTGGAACCCAGAGTATGATCAACCGTGTGAACGGGAGACGTGTTCAAATATGTCTCAGTTTTCCTCCCCTGGTACCTGGGTGCAACATTCCAGACGCTTTACTAACACTCTCCCCACTTGGAGAGTTAGCGCCTTTAACCTCCTGTATGGCCCAGTTTGCAATTTCTGCGGAAGATGAACAGGAATAGGGAGAACCAATGAGAGACTAGCTAGAGGTGTCTGGACGGGCAAATTTAACTCTCATTTCCCACCAGGAAGAGGAATTAACCAAAGGCTCAGCGTGCCGTGCCGGAACCAGATTAGGGCCTGAAGCCATCCTGCGGTGTTGCGGCCAGCTCACAAGAAAGCGAGTAGAAGAAAGGAGCTCAGGGGCACTGTAATTCACAAACCTGCAGAGTTATAAATGACAGCTATCGTCCAAAAATATACTGAAGTAAGGCTGCCAAGAGGACTTGAAAGCGGGGCAGAATTGCAGGAAACCGATTTCAGGAGGTAGACTGGAATTGCATTGAAAGCATAGGAAAAGAGGCAGAACGTCCACAATGATGCACTTGGCCAAAAAGGGCGTATGCGTTTTTTCCTGAATATATTCAGGAAAAACCGCATACGCCCTTTTTGGCCAGCCAAGCAAACATGCAAAGGAAATCTGCACTACAATGAAGTCTCACATCCCCCTGGTCAAAAGGGCCATCTGAAAAAAGTGTAAAATCCAGAAAGGCAGGACAGGCCATGGAGAACTGGGAGCCTTGTTATGCTGATGGGCGGGATGTAAATTGTCAACAGACACTGGGGAGAAGTGTATGGTGTTTCCTGAAACATCTAAAACAGAAAGCAACAGAGCCTACGGCACTTCCACTTATGGTCCTATAGCTTAGGGATATTAAAATCAAAAAGACACAGCCACCCCAAAGTTTCGGACGCCTCTGTTTACAAGAACCTCATTTACCGTACAAGTTCAATATAACAGAAAGTGAAAAATGGATAAAGAACTTGTGGTACTTACGTACAATGCAGTATCACTCAGCAATGAAATCTATGTCATCAGGCCCGTAGCAGCATAATGAGTGGATTCAGGTACGATGATTCTAACTGAAATAAGTCACACAGAAAAAGAAACATCATAAGATATCACTAATACATGGAATGTAAACTTGGCTACACAGGAACTGAATTCCAAAACAGAACAGGGTCTCAAATTTAGAAAACCAACTTATGCTTGCTTAAGGGGAAAGGTGAGTTGGGGTGCTGCATAAAACCAGAGATTGAAATGAGCACAGATAAAGTTCCTTAAGCCAAATATGGAATAGACAAGAGCTACTCCTTGCTCAACGAAATGGACTCAACACCCCATATTAAACGCCTAAGAATGTACCTGACTAGTAAGTATCTTAAAACCTATGGATTGCTATGTCTCCAAAAGAGAATCAAGCGTGTGTACAGGGGCATAAACGCAGCAGTGATAGGATTGGAGAGGTTCGGTGAGCAAATGAAGACCCTTTGAAGTCATATTGCATGGTACCCATTACACGGGTCTCAACTCTCCAGGTTTAAGGTATTCTTCCTTCAGCTAAAACATGCATGTGGAACCCAGAGTATGATCAACCGTGTGAACGGGAGACGTGTTCAAATATGTCTCAGTTTTCCTCCCCTGGTACTCGGGTGCAACATTCCAGACACTTTACTAACACTCTCCCCACCAGAAGAGTCAGCGCCTTTAACCTCCTGTTTGGCCCAGTTTGCAATTTCTGCGGAAGATGAACAGGAATAGGGAGAACCAATGAGAGACTAGCTGGAGGTGTCTGGACGGGCAAATTTAACTCTCATTTCCCACCAGGAAGAGGAATTAACCGAAGGCTCAGCGTGCCGTGCCGGAACCAGATTAGGGCCTGAAGCCATCCTGCGGTGTTGCGGCCAGGTCACAAGAAAGCGAATTGAAGAAAGGAGCTCAGGGGCACTGTAATGCACAAACCTGCAGAGTTATAAATGACAGCTATCGTCCAAAAATATACTGAAGTAAGGCTGCCAAGAGGACTTGAAAGCGGGGCAGAATTGCAGGAAACCGATTTCAGGAGGTAGACTGGAATTGCATTGAAAGCATAGGAAAAGAGGCAGAACGTCCACAATGATGCACTTGGCCAAAAAGGGCGTATGCGTTTTTTCTTGAATATATTCAGGAAAAAACGCATACGCCCTTTTTGGCCAACCAAGCAAGCTTGCAAAGGAAATCTGCACTACAATGAAGTCTCACTTCCCCCTGGTCAAAAGGGCCATCTGAAAAAAGTGTAAAATCCAGAAAGGCAGGACAGGCCATGGAGAACTGGGAGCCTTGTTATGCTGATGGGCGGGATGTAAATTGCCAACAGACACTCGGGAGAAGTGTATGGGGTTTCCTGAAACATCTAAAAAACAAAGCAACAGAGCCTAGGGCACTTCCACTTATGGTCCTATAGCTTAGGGAAATTAAAATCAAAAAGACACAGCCACCCCAAAGTGTGGAACGGCTCTGTTTACAAGAACCTCGTTTACATTAAAAGTTCAAAATCGCAGAAAGTGAAAAATGGATAAAGAAGTTGTCGTATTTACTTACAAAGCAATATCACTCAGCAATGAAATCTATGTCATCAGGCCCTTAGCAGCACAATGAGTGGATTCAGGTATGATGATTCTAACTGAAATAAGTCACACAGAAACAGAAACATCATAAGATATCAGTAATACACGGAATGTAAACTTGGCTACACAGGAACTGAATTACAGAACAGAACAGGGTCTCAAATTTAGAAAACCAACTTATGCTTGCTTAAGGGTAAAGGTGAGTTGGGGTGCTGCATAAATCCAGAGATTAAAATAAGCACAGATAAAGTTCCTTAAGCCAAATATGGAATAGACAAGAGCTACTCCTTGCTCAACGAAATGGACTCAACACCGCATATTAAACGCCTAAGAATGCACCTGACTAGGAAGTATCTTAATACCTATGGATTGCTATGTCTCCGAAAGAGAATCAAGCATGTGTACAGGGGCATAAACGTAGCAGTGATAGGATTGGAGAGGTTCGGTGAGCAAATGAAGACCCTTTGAAGTCATATTGCATGGTACCCATTCCACGGGTTTCAACTACCCAGGTTTAAGGTATTCTTCCTTCATCTAAAATATGCATGTGGAACCCAGAGTATGATCAACCGTGTGAACGGGAGACGTGTTCAAATATGTCTCAGTTTTCCTCCCCTGGTACTCGGGTGCAACATTCCAGACGCTTTACTAACACTCTCCCCACTTGGAGAGTCAGCGCCTTTAACCTCCTGTTTGGCCCAGTTTGCAATTTCTGCGGAAGATGAACAGGAATAGGGAGAACCAATGAGAGACTAGCTGGAGGTGTCTGGACGGGCAAATTTAACTCTCATTTCCCACCAGGAAGAGGAAATAACCAAAGGTTCAGCGTGCCGTGCCAGAACCAGATTAGGGCCTGAAGCCATCCTGCGGTGTTGCGGCCAGCTCAAAAGAAAGCGAGTTGAAGAAAGGAGCTCAGGGGCACTGTAATTCACAAACCTGCAGAGTTATAAATGACAGCTATCGTCCAAAAATATACTGAAGTAAGGCTGCCAAGAGGACTTGAAAGCGGGGCAGAATTGCAGGAAACCGATTTCAGGAGGTAGACTGGAATTGCATTGAAAGCATAGGAAAAGAGGCAGAGCGTCCAAAATGATGCACTTGGCCAAAAAGGGCGTATGCGTTTTTTCCTGAATATATTCAGGAAAAAACGCATACGCCCTTTTTGGCCAACCAAGCAAGCTTGCAAAGGAAATCTGCACTACAATGAAGTCTCACTTCCCCCGGTCAAAAGGGCCATCTGAAAAAAGTGTAAAATGCAGAAAGGCAGGACAGTCCATGGAGAACTGGGAGCCTTGTTATGCTGATGGGCGGGATGTAAATTGCCAACAGACACTCGGGAGAAGTGTATGGTGTTTCCTGAAACATCTAAAAAACAAAGCAACAGAGCCTAGGGCACTTCCACTTATGGTCCTATAGCTTAGGGATATTAAAATCAAAAAGACACAGCCACCCCAAAGTTTGGAACGGCTCTGTTTACAAGAACCTCGTTTACAGTACAAGTTCAACATCGCAGAAAGTGAAAAATGGATAAAGAACATGTGGTATTTACTTACAAAGCAATATCACTCAGCAATGAAATCTATGTCATCAGGCCCGTAGCAGCATAATGAGTGGATTCAGGTACGATGATTCTAACTGAAATAAGTCACACAGAAAAAGAAACATCATAAGATATCACTAATACACGGAATGTAAACTTGGCTACACAGGAACTGAATTCCAAAACAGAACAGGGTCTCAATTTTAGAAAACCAACTTATGCTTGCTTAAGGGGAAAGGTGAGTTGGGGTGCTGCATAAAACCAGAGATTGAAATGAGCACAGATAAAGTTCCTTAAGCCAAATATGGAATAGACAAGAGCTACTCCTTGCTCAACGAAATGGACTCAACACCCCATATTAAACGCCTAAGAATGTACCTGACTAGTAAGTATCTTAAAACCTATGGATTGCTATGTCTCCGAAAGAGAATAAAGCGTGTGTACAGGGGCATAAACGCAGCAGTGATAGGATTGGAGAGGTTCGGTGAGCAAATGAAGACCCTTTGAAGTCATATTGCATGGTACCCATTCCACGGGTTTCAACTCTCCAGGTTTAAGGTATTCTTCCTTCAGCTAAAACATGCATGTGGAACCTAGAGTATGATCAACCATGTGATCGGGAGACGTGTTCATATATGTCTCAGTTTTCGTACCCTGGTACACGGGTGCAACATCCCAGATGCTTTACTAACACTCTCCCGACTTGGAGAATCAGTCCCTTTAACCCCCTGTTTGGCCCAGTTTGCAATTTCTAGGGAAGATGAACAGGAATAGCGAGAACCAATGAGAGACTAGCTGGAGGTGTCTGGACGGGCAAATTTAACTCTCATTTCCCCCAAGGAAGAGGAATTAACCAAAGGCTCAGCGTGCCGTGCCGGAACCAGATTAGGGCCTGAAGCCATCCTGCAGTGTTGAGGCCAGCTCACAAGAAAGCGAGTAGAAGAAAGGAGCTCAGGGGCACTGTAATTCACAAACCTGCAGAGTTATAAATGACAGCTATCGTCCAAAAATATACTGAAGTAAGGCTGCCAAGAGGACTTGAAAGCGGGGCAGAATTGCAGGAAACCGATTTCAGGAGGTAGACTGGAATTGCATTGAAAGCATAGGAAAAGAGGCAGAGCGTCCACAATGATGCACTTGGCCAAAAAGGGCGTATGCGTTTTTTCCTGAATATATTCAGGAAAAAACGCATACGCACTTTTTGGCCAACCAAGCAAACTTGCAAAGGAAATCTGCACTACAATGAAGTCTCACTTCCCCCGGTCAAAAGGGCCATCTGAAAAAAGTGTAAAATGCAGAAAGGCAGGACAGTCCATGGAGAACTGGGAGCCTTGTTATGCTGATGGGCGGGATGTAAATTGCCAACAGACACTCGGGAGAAGTGTATGGTGTTTCCTGAAACATGTAAAAAACAAAGCAACAGAGCCTAGGGCACCTCCACTTATGGTCCTATAGCTTAGGGAAATTAAAATCAAAAAGACACAGCCACCCCAAAGTTTGGAACGGCTCTCTTTACAAGAACCTCGTTTACAGTACAAGTTCAACATCGCAGAAAGTGAAAAATGGATAAAGAAGTTTTGGTATTTACTTACAAAGCAATATCACTCAGCAATGAAATCTATGTCATCAGGCCCTTAGTAGCACAATGAGTGGATTCAGGTACGATGATTCTAACTGAAATAAGTCACACAGAAAAAGAAACATCATAAGATTTCACTAATACATGGAATGTAAACTTGGCTACACAGGAACTGAATTCCAAAACAGAACAGGGTCTCAAATTTAGAAAACCAACTTATGCTTGCTTAAGGGGAAAGGTGAGTTGGGGTGCTGCATAAAACCAGAGATTGAAATGAGCACAGATAAAGTTCCTTAAGCCAAATATGGAATAGACAAGAGCTACTCCTTGCTCAACGAAATGGACTCAACACCCCATATTAAACGCCTAAGAATGTACCTGACTACTAAGTATCTTAAAATCTATGGATTGCTATGTCTCCAAAAGAGAATCAAGCGTGTGTACAGGGGCATAAACGCAGCAGTGATAGGATTGGAGAGGTTCGGTGAGCAAATGAAGACCCTTTGAAGTCATATTGCATGGTACCCATTACACGGGTCTCAACTCTCCAGGTTTAAGGTATTCTTCCTTCAGCTAAAACATGTATGTGGAACCCAGAGTATGATCAACCGTGTGAACGGGAGACGTGTTCAAATATGTCTCAGTTTTCCTCCCCTGGTACTCGGGTGCAACATTCCAGACACTTTACTAACGCTCTCCCCACCAGAAGAGTCAGCGCCTTTAACCTCCTGTTTGGCCCAGTTTGCAATTTCTGCGGAAGATGAACAGGAATAGGGAGAACCAATGAGAGACTAGCTGGAGGTGTCTGGACGGGCAAATTTAACTCTCATTTCCCACCAGGAAGAGGAATTAACGAAAGGCTCAGCGTGCCGTGCCGGAACCAGATTAGGGCCTGAAGCCATCCTGCGGTGTTGCGGCCAGCTCACAAGAAAGCGAGTTGAAGAAAGGAGCTCAGTGGCACTGTAATGCACAAACCTGCAGAGTTATAAATGACAGCTATCGTCCAAAAATATACTGAAGTAAGGCTGCCAAGAGGACTTGAAAGCGCGGCAGAATTGCAGGAAACTGATTTCAGGAGGTAGACTGGAATTACATTGAAAGCATAGGAAAGGAGGCAGAACGTCCACAATGATGCACTTGGCCAAAAAGGGCGTATGCGTTTTTTCCTGAATATATTCAGGAAAAAACGCATACGCCCTTTTTGGCCAACCAAGCAAGCTTGCAAAGGAAATCTGCACTACAATGAAGTCTCACTTCCCCCCGGTCAAAAGGGCCATCTGAAAAAAGTGTAAAATCCAGAAAGGCAGGACAGGCCATGGAGAACTGGGAGCCTTGTTATGCTGATGGGCGGGATGTCAATTGCCAACAGACACTCGGGAGAAGTGTATGGTGTTTCCTGAAACATCTAAAAAACAAAGCAACAGAGCCTAGGGCACTTCCACTTATGGTCCTATAGCTTAGAGAAATTAAAATCAAAAAGACACAGCCACCACAAAATTTGGAACGGCTCTGTTTACAAGAACCTCGTTTACAGTACAAGTTCAACATCGCAGAAAGTGAAAAATGGATAAAGAAGTTGTGGTATTTACTTACAAAGCAATATCACTCAGCAATGAAATCTATGTCATCAGGCCCTTAGCAGCACAATGAGTGGATTCAGGTATGATGATTCTAACTGAAATAAGTCACACAGAAAAAGAAACATCATAAGATATCAGTAATACATGGAATGTAAACTTGGCTACACGGGAACTGAATTACAGAACAAAACAGGGGCTCAAATTTAGAAAACCAACTTATGCTTGCTTAAGGGTAAAGGTGAGTTGGGGTGCTGCATAAAACCAGAGATTGAAATGAGCACAGATAAAGTTCCTTAAGCCAAATATGGAATAGACAAGAGCTACTCCTTGCTCAACGAAATGGACTCAACACCGCATATTAAACGCCTAAGAATGTACCTGACTAGTAAGTATCTTAAAACCTATCGATTGCTATGTCTCCGAAAGAGAATCAAGCATGTGTACAGGGGCATAAACGCAGCAGTGATAGGATTGGAGAGGTTCGGTGAGCAAATGAAGACCCTTTGAAGTCATATTGCATGGTACCCATTCCACAGGTTTCAACTACCCACGTTTAACGTATTCTTCCTTCAGCTAAAACATGCATGTGGAACCCAGAGAATGATCAACCATGTGAACAGGAGACGTGTTCAAATATGTCTCAGTTTTCCTCCCCTGGTACTCGGGTGCAACATTCCAGACTCTTTACTAACACTCTTCCCACTTGGAGAGTCAGCGCCTTTAACCTCCTGTTTGGCCCAGTTTGCAATTTCTGCGGAAGATGAACAGGAATAGGGAGAACCAATGAGAGACTAGCTGGAGGTGTCTGGACGGGCAAATTTAACTCTCATTTCCCACCAGGAAGAGGAATTAACCAAAGACTCAGCGTGCCGTGCCGGAACCAGATTAGGGCCTGAAGCCATCCGGCGTTGTTGCGGCCAGCTCACAAGAAAGCTAGTTGAAGAAAGGAGCTCAGGGGCACTGTAATTCACAAACCTGCAGAGTTATAAATGACAGCTATCGTCCAAAAATATACTGAAGTAAGGCTGCCAAGAGGACTTGAAAGCGGGTCAGAAGTGCAGGAAACCGATTTCAGGAGGTAGACTGGAATTGCATTGAAAGCATAGGAAAAGAGGCAGAACGTCCACAATGATGCACTTGGCCAAAAAGGGCGTATGCGTTTTTTCCTGAATATATTCAGGAAAAAACGCATACGCCCTTTTTGGCCAACCAAGCAAGCTTGCAAAGGAAATCTGCACTACAATGAAGTCTCACTTCCACCCGGTCAAAAGGGCCATCTGAAAAAAGTGTAAAATCCAGAAAGGCAGGACAGGCCATGGAGAACTGGGAGCCTTGTTATGCTGATGGGCGGGATGTAAATTGCCAACAGACACTCGGGAGAAGTGTATGGTGTTTCCTGAAACATCTAAAAAACAAAGCAACAGAGCCTAGGGCACTTCCACTTATGGTCCTATAGCTTAGGGAAATTAAAATCAAAAAGACACAGCCACCCCAAAGTTTGGGACGCCTCTGTTTACAAGAACCTCGTTTACCGTACAACTTCAATATAACAGAAAGAGAAAAATGGATAAAGAACTTGTGGTACTTACGTACAATGCAGTATCACTCAGCAATGAAATCTATGTCATCAGGCCCGTAGCAGCACAATGAGTGGATTCAAGTACGATGATTCTAACTGAAATAAGTCACACAGAAAAAGAAACATCATAAGATATCACTAATACACGGAATGTAACCTTGGCTACACAAGAACTGAATTCCAAGACAGAACAGGGTCTCAAATGTAGAAAACCAACTTATGCTTGCTTAAGGGGAAAGGTGAGTTGGGGTGCTGCATAAAACCAGAGATTGAAATGAGCACAGATAAAGTTCCTTAAGCCAAATATGGAATAGACAAGAGCTACTCCTTGCTCAACGAAATGGACTCAACACCGCATATTAAACGCCTAAGAATGTACCTGACTACTAAGTATCTTAAAACCTATGGATTGCTATGTCTCCAAAAGAGAATCAAGCGTGTTTACAGGGGCATAAACGCAGCAGTGATAGGATTGGAGAGGTTCGGTGAGCAAATGAAGACCCTTTGAAGACATATTGTATGGTACCCATTACACGGGTCTCAACTCTCCAGGTTTAAGGTATTCTTCCTTCAGCTAAAACATGCATGTGGAACCCAGAGTATGATCAACCATGTGAACGGGAGACGTGTTCAAATATGTCTCAGTTTTCCTCCCCTGGTACTTGGGTGCAACATTCCAGACGCTTTACTAACACTCTCACCACTTGGAGAGTCAGCGCCTTTAACCTCCTGTTTGGCCCAGTTTGCAATTTCTGCGGAAGATGAACAGGAATAGCGAGAACCAATGAGAGACTAGCTGGAGGTGTCTGGACGGGCAAATTTAACTCTCATTTCCCACCAGGAAGAGGAAATACCCAAAGGCTCAGCGTGCCGTGCCAGAACCACATTAGGGCCTGAAGCCATCCTGTGGTGTTGCGGCCAGCTCAAAAGAAAGCGAGTTGAAGAAAGGAGCTCAGGGGCACTGTAATTCACAAACCTGCAGAGTTATCAATGACAGCTATCGTCCAAAAATATACTGAAGTAAGGCTCCCAAGAGGACTTGGAAGCGCGGCAGAATTGCAGGAAATCGATTTCAGGAGGTAGACTGGAATTGCATTGAAAGCATAGGAAAAGGGGCAGAACGTCCACAATGATGCACTTGGCCAAAAAGGGCGTATGCGTTTTTTCCTGAATATATTCAGGAAAAAACGCATACGCCCTTTTTGGCCAACCAAGCAAGCTTGCAAAGGAAATCTGCACTACAATGAAGTCTCACTTCCTCCCGGTCAAAAGGGCCATCTGAAAAAAGTGTAAAATCCAGAAAGGCAGGACAGGCCATGGAGAACTGGGAGCCTTGTTATGCTGATGGGCGGGATGTAAATTGCCAACAGACACTCGGGAGAAGTGTATGGTGTTTCCTGAAACATCTAAAAAACAAAGCAACAGAGCCTAGGTCACTTCCACTTATGGTCCTATAGCTTAGGGAAATTAAAATCAAAAAGACACAGCCACCCCAAAGTTTAGAACGGCTCTCTTTACAAGAACCTCGTTTACAGTACAAGTTCAACATCGCAGAAAGTGAAAAATGGATAAAGAAGTTGTGGTATTTACTTACAAAGCAATATCACTCAGCAATGAAATCTATGTCATCAGGCCCTTAGTAGCACAATGAGTGGATTCAGGTACGATGATTCTAACTGAAATAAGTCACACAGAAAAAGAAACATCATAAGATATCACTAATACACGGAATGTAAACTTGGCTACACAGGAACTAAATTCCAAAACAGAAGAGGGTCTCAAATTTAGAAAACCAACTTATGCTTGCTTAAGGGGAAAGGTGAGTTGGGGTGCTGCATAAAACCAGAGATTGAAATGAGCACAGATAAAGTTCCTTAAGCCAAATATGGAATAGACAAGAGCTACTCCTTGCTCAACGAAATGGACTCAACACCGCATATTAAACTCCTAAGAATGTACCTGACTACTAAGTATCTTAAAACCTATGGATTGCTATGTCTCCAAAAGAGAATCAAGCGTGTTTACAGGGTCATAAACGCAGCAGTGATAGGATTGGAGAGGTTCGGTGAGCAAATGAAGACCCTTTGAAGTCATATTGCATGGTACCCATTACACGGGTCTCAACTCTCCAGGTTTAAGGTATTCTTCCTTCAGCTAAAACATGTATGTGGAACCCAGAGTATGATCAACCGTGTGAACGGGAGACGTGTTCAAATATGTCTCAGTTTTCCTCCCCTGGTACTCGGGTGCAACATTCCAGACACTTTACTAACGCTCTCCCCACCAGAAGAGTCAGCGCCTTTAACCTCCTGTTTGGCCCAGTTTGCAATTTCTGCGGAAGATGAACAGGAATAGGGAGAACCAATGAGAGACTAGCTGGAGGTGTCTGGACGGGCAAATTTAACTCTCATTTCCCACCAGGAAGAGGAATTAACGAAAGGCTCAGCGTGCCGTGCCGGAACCAGATTAGGGCCTGAAGCCATCCTGCGGTGTTGCGGCCAGCTCACAAGAAAGCGAGTTGAAGAAAGGAGCTCAGTGGCACTGTAATGCACAAACCTGCAGAGTTATAAATGACAGCTATCGTCCAAAAATATACTGAAGTAAGGCTGCCAAGAGGACTTGAAAGCGCGGCAGAATTGCAGGAAACTGATTTCAGGAGGTAGACTGGAATTACATTGAAAGCATAGGAAAGGAGGCAGAACGTCCACAATGATGCACTTGGCCAAAAAGGGCGTATGCGTTTTTTCCTGAATATATTCAGGAAAAAACGCATACGCCCTTTTTGGCCAACCAAGCAAGCTTGCAAAGGAAATCTGCACTACAATGAAGTCTCACTTCCCCCCGGTCAAAAGGGCCATCTGAAAAAAGTGTAAAATCCAGAAAGGCAGGACAGGCCATGGAGAACTGGGAGCCTTGTTATGCTGATGGGCGGGATGTCAATTGCCAACAGACACTCGGGAGAAGTGTATGGTGTTTCCTGAAACATCTAAAAAACAAAGCAACAGAGCCTAGGGCACTTCCACTTATGGTCCTATAGCTTAGAGAAATTAAAATCAAAAAGACACAGCCACCACAAAATTTGGAACGGCTCTGTTTACAAGAACCTCGTTTACAGTACAAGTTCAACATCGCAGAAAGTGAAAAATGGATAAAGAAGTTGTGGTATTTACTTACAAAGCAATATCACTCAGCAATGAAATCTATGTCATCAGGCCCTTAGCAGCACAATGAGTGGATTCAGGTATGATGATTCTAACTGAAATAAGTCACACAGAAAAAGAAACATCATAAGATATCAGTAATACATGGAATGTAAACTTGGCTACACGGGAACTGAATTACAGAACAAAACAGGGGCTCAAATTTAGAAAACCAACTTATGCTTGCTTAAGGGTAAAGGTGAGTTGGGGTGCTGCATAAAACCAGAGATTGAAATGAGCACAGATAAAGTTCCTTAAGCCAAATATGGAATAGACAAGAGCTACTCCTTGCTCAACGAAATGGACTCAACACCGCATATTAAACGCCTAAGAATGTACCTGACTAGTAAGTATCTTAAAACCTATCGATTGCTATGTCTCCGAAAGAGAATCAAGCATGTGTACAGGGGCATAAACGCAGCAGTGATAGGATTGGAGAGGTTCGGTGAGCAAATGAAGACCCTTTGAAGTCATATTGCATGGTACCCATTCCACAGGTTTCAACTACCCACGTTTAACGTATTCTTCCTTCAGCTAAAACATGCATGTGGAACCCAGAGAATGATCAACCATGTGAACAGGAGACGTGTTCAAATATGTCTCAGTTTTCCTCCCCTGGTACTCGGGTGCAACATTCCAGACTCTTTACTAACACTCTTCCCACTTGGAGAGTCAGCGCCTTTAACCTCCTGTTTGGCCCAGTTTGCAATTTCTGCGGAAGATGAACAGGAATAGGGAGAACCAATGAGAGACTAGCTGGAGGTGTCTGGACGGGCAAATTTAACTCTCATTTCCCACCAGGAAGAGGAATTAACCAAAGACTCAGCGTGCCGTGCCGGAACCAGATTAGGGCCTGAAGCCATCCGGCGTTGTTGCGGCCAGCTCACAAGAAAGCTAGTTGAAGAAAGGAGCTCAGGGGCACTGTAATTCACAAACCTGCAGAGTTATAAATGACAGCTATCGTCCAAAAATATACTGAAGTAAGGCTGCCAAGAGGACTTGAAAGCGGGTCAGAAGTGCAGGAAACCGATTTCAGGAGGTAGACTGGAATTGCATTGAAAGCATAGGAAAAGAGGCAGAACGTCCACAATGATGCACTTGGCCAAAAAGGGCGTATGCGTTTTTTCCTGAATATATTCAGGAAAAAACGCATACGCCCTTTTTGGCCAACCAAGCAAGCTTGCAAAGGAAATCTGCACTACAATGAAGTCTCACTTCCACCCGGTCAAAAGGGCCATCTGAAAAAAGTGTAAAATCCAGAAAGGCAGGACAGGCCATGGAGAACTGGGAGCCTTGTTATGCTGATGGGCGGGATGTAAATTGCCAACAGACACTCGGGAGAAGTGTATGGTGTTTCCTGAAACATCTAAAAAACAAAGCAACAGAGCCTAGGGCACTTCCACTTATGGTCCTATAGCTTAGGGAAATTAAAATCAAAAAGACACAGCCACCCCAAAGTTTCGGACGCCTCTGTTTACAAGAACCTCGTTTACCGTACAAGTTCAATATAACAGAAAGAGAAAAATGGATAAAGAACTTGTGGTACTTACGTACAATGCAGTATCACTCAGCAATGAAATCTATGTCATCAGGCCCGTAGCAGCACAATGAGTGGATTCAAGTACGATGATTCTAACTGAAATAAGTCACACAGAAAAAGAAACATCATAAGATATCACTAATACACGGAATGTAACCTTGGCTACACAAGAACTGAATTCCAAGACAGAACAGGGTCTCAAATGTAGAAAACCAACTTATGCTTGCTTAAGGGGAAAGGTGAGTTGGGGTGCTGCATAAAACCAGAGATTGAAATGAGCACAGATAAAGTTCCTTAAGCCAAATATGGAATAGACAAGAGCTACTCCTTGCTCAACGAAATGGACTCAACACCGCATATTAAACGCCTAAGAATGTACCTGACTACTAAGTATCTTAAAACCTATGGATTGCTATGTCTCCAAAAGAGAATCAAGCGTGTTTACAGGGGCATAAACGCAGCAGTGATAGGATTGGAGAGGTTCGGTGAGCAAATGAAGACCCTTTGAAGACATATTGTATGGTACCCATTACACGGGTCTCAACTCTCCAGGTTTAAGGTATTCTTCCTTCAGCTAAAACATGCATGTGGAACCCAGAGTATGATCAACCATGTGAACGGGAGACGTGTTCAAATATGTCTCAGTTTTCCTCCCCTGGTACTTGGGTGCAACATTCCAGACGCTTTACTAACACTCTCACCACTTGGAGAGTCAGCGCCTTTAACCTCCTGTTTGGCCCAGTTTGCAATTTCTGCGGAAGATGAACAGGAATAGCGAGAACCAATGAGAGACTAGCTGGAGGTGTCTGGACGGGCAAATTTAACTCTCATTTCCCACCAGGAAGAGGAAATACCCAAAGGCTCAGCGTGCCGTGCCAGAACCACATTAGGGCCTGAAGCCATCCTGTGGTGTTGCGGCCAGCTCAAAAGAAAGCGAGTTGAAGAAAGGAGCTCAGGGGCACTGTAATTCACAAACCTGCAGAGTTATCAATGACAGCTATCGTCCAAAAATATACTGAAGTAAGGCTCCCAAGAGGACTTGGAAGCGCGGCAGAATTGCAGGAAATCGATTTCAGGAGGTAGACTGGAATTGCATTGAAAGCATAGGAAAAGAGGCAGAACGTCCACAATGATGCACTTGGCCAAAAAGGGCGTATGCGTTTTTTCCTGAATATATTCAGGAAAAAACGCATACGCCCTTTTTGGCCAACCAAGCAAGCTTGCAAAGGAAATCTGCACTACAATGAAGTCTCACTTCCTCCCGGTCAAAAGGGCCATCTGAAAAAAGTGTAAAATCCAGAAAGGCAGGACAGGCCATGGAGAACTGGGAGCCTTGTTATGCTGATGGGCGGGATGTAAATTGCCAACAGACACTCGGGAGAAGTGTATGGTGTTTCCTGAAACATCTAAAAAACAAAGCAACAGAGCCTAGGGCACTTCCACTTATGGTCCTATAGCTTAGGGAAATTAAAATCAAAAAGACACAGCCACCCCAAAGTTTAGAACGGCTCTCTTTACAAGAACCTCGTTTACAGTACAAGTTCAACATCGCAGAAAGTGAAAAATGGATAAAGAAGTTGTGGTATTTACTTACAAAGCAATATCACTCAGCAATGAAATCTATGTCATCAGGCCCTTAGTAGCACAATGAGTGGATTCAGGTACGATGATTCTAACTGAAATAAGTCACACAGAAAAAGAAACATCATAAGATATCACTAATACACGGAATGTAAACTTGGCTACACAGGAACTAAATTCCAAAACAGAAGAGGGTCTCAAATTTAGAAAACCAACTTATGCTTGCTTAAGGGGAAAGGTGAGTTGGGGTGCTGCATAAAACCAGAGATTGAAATGAGCACAGATAAAGTTCCTTAAGCCAAATATGGAATAGACAAGAGCTACTCCTTGCTCAACGAAATGGACTCAACACCGCATATTAAACGCCTAAGAATGTACCTGACTACTAAGTATCTTAAAACCTATGGATTGCTATGTCTCCAAAAGAGAATCAAGCGTGTTTACAGGGTCATAAACGCAGCAGTGATAGGATTGGAGAGGTTCGGTGAGCAAATGAAGTCCCTTTGAAGACATATTGTATGGTACCCATTACACGGGTCTCAACTCTCCAGGTTTAAGGTATTCTTCCTTCAGCTAAAACATGCATGTGGAACCCAGAGTATGATCAACCGTGTGAACGGGAGACGTGTTCAAATATGTCTCAGTTTTCCTCCCCTGGTACTCGGGTGCAACATTCCAGACGCTTTACTAACACTCTCCCGACTTGGAGAGTCAGTCCCTTTAACCTCCTGTTTGGCCCAGTTTGCAATTTCTGCGGAAGATGAACAGGAATAGCGAGAACAAATGAGAGACTAGCTGGAGGTGTCTGGACGGGCAAATTTAACTCTCATTTCCCACCAGGAAGAGGAATTAACCAAAGGCTCAACGTGCCGTGCCGGAACCAGATTAGGGCCTGAAGCCATCCTGCGGTGTTGCGGCCAGCTCACAAGAAAGCGAGTTGAAGAAAGGAGCTCAGGGTCACTGTAATTCACAAACCTGCAGAGTTATAAATGACAGCTATCGTCCAAAAATATACTGAAGTAAGGCTGCCAAGAGGACTTGAAAGCGGGTCAGAATTGCAGGAAACCGATTTCAGGAGGTAGACTGGAATTGCATTGAAAGCATAGGAAAAGAGGCAGAACGTCCACAATGATGCACTTGGCCAAAAAGGGCGTATGCGTTTTTTCCTGAATATATT
This sequence comes from Grampus griseus, assembly GCF_964374135.1. Taxonomy (NCBI): domain Eukaryota; kingdom Metazoa; phylum Chordata; class Mammalia; order Artiodactyla; family Delphinidae; genus Grampus; species Grampus griseus. The sequence goes on along the minus strand of NW_028133362.1, from coordinate 513,725 downwards.
CGGGAAAAAACGCATACGCCCTTTTTGGCCAACCAAGCAAGCTTGCAAAGGAAATCTGCACTACAATGAAGTCTCACTTCCACCCGGTCAAAAGGGCCATCTGAAAAAAGTGTAAAATCCAGAAAGGCAGGACAGGCCATGGAGAAATGGGAGCCTTGTTATGCTGATGGGCAGGATGTAAATTGCCAACAGACACTCGGGAGAAGTGTATGGTGTTTCCTGAAACATCTAAAAAACAAAGCAACAGAGCCTAGGGCACTTCCACTTATGGTCCTATAGCTTAGGGAAATTAAAATCAAAAAGACACAGCCACCCCAAAGTTTGGGACGCCTCTGTTTACAAGAACCTCGTTTACCGTACAAGTTCAATATAACAGAAAGAGAAAAATGGATAAAGAACTTGTGGTACTTACGTACAATGCAGTATCACTCAGCAATGAAATCTATGTCATCAGGCCCGTAGCAGCACAATGAGTGGATTCAAGTACGATGATTCTAACTGAAATAAGTCACACAGAAAAAGAAACATCATAAGATATCACTAATACACGGAATGTAACCTTGGCTACACAAGAACTGAATTCCAAGACAGAACAGGGTCTCAAATGTAGAAAACCAACTTATGCTTGCTTAAGGGGAAAGGTGAGTTGGGGTGCTGCATAAAACCAGAGATTGAAATGAGCACAGATAAAGTTCCTTAAGCCAAATATGGAATAGACAAGAGCTACTCCTTGCTCAACGAAATGGACTCAACACCGCATATTAAACGCCTAAGAATGTACCTGACTACTAAGTATCTTAAAACCTATGGATTGCTATGTCTCCAAAAGAGAATCAAGCGTGTTTACAGGGGCATAAACGCAGCAGTGATAGGATTGGAGAGGTTCGGTGAGCAAATGAAGACCCTTTGAAGACATATTGTATGGTACCCATTACACGGGTCTCAACTCTCCAGGTTTAAGGTATTCTTCCTTCAGCTAAAACATGCATGTGGAACCCAGAGTATGATCAACCATGTGAACGGGAGACATGTTCAAATATGTCTCAGTTTTCCTCCCCTGGTACTCGGGTGCAACATTCCAGACGCTTTACTAACACTCTCACCACTTGGAGAGTCAGCGCCTTTAACCTCCTGTTTGGCCCAGTTTGCAATTTCTGCGGAAGATGAACAGGAATAGCGAGAACCAATGAGAGACTAGCTGGAGGTGTCTGGACGGGCAAATTTAACTCTCATTTCCCACCAGGAAGAGGAAATACCCAAAGGCTCAGCGTGCCGTGCCAGAACCACATTAGGGCCTGAAGCCATCCTGTGGTGTTGCGGCCAGCTCAAAAGAAAGCGAGTTGAAGAAAGGAGCTCAGGGGCACTGTAATTCACAAACCTGCAGAGTTATCAATGACAGCTATCGTCCAAAAATATACTGAAGTAAGGCTCCCAAGAGGACTTGGAATCGCGGCAGAATTGCAGGAAATCGATTTCAGGAGGTAGACTGGAATTGCATTGAAAGCATAGGAAAAGAGGCAGAACGTCCACAATGATGCACTTGACCAAAAAGTGCGTATGCGTTTTTTCCTGATTATATTCAGGAAAAAACGCATACGCCCTTTTTGGCCAACCAAGCAAGCTTGCAAAGGAAATCTGCACTACAATGAAGTCTCACTTCCTCCCGGTCAAAAGGGCCATCTGAAAAAAGTGTAAAATCCAGAAAGGCAGGACAGGCCATGGAGAACTGGGAGCCTTGTTATGCTGATGGGCGGGATGTAAATTGCCAACAGACACTCGGGAGAAGTGTATGGTGTTTCCTGAAACATCTAAAAAACAAAGCAACAGAGCCTAGGGCACTTCCACTTATGGTCCTATAGCTTAGGGAAATTAAAATCAAAAAGACACAGCCACCCCAAAGTTTAGAACGGCTCTCTTTACAAGAACCTCGTTTACAGTACAAGTTCAACATCGCAGAAAGTGAAAAATGGATAAAGAAGTTGTGGTATTTACTTACAAAGCAATATCACTCAGCAATGAAATCTATGTCATCAGGCCCTTAGTAGCACAATGAGTGGATTCAGGTACGATGATTCTAACTGAAATAAGTCACACAGAAAAAGAAACATCATAAGATATCACTAATACACGGAATGTAAACTTGGCTACACAGGAACTAAATTCCAAAACAGAAGAGGGTCTCAAATTTAGAAAACCAACTTATGCTTGTTTAAGGGGAAAGGTGAGTTGGGGTGCTGCATAAAACCAGAGATTGAAATGAGCACAGATAAAGTTCCTTAAGCCAAATATGGAATAGACAAGAGCTACTCCTTGCTCAACGAAATGGACTCAACACCGCATATTAAACGCCTAAGAATGTACCTGACTACTAAGTATCTTAAAACCTATGGATTGCTATGTCTCCAAAAGAGAATCAAGCGTGTTTACAGGGTCATAAACGCAGCAGTGATAGGATTGGAGAGGTTCGGTGAGCAAATGAAGTCCCTTTGAAGACATATTGTATGGTACCCATTACACGGGTCTCAACTCTCCAGGTTTAAGGTATTCTTCCTTCAGCTAAAACATGCATGTGGAACCCAGAGTATGATCAACCGTGTGAACGGGAGACGTGTTCAAATATGTCTCAGTTTTCCTCCCCTGGTACTCGGGTGCAACATTCCAGACGCTTTACTAACACTCTCCCGACTTGGAGAGTCAGTCCCTTTAACCTCCTGTTTGGCCCAGTTTGCAATTTCTGCGGAAGATGAACAGGAATAGTGAGAACAAATGAGAGACTAGCTGGAGGTGTCTGGACGGGCAAATTTAACTCTCATTTCCCACCAGGAAGAGGAATTAACCAAAGGTCCTACGTGCCGTGCCGGATCCAGATTAGGGCCTGAAGCCATCCTGCGGTGTTGCGGCCAGCTCACAAGAAAGCGAGTTGAAGAAAGGAGCTCAGGGTCACTGTAATTCACAAACCTGCAGAGTTATAAATGACAGCTATCGTCCAAAAATATACTGAAGTAAGGCTGCCAAGAGGACTTGAAAGCGGGGCAGAATTGCAAGAAACCGATTTCAGGAGGTAGACTGGAATTGCATTGAAAGCATAGGAAAAGAGGCAGAACGTCCACAATGATGCACTTGGCCAAAAAGGGCGTATGCGTTTTTTCCTGAATATATTCAGGAAAAAACGCATACGCCCTTTTTGGCCAACCAAGCAAGCTTGCAAAGGAAACCTGCACTACAATGAAGTCTCACTTCCCCCAGGTCAAAAGGGCCATCTGAATAAAGTGTAAAATCCAGAAAGGCAGGACAGGCCATGGAGAACTGGGAGCCTTGTTATGCTGATGGGCGGGATGTAAATTGCCAACAGACACTCGGGAGAAGTGTATGGTGTTTCCTGAAACATCTAAAAAACAAAGCAACAGAGCCTAGGGCACTTCCACTTATGGTCCTATAGCTTAGGGAAATTAAAATCAAAAAGACACAGCCACCCCAAAGTTTGGGACGCCTCTGTTTACAAGAACCTCGTTTACCGTACAAGTTCAATATCACAGAAAGTGAAAAATGGATAAAGAACTTGTGGTACTTACGTACAATGCAGTATCACTCAGCAATGAAATCTATGTCATCAGGCCCGTAGCAGCATAATGAGTGGATTCAAGTACGATGATTCTAACTGAAATAAGTCACACAGAAAAAGAAACATCATAAGATATCACTAATACACGGAATGTCGACTTGGCTACACAGGAACTGAATTCCAAAACAGAACAGGGTCTCAAATTTAGAAAACCAACTTATGCTTTCTTAAGGGGAAAGGTGAGTTGGGGTGCTGCATAAAACCAGAGAATGAAATGAGCACAGATAAAGTTCCTTAAGCCAAATATGGAATAGACAAGAGCTACTCCTTACTCAACGAAATGGACTCAACACACCATATTAAAAGCCTAAGAATGTACCTGACTAGTAAGTATCTTAAAACCTATGGATTGCTATGTCTCCAAAAGAGAATCAAGCGTGTGTACAGGGGCATAAACGCAGCAGTGATAGGATTGGAGAGGTTCGGTGAGCAAATGAAGACCCTTTGAAGTCATATTGCATGGTACCCATTACACGGGTCTCAACTCTCCAGGTTTAAGGTATTCTTCTTTCAGCTAAAACATGCATGTGGAACCCAGAGTATGATCAACTGTGTGAACGGGAGACGTGTTCAAATATGTCTCAGTTTTCCTCCCCTGGTACTCGGGTGCAACATTCCAGACGCTTTACTAACACTCTCCCCACTTGGAGAGTCAGCGCCTTTAACCTCCTGTTTGGCCCAGTTTGCAATTTCTGCGGAAGATGAACAGGAATAGCGAGAACCAATGAGAGACCAGCTGGAGGTGTCTGGACGGGCAAATTTAACTCTCATTTCCCACCAGGAAGAGGAAATAACCAAAGGCTCAGCGTGCCGTGCCAGAACGACATTAGGGCCTGAAGCCATCCTGTGGTGTTGCGGCCAGCTCAAAAGAAAGCGAGTTGAAGAAAGGAGCTCAGGGGCACTGTAATTCACAAACCTGCAGAGTTATAAATGACAGCTATCGTCCAAAAATATACTGAAGTAAGGCTGCCAAGAGGACTTGAAAGCGGGGCAGAATTGCAGGAAACCGATTTCAGGAGGTAGACTGGAATTGCATTGAAAGCATAGGAAAAGAGGCAGAACGTCCACAATGATGCACTTGGCCAAAAAGGGCGTATGCGTTTTTTCCTGAATATATTCAGGAAAAAACGCATACGCCCTTTTTGGCCAACCAAGCAAGCTTGCAAAGGAAATCTGCACTACAATGAAGTCTCACTTCCACCCGGTCAAAAGGGCCATCTGAAAAAAGTGTAAAATCCAGAAAGGCAGGACAGGCCATGGAGAACTGGGAGCCTTGTTATGCTGATGGGCGGGATGTAAATTGCCAACAGACACTCGGGAGAAGTGTATGGTGTTTCCTGAAACATCTAAAAAACAAAGCAACAGAGCCTAGGGCACTTCCACATATGGTCCTATAGCTTAGGGAAATTAAAATCATAAAGACACAGCCACCCCAAAGTTTGCAATGGCTCTGTTTACAAGAACCTCGTTTACAGTACAAGTTCAACATCGCAGAAAGTGAAAAATGGATAAAGAAGTTGTGGTATTTACTTACAAAGCAATATCACTCAGCAATGAAATCTATGTCATCAGGCCCTTAGCAGCAGAATGAGTGGATTCAGGTATGATGATTCTAACTGAAATAAGTCACACAGAAAATGAAACATCATAAGATATCAGTAATACACGGAATGTAAACTTGGCTACACAGGAACTGAATTACAGAACAGAACAGGGTCTCAAATTTAGAAAACCAACTTATGCTTGCTTAAGGGTAAAGGTGAGTTGGGGTGCTGCATAAAACCAGAGATTGAAATGAGCACAGATAAACTTCCTTAAGCCAAATATGGAATAGACAAGAGCTACCCCTTGCTCAACGAAATGGACTCAACACCGCATATTAAACGCCTAAGAATGTACCTGACTAGTAAGTATCTTAAAACCTATGCTTTGCTATGTCTCCGGAAGAGAATCAAGCATGTGTACAGGGGCATAAATGCAGCAGTGATAGGATTGAAGAGGTTCGGTGAGCAAATGAAGACCCTTTGAAGTCATATTGCATGGTACCCATTCCACAGGTTTCAACTACCCAGCTTTAAGGTATTCTTCCTTCAGCTAGAACATGCATGTGGAACCCAGATTATGATCAACCATGTGAACGGGAGACGTGTTCAAATATGTCTCAGTTTTCCTCCCCTGGTACCTGGGTGCAACATTCCAGACGCTTTACTAACACTCTCCCCACTTGGAGAGTTAGCACCTTTAACCTCCTGTTTGGCCCAGTTTGCAATTTCTGCGGAAGATGAACAGGAATAGGGAGAACCAATGAGAGACTAGCTGGAGGTGTCTGGACGGGCAAATTTAACTCTCATTTCCCACCAGGAAGAGGAATTAACCAAAGGCTCAGCGTGCCGTGCCGGAACCAGATTAGGGCCTGAAGCCATCCTGCGGTGTTGCGGCCAGCTCACAAGAAAGCGAGTAGAAGAAAGGAGCTCAGGGGCACTGTAATTCACAAACCTGCAGAGTTATAAATGACAGCTATCGTCCAAAAATATACTGAAGTAAGGCTGCCAAGAGGACTTGAAAGCGGGGCAGAATTGCAGGAAACCGATTTCAGGAGGTAGACTGGAATTGCATTGAAAGCATAGGAAAAGAGGCAGAACGTCCACAATGATGCACTTGGCCAAAAAGGGCGTATGCGTTTTTTCCTGAATATATTCAGGAAAAAACGCATACGCCCTTTTTGGCCAGCCAAGCAAACATGCAAAGGAAATCTGCACTACAATGAAGTCTCACATCCCCCTGGTCAAAAGGGCCATCTGAAAAAAGTGTAAAATCCAGAAAGGCAGGACAGGCCATGGAGAACTGGGAGCCTTGTTATGCTGATGGGCGGGATGTAAATTGTCAACAGACACTGGGGAGAAGTGTATGGTGTTTCCTGAAACATCTAAAACAGAAAGCAACAGAGCCTACGGCACTTCCACTTATGGTCCTATAGCTTAGGGAAATTAAAATCAAAAAGACACAGCCACCCCAATGTTTCGGACGCCTCTGTTTACAAGAACCTCATTTACCGTACAAGTTCAATATAACAGAAAGTGAAAAATGGATAAAGAACTTGTGGTACTTACATACAATGCAGTATCACTCAGCAATGAAATCTATGTCATCAGGCCCGTAGCAGCATAATGAGTGGATTCAGGTACGATGATTCTAACTGAAATAATTCACACAGAAAAAGAAACATCATAAGATATCACTAATACATGGAATGTAAACTTGGCTACACAGGAACTGAATTCCAAAACAGAACAGGGTCTCAAATTTAGAAAACCAACTTATGCTTGCTTAAGGGGAAAGGTGAGTTGGGGTGCTGCATAAAACCAGAGATTGAAATGAGCACAGATAAAGTTCCTTAAGCCAAATATGGAATAGACAAGAGCTACTCCTTGCTCAACGAAATGGACTCAACACCCCATATTAAACGCCTAAAAATGTACCTGACTAGTAAGTATCTTAAAACCTATGGATTGCTATGTCTCCAAAAGAGAATCAAGCGTGTGTACAGGGGCATAAACGCAGCAGTGATAGGATTGGAGAGGTTCGGTGAGCAAATGAAGACCCTTTGAAGTCATATTGCATGGTACCCATTACACGGGTCTCAACTCTCCAGGTTTAAGGTATTCTTCCTTCAGCTAAAACATGCATGTGGAACCCAGAGTATGATCAACCGTGTGAACGGGAGACGTGTTCAAATATGTCTCAGTTTTCCTCCCCTGGTACCTGGGTGCAACATTCCAGACGCTTTACTAACACTCTCCCCACTTGGAGAGTTAGCGCCTTTAACCTCCTGTTTGGCCCAGTTTGCAATTTCTGCGGAAGATGAACAGGAATAGGGAGAACCAATGAGAGACTAGCTAGAGGTGTCTGGACGGGCAAATTTAACTCTCATTTCCCACCAGGAAGAGGAATTAACCAAAGGCTCAGCGTGCCGTGCCGGAACCAGATTAGGGCCTGAAGCCATCCTGCGGTGTTGCGGCCAGCTCACAAGAAAGCGAGTAGAAGAAAGGAGCTCAGGGGCACTGTAATTCACAAACCTGCAGAGTTATAAATGACAGCTATCGTCCAAAAATATACTGAAGTAAGGCTGCCAAGAGGACTTGAAAGCGGGGCAGAATTGCAGGAAACCGATTTCAGGAGGTAGACTGGAATTGCATTGAAAGCATAGGAAAAGAGGCAGAACGTCCACAATGATGCACTTGGCCAAAAAGGGCGTATGCGTTTTTTCCTGAATATATTCAGGAAAAACCGCATACGCCCTTTTTGGCCAGCCAAGCAAACATGCAAAGGAAATCTGCACTACAATGAAGTCTCACATCCCCCTGGTCAAAAGGGCCATCTGAAAAAAGTGTAAAATCCAGAAAGGCAGGACAGGCCATGGAGAACTGGGAGCCTTGTTATGCTGATGGGCGGGATGTAAATTGTCAACAGACACTGGGGAGAAGTGTATGGTGTTTCCTGAAACATCTAAAACAGAAAGCAACAGAGCCTACGGCACTTCCACTTATGGTCCTATAGCTTAGGGATATTAAAATCAAAAAGACACAGCCACCCCAAAGTTTCGGACGCCTCTGTTTACAAGAACCTCATTTACCGTACAAGTTCAATATAACAGAAAGTGAAAAATGGATAAAGAACTTGTGGTACTTACATACAATGCAGTATCACTCAGCAATGAAATCTATGTCATCAGGCCCGTAGCAGCATAATGAGTGGATTCAGGTACGATGATTCTAACTGAAATAAGTCACACAGAAAAAGAAACATCATAAGATATCACTAATACATGGAATGTAAACTTGGCTACACAGGAACTGAATTCCAAAACAGAACAGGGTCTCAAATTTAGAAAACCAACTTATGCTTGCTTAAGGGGAAAGGTGAGTTGGGGTGCTGCATAAAACCAGAGATTGAAATGAGCACAGATAAAGTTCCTTAAGCCAAATATGGAATAGACAAGAGCTACTCCTTGCTCAACGAAATGGACTCAACACCCCATATTAAACGCCTAAGAATGTACCTGACTAGTAAGTATCTTAAAACCTATGGATTGCTATGTCTCCAAAAGAGAATCAAGCGTGTGTACAGGGGCATAAACGCAGCAGTGATAGGATTGGAGAGGTTCGGTGAGCAAATGAAGACCCTTTGAAGTCATATTGCATGGTACCCATTACACGGGTCTCAACTCTCCAGGTTTAAGGTATTCTTCCTTCAGCTAAAACATGCATGTGGAACCCAGAGTATGATCAACCGTGTGAACGGGAGACGTGTTCAAATATGTCTCAGTTTTCCTCCCCTGGTACTCGGGTGCAACATTCCAGACACTTTACTAACACTCTCCCCACCAGAAGAGTCAGCGCCTTTAACCTCCTGTTTGGCCCAGTTTGCAATTTCTGCGGAAGATGAACAGGAATAGGGAGAACCAATGAGAGACTAGCTGGAGGTGTCTGGACGGGCAAATTTAACTCTCATTTCCCACCAGGAAGAGGAATTAACCGAAGGCTCAGCGTGCCGTGCCGGAACCAGATTAGGGCCTGAAGCCATCCTGCGGTGTTGCGGCCAGGTCACAAGAAAGCGAATTGAAGAAAGGAGCTCAGGGGCACTGTAATGCACAAACCTGCAGAGTTATAAATGACAGCTATCGTCCAAAAATATACTGAAGTAAGGCTGCCAAGAGGACTTGAAAGCGGGGCAGAATTGCAGGAAACCGATTTCAGGAGGTAGACTGGAATTGCATTGAAAGCATAGGAAAAGAGGCAGAACGTCCACAATGATGCACTTGGCCAAAAAGGGCGTATGCGTTTTTTCTTGAATATATTCAGGAAAAAACGCATACGCCCTTTTTGGCCAACCAAGCAAGCTTGCAAAGGAAATCTGCACTACAATGAAGTCTCACTTCCCCCTGGTCAAAAGGGCCATCTGAAAAAAGTGTAAAATCCAGAAAGGCAGGACAGGCCATGGAGAACTGGGAGCCTTGTTATGCTGATGGGCGGGATGTAAATTGCCAACAGACACTCGGGAGAAGTGTATGGGGTTTCCTGAAACATCTAAAAAACAAAGCAACAGAGCCTAGGGCACTTCCACTTATGGTCCTATAGCTTAGGGAAATTAAAATCAAAAAGACACAGCCACCCCAAAGTGTGGAACGGCTCTGTTTACAAGAACCTCGTTTACATTAAAAGTTCAAAATCGCAGAAAGTGAAAAATGGATAAAGAAGTTGTGGTATTTACTTACAAAGCAATATCACTCAGCAATGAAATCTATGTCATCAGGCCCTTAGCAGCACAATGAGTGGATTCAGGTATGATGATTCTAACTGAAATAAGTCACACAGAAACAGAAACATCATAAGATATCAGTAATACACGGAATGTAAACTTGGCTACACAGGAACTGAATTACAGAACAGAACAGGGTCTCAAATTTAGAAAACCAACTTATGCTTGCTTAAGGGTAAAGGTGAGTTGGGGTGCTGCATAAATCCAGAGATTAAAATAAGCACAGATAATGTTCCTTAAGCCAAATATGGAATAGACAAGAGCTACTCCTTGCTCAACGAAATGGACTCAACACCGCATATTAAACGCCTAAGAATGCACCTGACTAGGAAGTATCTTAATACCTATGGATTGCTATGTCTCCGAAAGAGAATCAAGCATGTGTACAGGGGCATAAACGCAGCAGTGATAGGATTGGAGAGGTTCGGTGAGCAAATGAAGACCCTTTGAAGTCATATTGCATGGTACCCATTCCACGGGTTTCAACTACCCAGGTTTAAGGTATTCTTCCTTCATCTAAAATATGCATGTGGAACCCAGAGTATGATCAACCGTGTGAACGGGAGACGTGTTCAAATATGTCTCAGTTTTCCTCCCCTGGTACTCGGGTGCAACATTCCAGACGCTTTACTAACACTCTCCCCACTTGGAGAGTCAGCGCCTTTAACCTCCTGTTTGGCCCAGTTTGCAATTTCTGCGGAAGATGAACAGGAATAGGGAGAACCAATGAGAGACTAGCTGGAGGTGTCTGGACGGGCAAATTTAACTCTCATTTCCCACCAGGAAGAGGAAATAACCAAAGGTTCAGCGTGCCGTGCCAGAACCAGATTAGGGCCTGAAGCCATCCTGCGGTGTTGCGGCCAGCTCAAAAGAAAGCGAGTTGAAGAAAGGAGCTCAGGGGCACTGTAATTCACAAACCTGCAGAGTTATAAATGACAGCTATCGTCCAAAAATATACTGAAGTAAGGCTGCCAAGAGGACTTGAAAGCGGGGCAGAATTGCAGGAAACCGATTTCAGGAGGTAGACTGGAATTGCATTGAAAGCATAGGAAAAGAGGCAGAGCGTCCAAAATGATGCACTTGGCCAAAAAGGGCGTATGCGTTTTTTCCTGAATATATTCAGGAAAAAACGCATACGCCCTTTTTGGCCAACCAAGCAAGCTTGCAAAGGAAATCTGCACTACAATGAAGTCTCACTTCCCCCGGTCAAAAGGGCCATCTGAAAAAAGTGTAAAATGCAGAAAGGCAGGACAGTCCATGGAGAACTGGGAGCCTTGTTATGCTGATGGGCGGGATGTAAATTGCCAACAGACACTCGGGAGAAGTGTATGGTGTTTCCTGAAACATCTAAAAAACAAAGCAACAGAGCCTAGGGCACTTCCACTTATGGTCCTATAGCTTAGGGATATTAAAATCAAAAAGACACAGCCACCCCAAAGTTTGGAACGGCTCTGTTTACAAGAACCTCGTTTACAGTACAAGTTCAACATCGCAGAAAGTGAAAAATGGATAAAGAACATGTGGTATTTACTTACAAAGCAATATCACTCAGCAATGAAATCTATGTCATCAGGCCCGTAGCAGCATAATGAGTGGATTCAGGTACGATGATTCTAACTGAAATAAGTCACACAGAAAAAGAAACATCATAAGATATCACTAATACACGGAATGTAAACTTGGCTACACTGGAACTGAATTCCAAAACAGAACAGGGTCTCAATTTTAGAAAACCAACTTATGCTTGCTTAAGGGGAAAGGTGAGTTGGGGTGCTGCATAAAACCAGAGATTGAAATGAGCACAGATAAAGTTCCTTAAGCCAAATATGGAATAGACAAGAGCTACTCCTTGCTCAACGAAATGGACTCAACACCCCATATTAAACGCCTAAGAATGTACCTGACTAGTAAGTATCTTAAAACCTATGGATTGCTATGTCTCCGAAAGAGAATAAAGCGTGTGTACAGGGGCATAAACGCAGCAGTGATAGGATTGGAGAGGTTCGGTGAGCAAATGAAGACCCTTTGAAGTCATATTGCATGGTACCCATTCCACGGGTTTCAACTCTCCAGGTTTAAGGTATTCTTCCTTCAGCTAAAACATGCATGTGGAACCTAGAGTATGATCAACCATGTGATCGGGAGACGTGTTCATATATGTCTCAGTTTTCGTACCCTGGTACACGGGTGCAACATCCCAGATGCTTTACTAACACTCTCCCGACTTGGAGAATCAGTCCCTTTAACCCCCTGTTTGGCCCAGTTTGCAATTTCTAGGGAAGATGAACAGGAATAGCGAGAACCAATGAGAGACTAGCTGGAGGTGTCTGGACGGGCAAATTTAACTCTCATTTCCCCCAAGGAAGAGGAATTAACCAAAGGCTCAGCGTGCCGTGCCGGAACCAGATTAGGGCCTGAAGCCATCCTGCGGTGTTGCGGCCAGCTCACAAGAAAGCGAGTAGAAGAAAGGAGCTCAGGGGCACTGTAATTCACAAACCTGCAGAGTTATAAATGACAGCTATCGTCCAAAAATATACTGAAGTAAGGCTGCCAAGAGGACTTGAAAGCGGGGCAGAATTGCAGGAAACCGATTTCAGGAGGTAGACTGGAATTGCATTGAAAGCATAGGAAAAGAGGCAGAACGTCCACAATGATGCACTTGGCCAAAAAGGGCGTATGCGTTTTTTCCTGAATATATTCAGGAAAAACCGCATACGCCCTTTTTGGCCAGCCAAGCAAACATGCAAAGGAAATCTGCACTACAATGAAGTCTCACATCCCCCTGGTCAAAAGGGCCATCTGAAAAAAGTGTAAAATCCAGAAAGGCAGGACAGGCCATGGAGAACTGGGAGCCTTGTTATGCTGATGGGCGGGATGTAAATTGTCAACAGACACTGGGGAGAAGTGTATGGTGTTTCCTGAAACATCTAAAACAGAAAGCAACAGAGCCTACGGCACTTCCACTTATGGTCCTATAGCTTAGGGATATTAAAATCAAAAAGACACAGCCACCCCAAAGTTTCGGACGCCTCTGTTTACAAGAACCTCATTTACCGTACAAGTTCAATATAACAGAAAGTGAAAAATGGATAAAGAACTTGTGGTACTTACATACAATGCAGTATCACTCAGCAATGAAATCTATGTCATCAGGCCCGTAGCAGCATAATGAGTGGATTCAGGTACGATGATTCTAACTGAAATAAGTCACACAGAAAAAGAAACATCATAAGATATCACTAATACATGGAATGTAAACTTGGCTACACAGGAACTGAATTCCAAAACAGAACAGGGTCTCAAATTTAGAAAACCAACTTATGCTTGCTTAAGGGGAAAGGTGAGTTGGGGTGCTGCATAAAACCAGAGATTGAAATGAGCACAGATAAAGTTCCTTAAGCCAAATATGGAATAGACAAGAGCTACTCCTTGCTCAACGAAATGGACTCAACACCCCATATTAAACGCCTAAGAATGTACCTGACTAGTAAGTATCTTAAAACCTATGGATTGCTATGTCTCCAAAAGAGAATCAAGCGTGTGTACAGGGGCATAAACGCAGCAGTGATAGGATTGGAGAGGTTCGGTGAGCAAATGAAGACCCTTTGAAGTCATATTGCATGGTACCCATTACACGGGTCTCAACTCTCCAGGTTTAAGGTATTCCTCCTTCAGCTAAAACATGCATGTGGAACCCAGAGTATGATCAACCGTGTGAACGGGAGACGTGTTCAAATATGTCTCAGTTTTCCTCCCCTGGTACTCGGGTGCAACATTCCAGACACTTTACTAACACTCTCCCCACCAGAAGAGTCAGCGCCTTTAACCTCCTGTTTGGCCCAGTTTGCAATTTCTGCGGAAGATGAACAGGAATAGGGAGAACCAATGAGAGACTAGCTGGAGGTGTCTGGACGGGCAAATTTAACTCTCATTTCCCACCAGGAAGAGGAATTAACCGAAGGCTCAGCGTGCCGTGCCGGAACCAGATTAGGGCCTGAAGCCATCCTGCGGTGTTGCGGCCAGGTCACAAGAAAGCGAATTGAAGAAAGGAGCTCAGGGGCACTGTAATGCACAAACCTGCAGAGTTATAAATGACAGCTATCGTCCAAAAATATACTGAAGTAAGGCTGCCAAGAGGACTTGAAAGCGGGGCAGAATTGCAGGAAACCGATTTCAGGAGGTAGACTGGAATTGCATTGAAAGCATAGGAAAAGAGGCAGAACGTCCACAATGATGCACTTGGCCAAAAAGGGCGTATGCGTTTTTTCTTGAATATATTCAGGAAAAAACGCATACGCCCTTTTTGGCCAACCAAGCAAGCTTGCAAAGGAAATCTGCACTACAATGAAGTCTCACTTCCCCCTGGTCAAAAGGGCCATCTGAAAAAAGTGTAAAATCCAGAAAGGCAGGACAGGCCATGGAGAACTGGGAGCCTTGTTATGCTGATGGGCGGGATGTAAATTGCCAACAGACACTCGGGAGAAGTGTATGGGGTTTCCTGAAACATCTAAAAAACAAAGCAACAGAGCCTAGGGCACTTCCACTTATGGTCCTATAGCTTAGGGAAATTAAAATCAAAAAGACACAGCCACCCCAAAGTGTGGAACGGCTCTGTTTATAAGAACCTCGTTTACATTAAAAGTTCAAAATCGCAGAAAGTGAAAAATGGATAAAGAAGTTGTGGTATTTACTTACAAAGCAATATCACTCAGCAATGAAATCTATGTCATCAGGCCCTTAGCAGCACAATGAGTGGATTCAGGTATGATGATTCTAACTGAAATAAGTCACACAGAAACAGAAACATCATAAGATATCAGTAATACACGGAATGTAAACTTGGCTACACAGGAACTGAATTACAGAACAGAACAGGGTCTCAAATTTAGAAAACCAACTTATGCTTGCTTAAGGGTAAAGGTGAGTTGGGGTGCTGCATAAATCCAGAGATTAAAATAAGCACAGATAATGTTCCTTAAGCCAAATATGGAATAGACAAGAGCTACTCCTTGCTCAACGAAATGGACTCAACACCGCATATTAAACGCCTAAGAATGCACCTGACTAGGAAGTATCTTAATACCTATGGATTGCTATGTCTCCGAAAGAGAATCAAGCATGTGTACAGGGGCATAAACGCAGCAGTGATAGGATTGGAGAGGTTCGGTGAGCAAATGAAGACCCTTTGAAGTCATATTGCATGGTACCCATTCCACGGGTTTCAACTACCCAGGTTTAAGGTATTCTTCCTTCATCTAAAATATGCATGTGGAACCCAGAGTATGATCAACCGTGTGAACGGGAGACGTGTTCAAATATGTCTCAGTTTTCCTCCCCTGGTACTCGGGTGCAACATTCCAGACGCTTTACTAACACTCTCCCCACTTGGAGAGTCAGCGCCTTTAACCTCCTGTTTGGCCCAGTTTGCAATTTCTGCGGAAGATGAACAGGAATAGGGAGAACCAATGAGAGACTAGCTGGAGGTGTCTGGACGGGCAAATTTAACTCTCATTTCCCACCAGGAAGAGGAAATAACCAAAGGTTCAGCGTGCCGTGCCAGAACCAGATTAGGGCCTGAAGCCATCCTGCGGTGTTGCGGCCAGCTCAAAAGAAAGCGAGTTGAAGAAAGGAGCTCAGGGGCACTGTAATTCACAAACCTGCAGAGTTATAAATGACAGCTATCGTCCAAAAATATACTGAAGTAAGGCTGCCAAGAGGACTTGAAAGCGGGGCAGAATTGCAGGAAACCGATTTCAGGAGGTAGACTGGAATTGCATTGAAAGCATAGGAAAAGAGGCAGAGCGTCCAAAATGATGCACTTGGCCAAAAAGGGCGTATGCGTTTTTTCCTGAATATATTCAGGAAAAAACGCATACGCCCTTTTTGGCCAACCAAGCAAGCTTGCAAAGGAAATCTGCACTACAATGAAGTCTCACTTCCCCCGGTCAAAAGGGCCATCTGAAAAAAGTGTAAAATGCAGAAAGGCAGGACAGTCCATGGAGAACTGGGAGCCTTGTTATGCTGATGGGCGGGATGTAAATTGCCAACAGACACTCGGGAGAAGTGTATGGTGTTTCCTGAAACATCTAAAAAACAAAGCAACAGAGCCTAGGGCACTTCCACTTATGGTCCTATAGCTTAGGGATATTAAAATCAAAAAGACACAGCCACCCCAAAGTTTGGAACGGCTCTGTTTACAAGAACCTCGTTTACAGTACAAGTTCAACATCGCAGAAAGTGAAAAATGGATAAAGAACATGTGGTATTTACTTACAAAGCAATATCACTCAGCAATGAAATCTATGTCATCAGGCCCGTAGCAGCATAATGAGTGGATTCAGGTACGATGATTCTAACTGAAATAAGTCACACAGAAAAAGAAACATCATAAGATATCACTAATACACGGAATGTAAACTTGGCTACACTGGAACTGAATTCCAAAACAGAACAGGGGCTCAATTTTAGAAAACCAACTTATGCTTGCTTAAGGGGAAAGGTGAGTTGGGGTGCTGCATAAAACCAGAGATTGAAATGAGCACAGATAAAGTTCCTTAAGCCAAATATGGAATAGACAAGAGCTACTCCTTGCTCAACGAAATGGACTCAACACCCCATATTAAACGCCTAAGAATGTACCTGACTAGTAAGTATCTTAAAACCTATGGATTGCTATGTCTCCGAAAGAGAATAAAGCGTGTGTACAGGGGCATAAACGCAGCAGTGATAGGATTGGAGAGGTTCGGTGAGCAAATGAAGACCCTTTGAAGTCATATTGCATGGTACCCATTCCACGGGTTTCAACTCTCCAGGTTTAAGGTATTCTTCCTTCAGCTAAAACATGCATGTGGAACCTAGAGTATGATCAACCATGTGATCGGGAGACGTGTTCATATATGTCTCAGTTTTCGTACCCTGGTACACGGGTGCAACATCCCAGATGCTTTACTAACACTCTCCCGACTTGGAGAATCAGTCCCTTTAACCCCCTGTTTGGCCCAGTTTGCAATTTCTAGGGAAGATGAACAGGAATAGCGAGAACCAATGAGAGACTAGCTGGAGGTGTCTGGACGGGCAAATTTAACTCTCATTTCCCCCAAGGAAGAGGAATTAACCAAAGGCTCAGCGTGCCGTGCCGGAACCAGATTAGGGCCTGAAGCCATCCTGCGGTGTTGCGGCCAGCTCACAAGAAAGCGAGTAGAAGAAAGGAGCTCAGGGGCACTGTAATTCACAAAACTGCAGAGTTATAAATGACAGCTATCGTCCAAAAATATACTGAAGTAAGGCTGCCAAGAGGACTTGAAAGCGGGGCAGAATTGCAGGAAACCGATTTCAGGAGGTAGACTGGAATTGCATTGAAAGCATAGGAAAAGAGGCAGAGCGTCCACAATGATGCACTTGGCCAAAAAGGGCGTATGCGTTTTTTCCTGAATATATTCAGGAAAAAACGCATACGCACTTTTTGGCCAACCAAGCAAACTTGCAAAGGAAATCTGCACTACAATGAAGTCTCACTTCCCCCGGTCAAAAGGGCCATCTGAAAAAAGTTTAAAATGCAGAAAGGCAGGACAGTCCATGGAGAACTGGGAGCCTTGTTATGCTGATGGGCGGGATGTAAATTGCCAACAGACACTCGGGAGAAGTGTATGGTGTTTCCTGAAACATCTAAAAAACAAAGCAACAGAGCCTAGGGCACCTCCACTTATGGTCCTATAGCTTAGGGAAATTAAAATCAAAAAGACACAGCCACCCCAAAGTTTGGAACGGCTCTCTTTACAAGAACCTCGTTTACAGTACAAGTTCAACATCGCAGAAAGTGAAAAATGGATAAAGAAGTTGTGGTATTTACTTACAAAGCAATATCACTCAGCAATGAAATCTATGTCATCAGGCCCTTAGTAGCACAATGAGTGGATTCAGGTACGATGATTCTAACTGAAATAAGTCACACAGAAAAAGAAACATCATAAGATTTCACTAATACATGGAATGTAAACTTGGCTACACAGGAACTGAATTCCAAAACAGAACAGGGTCTCAAATTTAGAAAACCAACTTATGCTTGCTTAAGGGGAAAGGTGAGTTGGGGTGCTGCATAAAACCAGAGATTGAAATGAGCACAGATAAAGTTCCTTAAGCCAAATATGGAATAGACAAGAGCTACTCCTTGCTCAACGAAATGGACTCAACACCCCATATTAAACGCCTAAGAATGTACCTGACTACTAAGTATCTTAAAATCTATGGATTGCTATGTCTCCAAAAGAGAATCAAGCGTGTGTACAGGGGCATAAACGCAGCAGTGATAGGATTGGAGAGGTTCGGTGAGCAAATGAAGACCCTTTGAAGTCATATTGCATGGTACCCATTACACGGGTCTCAACTCTCCAGGTTTAAGGTATTCTTCCTTCAGCTAAAACATGTATGTGGAACCCAGAGTATGATCAACCGTGTGAACGGGAGACGTGTTCAAATATGTCTCAGTTTTCCTCCCCTGGTACTCGGGTGCAACATTCCAGACACTTTACTAACGCTCTCCTCACCAGAAGAGTCAGCGCCTTTAACCTCCTGTTTGGCCCAGTTTGCAATTTCTGCGGAAGATGAACAGGAATAGGGAGAACCAATGAGAGACTAGCTGGAGGTGTCTGGACGGGCAAATTTAACTCTCATTTCCCACCAGGAAGAGGAATTAACGAAAGGCTCAGCGTGCCGTGCCGGAACCAGATTAGGGCCTGAAGCCATCCTGCGGTGTTGCGGCCAGCTCACAAGAAAGCGAGTTGAAGAAAGGAGCTCAGTGGCACTGTAATGCACAAACCTGCAGAGTTATAAATGACAGCTATCGTCCAAAAATATACTGAAGTAAGGCTGCCAAGAGGACTTGAAAGCGCGGCAGAATTGCAGGAAACTGATTTCAGGAGGTAGACTGGAATTACATTGAAAGCATAGGAAAGGAGGCAGAACGTCCACAATGATGCACTTGGCCAAAAAGGGCGTATGCGTTTTTTCCTGAATATATTCAGGAAAAAACGCATACGCCCTTTTTGGCCAACCAAGCAAGCTTGCAAAGGAAATCTGCACTACAATGAAGTCTCACTTCCCCCCGGTCAAAAGGGCCATCTGAAAAAAGTGTAAAATCCAGAAAGGCAGGACAGGCCATGGAGAACTGGGAGCCTTGTTATGCTGATGGGCGGGATGTCAATTGCCAACAGACACTCGGGAGAAGTGTATGGTGTTTCCTGAAACATCTAAAAAACAAAGCAACAGAGCCTAGGGCACTTCCACTTATGGTCCTATAGCTTAGAGAAATTAAAATCAAAAAGACACAGCCACCACAAAATTTGGAACGGCTCTGTTTACAAGAACCTCGTTTACAGTACAAGTTCAACATCGCAGAAAGTGAAAAATGGATAAAGAAGTTGTGGTATTTACTTACAAAGCAATATCACTCAGCAATGAAATCTATGTCATCAGGCCCTTAGTAGCACAATGAGTGGATTCAGGTACGATGATTCTAACTGAAATAAGTCACACAGAAAAAGAAACATCATAAGATATCACTAATACACGGAATGTAAACTTGGCTACACAGGAACTAAATTCCAAAACAGAAGAGGGTCTCAAATTTAGAAAACCAACTTATGCTTGCTTAAGGGGAAAGGTGAGTTGGGGTGCTGCATAAAACCAGAGATTGAAATGAGCACAGATAAAGTTCCTTAAGCCAAATATGGAATAGACAAGAGCTACTCCTTGCTCAACGAAATGGACTCAACACCGCATATTAAACGCCTAAGAATGTACCTGACTACTAAGTATCTTAAAACCTATGGATTGCTATGTCTCCAAAAGAGAATCAAGCGTGTTTACAGGGTCATAAACGCAGCAGTGATAGGATTGGAGAGGTTCGGTGAGCAAATGAAGTCCCTTTGAAGACATATTGTATGGTACCCATTACACGGGTCTCAACTCTCCAGGTTTAAGGTATTCTTCCTTCAGCTAAAACATGCATGTGGAACCCAGAGTATGATCAACCGTGTGAACGGGAGACGTGTTCAAATATGTCTCAGTTTTCCTCCCCTGGTACTCGGGTGCAACATTCCAGACGCTTTACTAACACTCTCCCGACTTGGAGAGTCAGTCCCTTTAACCTCCTGTTTGGCCCAGTTTGCAATTTCTGCGGAAGATGAACAGGAATAGCGAGAACAAATGAGAGACTAGCTGGAGGTGTCTGGACGGGCAAATTTAACTCTCATTTCCCACCAGGAAGAGGAATTAACCAAAGGCTCAACGTGCCGTGCCGGAACCAGATTAGGGCCTGAAGCCATCCTGCGGTGTTGCGGCCAGCTCACAAGAAAGCGAGTTGAAGAAAGGAGCTCAGGGTCACTGTAATTCACAAACCTGCAGAGTTATAAATGACAGCTATCGTCCAAAAATATACTGAAGTAAGGCTGCCAAGAGGACTTGAAAGCGGGTCAGAATTGCAGGAAACCGATTTCAGGAGGTAGACTGGAATTGCATTGAAAGCATAGGAAAAGAGGCAGAACGTCCACAATGATGCACTTGGCCAAAAAGGGCGTATGCGTTTTTTCCTGAATATATTCGGGAAAAAACGCATACGCCCTTTTTGGCCAACCAAGCAAGCTTGCAAAGGAAATCTGCACTACAATGAAGTCTCACTTCCACCCGGTCAAAAGGGCCATCTGAAAAAAGTGTAAAATCCAGAAAGGCAGGACAGGCCATGGAGAAATGGGAGCCTTGTTATGCTGATGGGCGGGATGTAAATTGCCAACAGACACTCGGGAGAAGTGTATGGTGTTTCCTGAAACATCTAAAAAACAAAGCAACAGAGCCTAGGGCACTTCCACTTATGGTCCTATAGCTTAGGGAAATTAAAATCAAAAAGACACAGCCACCCCAAAGTTTGGGACGCCTCTGTTTACAAGAACCTCGTTTACCGTACAACTTCAATATAACAGAAAGAGAAAAATGGATAAAGAACTTGTGGTACTTACGTACAATGCAGTATCACTCAGCAATGAAATCTATGTCATCAGTCCCGTAGCAGCACAATGAGTGGATTCAAGTACGATGATTCTAACTGAAATAAGTCACACAGAAAAAGAAACATCATAAGATATCACTAATACACGGAATGTAACCTTGGCTACACAAGAACTGAATTCCAAGACAGACCAGGGTCTCAAATGTAGAAAACCAACTTATGCTTGCTTAAGGGGAAAGGTGAGTTGGGGTGCTGCATAAAACCAGAGATTGAAATGAGCACAGATAAAGTTCCTTAAGCCAAATATGGAATAGACAAGAGCTACTCCTTGCTCAACGAAATGGACTCAACACCGCATATTAAACGCCTAAGAATGTACCTGACTACTAAGTATCTTAAAACCTATGGATTGCTATGTCTCCAAAAGAGAATCAAGCGTGTTTACAGGGGCATAAACGCAGCAGTGATAGGATTGGAGAGGTTCGGTGAGCAAATGAAGACCCTTTGAAGACATATTGTATGGTACCCATTACACGGGTCTCAACTCTCCAGGTTTAAGGTATTCTTCCTTCAGCTAAAACATGCATGTGGAACCCAGAGTATGATCAACCATGTGAACGGGAGACATGTTCAAATATGTCTCAGTTTTCCTCCCCTGGTACTCGGGTGCAACATTCCAGACGCTTTACTAACACTCTCACCACTTGGAGAGTCAGCGCCTTTAACCTCCTGTTTGGCCCAGTTTGCAATTTCTGCAGAAGATGAACAGGAATAGGGAGAACCAATGAGAGACTAGCTGGAGGTGTCTGGACGGGCAAATTTAACTCTCATTTCCCACCAGGAAGAGGAAATACCCAAAGGCTCAGCGTGCCGTGCCAGAACCACATTAGGGCCTGAAGCCATCCTGTGGTGTTGCGGCCAGCTCAAAAGAAAGCGAGTTGAAGAAAGGAGCTCAGGGGCACTGTAATTCACAAACCTGCAGAGTTATCAATGACAGCTATCGTCCAAAAATATACTGAAGTAAGGCTCCCAAGAGGACTTGGAATCGCGGCAGAATTGCAGGAAATCGATTTCAGGAGGTAGACTGGAATTGCATTGAAAGCATAGGAAAAGAGGCAGAACGTCCACAATGATGCACTTGACCAAAAAGTGCGTATGCGTTTTTTCCTGATTATATTCAGGAAAAAACGCATACGCCCTTTTTGGCCAACCAAGCAAGCTTGCAAAGGAAATCTGCACTACAATGAAGTCTCACTTCCTCCCGGTCAAAAGGGCCATCTGAAAAAAGTGTAAAATCCAGAAAGGCAGGACAGGCCATGGAGAACTGGGAGCCTTGTTATGCTGATGGGCGGGATGTAAATTGCCAACAGACACTCGGGAGAAGTGTATGGTGTTTCCTGAAACATCTAAAAAACAAAGCAACAGAGCCTAGGGCACTTCCACTTATGGTCCTATAGCTTAGGGAAATTAAAATCAAAAAGACACAGCCACCCCAAAGTTTAGAACGGCTCTCTTTACAAGAACCTCGTTTACAGTACAAGTTCAACATCGCAGAAAGTGAAAAATGGATAAAGAAGTTGTGGTATTTACTTACAAAGCAATATCACTCAGCAATGAAATCTATGTCATCAGGCCCTTAGTAGCACAATGAGTGGATTCAGGTACGATGATTCTAACTGAAATAAGTCACACAGAAAAAGAAACATCATAAGATATCACTAATACACGGAATGTAAACTTGGCTACACAGGAACTAAATTCCAAAACAGAAGAGGGTCTCAAATTTAGAAAACCAACTTATGCTTGCTTAAGGGGAAAGGTGAGTTGGGGTGCTGCATAAAACCAGAGATTGAAATGAGCACAGATAAAGTTCCTTAAGCCAAATATGGAATAGACAAGAGCTACTCCTTGCTCAACGAAATGGACTCAACACCGCATATTAAACGCCTAAGAATGTACCTGACT
The DNA here is from genome assembly GCF_964374135.1 of Grampus griseus. Lineage (NCBI taxonomy): Eukaryota > Metazoa > Chordata > Mammalia > Artiodactyla > Delphinidae > Grampus > Grampus griseus. The sequence goes on along the minus strand of NW_028133362.1, from coordinate 490,821 downwards.
ACTAAGTATCTTAAAACCTATGGATTGCTATGTCTCCAAAAGAGAATCAAGCGTGTTTACAGGGGCATAAACGCAGCAGTGATAGGATTGGAGAGGTTCGGTGAGCAAATGAAGACCCTTTGAAGACATATTGTATGGTACCCATTACACGGGTCTCAACTCTCCAGGTTTAAGGTATTCTTCCTTCAGCTAAAACATGCATGTGGAACCCAGAGTATGATCAACCATGTGAACGGGAGACGTGTTCAAATATGTCTCAGTTTTCCTCCCCTGGTACTCGGGTGCAACATTCCAGACGCTTTACTAACACTCTCACCACTTGGAGAGTCAGCGCCTTTAACCTCCTGTTTGGCCCAGTTTGCAATTTCTGCGGAAGATGAACAGGAATAGCGCGAACCAATGAGAGACTAGCTGGAGGTGTCTGGACGGGCAAATTTAACTCTCATTTCCCACCAGGAAGAGGAAATACCCAAAGGCTCAGCGTGCCGTGCCAGAACCACATTAGGGCCTGAAGCCATCCTGTGGTGTTGCAGCCAGCTCAAAAGAAAGCGAGTTGAAGAAAGGAGCTCAGGGGCACTGTAATTCACAAACCTGCAGAGTTATCAATGACAGCTATCGTCCAAAAATATACTGAAGTAAGGCTGCCAAGAGGACTTGGAAGCGCGGCAGAATTGCAGGAAATCGATTTCAGGAGGTAGACTGGAATTGCATTGAAAGCATAGGAAAAGAGGCAGAACGTCCACAATGATGCACTTGGCCAAAAAGTGCGTATGCGTTTTTTCCTGATTATATTCAGGAAAAAACGCATACGCCCTTTTTGGCTAACCAAGCAAGCTTGCAAAGGAAATCTGCACTACAATGAAGTCTCACTTCCCCCAGGTCAAAAGTGCCATCTGAAAAAAGTGTAAAATCCAGAAAGGCAGGACAGGCCATGGAGAACTGGGAGCCTTGTTATGCTGATGGGCGGGATGTAAATTGCCAACAGACACTCGGGAGAAGTGTATGGTGTTTCCTGAAACATCTAAAAAACAAAGCAACAGAGCCTAGGGCACTTCCACTTATGGTCCTATAGCTTAGGGAAATTAAAATCAAAAAGACACAGCCACCCCAAAGTTTAGAACGGCTCTCTTTACAAGAACCTCGTTTACAGTACAAGTTCAACATCGCAGAAAGTGAAAAATGGATAAAGAAGTTGTGGTATTTACTTACAAAGCAATATCACTCAGCAATGAAATCTATGTCATCAGGCCCTTAGTAGCACAATGAGTGGATTCAGGTACGATGATTCTAACTGAAATAAGTCACACAGAAAAAGAAACATCATAAGATATCACTAATACACGGAATGTAAACTTGGCTACACAGGAACTAAATTCCAAAACAGAAGAGGGTCTCAAATTTAGAAAACCAACTTATGCTTGCTTAAGGGGAAAGGTGAATTGGGGTGCTGCATAAAACCAGAGAATGAAATGAGCACAGATAAAGTTCCTTAAGCCAAATATGGAATAGACAAGAGCTACTCCTTGCTCAACGAAATGGACTCAACACCGCATATTAAACGCCTAAGAATGTACCTGACTACTAAGTATCTTAAAACCTATGGATTGCTATGTCTCCAAAAGAGAATCAAGCGTGTTTACAGGGGCATAAACGCAGCAGTGATAGGATTGGAGAGGTTCGGTGAGCAAATGAAGTCCCTTTGAAGACATATTGTATGGTACCCATTACACGGGTCTCAACTCTCCAGGTTTAAGGTATTCTTCCTTCAGCTAAAACATGCATGTGGAACCCAGAGTATGATCAACCGTGTGAACGGGAGACGTGTTCAAATATGTCTCAGTTTTCCTCCCCTGGTACTCCGGTGCAACATTCCAGATGCTTTACTAACACTCTCCCGACTTGGAGAGTCAGTCCCTTTAACCTCCTGTTTGGCCCAGTTTGCAATTTCTGCGGAAGATGAACAGGAATAGCGAGAACCAATGAGAGACTAGCTGGAGGTGTCTGGACGGGCAAATTTAACTCTCATTTCCCACCAGGAAGAGGAATTAACCAAAGGCTCAACGTGCCATGCCGGAACAAGATTAGGGCCTGACGCCATCCTGCGGTGTTGCGGCCAGCTCACAAGAAATTGAGTTGAAGAAAGGAGCTCTGGGGCACTGTAATTCACAACCCTGCAGAGTAATAAATGACAGCTATCGTCCAAAAATATACTGAAGTAAGGCTGCCAAGAGGACTTGAAAGCGGGGCAGAATTGCAAGAAACCGATTTCAGGAGGTAGACTGGAATTGCATTGAAAGCATAGGAAAAGAGGCAGAACGTCCACAATGATGCACTTGGCCAAAAAGGGCGTATGCGTTTTTTCCTGAATATATTCAGGAAAAAACGCATACGCCCTTTTTGGCCAACCAAGCAAGCTTGCAAAGGAAACCTGCACTACAATGAAGTCTCACTTCCCCCAGGTCAAAAGGGCCATCTGAATAAAGTGTAAAATCCAGAAAGGCAGGACAGGCCATGGAGAACTGGGAGCCTTGTTATGCTGATGGGCGGGATGTAAATTGCCAACAGACACTCGGGAGAAGTGTATGGTGTTTCCTGAAACATCTAAAAAACAAAGCAACAGAGCCTAGGGCACTTCCACTTATGGTCCTATAGCTTAGGGAAATTAAAATCAAAAAGACACAGCCACCCCAAAGTTTGGGACGCCTCTGTTTACAAGAACCTCGTTTACCGTACAAGTTCAATATCACAGAAAGTGAAAAATGGATAAAGAACTTGTGGTACTTACCTACAATGCAGTATCACTCAGCAATGAAATCTATGTCATCAGGCCCGTAGCAGCATAATGAGTGGATTCAAGTACGATGATTCTAACTGAAATAAGTCACACAGAAAAAGAAACATCATAAGATATCACTAATACACGGAATGTCGACTTGGCTACACAGGAACTGAATTCCAAAACAGAACAGGGTCTCAAATTTAGAAAACCAACTAATGCTTGCTTAAGGGGAAAGGTGAGTTGGGGTGCTGCATAAAACCAGAGAATGAAATGAGCACAGATAAAGTTCCTTAAGCCAAATATGGAATAGACAAGAGCTACTCCTTACTCAACGAAATGGACTCAACACACCATATTAAAAGCCTAAGAATGTACCTGACTAGTAAGTATCTTAAAACCTATGGATTGCTATGTCTCCAAAAGAGAATCAAGCGTGTGTACAGGGGCATAAACGCAGCAGTGATAGGATTGGAGAGGTTCGGTGAGCAAATGAAGACCCTTTGAAGTCATATTGCATGGTACCCATTACACGGGTCTCAACTCTCCAGGTTTAAGGTATTCTTCCTTCAGCTAAAACATGCATGTGGAACCCAGAGTATGATCAACCGTGTGAAAGGGAGACGTGTTCAAATATGTCTCAGTTTTCCTCCCCTGGTACTCGGGTGCAACATTCCAGACGCTTTACTAACACTCTCCCCACTTGGAGAGTCAGCGCCTTTAACCTCCTGTTTGGCCCAGTTTGCAATTTCTGCGGAAGATGAACAGGAATAGCGAGAACCAATGAGAGACCAGCTGGAGGTGTCTGGACGGGCAAATTTAACTCTCATTTCCCACCAGGAAGAGGAAATAACCAAAGGCTCAGCGTGCCGTGCCAGAACGACATTAGGGCCTGAAGCCATCCTGTGGTGTTGCGGCCAGCTCAAAAGAAAGCGAGTTGAAGAAAGGAGCTCAGGGGCACTGTAATTCACAAACCTGCAGAGTTATCAATGACAGCTATCGTCCAAAAATATACTGAAGTAAGGCTGCCAAGAGGCCTTGGAAGCGCGGCAGAATTGCAGGAAATCGATTTCAGGAGGTAGACTGGAATTGCATTGAAAGCATAGGAAAGGAGGCAGAACGTCCACAATGATGCACTTGGCCAAAAAGGGCGTATGCGTTTTTTCCTGAATATATTCAGGAAAAAACGCATACGCCCTTTTTGGCCAACCAAGCAAGCTTGCAAAGGAAATCTGCACTACAATGAAGTCTCACTTCCTCCCGGTCAAAAGGGCCATCTGAAAAAAGTGTAAAATCCAGAAAGGCAGGACAGGCCATGGAGAACTGGGAGCCTTGTTATGCTGATGGGCGGGATGTAAATTGCCAACAGACACTCGGGAGAAGTGTATGGTGTTTCCTGAAACATCTAAAAAACAAAGCAACAGAGCCTAGGGCACTTCCACTTATGGTCCTATAGCTTAGGGAAATTAAAATCAAAAAGACACAGCCACCCCAAAGTTTGGGATGCCTCTGCTTACCAGAACCTCGTTTACCGTACAAGTTCAATATCACAGAAAGTGAAAAATGGATAAACAACTTGTGGTACTTACGTACAATGCAGTATCACTCAGCAATGAAATCTATGTCATCAGGCCCGTAGCAGCATAATGAGTGGATTCAGGTACGATGATTCTAACTGAAATAAGTCACACAGAAAAAGAAAAATCATAAGATATCACTAATACACGGAATGTAGACTTGGCTACACAGGAACTGAATTCCAAAACAGAACAGGGTCTCAAATTTAGAAAACCAACTTATGCTTGCTTAAGGGGAAAGGTGAGTTGGGGTGCTGCATAAAACCAGAGATTGAAATGAGCACAGATAAAGTTCCTTAAGCCAAATATGGAATAGACAAGAGCTACTCCTTGCTCAACGAAATGGACTCAACACACCATATTAAACGCCTAAGAATGTACCTGACTAGTAAGTATCTTAAAACCTATGGATTGCTATGTCTCTGAAAGAGAATCAAGCGTGTGTACAGGGGCATAAATGCAGCAGTGATAGGATTGGAGAGGTTCGGTGAGCAAATGAAGACCCTTTGAAGTCATATTGCATGGTACCCATTACACGGGTCTCAACTCTCCAGGTTTAAGGTATTCTTCCTTCAGCTAAAACATGCATGTGGAACCCAGAGTATGATCAACCGTGTGAACGGGTGACGTGTTCAAATATGTCTCAGTTTTCCTCCCCTGGTACTCGGGTGCAACATTCCAGACGCTTTACTAACACTCTCCCGACTTGGAGAGTCAGTCCCTTTAACCTCCTGTTTGGCCCAGTTTGCAATTTCTGCGGAAGATGAACAGGAATAGCGAGAACCAATGAGAGACTAGCTGGAGGTGTCTGGACGGGCAAATTTAACTCTCATTTCCCACCAGGAAGAGGAATTAACCAAAGGCTCAGCGTACCGTGCCGGATCCAGATTAGGGCCTGAAGCCATCCTGGGGTGTTGCGGCCATGTCACAAGGAAGCGAGTTGAAGAAAGGAGCTCAGGGGCACTGTAATTCACAAACCTGCAGAGTTATAAATGACAGCTATCGTCCAAAAATATACTGAAGTAAGGCTACCAAGAGGACTTGAAAGCGGGGCAGAATTGCAGGAAACCGATTTCAGGAGGTAGACTGGAATTGCATTGAAAGCATAGGAAAAGAGGCAGAACGTCCACAATGATGCACTTGGCCAAAAAGGGCGTATGCGTTTTTTCCTGAATATATTCAGGAAAAAACGCATACGCCCTTTTTGGCCAACCAAGCAAGCTTGCAAAGGAAATCTGCACTACAATGAAGTCTCACTTCCCCCCGGTCAAAAGGGCCATCTGAAAAAATTGTAAAATCCAGAAAGGCAGGACAGGCCATGCAGAACTGGGAGCCTTCTTAGGCTGATGGGCGGGATGTAAATTGCCAACAGACACTCCGGAGAAGTGTATGGTGTTTCCTGAAACATCTAAAAAACAAAGCAACAGAGCCTAGGGCACTTCCACTTATGGTCCTATAGATTAGGGAAATTAAAATCAAAAAGACACAGCCACCCCAAAGTTTGGGACGCCTCTGTTTACAAGAACCTCGTTTACCGTACAAGTTCAATATCACAGCAAGTGAAAAATGGATAAAGAACTTGTGGTACTTACGTACAATGCAGTATCACTCAGCAATGAAATCTATGTCATCAGGCCCGTAGCAGCATAATGAGTGGATTCAGGTACGATGATTCTAACTGAAATAAGTCACACAGAAAAAGAAACATCATAAGATATCACTAATACACGGAATGTAAACTTGGCTACACAGGAACTGAATTCCAAAACAGAACAGGGTCTCAAATTTAGAAAACCAACTTATGCTTGCTTAAGGGGAAAGGTGATTTGGGGTGCTGCATAAAACCAGAGATTGAAATGAGCACAGATAAAGTTCCTTAAGCCAAATATGGAATAGACAAGAGCTACTCCTTACTCAACGAAATGGACTCAACACCGCATATTAAACGCCTAAGAATGTACCTGACTAGTAAGTATCTTAAAACCTATGGATTGCTATGTCTCCAAAGGAGAATCAAGCGTGTGTACAGGGGCATAAACGCAGCAGTGATAGGATTGGAGAGGTTCAGTGAGCAAATGAAGACCCTTTGAAGTCATATTGCATGGTACCCATTACACGGGTCTCAACTCTCCAGGTTTAAGGTATTCTTCCTTCAGCTAAAACATGCATGTGGAACCCAGAGTATGATCAACCGTGTGAACGGGAGACGTGTTCAAATATGTCTCAGTTTTCCTCCCCTGGTACTCGGGTGCAACATTCCAGACGCTTTACTAACACTCTCCCCACTTGGAGAGTCAGCGCCTTTAACCTCCTGTTTGGCCCAGTTTGCAATTTCTGCGGAAGATGAACAGGAATAGCGAGAACCAATGAGAGACTAGCTGGAGGTGTCTTGACGGGCAAATTTAACTCTCATTTCCCACCAGGAAGAGGAAATAACCAAAGGCTCAGCGTGCTGTGCCGGAACAAGTTTAGGGCCTGAAGCTATCCTGCGGTGTTGCGGCCAGCTCAAAAGAAAGTGAGTTGAAGAAAGGAGCTCAGGGTCACTGTAATTCACAAACCTGCAGAGTTATAAATGACAGCTATCGTCCAAAAATATACTGAAGTAAGGCTGCCAAGAGGACTTGAAAGCGCGGCAGAATTGCAGGAAACCGATTTCAGGAGGTAGACTGGAATTGCATTGAAAGCATAGGAAAAGAGGCAGAGCGTCCACAATGATGCACTTGGCCAAAAAGGGCGTATGCGTTTTTTCCTGAATATATTCAGGAAAAAACGCATACGCCCTTTTTGAACAACCAAGCAAGCTTGCAAAGGAAATCTGCACTACAATGAAGTCTCACTTCCCCCGGTCAAAAGGGCCATCTGAAAAAAGTTTAAAATGCAGAAAGGCAGGACAGTCCATGGAGAACTGGGAGCCTTGTTATGCTGATGGGCGGGATGTAAATTGCCAACAGACACTCGGGAGAAGTGTATGGTGTTTCCTGAAACATCTAAAAAACAAAGCAACAGAGCCTAGGGCACTTCCACTTATGGTCCTATAGCTTAGGGAAATTAAAATCAAAAAGACACAGCCACCCCAAAGTTTGGAACGGCTCTGTTTACAAGAACCTCGTTTACAGTACAAGTTCAACATCGCAGAAAGTGAAAAATGGATAAAGAACTTGAGGTATTTATTTACAAAGCAATATCACTCAGCAATGAAATCTATGTCATCAGGCCCGTAGCAGCATAATGAGTGGATTCAGGTACGATGATTCTAACTGAAATAAGTCACACAGAAAAAGAAACATCATAAGATATCAGTAATACACGGAATGTAAACTTGGCTACACAGGAACTGAATTCCAAAACAGAACAGGGTCTCAATTTTAGAAAACCAACTTATGCTTGCTTAAGGGGAAAGGTGAGTTGGGGTGCTGCATAAAACCAGAGATTGAAATGAGCACAGATAAAGTTCCTTAAGCCAAATATGGAATAGACAAGAGCTACTCCTTGCTCAACGAAATGGACTCAACACCCCATATTAAACGCCTAAGAATGTACCTGACTAGTAAGTATCTTAAAACCTATGGATTGCTATGTCTCCGAAAGAGAATCAAGCGGGTGTACAGGGGCATAAACGCAGCAGTGATAGGATTGGAGAGGTTCGGTGAGCAAATGAAGACCCTTTGAAGTCATATTGCATGGTACCCATTCCACGGGTTTCAACTCTCCAGGTTTAAGGTATTCTTCCTTCAGCTAAAACATGCATGTGGAACCTAGAGTATGATCAACCATGTGATCGGGAGACGTGTTCAAATATGTCTCAGTTTTCGTACCCTGGTACACGGGTGCAACATCCCAGATGCTTTACTAACACTCTCCCGACTTGGAGAATCAGTCCCTTTAACCCCCTGTTTGGCCCAGTTTGCAATTTCTGGGGAAGATGAACAGGAATAGTGAGAAAAAATGTGAGACTAGCTGGAGGTGTCTGGACGGGCAAATTTAACTCTCATTTCCCCCAAGGAAGAGGAATTAACCAAAGGCTCAGTGTGCCGTGCCGGAACCAGATTAGGGCCTGAAGCCATCCTGCGGTGTTGCGGCCAGCTCACAAGAAAGCGAGTAGAAGAAAGGAGCTCAGGGGCACTCTAATTCACAAACCTGCAGAGTTATAAATGACAGCTATCGTCCAAAAATATACTGAAGTAAGGCTGCCAAGAGGACTTGAATGCGGGGCAGAATTGCAGGAAACCGATTTCAGGAGGTAGACTGGAATTGCATTGAAAGCATAGGAAAAGAGGCAGAGCGTCCACAATGATGCACTTGGCCAAAAAGGGCGTATGCGTTTTTTCCTGAATATATTCAGGAAAAAACGCATACGCCCTTTTTGGCCAACCAAGCAAGCTTGCAAAGGAAATCTGCACTACAATGAAGTCTCACTTCCCCCGGTCAAAAGGGCCATCTGAAAAAAGTGTAAAATGCAGAAAGGCAGGACAGTCCATGGAGAACTGGGAGCCTTGTTATGCTGATGGGCGGGATGTAAATTGCCAACAGACACTCGGGAGAAGTGTATGGTGTTTCCTGAAACATCTAAAAAACAAAGCAACAGAGCCTAGGGCACTTCCACTTATGGTCCTATAGCTTAGGGAAATTAAAATCAAAAAGACACAGCCACCCCAAAGTTTGGAACGGCTCTCTTTACAAGAACCTCGTTTACAGTACAAGTTCAACATCGCAGAAAGTGAAAAATGGATAAAGAAGTTGTGGTATTTACTTACAAAGCAATATCACTCAGCAATGAAATCTATGTCATCAGGCCCTTAGCAGCACAATGAGTGGATTCAGGTATGATGATTCTAACTGAAATAAGTCACACAGAAAAAGAAACATCATAAGATATCAGTAATACACGGAATGTAAACTTGGCTACACAGGAACTGAATTACAGAACAGAACAGGGTCTCAAATTTAGAAAACCAACTTATGCTTGCTTAAGGGGAAAGGTGAGTTGGGGTGCTGCATAAAACCAGAGATTGAAATGAGCACAGATAAAGTTCCTTAAGCCAAATATGGAATAGACAAGAGCTACTCCTTGCTCAACGAAATGGACTCAACACCGCATATTAAACGCCTAAGAATGCACCTGACTAGGAAGTATCTTAATACCTATGGATTGCTATGTCTCCGAAAGAGAATCAAGCATGTGTACAGGGGCATAAACGCAGCAGTGATAGGATTGGAGAGGTTCGGTGAGCAAATGAAGACCCTTTGAAGTCATATTGCATGGTACCCATTCCACGGGTTTCAACTACCCAGGTTTAAGGTATTCTTCCTTCAGCTAAAATATGAATGTGGAACCCAAAGTATGATCAACCGTGTGAACGGGAGACGTGTTCAAATATGTCTCAGTTTTCCTCCCCTGGTACTCGGGTGCAACATTCCAGACGCTTTACTAACACTCTCCCCACTTGGAGAGTCAGCGCCTTTAACCTCCTGTTTGGCCCAGTTTGCAATTTCTGCGGAAGATGAACAGGAATAGGGAGAACCAATGAGAGACTAGCTGGAGGTGTCTGGACGGGCAAATTTAACTCTCATTTCCCACCAGGAAGAGGAATTAACCAAAGGCTCAGCGTGCCGTGCCGGAACCAGATTAGGGCCTGAAGGCATCCTGCGGTGTTGCGGCCAGCTCAAAAGAAAGCGAGTTGAAGAAAGGAGCTCAGGGACACTGTAATGCACAAACCTGCAGTGTTATAAATGACAGCTATCGTCCAAAAATATACTGAAGTAAGGCTGCCAAGAGGACTTGAAAGCGGGGCAGAATTGCAGGAAACCGATTTCAGGAGGTAGACTAGAATTGCATTGAAAGCATAGGAAAAGAGGCAGAACGTCCACAATGATGCACTTGGCCAAAAAGGGCGTATGCGTTTTTTCCTGAATATATTCAGGAAAAAACGCATACGCCCTTTTTGGCCAACCAAGCAAGCTTGCAAAGGAAATCTGCACTACAATGAAGTCTCACTTCCCCCGGTCAAAAGGGCCATCTGAAAAAGTGTAAAATCCAGAAAGGCAGGACAGGCCATGGAGAACTGGGAGCCTTGTTATGCTGATGGGCGGCATGTAAATTACCAACAGACACTCGGGAGAAGTGTATGGTGTTTCCTGAAACATCTAAAAAACAAAGCAACAGAGCCTAGGGCACTTCCACTTATGGTCCTATAGCTTAGGGAAATTAAAATCAAAAAGACACAGCCACCCCAAAGTGTGGATCTGCTCTGTTTACAAGAACCTCGTTTACAGTACAAGTTCAACATCGCAGAAAGTGAAAAATGGATAAAGAAGTTGTGGTATTTACTTACAAAGCAATATCACTCAGCAATGAAAACTATGTCATCAGGCCCTTAGCAGCACAATGAGTGGATTCAGGTATGATGATTCTAACTGAAATAAGTCACACAGAAAAAGAAACATCATAAGATATCAATAATACACGGAATGTAAACTTGGCTACACACAAACTGAATTACAGAACAGAAGAGGGTCTCAAATTTAGAAAACCAACTTATGCTTGCTTAAGGGGAAAGGTGAGTTGGGGTGCTGCATAAAACCAGAGATTGAAATGAGCACAGATAAAGTTCCTTAAGCCAAATATGGAATAGACAAGAGCTACTCCTTGCTCAACGAAATGGACTCAACACCGCATATTAAACGCCTAAGAATGTACCTGACTAGTAAGTATCTTAAAACCTATGGATTGCTATGTCTCCGAAAGAGAATCAAGCATGTGTACAGGGGCATAAACGCTGCAGTGATAGGATTGGAGAGGTTCGGTGAGCAAATGAAGACCCTTTGAAGTCATATTGCATGGTACCCATTACACGGGTCTCAACTCTCCAGGTTTAAGGTATTCTTCCTTCAGCTAAAACATGCATGTGGAACCCAGAGTATGATCAACCATGTGAACGGGAGACGTGTTCAAATATGTCTCAGTTTTCCTCCCCTGGTACTCGGGTGCAACATTCCAGACACTTTACTAACACTCTCCCCACCAGGAGAGTCAGCGCCTTTAACCTCCTGTTTGGCCCAGTTTGCAATTTCTGCGGAAGATGAACAGGAATAGCGAGAACCAATGAGAGACTAGCTGGAGGTGTCTGGACGGGCAAATTTAACTCTCATTTCCCACCAGGAAGAGGAATTAACCAAAGGCTCAGTGTGCCGTGCCGGAACAAGATTAGGGCCTGAAGCCATCCTGCGGTGTTGCGGCCAGGTAACAAGAAAGCGAGTTGAAGAAAGGAGCTCAGGGACACTGTAATGCACAAACCTGCAGAGTTATAAATGACAGCTATCGTCCAAAAATATACTGAAGTAAGGCTGCCAAGAGGACTTGAAAGCGGGGCAGAATTGCAGGAAACCGATTTCAGGAGGTAGACTGGAATTGCATTGAAAGCATAGGAAAAGAGGCAGAACGTCCACAATGATGCACTTGGCCAAAAAGGGCGTATGCATTTTTTCCTGAATATATTCAGGAAAAAACGCATGCGCCCTTTTTGGCCAAGCAAGCAAACTTGCAAAGGAAATCTGCACTACAATGAAGTCTCACTTCCCCCTGGTCAAAAGGGCCAGCTGAAAAAAGTGTAAAATCCAGAAAGGCAGGACAGGCCATGGAGAACTGGGAGCCTTGTTATGCTGATGGGCGGGATGTAAATTGCCAACAGACACTCGGGAGAAGTGTATGGTGTTTCCTGAAACATCTAAAAAACAAAGCAACAGAGCCTAGGGCACTTCCACTTATGGTCCTATAGCTTAGGGAAATTAAAATCAAAAAGACACAGCCACCCCAAAGTTTGGAATGGCTCTGTTTATAAGAACCTCGTTTACAGTACAAGTTCAACACCGCAGAAAGTGAAAAATGGATAAAGAAGTTGTGGTATTTACTTACAAAGCAATATCACTCAGCAATGAAATCTATGTCATCAGGCCCTTAGCAGCACAATGAGTGGATTCAGGTATGATGATTCTAACTGAAATAAGTCACACAGAAAAAGAAACATCATAAGATATCAGTAATACACGGAATGTAAACTTGGCTACAGAGGAACTGAATTACAGAACAGAACAGGGTCTCAAATTTACAAAACCAACTTATGCTTGCTTAAGGGGAAAGGTGAGTTGGGGTGCTGCATAAAACCAGAGATTGAAATGAGCACAGATAAAGTTCCTTAAGCCAAATATGGAATAGACAAGAGCTACTCCTTGCTCAACGAAATGGACTCAACACCGCATATTAAACGCCTAAGAATGTACCTGACTACTAAGTATCTTAAAACCTATGGATTGCTATGTCTCCAAAAGAGAATCAAGCGTGTTTACAGGGTCATAAACGCAGCAGTGATAGGATTGGAGAGGTTCGGTGACCAAATGAAGTCCCTTTGAAGACATATTGTATGGTACCCATTACACGGGTCTCAACTCTCCAGGTTTAAGGTATTCTTCCTTCAGCTAAAACATGCATGTGGAATCCAGAGTATGATCAACCGTGTGAACGGGAGACGTGTTCAAATATGTCTCAGTTTTCCTCCCCTGGTACTCGGGTGCAACATTCCAGACGCTTTACTAACACTCTCCCGACTTGGAGAGTCAGTCCCTTTAACCTCCTGTTTGGCCCAGTTTGCAATTTCTGCGGAAGATGAACAGGAATAGCGAGAACAAATGAGAGACTAGCTGGAGGTGTCTGGACGGGCAAATTTAACTCTCATTTCCCACCAGGAAGAGGAATTAACCAAAGGCTCAACGTGCCATGCCGGAACCAGATTAGGGCCTGAAGCCATCCTGCGGTGTTGCGGCCAGCTCACAAGAAAGCGAGTTGAAGAAAGGAGCTCAGGGTCACTGTAATTCACAAACCTGCAGAGTTATAAATGACAGCTATCGTCCAAAAATATACTGAAGTAAGGCTGCCAAGAGGACTTGAAAGCGGGTCAGAATTGCAGGAAACCGATTTCAGGAGGTAGACTGGAATTGCATTGAAAGCATAGGAAAAGAGGCAGAACGTCCACAATGATGCACTTGGCCAAAAAGGGCGTATGCGTTTTTTCCTGAATATATTCGGGAAAAAACGCATACGCCCTTTTTGGCCAACCAAGCAAGCTTGCAAAGGAAATCTGCACTACAATGAAGTCTCACTTCCTCCCGGTCAAAAGGGCCATCTGAAAAAAGTGTAAAATCCAGAAAGGCAGGACAGGCCATGGAGAACTGGGAGCCTTGTTATGCTGATGGGCGGGATGTAAATTGCCAACAGACACTCGGGAGAAGTGTATGGTGTTTCCTGAAACATCTAAAAAACAAAGCAACAGAGCCTAGGGCACTTCCACTTATGGTCCTATAGCTTAGGGAAATTAAAATCAAAAAGACACAGCCACCCCAAAGTTTGGAACGGCTCTGTTTATAAGAACCTCGTTTACAGTACAAGTTCAACACCGCAGAAAGTGAAAAATGGATAAAGAAGTTGTGGTATTTACTTACAAAGCAATATCACTCAGCAATGAAATCTATGTCATCAGGCCCTTAGCAGCACAATGAGTGGATTCAGGTATGATGATTCTAACTGAAATAAGTCACACAGAAAAAGAAACATCATAAGATATCAGTAATACACGGAATGTAAACTTGGCTACAGAGGAACTGAATTACAGAACAGAACAGGGTCTCAAATTTAGAAAACCAACTTATGCTTGCTTAAGGGGAAAGGTGAGTTGGGGTGCTGCATAAAACCAGAGATTGAAATGAGCACAGATAAAGTTCCTTAAGCCAAATATGGAATAGACAAGAGCTACTCCTTGCTCAATGAAATGGACTCAACACACCATATTAAACGCCTAAGAATGTACCTGACTAGTAAGTATCTTAAAACCTATGGATTGCTATGTCTCCAAAAGAGAATCAAGCGTGTGTACAGGGGCATAAACGCAGCAGTGATAGGATTGGAGAGGTTCGGTGAGCAAATGAAGACCCTTTGAAGTCATATTGCATGGTACCCATTACACGGGTCTCAACTTTCCAGGTTTAAGGTATTCTTCCTTCAGCTAAAACATGCATGTGGAACCCAGAGTATGATCAACCGTGTGAACGGGAGACGTGTTCAAATATGTCTCAGTTTTCCTCACCTGGTACTCGGGTGCAACATTCCAGACGCTTTACTAACACTCTCCCCACTTGGAGAGTCAGCGCCTTTAACCTCCTGTTTGGCCCAGTTTGCAATTTCTGCGGAAGATGAACAGGACTAGCGAGAACCAATGAGAGACTAGCTGGAGGTGTCTGGACGGGCAAATTTAACTCTCATTTCCCACCAGGAAGAGGAAATAACCAAAGGCTCAGCGTGCCGTGCCAGAACCACATTAGGGCCTGAAGCCATCCTGCGGTGTTGCGGCCAGCTCAAAAGAAAGCGAGTTGAAGAAAGGAGCTCAGGGGCACTGTAATTCACAAACCTGCAGAGTTATAAATGACAGCTATCGTCCAAAAATATACTGAAGTAAGGCTGCCAAGAGGACTTGAAAGCGGGGCAGAATTGCAGGAAACCGATTTCAGGAGGTAGACTGGAATTGCATTGAAAGCATAGGAAAAGAGGCAGAACGTCCACAATGATGCACTTGGCCAAAAAGGGTGTATGCGTTTTTTCCTGAATATATTCAGGAAAAAACGCATACGCCCTTTTTGGCCAACCAAGCAAGCTTGCAAAGGAAATCTGCACTACAATGAAGTCTCACTTCCCCCCGGTCAAAAGGGCCATCTGAAAAAAGTGTAAAATCCAGAAAGGAAGGACAGGCCATGGAGAACTGGGAGCCTTGTTATGCTGATGGGCGGGATGTAAATTGCCAACAGACACTCGGGAGAAGTGTATGGTGTTTCCTGAAACATCTAAAAAACAAAGCAACAGAGCCTAGGGCACTTCCACTTATGGTCCTATAGCTTAGGGAAATTAAAATCAAAAAGACACAGCCACCCCAAAGTTTGGAACGGCTCTCTTTACAAGAACCTCGTTTACAGTACAAGTTCAACATCGCAGAAAGTGAAAAATGGATAAAGAAGTTGTGGTATTTACTTACAAAGCAATATCACTCAGCAATGAAATCTATGTCATCAGGCCCTTAGCAGCACAATGAGTGGATTCAGGTATGATGATTCTAACTGAAATAAGTCACACAGAAAAAGAAACATCATAAGATATCAGTAATACACGGAATG
This sequence comes from Grampus griseus, assembly GCF_964374135.1. Taxonomy (NCBI): domain Eukaryota; kingdom Metazoa; phylum Chordata; class Mammalia; order Artiodactyla; family Delphinidae; genus Grampus; species Grampus griseus. Next base: position 475,257 of record NW_028133362.1, on the reverse strand, counting down.
TAAACTTGGCTACACAGGAACTGAATTACAGAACAGAACAGGGTCTCAAATTTAGAAAACCAACTTATGCTTGCTTAAGGGGAAAGGTGAGTTGGGGTGCTGCATAAAACCAGAGATTGAAATGAGCACAGATAAAGTTCCTTAAGCCAAATATGGAATAGACAAGAGCTACTCCTTGCTCAACGAAATGGACTCAACACCGCATATTAAACGCCTAAGAATGCACCTGACTAGGAAGTATCTTAATACCTATGGATTGCTATGTCTCCGAAAGAGAATCAAGCATGTGTACAGGGGCATAAACGCAGCAGTGATAGGATTGGAGAGGTTCGGTGAGCAAATGAAGACCCTTTGAAGTCATATTGCATGGTACCCATTCCACGGGTTTCAACTACCCAGGTTTAAGGTATTCTTCCTTCAGCTAAAATATGAATGTGGAACCCAAAGTATGATCAACCGTGTGAACGGGAGACGTGTTCAAATATGTCTCAGTTTTCCTCCCCTGGTACTCGGGTGCAACATTCCAGACGCTTTACTAACACTCTCCCCACTTGGAGAGTCAGCGCCTTTAACCTCCTGTTTGGCCCAGTTTGCAATTTCTGCGGAAGATGAACAGGAATAGGGAGAACCAATGAGAGACTAGCTGGAGGTGTCTGGACGGGCAAATTTAACTCTCATTTCCCACCAGGAAGAGGAATTAACCAAAGGCTCAGCGTGCCGTGCCGGAACCAGATTAGGGCCTGAAGGCATCCTGCGGTGTTGCGGCCAGCTCAAAAGAAAGCGAGTTGAAGAAAGGAGCTCAGGGACACTGTAATGCACAAACCTGCAGTGTTATAAATGACAGCTATCGTCCAAAAATATACTGAAGTAAGGCTGCCAAGAGGACTTGAAAGCGGGGCAGAATTGCAGGAAACCGATTTCAGGAGGTAGACTAGAATTGCATTGAAAGCATAGGAAAAGAGGCAGAACGTCCACAATGATGCACTTGGCCAAAAAGGGCGTATGCGTTTTTTCCTGAATATATTCAGGAAAAAACGCATACGCCCTTTTTGGCCAACCAAGCAAGCTTGCAAAGGAAATCTGCACTACAATGAAGTCTCACTTCCCCCGGTCAAAAGGGCCATCTGAAAAAGTGTAAAATCCAGAAAGGCAGGACAGGCCATGGAGAACTGGGAGCCTTGTTATGCTGATGGGCGGCATGTAAATTACCAACAGACACTCGGGAGAAGTGTATGGTGTTTCCTGAAACATCTAAAAAACAAAGCAACAGAGCCTAGGGCACTTCCACTTATGGTCCTATAGCTTAGGGAAATTAAAATCAAAAAGACACAGCCACCCCAAAGTGTGGATCTGCTCTGTTTACAAGAACCTCGTTTACAGTACAAGTTCAACATCGCAGAAAGTGAAAAATGGATAAAGAAGTTGTGGTATTTACTTACAAAGCAATATCACTCAGCAATGAAAACTATGTCATCAGGCCCTTAGCAGCACAATGAGTGGATTCAGGTATGATGATTCTAACTGAAATAAGTCACACAGAAAAAGAAACATCATAAGATATCAATAATACACGGAATGTAAACTTGGCTACACACAAACTGAATTACAGAACAGAACAGGGTCTCAAATTTAGAAAACCAACTTATGCTTGCTTAAGGGGAAAGGTGAGTTGGGGTGCTGCATAAAACCAGAGATTGAAATGAGCACAGATAAAGTTCCTTAAGCCAAATATGGAATAGACAAGAGCTACTCCTTGCTCAACGAAATGGACTCAACACCGCATATTAAACGCCTAAGAATGTACCTGACTAGTAAGTATCTTAAAACCTATGGATTGCTATGTCTCCGAAAGAGAATCAAGCATGTGTACAGGGGCATAAACGCTGCAGTGATAGGATTGGAGAGGTTCGGTGAGCAAATGAAGACCCTTTGAAGTCATATTGCATGGTACCCATTACACGGGTCTCAACTCTCCAGGTTTAAGGTATTCTTCCTTCAGCTAAAACATGCATGTGGAACCCAGAGTATGATCAACCGTGTGAACGGGAGACGTGTTCAAATATGTCTCAGTTTTCCTCCCCTGGTACTCGGGTGCAACATTCCAGACACTTTACTAACACTCTCCCCACCAGGAGAGTCAGCGCCTTTAACCTCCTGTTTGGCCCAGTTTGCAATTTCTGTGGAAGATGAACAGGAATAGGGAGAACCAATGAGAGACTAGCTGGAGGTGTCTGGACGGGCAAATTTAACTCTCATTTCCCACCAGGAAGAGGAATTAACCAAAGGCTCAGTGTGCCGTGCCGGAACAAGATTAGGGCCTGAAGCCATCCTGCGGTGTTGCGGCCAGGTCACAAGAAAGCGAGTTGAAGAAAGGAGCTCAGGGACACTGTAATGCACAAACCTGCAGAGTTATAAATGACAGCTATCGTCCAAAAATATACTGAAGTAAGGCTGCCAAGAGGACTTGAAAGCGGGGCAGAATTGCAGGAAACCGATTTCAGGAGGTAGACTGGAATTGCATTGAAAGCATAGGAAAAGAGGCAGAACGTCCACAATGATGCACTTGGCCAAAAAGGGCGTATGCATTTTTTCCTGAATATATTCAGGAAAAAATGCATACGCCCTTTTTGGCCAAGCAAGCAAACTTGCAAAGGAAATCTGCACTACAATGAAGTCTCACTTCCCCCTGGTCAAAAGGGCCAGCTGAAAAAAGTGTAAAATCCAGAAAGGCAGGACAGGCCATGGAGAACTGGGAGCCTTGTTATGCTGATGGGCGGGATGTAAATTGCCAACAGACACTCGGGAGAAGTGTATGGTGTTTCCTGAAACATCTAAAAAACAAAGCAACAGAGCCTAGGGCACTTCCACTTATGGTCCTATAGCTTAGGGAAATTAAAATCAAAAAGACACAGCCACCCCAAAGTTTGGAACGGCTCTGTTTATAAGAACCTCGTTTACAGTACAAGTTCAACACCGCAGAAAGTGAAAAATGGATAAAGAAGTTGTGGTATTTACTTACAAAGCAATATCACTCAGCAATGAAATCTATGTCATCAGGCCCTTAGCAGCACAATGAGTGGATTCAGGTATGATGATTCTAACTGAAATAAGTCACACAGAAAAAGAAACATCATAAGATATCAGTAATACACGGAATGTAAACTTGGCTACAGAGGAACTGAATTACAGAACAGAACAGGGTCTCAAATTTAGAAAACCAACTTATGCTTGCTTAAGGGTAAAGGTGAGTTGGGGTGCTGCATAAAACCAGAGATTGAAATGAGCACAGATAAAGTTCCTTAAGCCAAATATGGAATAGACAAGAGCTACTCCTTGCTCAACGAAATGGACTCAACACCGCATATTAAACGCCTAAGAATGTACCTGACTACTAAGTATCTTAAAACCTATGGATTGCTATGTCTCCAAAAGAGAATCAAGCGTGTTTACAGGGTCATAAACGCAGCAGTGATAGGATTGGAGAGGTTCGGTGAGCAAATGAAGTCCCTTTGAAGACATATTGTATGGTACCCATTACACGGGTCTCAACTCTCCAGGTTTAAGGTATTCTTCCTTCAGCTAAAACATGCATGTGGAACCCAGAGTATGATCAACCGTGTGAACGGGAGACGTGTTCAAATATGTCTCAGTTTTCCTCCCCTGGTACTCGGGTGCAACATTCCAGACGCTTTACTAACACTCTCCCGACTTGGAGAGTCAGTCCCTTTAACCTCCTGTTTGGCCCAGTTTGCAATTTCTGCGGAAGATGAACAGGAATAGCGAGAACAAATGAGAGACTAGCTGGAGGTGTCTGGACGGGCAAATTTAACTCTCATTTCCCACCAGGAAGAGGAATTAACCAAAGGCTCAACGTGCCATGCCGGAACCAGATTAGGGCCTGAAGCCATCCTGCGGTGTTGCGGCCAGCTCACAAGAAAGCGAGTTGAAGAAAGGAGCTCAGGGTCACTGTAATTCACAAACCTGCAGAGTTATAAATGACAGCTATCGTCCAAAAATATACTGAAGTAAGGCTGCCAAGAGGACTTGAAAGCGGGTCAGAATTGCAGGAAACCGATTTCAGGAGGTAGACTGGAATTGCATTGAAAGCATAGGAAAAGAGGCAGAACGTCCACAATGATGCACTTGGCCAAAAAGGGCGTATGCGTTTTTTCCTGAATATATTCGGGAAAAAACGCATACGCCCTTTTTGGCCAACCAAGCAAGCTTGCAAAGGAAATCTGCACTACAATGAAGTCTCACTTCCTCCCGGTCAAAAGGGCCATCTGAAAAAAGTGTAAAATCCAGAAAGGCAGGACAGGCCATGGAGAACTGGGAGCCTTGTTATGCTGATGGGCGGGATGTAAATTGCCAACAGACACTCGGGAGAAGTGTATGGTATTTCCTGAAACATCTAAAAAACAAAGCAACAGAGCCTAGGGCACTTCCACTTATGGTCCTATAGCTTAAGGAAATTAAAATCAAAAAGACACAGCCACCCCAAAGTTTGGGACCCCTCTGTTTACAAGAACCTCGTTTACCGTACAAGTTCAATATCACAGAAAGTGAAAAATGGATAAAGAACTTGTGGTACTTACGTACAATGCAGTATCACTCAGCAATGAAATCTATGTCATCAGGCCCGTAGCAGCATAATGAGTGGATTCAGGTACGATGATTCTAACTGAAATAAGTCACACAGAAAAAGAAACATCATAAGATATCAGTAATACACGGAATGTAAACTTGGCTACACAGGAACTGAATTCCAAAACAGAACAGGGTCTCAAATTTAGAAAACCAACTTATGCTTGCTTAAGGGTAAAGGTGAGTTGGGGTGCTGCATAAAACCAGAGATTGAAATGAGCACAGATAAAGTTCCTTAAGCCAAATATGGAATAGACAAGAGCTACTCCTTGCTCAATGAAATGGACTCAACACACCATATTAAACGCCTAAGAATGTACCTGACTAGTAAGTATCTTAAAACCTATGGATTGCTATGTCTCCAAAAGAGAATCAAGCGTGTGTACAGGGGCATAAACGCAGCAGTGATAGGATTGGAGAGGTTCGGTGAGCAAATGAAGACCCTTTGAAGTCATATTGCATGGTACCCATTACACGGGTCTCAACTTTCCAGGTTTAAGGTATTCTTCCTTCAGCTAAAACATGCATGTGGAACCCAGAGTATGATCAACCGTGTGAACGGGAGACGTGTTCAAATATGTCTCAGTTTTCCTCACCTGGTACTCGGGTGCAACATTCCAGACGCTTTACTAACACTCTCCCCACTTGGAGAGTCAGCGCCTTTAACCTCCTGTTTGGCCCAGTTTGCAATTTCTGCGGAAGATGAACAGGACTAGCGAGAACCAATGAGAGACTAGCTGGAGGTGTCTGGACGGGCAAATTTAACTCTCATTTCCCACCAGGAAGAGGAAATAACCAAAGGCTCAGCGTGCCGTGCCAGAACCACATTAGGGCCTGAAGCCATCCTGCGGTGTTGCGGCCAGCTCAAAAGAAAGCGAGTTGAAGAAAGGAGCTCAGGGGCACTGTAATTCACAAACCTGCAGAGTTATAAATGACAGCTATCGTCCAAAAATATACTGAAGTAAGGCTGCCAAGAGGACTTGAAAGCGGGGCAGAATTGCAGGAAACCGATTTCAGGAGGTAGACTGGAATTGCATTGAAAGCATAGGAAAAGAGGCAGAACGTCCACAATGATGCACTTGGCCAAAAAGGGCGTATGCGTTTTTTCCTGAATATATTCAGGAAAAAACGCATACGCCCTTTTTGGCCAACCAAGCAAGCTTGCAAAGGAAATCTGCACTACAATGAAGTCTCACTTCCCCCCGGTCAAAAGGGCCATCTGAAAAAAGTGTAAAATCCAGAAAGGCAGGACAGGCCATGGAGAACTGGGAGCCTTGTTATGCTGATGGGCGGGATGTAAATTGCCAACAGACACTCGGGAGAAGTGTATGGTGTTTCCTGAAACATCTAAAAAACAAAGCAACAGAGCCTAGGGCACTTCCACTTATGGTCCTATAGCTTAGGGAAATTAAAATCAAAAAGACACAGCCACCTCAAAGTTTGGAACGGCTCTGTTTACAAGAACCTCATTTACAGTACAAGTTCAACACCGCAGAAAGTGAAAAATGGATAAAGAAGTTGTGGTATTTACTTACAAAGCAATATCACTCAGCAATGAAATCTTTGTCATCAGGCCCTTAGCAGCACAATGAGTGGATTCAGGTATGATGATTCTAACTGAAATAAGTCACACAGAAAAAGAAACATCATAAGATATCAGTAATACACGGAATGTAAACTTGGCTACACAGGAACTGAATTCCAAAACAGAACAGGGTCTCAAATTTAGAAAACCAACTTATGCTTGTTTAAGGGGAAAGGTGAGTTGGGGTGCTGCATAAAACCAGAGATTGAAATGAGCACAGATAAAGTTCCTTAAGCCAAATATGGAATAGACAAGAGCAACTCCTTGCTCAACGAAATGGACTCAACACCCCATATTAAACGCCTAAGAATGTACCTGACTAGTAAGTATCTTAAAACCTATGGATTGCTATGTCTCCAAAAGAGAATCAAGCGTGTGTACAGGGGCATAAACGCAGCAGTGATAGGATTGGAGAGGTTCGGTGAGCAAATGAAGACCCTTTGAAGTCATATTGCATGGTACCCATTACACAGGTCTCAACTCTCCAGGTTTAAGTTTTTCTTCCTTCAGCTAAAACATGCATGTGGAACCCAGAGTATGATCAACCGTGTGAACGGGAGACGTGTTCAAATATGTTTCAGGTTTCCTCCCCTGGTACTCGGGTGCAACATTCCAGACGCTTTACTAACACTCTCCACACTTGGAGAGTCAGCGCCTTTAACGTCCTGTTTGGCCCAGTTTGCAATTTCTGCGGAAGATGAACAGGAATAGGGAGAACCAATGAGAGACTAGCTGGAGGTGTCTGGACGGGCAAATTTAACTCTCATTTCCCACCAGGAAGAGGAAATAACCAAAGGCTGAGCGTGCCGTGCCGGAACCAGATTAGGGCCTGAAGCCATCCTGCGGTGTTGCGGCCAGCTCAAAAGAAAGCGAGTTGAAGAAAGGAGCTCAGGGGCACTGTAATTCACAAACCTGCAGAGTTATAAATGACAGCTATCGTCCAAAAATATACTGAAGTAAGGCTGCCAAGAGGACTTGAAAGCGCGGCAGAATTGCAGGAAACCGATTTCAGGAGGTAGACTGGAATTACATTGAAAGCATAGGAAAAGAGGCAGAACGTCCACAATGATGCACTTGGCCAAAAAGGGCGTATGCATTTTTTCCTGAATATATTCAGGAAAAAACGCATACGCCCTTTTTGGCCAAGCAAGCAAACTTGCAAAGGAAATCTGCACTACAATGAAGTCTCACTTCCCCCAGGTCAAAAGGGCCATCTGAAAAAAGTGTAAAATCCAGAAAGGCAGGACAGGCCATGGAGAACTGGGAGCCTTGTTATGCTGATGGGCGGGATGTAAATTGCCAACAGACACTGGGGAGAAGTGTATGGTGTTTCCTGAAACATCTAAAAAACAAAGCAACAGAGCCTAGGGCACTTCCACTTATGGTCCTATAGCTTAGGGAAATTAAAATCAAAAAGACACAGCCACCCCAAAGTTTGGGACGCCTCTGTTTACAAGAACCTCGTTTACCATACAAGTTCAATATCACAGAAAGTGAAAAATGGATAAAGAACATGTGGTACTTACGTACAATGCAGTATCACTCAGCAATGAAATCTATGTCATCAGGCCCATAGCAGCATAATGAGTGGATTCAGGTACGATGATTCTAACTGAAATAAGTCACACAGAAAAAGAAACATCATAAGATATCACTAATACACGGAATGTAAACTTGGCTACACAGGAACTAAATTCCAAAACAGAAGAGGGTCTCAAATTTAGAAAACCAACTTATGCTTGCTTAAGGGGAAAGGTGAGTTGGGGTGCTGCATAAAACCAGAGATTGAAATGAGCACAGATAAAGTTCCTTAAGCCAAATATGGAATAGACAAGAGCTACTCCTTGCTCAACGAAATGGACTCAACACCGCATATTAAACGCCTAAGAATGTACCTGACTACTAAGTATCTTAAAACCTATGGATTGCTATGTCTCCAAAAGAGAATCAAGCGTGTTTACAGGGGCATAAACGCAGCAGTGATAGGATTGGAGAGGTTCGGTGAGCAAATGAAGACCCTTTGAAGACATATTGTATGGTACCCATTACACGGGTCTCAACTCTCCAGGTTTAAGGTATTCTTCCTTCAGCTAAAACATGCATGTGGAACCCAGAGTATGATCAACCATGTGAACGGGAGACGTGTTCAAATATGTCTCAGTTTTCCTCCCCTGGTACTCGGGTGCAACATTCCAGACGCTTTACTAACACTCTCACCACTTGGAGAGTCAGCGCCTTTAACCTCCTGTTTGGCCCAGTTTGCAATTTCTGCGGAAGATGAACAGGAATAGCGAGAACCAATGAGAGACTAGCTGGAGGTGTCTGGACGGGCAAATTTAACTCTCATTTCCCACCAGGAAGAGGAAATACCCAAAGGCTCAGCGTGCCGTGCCAGAACCACATTAGGGCCTGAAGCCATCCTGTGGTGTTGCGGCCAGCTCAAAAGAAAGCGAGTTGAAGAAAGGAGCTCAGGGGCACTGTAATTCACAAACCTGCAGAGTTATCAATGACAGCTATCGTCCAAAAATATACTGAAGTAAGGCTCCCAAGAGGACTTGGAAGCGCGGCAGAATTGCAGGAAATCGATTTCAGGAGGTAGACTGGAATTGCATTGAAAGCATAGGAAAAGAGGCAGAACGTCCACAATGATGCACTTGGCCAAAAAGTGCGTATGCGTTTTTTCCTGATTATATTCAGGAAAAAACGCATACGCCCTTTTTGGCTAACCAAGCAAGCTTGCAAAGGAAATCTGCACTACAATGAAGTCTCACTTCCTCCCGGTCAAAGGGGCCATCTGAAAAAAGTGTAAAATCCAGAAAGGCAGGACAGGCCATGGAGAACTGGGAGCCTTGTTATGCTGATGGGCGGGATGTAAATTGCCAACAGACACTCGGGAGAAGTGTATGGTGTTTCCTGAAACATCTAAAAAACAAAGCAACAGAGCCTAGGGCACTTCCACTTATGGTCCTATAGCTTAGGGAAATTAAAATCAAAAAGACACAGCCACCCCAAAGTTTAGAACGGCTCTCTTTACAAGAACCTCGTTTACAGTACAAGTTCAACATCGCAGAAAGTGAAAAATGGATAAAGAAGTTGTGGTATTTACTTACAAAGCAATATCACTCAGCAATGAAATCTATGTCATCAGGCCCTTAGTAGCACAATGAGTGGATTCAGGTACGATGATTCTAACTGAAATAAGTCACACAGAAAAAGAAACATCATAAGATATCACTAATACACGGAATGTAAACTTGGCTACACAGGAACTAAATTCCAAAACAGAAGAGGGTCTCAAATTTAGAAAACCAACTTATGCTTGCTTAAGGGGAAAGGTGAGTTGGGGTGCTGCATAAAACCAGAGAATGAAATGAGCACAGATAAAGTTCCTTAAGCCAAATATGGAATAGACAAGAGCTACTCCTTGCTCAACGAAATGGACTCAACACCGCATATTAAACGCCTAAGAATGTACCTGACTACTAAGTATCTTAAAACCTATGGATTGCTATGTCTCCAAAAGAGAATCAAGCGTGTTTACAGGGTCATAAACGCAGCAGTGATAGGATTGGAGAGGTTCGGTGAGCAAATGAAGTCCCTTTGAAGACATATTGTATGGTACCCATTACACGGGTCTCAACTCTCCAGGTTTAAGGTATTCTTCCTTCAGCTAAAACATGCATGTGGAACCCAGAGTATGATCAACCGTGTGAACGGGAGACGTGTTCAAATATGTCTCAGTTTTCCTCCCCTGGTACTCGGGTGCAACATTCCAGACGCTTTACTAACACTCTCCCCACTTGGAGAGTCAGCGCCTTTAACCTCCTGTTTGGCCCAGTTTGCAATTTCTGCGGAAGATGAACAGGAATAGCGAGAACCAATGAGAGACTAGCTGGAGGTGTCTGGACGGGCAAATTTAACTCTCATTTCCCACCAGGAAGAGGAATTAACCAAAGGCTCAACCTGCCGTGCCGGAACAAGATTAGGGCCTGACGCCATCCTGCGGTGTTGCGACCAGCTCACAAGAAATTGAGTTGAAGAAAGGAGCTCAGGGGCACTGTAATTCACAAACCTGCAGAGTAATAAATGACAGCTATCGTCCAAAAATATACTGAAGTAAGGCTGCCAAGAGGACTTGAAAGCGGGGCAGAATTGCAAGAAACCGATTTCAGGAGGTAGACTGGAATTGCATTGAAAGCATAGGAAAAGAGGCAGAACGTCCACAATGATGCACTTGGCCAAAAAGGGCGTATGCGTTTTTTCCTGAATATATTCAGGAAAAAACGCATACGCCCTTTTTGGCCAACCAAGCAAGCTTGCAAAGGAAACCTGCACTACAATGAAGTCTCACTTCCCCCAGGTCAAAAGGGCCATCTGAAAAAAGTGTAAAATCCAGAAAGGCAGGACAGGCCATGGAGAACTGGGAGCCTTGTTATGCTGATGGGCGGGATGTAAATTGCCAACAGACACTCGGGAGAAGTGTATGGTGTTTCCTGAAACATCTAAAAAACAAAGCAACAGAGCCTAGGGCACTTCCACTTATGGTCCTATAGCTTAGGGAAATTAAAATCAAAAAGACACAGCCACCCCAAAGTTTGGGACGCCTCTGTTTACAAGAACCTCGTTTACCGTACAAGTTCAATATAACAGAAAGAGAAAAATGGATAAAGAACTTGTGGTACTTACGTACAATGCAGTATCACTCAGCAATGAAATCTATGTCATCAGGCCCGTAGCAGCATAATGAGTGGATTCAAGTACGATGATTCTAACTGAAATAAGTCACACAGAAAAAGAAACATCATAAGATATCACTAATACACGGAATGTAACCTTGGCTACACAAGAACTGAATTCAAAGACAGAACAGGGTCTCAAATGTAGAAAACCAACTTATGCTTGCTTAAGGGGAAAGGTGAGTTGGGGTGCTGCATAAAACCAGAGATTGAAATGAGCACAGATAAAGTTCCTTAAGCCAAATATGGAATAGACAAGAGCTACTCCTTGCTCAACGAAATGGACTCAACACCGCATATTAAACGCCTAAGAATGTACCTGACTACTAAGTATCTTAAAACCTATGGATTGCTATGTCTCCAAAAGAGAATCAAGCGTGTTTACAGGGGCATAAACGCAGCAGTGATAGGATTGGAGAGGTTCGGTGAGCAAATGGAGACCCTTTGAAGACATATTGTATGGTACCCATTACACGGGTCTCAACTCTCCAGGTTTAAGGTATTCTTCCTTCAGCTAAAACATGCATGTGGAACCCAGAGTATGATCAACCATGTGAACGGGAGACGTGTTCAAATATGTCTCAGTTTTCCTCCCCTGGTACTCGGGTGCAACATTCCAGACGCTTTACTAACACTCTCACCACTTGGAGAGTCAGCGCCTTTAACCTCCTGTTTGGCCCAGTTTGCAATTTCTGCGGAAGATGAACAGGAATAGCGAGAACCAATGAGAGACTAGCTGGAGGTGTCTGGACGGGCAAATTTAACTCTCATTTCCCACCAGGAAGAGGAAATACCCAAAGGCTCAGCGTGCCGTGCCAGAACCACATTAGGGCCTGAAGCCATCCTGTGGTGTTGCGGCCAGCTCAAAAGAAAGCGAGTTGAAGAAAGGAGCTCAGGGGCACTGTAATTCACAAACCTGCAGAGTTATAAATGACAGCTATCGTCCAAAAATATACTGAAGTAAGGCTCCCAAGAGGACTTGGAAGCGCGGCAGAATTGCAGGAAATCGATTTCAGGAGGTAGACTGGAATTGCATTGAAAGCATAGGAAAAGAGGCAGAACGTCCACAATGATGCACTTGGCCAAAAAGTGCGTATGCGTTTTTTCCTGATTATATTCAGGAAAAAACGCATACGCCCTTTTTGGCCAACCAAGCAAGCTTGCAAAGGAAATCTGCACTACAATGAAGTCTCACTTCCTCCCGGTCAAAAGGGCCATCTGAAAAAAGTGTAAAATCCAGAAAGGCAGGACAGGCCATGGAGAACTGGGAGCCTTGTTATGCTGATGGGCGGGATGTAAATTGCCAACAGACACTCGGGAGAAGTGTATGGTGTTTCCTGAAACATCTAAAAAACAAAGCAACAGAGCCTAGGGCACTTCCACTTATGGTCCTATAGCTTAGGGAAATTAAAATCAAAAAGACACAGCCACCCCAAAGTTTAGAACGGCTCTCTTTACAAGAACCTCGTTTACAGTACAAGTTCAACATCGCAGAAAGTGAAAAATGGATAAAGAAGTTGTGGTATTTACTTACAAAGCAATATCACTCAGCAATGAAATCTATGTCATCAGGCCCTTAGTAGCACAATGAGTGGATTCAGGTACGATGATTCTAACTGAAATAAGTCACACAGAAAAAGAAACATCATAAGATATCACTAATACACGGAATGTAAACTTGGCTACACAGGAACTAAATTCCAAAACAGAAGAGGGTCTCAAATTTAGAAAACCAACTTATGCTTGCTTAAGGGGAAAGGTGAGTTGGGGTGCTGCATAAAACCAGAGAATGAAATGAGCACAGATAAAGTTCCTTAAGCCAAATATGGAATAGACAAGAGCTACTCCTTGCTCAACGAAATGGACTCAACACCGCATATTAAACGCCTAAGAATGTACCTGACTACTAAGTATCTTAAAACCTATGGATTGCTATGTCTCCAAAAGAGAATCAAGCGTGTTTACAGGGTCATAAACGCAGCAGTGATAAGATTGGAGAGGTTCGGTGAGCAAATGAAGTCCCTTTGAAGACATATTGTATGGTACCCATTACACGGGTCTCAACTCTCCAGGTTTAAGGTATTCTTCCTTCAGCTAAAACATGCATGTGGAACCCAGAGTATGATCAACCGTGTGAACGGGAGACGTGTTCAAATATGTCTCAGTTTTCCTCCCCTGGTACTCGGGTGCAACATTCCAGACGCTTTACTAACACTCTCCCGACTTGGAGAGTCAGTCCCTTTAACCTCCTGTTTGGCCCAGTTTGCAATTTCTGCGGAAGATGAACAGGAATAGCGAGAACAAATGAGAGACTAGCTGGAGGTGTCTGGACGGGCAAATTTAACTCTCATTTCCCACCAGGAAGAGGAATTAACCAAAGGTTCAACGTGCCGTGCCGGAACCAGATTAGGGCCTGAAGCCATCTTGCGGTGTTGCGGCCAGCTCACAAGAAAGCGAGTTGAAGAAAGGAGCTCAGGGTCACTGTAATTCACAAACCTGCAGAGTTATAAATGACAGCTATCGTCCAAAAATATACTGAAGTAAGGCTGCCAAGAGGACTTGAAAGCGGGTCAGAATTGCAGGAAACCGATTTCAGGAGGTAGACTGGAATTGCATTGAAAGCATAGGAAAAGAGGCAGAACGTCCACAATGATGCACTTGGCCAAAAAGGGCGTATGCGTTTTTTCCTGAATATATTCGGGAAAAAACGCATACGCCCTTTTTGGCCAACCAAGCAAGCTTGCAAAGGAAATCTGCACTACAATGAAGTCTCACTTCCTCCCGGTCAAAAGGGCCATCTGAAAAAAGTGTAAAATCCAGAAAGGCAGGACAGGCCATGGAGAACTGGGAGCCTTGTTATGCTGATGGGCGGGATGTAAATTGCCAACAGACACTCGGGAGAAGTGTATGGTATTTCCTGAAACATCTAAAAAACAAAGCAACAGAGCCTAGGGCACTTCCACTTATGGTCCTATAGCTTAAGGAAATTAAAATCAAAAAGACACAGCCACCCCAAAGTTTGGGACCCCTCTGTTTACAAGAACCTCGTTTACCGTACAAGTTCAATATCACAGAAAGTGAAAAATGGATAAAGAACTTGTGGTACTTACGTACAATGCAGTATCACTCAGCAATGAAATCTATGTCATCAGGCCCGTAGCAGCATAATGAGTGGATTCAGGTACGATGATTCTAACTGAAATAAGTCACACAGAAAAAGAAACATCATAAGATATCAGTAATACACGGAATGTAAACTTGGCTACACAGGAACTGAATTCCAAAACAGAACAGGGTCTCAAATTTAGAAAACCAACTTATGCTTGCTTAAGGGTAAAGGTGAGTTGGGGTGCTGCATAAAACCAGAGATTGAAATGAGCACAGATAAAGTTCCTTAAGCCAAATATGGAATAGACAAGAGCTACTCCTTGCTCAATGAAATGGACTCAACACACCATATTAAACGCCTAAGAATGTACCTGACTAGTAAGTATCTTAAAACCTATGGATTGCTATGTCTCCAAAAGAGAATCAAGCGTGTGTACAGGGGCATAAACGCAGCAGTGATAGGATTGGAGAGGTTCGGTGAGCAAATGAAGACCCTTTGAAGTCATATTGCATGGTACCCATTACACGGGTCTCAACTTTCCAGGTTTAAGGTATTCTTCCTTCAGCTAAAACATGCATGTGGAACCCAGAGTATGATCAACCGTGTGAATGGGAGACGTGTTCAAATATGTCTCAGTTTTCCTCACCTGGTACTCGGGTGCAACATTCCAGACGCTTTACTAACACTCTCCCCACTTGGAGAGTCAGCGCCTTTAACCTCCTGTTTGGCCCAGTTTGCAATTTCTGCGGAAGATGAACAGGACTAGCGAGAACCAATGAGAGACTAGCTGGAGGTGTCTGGACGGGCAAATTTAACTCTCATTTCCCACCAGGAAGAGGAAATAACCAAAGGCTCAGCGTGCCGTGCCAGAACCACATTAGGGCCTGAAGCCATCCTGCGGTGTTGCGGCCAGCTCAAAAGAAAGCGAGTTGAAGAAAGGAGCTCAGGGGCACTGTAATTCACAAACCTGCAGAGTTATAAATGACAGCTATCGTCCAAAAATATACTGAAGTAAGGCTGCCAAGAGGACTTGAAAGCGGGGCAGAATTGCAGGAAACCGATTTCAGGAGGTAGACTGGAATTGCATTGAAAGCATAGGAAAAGAGGCAGAACGTCCACAATGATGCACTTGGCCAAAAAGGGCGTATGCGTTTTTTCCTGAATATATTCAGGAAAAAACGCATACGCCCTTTTTGGCCAACCAAGCAAGCTTGCAAAGGAAATCTGCACTACAATGAAGTCTCACTTCCCCCCGGTCAAAAGGGCCATCTGAAAAAAGTGTAAAATCCAGAAAGGCAGGACAGGCCATGGAGAACTGGGAGCCTTGTTATGCTGATGGGCGGGATGTAAATTGCCAACAGACACTCGGGAGAAGTGTATGGTGTTTCCTGAAACATCTAAAAAACAAAGCAACAGAGCCTAGGGCACTTCCACTTATGGTCCTATAGCTTAGGGAAATTAAAATCAAAAAGACACAGCCACCTCAAAGTTTGGAACGGCTCTGTTTACAAGAACCTCATTTACAGTACAAGTTCAACACCGCAGAAAGTGAAAAATGGATAAAGAAGTTGTGGTATTTACTTACAAAGCAATATCACTCAGCAATGAAATCTATGTCATCAGGCCCTTAGCAGCACAATGAGTGGATTCAGGTATGATGATTCTAACTGAAATAAGTCACACAGAAAAAGAAACATCATAAGATATCAGTAATACACGGAATGTAAACTTGGCTACACAGGAACTGAATTCCAAAACAGAACAGGGTCTCAAATTTAGAAAACCAACTTATGCTTGTTTAAGGGGAAAGGTGAGTTGGGGTGCTGCATAAAACCAGAGATTGAAATGAGCACAGATAAAGTTCCTTAAGCCAAATATGGAATAGACAAGAGCTACTCCTTGCTCAACGAAATGGACTCAACACCCCATATTAAACGCCTAAGAATGTACCTGACTAGTAAGTATCTTAAAACCTATGGATTGCTATGTCTCCAAAAGAGAATCAAGCGTGTGTACAGGGGCATAAACGCAGCAGTGATAGGATTGGAGAGGTTCGGTGAGCAAATGAAGACCCTTTGAAGTCATATTGCATGGTACCCATTACACAGGTCTCAACTCTCCAGGTTTAAGTTATTCTTCCTTCAGCTAAAACATGCATGTGGAACCCAGAGTATGATCAACCGTGTGAACGGGAGACGTGTTCAAATATGTTTCAGGTTTCCTCCCCTGGTACTCGGGTGCAACATTCCAGACGCTTTACTAACACTCTCCACACTTGGAGAGTCAGCGCCTTTAACGTCCTGTTTGGCCCAGTTTGCAATTTCTGCGGAAGATGAACAGGAATAGGGAGAACCAATGAGAGACTAGCTGGAGGTGTCTGGACGGGCAAATTTAACTCTCATTTCCCACCAGGAAGAGGAAATAACCAAAGGCTGAGCGTGCCGTGCCGGAACCAGATTAGGGCCTGAAGCCATCCTGCGGTGTTGCGGCCAGCTCAAAAGAAAGCGAGTTGAAGAAAGGAGCTCAGGGGCACTGTAATTCACAAACCTGCAGAGTTATAAATGACAGCTATCGTCCAAAAATATACTGAAGTAAGGCTGCCAAGAGGACTTGAAAGCGCGGCAGAATTGCAGGAAACCGATTTCAGGAGGTAGACTGGAATTACATTGAAAGCATAGGAAAAGAGGCAGAACGTCCACAATGATGCACTTGGCCAAAAAGGGCGTATACATTTTTTCCTGAATATATTCAGGAAAAAACGCATACGCCCTTTTTGGCCAAGCAAGCAAACTTGCAAAGGAAATCTGCACTACAATGAAGTCTCACTTCCCCCAGGTCAAAAGGGCCATCTGAAAAAAGTGTAAAATCCAGAAAGGCAGGACAGGCCATGGAGAACTGGGAGCCTTGTTATGCTGATGGGCGGGATGTAAATTGCCAACAGACACTCGGGAGAAGTGTATGGTGTTTCCTGAAACATCTAAAAAACAAAGCAACAGAGCCTAGGGCACTTCCACTTATGGTCCTATAGCTTAGGGAAATTAAAATCAAAAAGACACAGCCACCCCAAAGTTTGGGACGCCTCTGTTTACAAGAACCTCGTTTACCATACAAGTTCAATATCACAGAAAGTGAAAAATGGATAAAGAACATTTGGTACTTACGTACAATGCAGTATCACTCAGCAATGAAATCTATGTCATCAGGCCCATAGCAGCATAATGAGTGGATTCAGGTACGATGATTCTAACTGAAATAAGTCACACAGAAAAAGAAACATCATAAGATATCACTAATACACGGAATGTAAACTTGGCTACACAGGAACTAAATTCCAAAACAGAAGAGGGTCTCAAATTTAGAAAACCAACTTATGCTTGCTTAAGGGGAAAGGTGAGTTGGGGTGCTGCATAAAACCAGAGATTGAAATGAGCACAGATAAAGTTCCTTAAGCCAAATATGGAATAGACAAGAGCTACTCCTTGCTCAACGAAATGGACTCAACACCGCATATTAAACGCCTAAGAATGTACCTGACTACTAAGTATCTTAAAACCTATGGATTGCTATGTCTCCAAAAGAGAATCAAGCGTGTTTACAGGGGCATAAACGCAGCAGTGATAGGATTGGAGAGGTTCGGTGAGCAAATGAAGACCCTTTGAAGACATATTGTATGGTACCCATTACACGGGTCTCAACTCTCCAGGTTTAAGGTATTCTTCCTTCAGCTAAAACATGCATGTGGAACCCAGAGTATGATCAACCGTGTGAACGGGAGACGTGTTCAAATATGTCTCAGTTTTCCTCCCCTGGTACTCGGGTGCAACATTCCAGACGCTTTACTAACACTCTCACCACTTGGAGAGTCAGCGCCTTTAACCTCCTGTTTGGCCCAGTTTGCAATTTCTGCGGAAGATGAACAGGAATAGCGAGAACCAATGAGAGACTAGCTGGAGGTGTCTGGACGGGCAAATTTAACTCTCATTTCCCACCAGGAAGAGGAAATACCCAAAGGCTCAGCGTGCCGTGCCAGAACCACATTAGGGCCTGAAGCCATCCTGTGGTGTTGCGGCCAGCTCAAAAGAAAGCGAGTTGAAGAAAGGAGCTCAGGGGCACTGTAATTCACAAACCTGCAGAGTTATCAATGACAGCTATCGTCCAAAAATATACTGAAGTAAGGCTCCCAAGAGGACTTGGAAGCGCGGCAGAATTGCAGGAAATCGATTTCAGGAGGTAGACTGGAATTGCATTGAAAGCATAGGAAAAGAGGCAGAACGTCCACAATGATGCACTTGGCCAAAAAGTGCGTATGCGTTTTTTCCTGATTATATTCAGGAAAAAACGCATACGCCCTTTTTGGCCAACCAAGCAAGCTTGCAAAGGAAATCTGCACTACAATGAAGTCTCACTTCCTCCCGGTCAAAAGGGCCATCTGAAAAAAGTGTAAAATCCAGAAAGGCAGGACAGGCCATGGAGAACTGGGAGCCTTGTTATGCTGATGGGCGGGATGTAAATTGCCAACAGACACTCGGGAGAAGTGTATGGTGTTTCCTGAAACATCTAAAAAACAAAGCAACAGAGCCTAGGGCACTTCCACTTATGGTCCTATAGCTTAGGGAAATTAAAATCAAAAAGACACAGCCACCCCAAAGTTTAGAACGGCTCTCTTTACAAGAACCTCGTTTACAGTACAAGTTCAACATCGCAGAAAGTGAAAAATGGATAAAGAAGTTGTGGTATTTACTTACAAAGCAATATCACTCAGCAATGAAATCTATGTCATCAGGCCCTTAGTAGCACAATGAGTGGATTCAGGTACGATGATTCTAACTGAAATAAGTCACACAGAAAAAGAAACATCATAAGATATCAGTAATACACGGAATGTAAACTTGGCTACACAGGAACTGAATTCCAAAACAGAACAGGGTCTCAAATTTAGAAAACCAACTTATGCTTGCTTAAGGGGAAAGGTGAGTTGGGGTGCTGCATAAAACCAGAGATTGAAATGAGCACAGATAAAGTTCCTTAAGCCAAATATGGAATAGACAAGAGCTACTCCTTGCTCAATGAAATGGACTCAACACATCATATTAAACGCCTAAGAATGTACCTGACTAGTAAGTATCTTAAAACCTATGGATTGCTATGTCTCCAAAAGAGAATCAAGCGTGTGTACAGGGGCATAAACGCAGCAGTGATAGGATTGGAGAGGTTCGGTGAGCAAATGAAGACCCTTTGAAGTCATATTGCATGGTACCCATTACACGGGTCTCAACTTTCCAGGTTTAAGGTATTCTTCCTTCAGCTAAAACATGCATGTGGAACCCAGAGTATGATCAACCGTGTGAACGGGAGACGTGTTCAAATATGTCTCAGTTTTCCTCACCTGGTACTCGGGTGCAACATTCCAGACGCTTTACTAACACTCTCCCCACTTGGAGAGTCAGCGCCTTTAACCTCCTGTTTGGCCCAGTTTGCAATTTCTGCGGAAGATGAACAGGACTAGCGAGAACCAATGAGAGACTAGCTGGAGGTGTCTGGACGGGCAAATTTAACTCTCATTTCCCACCAGGAAGAGGAAATAACCAAAGGCTCAGCGTGCCGTGCCAGAACCACATTAGGGCCTGAAGCCATCCTGCGGTGTTACGGCCAGCTCAAAAGAAAGCGAGTTGAAGAAAGGAGCTCAGGGGCACTGTAATTCACAAACCTGCAGAGTTATAAATGACAGCTATCGTCCAAAAATATACTGAAGTAAGGCTGCCAAGAGGACTTGAAAGCGGGGCAGAATTGCAGGAAACCGATTTCAGGAGGTAGACTGGAATTGCATTGAAAGCATAGGAAAAGAGGCAGAACGTCCACAATGATGCACTTGGCCAAAAAGGGCGTATGCGTTTTTTCCTGAATATATTCAGGAAAAAACGCATACGCCCTTTTTGGCCAACCAAGCAAGCTTGCAAAGGAAATCTGCACTACAATGAAGTCTCACTTCCCCCCGGTCAAAAGGGCCATCTGAAAAAAGTGTAAAATCCAGAAAGGCAGGACAGGCCATGGAGAACTGGGAGCCTTGTTATGCTGATGGGCGGGATGTAAATTGCCAACAGACACTCGGGAGAAGTGTATGGTGTTTCCTGAAACATCTAAAAAACAAAGCAACAGAGCCTAGGGCACTTCCACTTATGGTCCTATAGCTTAGGGAAATTAAAATCAAAAAGACACAGCCACCTCAAAGTTTGGAACGGCTCTGTTTACAAGAACCTCATTTACAGTACAAGTTCAACACCGCAGAAAGTGAAAAATGGATAAAGAAGTTGTGGTATTTACTTACAAAGCAATATCACTCAGCAATGAAATCTATGTCATCAGGCCCTTAGCAGCACAATGAGTGGATTCAGGTATGATGATTCTAACTGAAATAAGTCACACAGAAAAAGAAACATCATAAGATATCAGTAATACACGGAATGTAAACTTGGCTACACAGGAACTGAATTCCAAAACAGAACAGGGTCTCAAATTTAGAAAACCAACTTATGCTTGTTTAAGGGGAAAGGTGAGTTGGGGTGCTGCATAAAACCAGAGATTGAAATGAGCACAGATAAAGTTCCTTAAGCCAAATATGGAATAGACAAGAGCTACTCCTTGCTCAACGAAATGGACTCAACACCCCATATTAAACGCCTAAGAATGTACCTGACTAGTAAGTATCTTAAAACCTATGGATTGCTATGTCTCCAAAAGAGAATCAAGCGTGTGTACAGGGGCATAAACGCAGCAGTGATAGGATTGGAGAGGTTCGGTGAGCAAATGAAGACCCTTTGAAGTCATATTGCATGGTACCCATTACACAGGTCTCAACTCTCCAGGTTTAAGTTATTCTTCCTTCAGCTAAAACATGCATGTGGAACCCAGAGTATGATCAACCGTGTGAACGGGAGACGTGTTCAAATATGTTTCAGGTTTCCTCCCCTGGTACTCGGGTGCAACATTCCAGACGCTTTACTAACACTCTCCACACTTGGAGAGTCAGCGCCTTTAACGTCCTGTTTGGCCCAGTTTGCAATTTCTGCGGAAGATGAACAGGACTAGCGAGAACCAATGAGAGACTAGCTGGAGGTGTCTGGACGGGCAAATTTAACTCTCATTTCCCACCAGGAAGAGGAAATAACCAAAGGCTGAGCGTGCCGTGCCGGAACCAGATTAGGGCCTGAAGCCATCCTGCGGTGTTGCGGCCAGCTCAAAAGAAAGCGAGTTGAAGAAAGGAGCTCAGGGGCACTGTAATTCACAAACCTGCAGAGTTATAAATGACAGCTATCGTCCAAAAATATACTGAAGTAAGGCTGCCAAGAGGACTTGAAAGCGCGGCAGAATTGCAGGAAACCGATTTCAGGAGGTAGACTGGAATTACATTGAAAGCATAGGAAAAGAGGCAGAACGTCCACAATGATGCACTTGGCCAAAAAGGGCGTATGCATTTTTTCCTGAATATATTCAGGAAAAAACGCATACGCCCTTTTTGGCCAAGCAAGCAAACTTGCAAAGGAAATCTGCACTACAATGAAGTCTCACTTCCCCCAGGTCAAAAGGGCCATCTGAAAAAAGTGTAAAATCCAGAAAGGCAGGACAGGCCATGGAGAACTGGGAGCCTTGTTATGCTGATGGGCAGGATGTAAATTGCCAACAGACACTCGGGAGAAGTGTATGGTGTTTCCTGAAACATCTAAAAAACAAAGCAACAGAGCCTAGGGCACTTCCACTTATGGTCCTATAGCTTAGGGAAATTAAAATCAAAAAGACACAGCCACCCCAAAGTTTGGGACGCCTCTGTTTACAAGAACCTCGTTTACCATACAAGTTCAATATCACAGAAAGTGAAAAATGGATAAAGAACATGTGGTACTTACGTACAATGCAGTATCACTCAGCAATGAAATCTATGTCATCAGGCCCATAGCAGCATAATGAGTGGATTCAGGTACGATGATTCTAACTGAAATAAGTCACACAGAAAAAGAAACATCATAAGATATCACTAATACACGGAATGTAAACTTGGCTACACAGGAACTAAATTCCAAAACAGAAGAGGGTCTCAAATTTAGAAAACCAACTTATGCTTGCTTAAGGGGAAAGGTGAGTTGGGGTGCTGCATAAAACCAGAGATTGAAATGAGCACAGATAAAGTTCCTTAAGCCAAATATGGAATAGACAAGAGCTACTCCTTGCTCAACGAAATGGACTCAACACCGCATATTAAACGCCTAAGAATGTACCTGACTACTAAGTATCTTAAAACCTATGGATTGCTATGTCTCCAAAAGAGAATCAAGCGTGTTTACAGGGGCATAAACGCAGCAGTGATAGGATTGGAGAGGTTCGGTGAGCAAATGAAGACCCTTTGAAGACATATTGTATGGTACCCATTACACGGGTCTCAACTCTCCAGGTTTAAGGTATTCTTCCTTCAGCTAAAACATGCATGTGGAACCCAGAGTATGATCAACCATGTGAACGGGAGACGTGTTCAAATATGTCTCAGTTTTCCTCCCCTGGTACTCGGGTGCAACATTCCAGACGCTTTACTAACACTCTCACCACTTGGAGAGTCAGTGCCTTTAACCTCCTGTTTGGCCCAGTTTGCAATTTCTGCGGAAGATGAACAGGAATAGCGAGAACCAATGAGAGACTAGCTGGAGGTGTCTGGACGGGCAAATTTAACTCTCATTTCCCACCAGGAAGAGGAAATACCCAAAGGCTCAGCGTGCCGTGCCAGAACCACATTAGGGCCTGAAGCCATCCTGTGGTGTTGCGGCCAGCTCAAAAGAAAGCGAGTTGAAGAAAGGAGCTCAGGGGCACTGTAATTCACAAACCTGCAGAGTTATCAATGACAGCTATCGTCCAAAAATATACTGAAGTAAGGCTCCCAAGAGGACTTGGAAGCGCGGCAGAATTGCAGGAAATCGATTTCAGGAGGTAGACTGGAATTGCATTGAAAGCATAGGAAAAGAGGCAGAACGTCCACAATGATGCACTTGGCCAAAAAGTGCGTATGCGTTTTTTCCTGATTATATTCAGGAAAAAACGCATACGCCCTTTTTGGCCAACCAAGCAAGCTTGCAAAGGAAATCTGCACTACAATGAAGTCTCACTTCCTCCCGGTCAAAAGGGCCATCTGAAAAAAGTGTAAAATCCAGAAAGGCAGGACAGGCCATGGAGAACTGGGAGCCTTGTTATGCTGATGGGCGGGATGTAAATTGCCAACAGACACTCGGGAGAAGTGTATGGTGTTTCCTGAAACATCTAAAAAACAAAGCAACAGAGCCTAGGGCACTTCCACTTATGGTCCTATAGCTTAGGGAAATTAAAATCAAAAAGACACAGCCACCCCAAAGTTTAGAACGGCTCTCTTTACAAGAACCTCGTTTACAGTACAAGTTCAACATCGCAGAAAGTGAAAAATGGATAAAGAAGTTGTGGTATTTACTTACAAAGCAATATCACTCAGCAATGAAATCTATGTCATCAGGCCCTTAGTAGCACAATGAGTGGATTCAGGTACGATGATTCTAACTGAAATAAGTCACACAGAAAAAGAAACATCATAAGATATCACTAATACACGGAATGTAAACTTGGCTACACAGGAACTAAATTCCAAAACAGAAGAGGGTCTCAAATTTAGAAAACCAACTTATGCTTGCTTAAGGGGAAAGGTGAGTTGGGGTGCTGCATAAAACCAGAGATTGAAATGAGCACAGATAAAGTTCCTTAAGCCAAATATGGAATAGACAAGAGCTACTCCTTGCTCAACGAAATGGACTCAACACCGCATATTAAATGCCTAAGAATGTACCTGACTACTAAGTATCTTAAAACCTATGGATTGCTATGTCTCCAAAAGAGAATCAAGCGTGTTTACAGGGTCATAAACGCAGCAGTGATAGGATTGGAGAGGTTCGGTGAGCAAATGAAGTCCCTTTGAAGACATATTGTATGGTACCCATTACACGGGTCTCAACTCTCCAGGTTTAAGGTATTCTTCCTTCAGCTAAAACATGCATGTGGAACCCAGAGTATGATCAACCGTGTGAACGGGAGACGTGTTCAAATATGTCTCAGTTTTCCTCCCCTGGTACTCGGGTGCAACATTCCAGACGCTTTACTAACACTCTCCCGACTTGGAGAGTCAGTCCCTTTAACCTCCTGTTTGGCCCAGTTTGCAATTTCTGCGGAAGATGAACAGGAATAGCGAGAACAAATGAGAGACTAGCTGGAGGTGTCTGGACGGGCAAATTTAACTCTCATTTCCCACCAGGAAGAGGAATTAACCAAAGGTTCAACGTGCCGTGCCGGAACCAGATTAGGGCCTGAAGCCATCCTGCGGTGTTGCGGCCAGCTCACAAGAAAGCGAGTTGAAGAAAGGAGCTCAGGGTCACTGTAATTCACAAACCTGCAGAGTTATAAATGACAGCTATCGTCCAAAAATATACTGAAGTAAGGCTGCCAAGAGGACTTGAAAGCGGGTCAGAATTGCAGGAAACCGATTTCAGGAGGTAGACTGGAATTACATTGAAAGCATAGGAAAAGAGGCAGAACGTCCACAATGATGCACTTGGCCAAAAAGGGCGTATGCGTTTTTTCCTGAATATATTCGGGAAAAAACGCATACGCCCTTTTTGGCCAACCAAGCAAGCTTGCAAAGGAAATCTGCACTACAATGAAGTCTCACTTCCTCCCGGTCAAAAGGGCCATCTGAAAAAAGTGTAAAATCCAGAAAGGCAGGACAGGCCATGGAGAACTGGGAGCCTTGTTATGCTGATGGGCGGGATGTAAATTGCCAACAGACACTCGGGAGAAGTGTATGGTATTTCCTGAAACATCTAAAAAACAAAGCAACAGAGCCTAGGGCACTTCCACTTATGGTCCTATAGCTTAAGGAAATTAAAATCAAAAAGACACAGCCACCCCAAAGTTTGGGACCCCTCTGTTTACAAGAACCTCGTTTACCGTACAAGTTCAATATCACAGAAAGTGAAAAATGGATAAAGAACTTGTGGTACTTACGTACAATGCAGTATCACTCAGCAATGAAATCTATGTCATCAGGCCCGTAGCAGCATAATGAGTGGATTCAGGTACGATGATTCTAACTGAAATAAGTCACACAGAAAAAGAAACATCATAAGATATCAGTAATACACGGAATGTAAACTTGGCTACACAGGAACTGAATTCCAAAACAGAACAGGGTCTCAAATTTAGAAAACCAACTTATGCTTGCTTAAGGGTAAAGGTGAGTTGGGGTGCTGCATAAAACCAGAGATTGAAATGAGCACAGATAAAGTTCCTTAAGCCAAATATGGAATAGACAAGAGCTACTCCTTGCTCAATTAAATGGACTCAACACACCATATTAAACGCCTAAGAATGTACCTGACTAGTAAGTATCTTAAAACCTATGGATTGCTATGTCTCCAAAAGAGAATCAAGCGTGTTTACAGGGGCATAAACGCAGCAGTGATAGGATTGGAGAGGTTCGGTGAGCAAATGAAGACCCTTTGAAGTCATATTGCATGGTACCCATTACACGGGTCTCAACTTTCCAGGTTTAAGGTATTCTTCCTTCAGCTAAAACATGCATGTGGAACCCAGAGTATGATCAACCGTGTGAACGGGAGACGTGTTCAAATATGTCTCAGTTTTCCTCACCTGGTACTCGGGTGCAACATTCCAGACGCTTTACTAACACTCTCCCCACTTGGAGAGTCAGCGCCTTTAACCTCCTGTTTGGCCCAGTTTGCAATTTCTGCGGAAGATGAACAGGACTAGCGAGAACCAATGAGAGACTAGCTGGAGGTGTCTGGACGGGCAAATTTAACTCTCATTTCCCACCAGGAAGAGGAAATAACCAAAGGCTCAGCGTGCCGTGCCAGAACCACATTAGGGCCTGAAGCCATCCTGCGGTGTTGCGGCCAGCTCAAAAGAAAGCGAGTTGAAGAAAGGAGCTCAGGGGCACTGTAATTCACAAACCTGCAGAGTTATAAATGACAGCTATCGTCCAAAAATATACTGAAGTAAGGCTGCCAAGAGGACTTGAAAGCGGGGCAGAATTGCAGGAAACCGATTTCAGGAGGTAGACTGGAATTGCATTGAAAGCATAGGAAAAGAGGCAGAACGTCCACAATGATGCACTTGGCCAAAAAGTGCGTATGCGTTTTTTCCTGAATATATTCAGGAAAAAACGCATACGCCCTTTTTGGCCAACCAAGCAAGCTTGCAAAGGAAATCTGCACTACAATGAAGTCTCACTTCCCCCCGGTCAAAAGGGCCATCTGAAAAAAGTGTAAAATCCAGAAAGGCAGGACAGGCCATGGAGAACTGGGAGCCTTGTTATGCTGATGGGCGGGATGTAAATTGCCAACAGACACTCGGGAGAAGTGTATGGTGTTTCCTGAAACATCTAAAAAACAAAGCAACAGAGCCTAGGGCACTTCCACTTATGGTCCTATAGCTTAGGGAAATTAAAATCAAAAAGACACAGCCACCTCAAAGTTTGGAACGGCTCTGTTTACAAGAACCTCATTTACAGTACAAGTTCAACACCGCAGAAAGTGAAAAATGGATAAAGAAGTTGTGGTATTTACTTACAAAGCAATATCACTCAGCAATGAAATCTATGTCATCAGGCCCGTAGCAGCACAATGAGTGGATTCAGGTATGATGATTCTAACTGAAATAAGTCACACAGAAAAAGAAACATCATAAGATATCACTAATACATGGAATGTAACCTTGGCTACACAAGAACTGAATTCCAAGACAGAAGAGGGTCTCAAATGTAGAAAACCAACTTATGCTTGCTTAAGGGGAAAGGTGAGTTGGGGTGCTGCATAAAACCAGAGATTGAAATGAGCACAGATAAAGTTCCTTAAGCCAAATATGGAATAGACAAGAGCTACTCCTTGCTCAACGAAATGGACTCAACACCGCATATTAAACGCCTAAGAATGTACCTGACTACTAAGTATCTTAAAACCTATGGATTGCTATGTCTCCAAAAGAGAATCAAGCATGTTTACAGGGGCATAAACGCAGCAGTGATAGGATTGGAGAGGTTCGGTGAGCAAATGAAGACCCTTTGAAGACATATTGTATGGTACCCATTACACGGGTCTCAACTCTCCAGGTTTAAGGTATTCTTCCTTCAGCTAAAACATGCATGTGGAACCCAGAGTATGATCAACCATGTGAACGGGAGACGTGTTCAAATATGTCTCAGTTTTCCTCCCCTGGTACTCGGGTGCAACATTCCAGACGCTTTACTAACACTCTCACCACTTGGAGAGTCAGCGCCTTTAACCTCCTGTTTGGCCCAGTTTGCAATTTCTGCGGAAGATGAACAGGAATAGCGAGAACCAATGAGAGACTAGCTGGAGGTGTCTGGACGGGCAAATTTAACTCTCATTTCCCACCAGGAAGAGGAAATACCCAAAGGCTCAGCGTGCCGTGCCAGAACCACATTAGGGCCTGAAGC
This sequence comes from Grampus griseus, assembly GCF_964374135.1. Classification (NCBI taxonomy): domain Eukaryota; kingdom Metazoa; phylum Chordata; class Mammalia; order Artiodactyla; family Delphinidae; genus Grampus; species Grampus griseus. The sequence goes on along the minus strand of NW_028133362.1, from coordinate 447,652 downwards.
CATCCTGTGGTGTTGCGGCCAGCTCAAAAGAAAGCGAGTTGAAGAAAGGAGCTCAGGGGCACTGTAATTCACAAACCTGCAGAGTTATCAATGACAGCTATCGTCCAAAAATATACTGAAGTAAGGCTGCCAAGAGGACTTGAAAGCGGGTCAGAATTGCAGGAAACCGATTTCAGGAGGTAGACTGGAATTGCATTGAAAGCATAGGAAAAGAGGCAGAACGTCCACAATGATGCACTTGGCCAAAAAGGGCGTATGCGTTTTTTCCTGAATATATTCGGGAAAAAACGCATACGCCCTTTTTGGCCAACCAAGCAAGCTTGCAAAGGAAATCTGCACTACAATGAAGTCTCACTTCCTCCCGGTCAAAAGGGCCATCTGAAAAAAGTGTAAAATCCAGAAAGGCAGGACAGGCCATGGAGAACTGGGAGCCTTGTTATGCTGATGGGTGGGATGTAAATTGCCAACAGACACTCGGGAGAAGTGTATGGTATTTCCTGAAACATCTAAAAAACAAAGCAACAGAGCCTAGGGCACTTCCACTTATGGTCCTATAGCTTAAGGAAATTAAAATCAAAAAGACACAGCCACCCCAAAGTTTGGGACCCCTCTGTTTACAAGAACCTCGTTTACCGTACAAGTTCAATATCACAGAAAGTGAAAAATGGATAAAGAACTTGTGGTACTTACGTACAATGCAGTATCACTCAGCAATGAAATCTATGTCATCAGGCCCGTAGCAGCATAATGAGTGGATTCAGGTACGATGATTCTAACTGAAATAAGTCACACAGAAAAAGAAACATCATAAGATATCAGTAATACACGGAATGTAAACTTGGCTACACAGGAACTGAATTCCAAAACAGAACAGGGTCTCAAATTTAGAAAACCAACTTATGCTTGCTTAAGGGGAAAGGTGAGTTGGGGTGCTGCATAAAACCAGAGATTGAAATGAGCACAGATAAAGTTCCTTAAGCCAAATATGGAATAGACAAGAGCTACTCCTTGCTCAATGAAATGGACTCAACACCCCATATTAAATGCATAAGAATGTACCTGACTAGTAAGTATCTTAAAACCTATGGATTGCTATGTCTCCAAAAGAGAATCAAGCGTGTGTACAGGGGCATAAACGCAGCAGTGATAGGATTGGAGAGGTTCGGTGAGCAAATGAAGACCCTTTGAAGTCATATTGCATGGTACCCATTACACGGGTCTCAACTTTCCAGGTTTAAGGTATTCTTCCTTCAGCTAAAACATGCATGTGGAACCCAGAGTATGATCAACCGTGTGAACGGGAGACGTGTTCAAATATGTCTCAGTTTTCCTCACCTGGTACTCGGGTGCAACATTCCAGACGCTTTACTAACACTCTCCCCACTTGGAGAGTCAGCGCCTTTAACCTCCTGTTTGGCCCAGTTTGCAATTTCTGCGGAAGATGAACAGGACTAGCGAGAACCAATGAGAGACTAGCTGGAGGTGTCTGGACGGGCAAATTTAACTCTCATTTCCCACCAGGAAGAGGAAATACCCAAAGGCTCAGCGTGCCGTGCCAGAACCACATTAGGGCCTGAAGCCATCCTGTGGTGTTGCGGCCAGCTCAAAAGAAAGCGAGTTGAAGAAAGGAGCTCAGGGGCACTGTAATTCACAAACCTGCAGAGTTATCAATGACAGCTATCGTCCAAAAATATACTGAAGTAAGGCTCCCAAGAGGACTTGGAAGCGCGGCAGAATTGCAGGAAATCGATTTCAGGAGGTAGACTGGAATTGCATTGAAAGCATAGGAAAAGAGGCAGAACGTCCACAATGATGCACTTGGCCAAAAAGTGCGTATGCGTTTTTTCCTGATTATATTCAGGAAAAAACGCATACGCCCTTTTTGGCCAACCAAGCAAGCTTGCAAAGGAAATCTGCACTACAATGAAGTCTCACTTCCTCCCGGTCAAAAGGGCCATCTGAAAAAAGTGTAAAATCCAGAAAGGCAGGACAGGCCATGGAGAACTGGGAGCCTTGTTATGCTGATGGGCGGGATGTAAATTGCCAACAGACACTCGGGAGAAGTGTATGGTGTTTCCTGAAACATCTAAAAAACAAAGCAACAGAGCCTAGGGCACTTCCACTTATGGTCCTATAGCTTAGGGAAATTAAAATCAAAAAGACACAGCCACCCCAAAGTTTAGAACGGCTCTCTTTACAAGAACCTCATTTACAGTACAAGTTCAACATCGCAGAAAGTGAAAAATGGATAAAGAAGTTGTGGTATTTACTTACAAAGCAATATCACTCAGCAATGAAATCTATGTCATCAGGCCCTTAGTAGCACAATGAGTGGATTCAGGTACGATGATTCTAACTGAAATAAGTCACACAGAAAAAGAAACATCATAAGATATCACTAATACACGGAATGTAAACTTGGCTACACAGGAACTAAATTCCAAAACAGAAGAGGGTCTCAAATTTAGAAAAACAACTTATGCTTGCTTAAGGGGAAAGGTGAGTTGGGGTGCTGCATAAAACCAGAGATTGAAATGAGCACAGATAAAGTTCCTTAAGCCAAATATGGAATAGACAAGAGCTACTCCTTGCTCAACGAAATGGACTCAACACCGCATATTAAACGCCTAAGAATGTACCTGACTACTAAGTATCTTAAAACCTATGGATTGCTATGTCTCCAAAAGAGAATCAAGCGTGTTTACAGGGTCATAAACGCAGCAGTGATAGGATTGGAGAGGTTCGGTGAGCAAATGAAGTCCCTTTGAAGACATATTGTATGGTACCCATTACACGGGTCTCAACTCTCCAGGTTTAAGGTATTCTTCCTTCAGCTAAAACATGCATGTGGAACCCAGAGTATGATCAACCGTGTGAACGGGAGACGTGTTCAAATATGTCTCAGTTTTCCTCCCCTGGTACTCGGGTGCAACATTCCAGACGCTTTACTAACACTCTCCCGACTTGGAGAGTCAGTCCCTTTAACCTCCTGTTTGGCCCAGTTTGCAATTTCTGCGGAAGATGAACAGGAATAGCGAGAACAAATGAGAGACTAGCTGGAGGTGTCTGGACGGGCAAATTTAACTCTCATTTCCCACCAGGAAGAGGAATTAACCAAAGGTTCAACGTGCCGTGCCGGAACCAGATTAGGGCCTGAAGCCATCCTGCGGTGTTGCGGCCAGCTCACAAGAAAGCGAGTTGAAGAAAGGAGCTCAGGGTCACTGTAATTCACAAACCTGCAGAGTTATAAATGACAGCTATCGTCCAAAAATATACTGAAGTAAGGCTGCCAAGAGGACTTGAAAGCGGGTCAGAATTGCAGGAAACCGATTTCAGGAGGTAGACTGGAATTGCATTGAAAGCATAGGAAAAGAGGCAGAACGTCCACAATGATGCACTTGGCCAAAAAGGGCGTATGCGTTTTTTCCTGAATATATTCGGGAAAAAACGCATACGCCCTTTTTGGCCAACCAAGCAAGCTTGCAAAGGAAATCTGCACTACAATGAAGTCTCACTTCCTCCCGGTCAAAAGGGCCATCTGAAAAAAGTGTAAAATCCAGAAAGGCAGGACAGGCCATGGAGAACTGGGAGCCTTGTTATGCTGATGGGTGGGATGTAAATTGCCAACAGACACTCGGGAGAAGTGTATGGTATTTCCTGAAACATCTAAAAAACAAAGCAACAGAGCCTAGGGCACTTCCACTTATGGTCCTATAGCTTAAGGAAATTAAAATCAAAAAGACACAGCCACCCCAAAGTTTGGGACCCCTCTGTTTACAAGAACCTCGTTTACCGTACAAGTTCAATATCACAGAAAGTGAAAAATGGATAAAGAACTTGTGGTACTTACGTACAATGCAGTATCACTCAGCAATGAAATCTATGTCATCAGGCCCGTAGCAGCATAATGAGTGGATTCAGGTACGATGATTCTAACTGAAATAAGTCACACAGAAAAAGAAACATCATAAGATATCAGTAATACACGGAATGTAAACTTGGCTACACAGGAACTGAATTCCAAAACAGAACAGGGTCTCAAATTTAGAAAACCAACTTATGCTTGCTTAAGGGTAAAGGTGAGTTGGGGTGCTGCATAAAACCAGAGATTGAAATGAGCACAGATAAAGTTCCTTAAGCCAAATATGGAATAGACAAGAGCTACTCCTTGCTCAATGAAATGGACTCAACACACCATATTAAACGCCTAAGAATGTACCTGACTAGTAAGTATCTTAAAACCTATGGATTGCTATGTCTCCAAAAGAGAATCAAGCGTGTGTACAGGGGCATAAACGCAGCAGTGATAGGATTGGAGAGGTTCGGTGAGCAAATGAAGACCCTTTGAAGTCATATTGCATGGTACCCATTACACGGGTCTCAACTTTCCAGGTTTAAGGTATTCTTCCTTCAGCTAAAACATGCATGTGGAACCCAGAGTATGATCAACCGTGTGAACGGGAGACGTGTTCAAATATGTCTCAGTTTTCCTCACCTGGTACTCGGGTGCAACATTCCAGACGCTTTACTAACACTCTCCCCACTTGGAGAGTCAGCGCCTTTAACCTCCTGTTTGGCCCAGTTTGCAATTTCTGCGGAAGATGAACAGGACTAGCGAGAACCAATGAGAGACTAGCTGGAGGTGTCTGGACGGGCAAATTTAACTCTCATTTCCCACCAGGAAGAGGAAATAACCAAAGGCTCAGCGTGCCGTGCCAGAACCACATTAGGGCCTGAAGCCATCCTGCGGTGTTGCGGCCACCTCAAAAGAAAGCGAGTTGAAGAAAGGAGCTCAGGGGCACTGTAATTCACAAACCTGCAGAGTTATAAATGACAGCTATCGTCCAAAAATATACTGAAGTAAGGCTGCCAAGAGGACTTGAAAGCGGGGCAGAATTGCAGGAAACCGATTTCAGGAGGTAGACTGGAATTGCATTGAAAGCATAGGAAAAGAGGCAGAACGTCCACAATGATGCACTTGGCCAAAAAGGGCGTATGCGTTTTTTCCTGAATATATTCAGGAAAAAACGCATACGCCCTTTTTGGCCAACCAAGCAAGCTTGCAAAGGAAATCTGCACTACAATGAAGTCTCACTTCCCCCCAGTCAAAAGGGCCATCTGAAAAAAGTGTAAAATCCAGAAAGGCAGGACAGGCCATGGAGAACTGGGAGCCTTGTTATGCTGATGGGCGGGATGTAAATTGCCAACAGACACTCGGGAGAAGTGTATGGTGTTTCCTGAAACATCTAAAAAACAAAGCAACAGAGCCTAGGGCACTTCCACTTATGGTCCTATAGCTTAGGGAAATTAAAATCAAAAAGACACAGCCACCTCAAAGTTTGGAACGGCTCTGTTTACAAGAACCTCGTTTACAATACAAGTTCAACACCGCAGAAAGTGAAAAATGGATAAAGAAGTTGTGGTATTTACTTACAAAGCAATATCACTCAGCAATGAAATCTATGTCATCAGGCCCTTAGCAGCACAATGAGTGGATTCAGGTATGATGATTCTAACTGAAATAAGTCACACAGAAAAAGAAACATCATAAGATATCAGTAATACACGGAATGTAAACTTGGCTACACAGGAACTGAATTCCAAAACAGAACAGGGTCTCAAATTTAGAAAACCAACTTATGCTTGTTTAAGGGGAAAGGTGAGTTGGGGTGCTGCATAAAACCAGAGATTGAAATGAGCACAGATAAAGTTCCTTAAGCCAAATATGGAATAGACAAGAGCTACTCCTTGCTCAACGAAATGGACTCAACACCCCATATTAAACGCCTAAGAATGTACCTGACTAGTAAGTATCTTAAAACCTATGGATTGCTATGTCTCCAAAAGAGAATCAAGCATGTGTACAGGGGCATAAACGCAGCAGTGATAGGATTGGAGAGGTTCGGTGAGCAAATGAAGACCCTTTGAAGACATATTGTATGGTACCCATTACACGGGTCTCAACTCTCCAGGTTTAAGGTATTCTTCCTTCAGCTAAAACATGCATGTGGAACCCAGAGTATGATCAACCATGTGAACGGGAGACGTGTTCAAATATGTCTCAGTTTTCCTCCCCTGGTACTCGGGTGCAACATTCCAGACCCTTTACTAACACTCTCACCACTTGGAGAGTCAGCGCCTTTAACCTCCTCTTTGGCCCAGTTTGCAATTTCTGCGGAAGATGAACAGGAATAGCGAGAACCAATGAGAGACTAGCTGGAGGTGTCTGGACGGGCAAATTTAACTCTCATTTCCCACCAGGAAGAGGAAATACCCAAAGGCTCAGCGTGCCGTGCCAGAACCACATTAGGGCCTGAAGCCATCCTGTGGTGTTGCGGCCAGCTCAAAAGAAAGCGAGTTGAAGAAAGGAGCTCAGGGTCACTGTAATTCACAAACCTGCAGAGTTATAAATGACAGCTATCGTCCAAAAATATACTGAAGTAAGGCTGCCAAGAGGACTTGAAAGCGGGTCAGAATTGCAGGAAACCGATTTCAGGAGGTAGACTGGAATTGCATTGAAAGCATAGGAAAAGAGGCAGAACGTCCACAATGATGCACTTGGCCAAAAAGGGCGTATGCGTTTTTTCCTGAATATATTCGGGAAAAAACGCATACGCCCTTTTTGGCCAACCAAGCAAGCTTGCAAAGGAAATCTGCACTACAATGAAGTCTCACTTCCTCCCGGTCAAAAGGGCCATCTGAAAAAAGTGTAAAATCCAGAAAGGCAGGACAGGCCATGGAGAACTGGGAGCCTTGTTATGCTGATGGGCGGGATGTAAATTGCCAACAGACACTCGGGAGAAGTGTATGGTATTTCCTGAAACATCTAAAAAACAAAGCAACAGAGCCTAGGGCACTTCCACTTATGGTCCTATAGCTTAAGGAAATTAAAATCAAAAAGACACAGCCACCCCAAAGTTTGGGACCCCTCTGTTTACAAGAACCTCGTTTACCGTACAAGTTCAATATCACAGAAAGTGAAAAATGGATAAAGAACTTGTGGTACTTACGTACAATGCAGTATCACTCAGCAATGAAATCTATGTCATCAGGCCCGTAGCAGCATAATGAGTGGATTCAGGTACGATGATTCTAACTGAAATAAGTCACACAGAAAAAGAAACATCATAAGATATCAGTAATACACGGAATGTAAACTTGGCTACACAGGAACTGAATTCCAAAACAGAACAGGGTCTCAAATTTAGAAAACCAACTTATGCTTGCTTAAGGGGAAAGGTGAGTTGGGGTGCTGCATAAAACCAGAGATTGAAATGAGCACAGATAAAGTTCCTTAAGCCAAATATGGAATAGACAAGAGCTACTCCTTGCTCAATGAAATGGACTCAACACACCATATTAAACGCCTAAGAATGTACCTGACTAGTAAGTATCTTAAAACCTATGGATTGCTATGTCTCCAAAAGAGAATCAAGCGTGTGTACAGGGGCATAAACGCAGCAGTGATAGGATTGGAGAGGTTCGGTGAGCAAATGAAGACCCTTTGAAGTCATATTGCATGGTACCCATTACACGGGTCTCAACTTTCCAGGTTTAAGGTATTCTTCCTTCAGCTAAAACATGCATGTGGAACCCAGAGTATGATCAACCGTGTGAACGGGAGACGTGTTCAAATATGTCTCAGTTTTCCTCACCTGGTACTCGGGTGCAACATTCCAGACGCTTTACTAACACTCTCCCCACTTGGAGAGTCAGCGCCTTTAACCTCCTGTTTGGCCCAGTTTGCAATTTCTGCGGAAGATGAACAGGAATAGCGAGAACCAATGAGAGACTAGCTGGAGGTGTCTGGACGGGCAAATTTAACTCTCATTTCCCACCAGGAAGAGGAAATACCCAAAGGCTCAGCGTGCCGTGCCAGAACCACATTAGGGCCTGAAGCCATCCTGTGGTGTTGCGGCCAGCTCAAAAGAAAGCGAGTTGAAGAAAGGAGCTCAGGGGCACTGTAATTCACAAACCTGCAGAGTTATCAATGACAGCTATCGTCCAAAAATATACTGAAGTAAGGCTCCCAAGAGGACTTGGAAGCGCGGCAGAATTGCAGGAAATCGATTTCAGGAGGTAGACTGGAATTGCATTGAAAGCATAGGAAAAGAGGCAGAACGTCCACAATGATGCACTTGGCCAAAAAGTGCGTATGCGTTTTTTCCTGATTATATTCAGGAAAACACGCATACGCCCTTTTTGGCCAACCAAGCAAGCTTGCAAAGGAAATCTGCACTACAATGAAGTCTCACTTCCTCCCGGTCAAAAGGGCCATCTGAAAAAAGTGTAAAATCCAGAAAGGCAGGACAGGCCATGGAGAACTGGGAGCCTTGTTATGCTGATGGGCGGGATGTAAATTGCCAACAGACACTCGGGAGAAGTGTATGGTGTTTCCTGAAACATCTAAAAAACAAAGCAACAGAGCCTAGGGCACTTCCACTTATGGTCCTATAGCTTAGGGAAATTAAAATCAAAAAGACACAGCCACCCCAAAGTTTAGAACGGCTCTCTTTACAAGAACCTCGTTTACAGTACAAGTTCAACATCGCAGAAAGTGAAAAATGGATAAAGAAGTTGTGGTATTTACTTACAAAGCAATATCACTCAGCAATGAAATCTATGTCATCAGGCCCTTAGTAGCACAATGAGTGGATTCAGGTACGATGATTCTAACTGAAATAAGTCACACAGAAAAAGAAACATCATAAGATATCACTAATACACGGAATGTAAACTTGGCTACACAGGAACTAAATTCCAAAACAGAAGAGGGTCTCAAATTTAGAAAACCAACTTATGCTTGCTTAAGGGGAAAGGTGAGTTGGGGTGCTGCATAAAACCAGAGAATGAAATGAGCACAGATAAAGTTCCTTAAGCCAAATATGGAATAGACAAGAGCTACTCCTTGCTCAACGAAATGGACTCAACACCGCATATTAAACGCCTAAGAATGTACCTGACTACTAAGTATCTTAAAACCTATGGATTGCTATGTCTCCAAAAGAGAATCAAGCGTGTTTACAGGGTCATAAACGCAGCAGTGATAGGATTGGAGAGGTTCGGTGAGCAAATGAAGTCCCTTTGAAGACATATTGTATGGTACCCATTACACGGGTCTCAACTCTCCAGGTTTAAGGTATTCTTCCTTCAGCTAAAACATGCATGTGGAACCCAGAGTATGATCAACCGTGTGAACGGGAGACGTGTTCAAATATGTCTCAGTTTTCCTCCCCTGGTACTCGGGTGCAACATTCCAGACGCTTTACTAACACTCTCCCGACTTGGAGAGTCAGTCCCTTTAACCTCCTGTTTGGCCCAGTTTGCAATTTCTGCGGAAGATGAACAGGAATAGCGAGAACAAATGAGAGACTAGCTGGAGGTGTCTGGACGGGCAAATTTAACTCTCATTTCCCACCAGGAAGAGGAATTAACCAAAGGTTCAACGTGCCGTGCCGGAACCAGATTAGGGCCTGAAGCCATCCTGCGGTGTTGCGGCCAGCTCACAAGAAAGCGAGTTGAAGAAAGGAGCTCAGGGTCACTGTAATTCACAAACCTGCAGAGTTATAAATGACAGCTATCGTCCAAAAATATACTGAAGTAAGGCTGCCAAGAGGACTTGAAAGCGGGTCAGAATTGCAGGAAACCGATTTCAGGAGGTAGACTGGAATTGCATTGAAAGCATAGGAAAAGAGGCAGAACGTCCACAATGATGCACTTGGCCAAAAAGGGCGTATGCGTTTTTTCCTGAATATATTCGGGAAAAAACGCATACGCCCTTTTTGGCCAACCAAGCAAGCTTGCAAAGGAAATCTGCACTACAATGAAGTCTCACTTCCTCCCGGTCAAAAGGGCCATCTGAAAAAAGTGTAAAATCCAGAAAGGCAGGACAGGCCATGGAGAACTGGGAGCCTTGTTATGCTGATGGGCGGGATGTAAATTGCCAACAGACACTCGGGAGAAGTGTATGGTATTTCCTGAAACATCTAAAAAACAAAGCAACAGAGCCTAGGGCACTTCCACTTATGGTCCTATAGCTTAAGGAAATTAAAATCAAAAAGACACAGCCACCCCAAAGTTTGGGACCCCTCTGTTTACAAGAACCTCGTTTACCGTACAAGTTCAATATCACAGAAAGTGAAAAATGGATAAAGAACTTGTGGTACTTACGTACAATGCAGTATCACTCAGCAATGAAATCTATGTCATCAGGCCCGTAGCAGCATAATGAGTGGATTCAGGTACGATGATTCTAACTGAAATAAGTCACACAGAAAAAGAAACATCATAAGATATCAGTAATACACGGAATGTAAACTTGGCTACACAGGAACTGAATTCCAAAACAGAACAGGGTCTCAAATTTAGAAAACCAACTTATGCTTGCTTAAGGGTAAAGGTGAGTTGGGGTGCTGCATAAAACCAGAGATTGAAATGAGCACAGATAAAGTTCCTTAAGCCAAATATGGAATAGACAAGAGCTACTCCTTGCTCAATGAAATGGACTCAACACCGCACATTAAATGCCTAAGAATGTACCTGACTAGTAAGTATCTTAAAACCTATGGATTGCTATGTCTCCAAAAGAGAATCAAGCGTGTGTACAGGGGCATAAACGCAGCAGTGATAGGATTGGAGAGGTTCGGTGAGCAAATGAAGACCCTTTGAAGTCATATTGCATGGTACCCATTACACGGGTCTCAACTTTCCAGGTTTACGGTATTCTTCCTTCAGCTAAAACATGCATGTGGAACCCAGAGTATGATCAACCATGTGAACGGGAGACGTGTTCAAATATGTCTCAGTTTTCCTCACCTGGTACTCGGGTGCAACATTCCAGACGCTTTACTAACACTCTCCCCACTTGGAGAGTCAGTGCCTTTAACCTCCTGTTTGGCCCAGTTTGCAATTTCTGCGGAAGATGAACAGGACTAGCGAGAACCAATGAGAGACTAGCTGGAGGTGTCTGGACGGGCAAATTTAACTCTCATTTCCCACCAGGAAGAGGAAATAACCAAAGGCTCAGCGTGCCGTGCCAGAACCACATTAGGGCCTGAAGCCATCCTGCGGTGTTGCGGCCAGCTCAAAAGAAAGCGAGTTGAAGAAAGGAGCTCAGGGGCACTGTAATTCACAAACCTGCAGAGTTATAAATGACAGCTATCGTCCAAAAATATACTGAAGTAAGGCTGCCAAGAGGACTTGAAAGCGGGGCAGAATTGCAGGAAACCGATTTCAGGAGGTAGACTGGAATTGCATTGAAAGCATAGGAAAAGAGGCAGAACGTCCACAATGATGCACTTGGCCAAAAAGGGCGTATGCGTTTTTTCCTGATTATATTCAGGAAAAAACGCATACGCCCTTTTTGGCCAACCAAGCAAGCTTGCAAAGGAAATCTGCACTACAATGAAGTCTCACTTCCTCCCGGTCAAAAGGGCCATCTGAAAAAAGTGTAAAATCCAGAAAGGCAGGACAGGCCATGGAGAACTGGGAGCCTTGTTATGCTGATGGGCGGGATGTAAATTGCCAACAGACACTCGGGAGAAGTGTATGGTGTTTCCTGAAACATCTAAAAAACAAAGCAACAGAGCCTAGGGCACTTCCACTTATGGTCCTATAGCTTAGGGAAATTAAAATCAAAAAGACACAGCCACCCCAAAGTTTAGAACGGCTCTCTTTACAAGAACCTCGTTTACAGTACAAGTTCAACATCGCAGAAAGTGAAAAATGGATAAAGAAGTTGTGGTATTTACTTACAAAGCAATATCACTCAGCAATGAAATCTATGTCATCAGGCCCTTAGTAGCACAATGAGTGGATTCAGGTACGATGATTCTAACTGAAATAAGTCACACAGAAAAAGAAACATCATAAGATATCACTAATACACGGAATGTAAACTTGGCTACACAGGAACTAAATTCCAAAACAGAAGAGGGTCTCAAATTTAGAAAACCAACTTATGCTTGCTTAAGGGGAAAGGTGAGTTGGGGTGCTGCATAAAACCAGAGATTGAAATGAGCACAGATAAAGTTCCTTAAGCCAAATATGGAATAGACAAGAGCTACTCCTTGCTCAACGAAATGGACTCAACACCGCATATTAAACGCCTAAGGATGTACCTGACTACTAAGTATCTTAAAACCTATGGATTGCTATGTCTCCAAAAGAGAATCAAGCGTGTTTACAGGGTCATAAACGCAGCAGTGATAAGATTGGAGAGGTTCGGTGAGCAAATGAAGTCCCTTTGAAGACATATTGTATGGTACCCATTACACGGGTCTCAACTCTCCAGGTTTAAGGTATTCTTCCTTCAGCTAAAACATGCATGTGGAACCCAGAGTATGATCAACAGTGTGAACGGGAGACGTGTTCAAATATGTCTCAGTTTTCCTCCCCTGGTACTCGGGTGCAACATTCCAGACGCTTTACTAACACTCTCCCGACTTGGAGAGTCAGTCCCTTTAACCTTCTGTTTGGCCCAGTTTGCAATTTCTGCGGAAGATGAACAGGAATAGCGAGAACAAATGAGAGACTAGCTGGAGGTGTCTGGACGGGCAAATTTAACTCTCATTTCCCACCAGGAAGAGGAATTAACCAAAGGTTCAACGTGCCGTGCCGGAACCAGATTAGGGCCTGAAGCCATCCTGCGGTGTTGCGGCCAGCTCACAAGAAAGCGAGTTGAAGAAAGGAGCTCAGGGTCACTGTAATTCACAAACCTGCAGAGTTATAAATGACAGCTATCGTCCAAAAATATACTGAAGTAAGGCTGCCAAGAGGACTTGAAAGCGGGTCAGAATTGCAGGAAACCGATTTCAGGAGGTAGACTGGAATTACATTGAAAGCATAGGAAAAGAGGCAGAACGTCCACAATGATGCACTTGGCCAAAAAGGGCGTATGCGTTTTTTCCTGAATATATTCGGGAAAAAACGCATACGCCCTTTTTGGCCAACCAAGCAAGCTTGCAAAGGAAATCTGCACTACAATGAAGTCTCACTTCCTCCCGGTCAAAAGGGCCATCTGAAAAAAGTGTAAAATCCAGAAAGGCAGGACAGGCCATGGAGAACTGGGAGCCTTGTTATGCTGATGGGCGGGATGTAAATTGCCAACAGACACTCGGGAGAAGTGTATGGTATATCCTGAAACATCTAAAAAACAAAGCAACAGAGCCTAGGGCACTTCCACTTATGGTCCTATAGCTTAAGGAAATTAAAATCAAAAAGACACAGCCACCCCAAAGTTTGGGACCCCTCTGTTTACAAGAACCTCGTTTACCGTACAAGTTCAATATCACAGAAAGTGAAAAATGGATAAAGAACTTGTGGTACTTACGTACAATGCAGTATCACTCAGCAATGAAATCTATGTCATCAGGCCCGTAGCAGCATAATGAGTGGATTCAGGTACGATGATTCTAACTGAAATAAGTCACACAGAAAAAGAAACATCATAAGATATCAGTAATACATGGAATGTAAACTTGGCTACACAGGAACTGAATTCCAAAACAGAACAGGGTCTCAAATTTAGAAAACCAACTTATGCTTGCTTAAGGGTAAAGGTGAGTTGGGGTGCTGCATAAAACCAGAGATTGAAATGAGCACAGATAAAGTTCCTTAAGCCAAATATGGAATAGACAAGAGCTACTCCTTGCTCAATGAAATGGACTCAACACACCATATTAAACGCCTAAGAATGTACCTGACTAGTAAGTATCTTAAAACCTATGGATTGCTATGTCTCCAAAAGAGAATCAAGCGTGTGTACAGGGGCATAAACGCAGCAGTGATAGGATTGGAGAGGTTCGGTGAGCAAATGAAGACCCTTTGAAGTCATATTGCATGGTACCCATTACACGGGTCTCAACTTTCCAGGTTTAAGGTATTCTTCCTTCAGCTAAAACATGCATGTGGAACCCAGAGTATGATCAACCGTGTGAACGGGAGACGTGTTCAAATATGTCTCAGTTTTCCTCACCTGGTACTCGGGTGCAACATTCCAGACGCTTTACTAACACTCTCCCCACTTGGAGAGTCAGCGCCTTTAACCTCCTGTTTGGCCCAGTTTGCAATTTCTGCGGAAGATGAACAGGACTAGCGAGAACCAATGAGAGACTAGCTGGAGGTGTCTGGACGGGCAAATTTAACTCTCATTTCCCACCAGGAAGAGGAAATAACCAAAGGCTCAGCGTGCCGTGCCAGAACCACATTAGGGCCTGAAGCCATCCTGCGGAGTTGCGGCCAGCTCAAAAGAAAGCGAGTTGAAGAAAGGAGCTCAGGGGCACTGTAATTCACAAACCTGCAGAGTTATAAATGACAGCTATCGTCCAAAAATATACTGAAGTAAGGCTGCCAAGAGGACTTGAAAGCGGGGCAGAATTGCAGGAAACCGATTTCAGGAGGTAGACTGGAATTGCATTGAAAGCATAGGAAAAGAGGCAGAACGTCCACAATGATGCACTTGGCCAAAAAGGGTGTATGCGTTTTTTCCTGAATATATTCAGGAAAAAACGCATACGCCCTTTTTGGCCAACCAAGCAAGCTTGCAAAGGAAATCTGCACTACAATGAAGTCTCACTTCCCCCCGGTCAAAAGGGCCATCTGAAAAAAGTGTAAAATCCAGAAAGGCAGGACAGGCCATGGAGAACTGGGAGCCTTGTTATGCTGATGGGCGGGATGTAAATTGCCAACAGACACTCGGGAGAAGTGTATGGTGTTTCCTGAAACATCTAAAAAACAAAGCAACAGAGCCTAGGGCACTTCCACTTATGGTCCTATAGCTTAGGGAAATTAAAATCAAAAAGACACAGCCACCTCAAAGTTTGGAACGGCTCTGTTTACAAGAACCTCATTTACAGTACAAGTTCAACACCACAGAAAGTGAAAAATGGATAAAGAAGTTGTGGTATTTACTTACAAAGCAATATCACTCAGCAATGAAATCTATGTCATCAGGCCCTTAGCAGCACAATGAGTGGATTCAGGTATGATGATTCTAACTGAAATAAGTCACACAGAAAAAGAAACATCATAAGATATCAGTAATACACGGAATGTAAACTTGGCTACACAGGAACTGAATTCCAAAACAGAACAGGGTCTCAAATTTAGAAAACCAACTTATGCTTGTTTAAGGGGAAAGGTGAGTTGGGGTGCTGCATAAAACCAGAGATTGAAATGAGCACAGATAAAGTTCCTTAAGCCAAATATGGAATAGACAAGAGCTACTCCTTGCTCAACGAAATGGACTCAACACCCCATATTAAACGCCTAAGAATTTACCTGACTAGTAAGTATCTTAAAACCTATGGATTGCTATGTCTCCAAAAGAGAATCAAGCGTGTGTACAGGGGCATAAACGCAGCAGTGATAGGATTGGAGAGGTTCGGTGAGCAAATGAAGACCCTTTGAAGTCATATTGCATGGTACCCATTACACAGGTCTCAACTCTCCAGGTTTAAGTTATTCTTCCTTCAGCTAAAACATGCATGTGGAACCCAGAGTATGATCAACCGTGTGAACGGGAGACGTGTTCAAATATGTTTCAGGTTTCCTCCCCTGGTACTCGGGTGCAACATTCCAGACGCTTTACTAACACTCTCCACACTTGGAGAGTCAGCGCCTTTAACGTCCTGTTTGGCCCAGTTTGCAATTTCTGCGGAAGATGAACAGGAATAGGGAGAACCAATGAGAGACTAGCTGGAGGTGTCTGGACGGGCAAATTTAACTCTCATTTCCCACCAGGAAGAGGAAATAACCAAAGGCTGAGCGTGCCGTGCCGGAACCAGATTAGGGCCTGAAGCCATCCTGCGGTGTTGCGGCCAGCTCAAAAGAAAGCGAGTTGAAGAAAGGAGCTCAGGGGCACTGTAATTCACAAACCTGCAGAGTTATAAATGACAGCTATCGTCCAAAAATATACTGAAGTAAGGCTGCCAAGAGGACTTGAATGCGCGGCAGTATTGCAGGAAACCGATTTCAGGAGGTAGACTGGAATTACATTGAAAGCATAGGAAAAGAGGCAGAACGTCCACAATGATGCACTTGGCCAAAAAGGGCGTATGCATTTTTTCCTGAATATATTCAGGAAAAAACGCATACGCCCTTTTTGGCCAAGCAAGCAAACTTGCAAAGGAAATCTGCACTACAATGAAGTCTCACTTCCCCCAGGTCAAAAGGGCCATCTGAAAAAAGTGTAAAATCCAGAAAGGCAGGACAGGCCATGGAGAACTGGGAGCCTTGTTATGCTGATGGGCGGGATGTAAATTGCCAACAGACACTCGGGAGAAGTGTATGGTGTTTCCTGAAACATCTAAAAAACAAAGCAACAGAGCCTAGGGCACTTCCACTTATGGTCCTATAGCTTAGGGAAATTAAAATCAAAAAGACACAGCCACCCCAAAGTTTGGGACGCCTCTGTTTACAAGAACCTCGTTTACCATACAAGTTCAATATCACAGAAAGTGAAAAATGGATAAAGAACATGTGGTACTTACGTACAATGCAGTATCACTCAGCAATGAAATCTATGTCATCAGGCCCATAGCAGCATAATGAGTGGATTCAGGTACGATGATTCTAACTGAAATAAGTCACACAGAAAAAGAAACATCATAAGATATCACTAATACACGGAATGTAAACTTGGCTACACAGGAATTAAATTCCAAAACAGAAGAGGGTCTCAAATTTAGAAAACCAACTTATGCTTGCTTAAGGGGAAAGGTGAGTTGGGGTGCTGCATAAAACCAGAGATTGAAATGAGCACAGATAAAGTTCCTTAAGCC
This sequence comes from Grampus griseus, assembly GCF_964374135.1. NCBI lineage: Eukaryota > Metazoa > Chordata > Mammalia > Artiodactyla > Delphinidae > Grampus > Grampus griseus. The sequence goes on along the minus strand of NW_028133362.1, from coordinate 430,871 downwards.
AAATATGGAATAGACAAGAGCTACTCCTTGCTCAACGAAATGGACTCAACACCGCATATTAAACGCCTAAGAATGTACCTGACTACTAAGTATCTTAAAACCTATGGATTGCTATGTCTCCAAAAGAGAATCAAGCGTGTTTACAGGGGCATAAACGCAGCAGTGATAGGATTGGAGAGGTTCGGTGAGCAAATGAAGACCCTTTGAAGACATATTGTATGGTACCCATTACACGGGTCTCAACTCTCCAGGTTTAAGGTATTCTTCCTTCAGCTAAAACATGCATGTGGAACCCAGAGTATGATCAACCATGTGAACGGGAGACGTGTTCAAATATGTCTCAGTTTTCCTCCCCTGGTACTCGGGTGCAACATTCCAGACGCTTTACTAACACTCTCACCACTTGGAGAGTCAGCGCCTTTAACCTCCTGTTTGGCCCAGTTTGCAATTTCTGCGGAAGATGAACAGGAATAGCGAGAACCAATGAGAGACTAGCTGGAGGTGTCTGGACGGGCAAATTTAACTCTCATTTCCCACCAGGAAGAGGAAATACCCAAAGGCTCAGCGTGCCATGCCAGAACCACATTAGGGCCTGAAGCCCTCCTGTGGTGTTGCGGCCAGCTCAAAAGAAAGCGAGTTGAAGAAAGGAGCTCAGGGGCACTGTAATTCACAAACCTGCAGAGTTATCAATGACAGCTATCGTCCAAAAATATACTGAAGTAAGGCTCCCAAGAGGACTTGGAAGCGCGGCAGAATTGCAGGAAATCGATTTCAGGAGGTAGACTGGAATTGCATTGAAAGCATAGGAAAAGAGGCAGAACGTCCACTATGATGCACTTGGCCAAAAAGTGCGTATGCGTTTTTTCCTGATTATATTCAGGAAAAAACGCATACGCCCTTTTTGGCTAACCAAGCAAGCTTGCAAAGGAAATCTGCACTACAATGAAGTCTCACTTCCTCCCGGTCAAAAGGGCCATCTGAAAAAAGTGTAAAATCCAGAAAGGCAGGACAGGCCATGGAGAACTGGGAGCCTTGTTATGCTGATGGGCGGGACGTAAATTGCCAACAGACACTCGGGAGAAGTGTATGGTGTTTCCTGAAACATCTAAAAAACAAAGCAACAGAGCCTAGGGCACTTCCACTTATGGTCCTATAGCTTAGGGAAATTAAAATCAAAAAGACACAGCCACCTCAAAGTTTAGAACGGCTCTCTTTACAAGAACCTCGTTTACAGTACAAGTTCAACATTGCAGAAAGTGAAAAATGGATAAAGAAGTTGTGGTATTTACTTACAAAGCAATATCACTCAGCAATGAAATCTATGTCATCAGGCCCTTAGTAGCACAATGAGTGGATTCAGGTACGATGATTCTAACTGAAATAAGTCACACAGAAAAAGAAACATCATAAGATATCACTAATACACGGAATGTAAACTTGGCTACACAGGAACTAAATTCCAAAACAGAAGAGGGTCTCAAATTTAGAAAACCAACTTATGCTTGCTTAAGGGGAAAGGTGAGTTGGGGTGCTGCATAAAACCAGAGAATGAAATGAGCACAGATAAAGTTCCTTAAGCCAAATATGGAATAGACAAGAGCTACTCCTTGCTCAACGAAATGGACTCAACACCGCATATTAAACGCCTAAGAATGTACCTGACTACTAAGTATCTTAAAACCTATGGATTGCTATGTCTCCAAAAGAGAATCAAGCGTGTTTACAGGGTCATAAACGCAGCAGTGATAGGATTGGAGAGGTTCGGTGAGCAAATGAAGTCCCTTTGAAGACATATTGTATGGTACCCATTACACGGGTCTCAACTCTCCAGATTTAAGGTATTCTTCCTTCAGCTAAAACATGCATGTGGAACCCAGAGTATGATCAACCGTGTGAACGGGAGACGTGTTCAAATATGTCTCAGTTTTCCTCCCCTGGTACTCGGGTGCAACATTCCAGACGCTTTACTAACACTCTCCCAACTTGGAGAGTCAGTCCCTTTAACCTCCTGTTTGGCCCAGTTTGCAATTTCTGCGGAAGATGAACAGGAATAGCGAGAACAAATGAGAGACTAGCTGGAGGTGTCTGGACGGGCAAATTTAACTCTCATTTCCCACCAGGAAGAGGAATTAACCAAAGGCTCAACGTGCCGTGCCGGAACAAGATTAGGGCCTGACGCCATCCTGCGGTGTTGCGGCCAGCTCACAAGAAATTGAGTTGAAGAAAGGAGCTCAGGGGCACTGTAATTCACAAACCTGCAGAGTAATAAATGACAGCTATCGTCCAAAAATATACTGAAGTAAGGCTGCCAAGAGGACTTGAAAGCGGGGCAGAATTGCAAGAAACCGATTTCAGGAGGTAGACTGGAATTGCATTGAAAGCATAGGAAAAGAGGCAGAACGTCCACAATGATGCACTTGGCCAAAAAGGGCGTATGCGTTTTTTCCTGAATATATTCAGGAAAAAACGCATACGCCCTTTTTGGCCAACCAAGCAAGCTTGCAAAGGAAACCTGCACTACAATGAAGTCTCACTTCCCCCAGGTCAAAAGGGCCATCTGAAAAAAGTGTAAAATCCAGAAAGGCAGGACAGGCCATGGAGAACTGGGAGCCTTGTTATGCTGATGGGCGGGATGTAAATTGCCAACAGACACTCGGGAGAAGTGTATGGTGTTTCCTGAAACATCTAAAAAACAAAGCAACAGAGCCTAGGGCACTTCCACTTATGGTCCTATAGCTTAGGGAAATTAAAATCAAAAAGACACAGCCACCCCAAAGTTTGGGACGCCTCTGTTTACAAGAACCTCGTTTACCGTACAAGTTCAATATAACAGAAAGAGAAAAATGGATAAAGAACTTGTGGTACTTACGTACAATGCAGTATCACTCAGCAATGAAATCTATGTCATCAGGCCCGTAGCAGCATAATGAGTGGATTCAAGTACGATGATTCTAACTGAAATAAGTCACACAGAAAAAGAAACATCATAAGATATCACTAATACACGGAATGTAACCTTGGCTACACAAGAACTGAATTCCAAGACAGAACAGGGTCTCAAATGTAGAAAACCAACTTATGCTTGCTTAAGGGGAAAGGTGAGTTGGGGTGCTGCATAAAACCAGAGATTGAAATGAGCACAGATAAAGTTCCTTAAGCCAAATATGGAATAGACAAGAGCTACTCCTTGCTCAACGAAATGGACTCAACACCGCATATTAAACGCCTAAGAATGTACCTGACTACTAAGTATCTTAAAACCTATGGATTGCTATGTCTCCAAAAGAGAATCAAGCGTGTTTACAGGGGCATAAACGCAGCAGTGATAGGATTGGAGAGGTTCGGTGAGCAAATGAAGACCCTTTGAAGACATATTGTATGGTACCCATTACACGGGTCTCAACTCTCCAGGTTTAAGGTATTCTTCCTTCAGCTAAAACATGCATGTGGAACCCAGAGTATGATCAACCATGTGAACGGGAGACGTGTTCAAATATGTCTCAGTTTTCCTCCCCTGGTACTCGGGTGCAACATTCCAGACGCTTTACTAACACTCTCACCACTTGGAGAGTCAGCGCCTTTAACCTCCTGTTTGGCCCAGTTTGCAATTTCTGCGGAAGATGAACAGGAATAGCGAGAACCAATGAGAGACTAGCTGGAGGTGTCTGGACGGGCAAATTTAACTCTCATTTCCCACCAGGAAGAGGAAATACCCAAAGGCTCAGCGTGCCGTGCCAGAACCACATTAGGGCCTGAAGCCATCCTGTGGTGTTGCGGCCAGCTCAAAAGAAAGCGAGTTGAAGAAAGGAGCTCAGGGGCACTGTAATTCACAAACCTGCAGAGTTATCAATGACAGCTATCGTCCAAAAATATACTGAAGTAAGGCTCCCAAGAGGACTTGGAAGCGCGGCAGAATTGCAGGAAATCGATTTCAGGAGGTAGACTGGAATTGCATTGAAAGCATAGGAAAAGAGGCAGAACGTCCACAATGATGCACTTGGCCAAAAAGTGCGTATGCGTTTTTTCCTGATTATATTCAGGAAAAAACGCATACGCCCTTTTTGGCCAACCAAGCAAGCTTGCAAAGGAAATCTGCACTACAATGAAGTCTCACTTCCTCCCGGTCAAAAGGGCCATCTGAAAAAAGTGTAAAATCCAGAAAGGCAGGACAGGCCATGGAGAACTGGGAGCCTTGTTATGCTGATGGGCGGGATGTAAATTGCCAACAGACACTCGGGAGAAGTGTATGGTGTTTCCTGAAACATCTAAAAAACAAAGCAACAGAGCCTAGGGCACTTCCACTTATGGTCCTATAGCTTAGGGAAATTAAAATCAAAAAGACACAGCCACCCCAAAGTTTAGAACGGCTCTCTTTACAAGAACCTCGTTTACAGTACAAGTTCAACATCGCAGAAAGTGAAAAATGGATAAAGAAGTTGTGGTATTTACTTACAAAGCAATATCACTCAGCAATGAAATCTATGTCATCAGGCCCTTAGCAGCACAATGAGTGGATTCAGGTACGATGATTCTAACTGAAATAAGTCACACAGAAAAAGAAACATCATAAGATATCAGTAATACACGGAATGTAAACTTGGCTACACAGGAACTGAATTACAGAACAGAAGAGGGTCTCAAATTTAGAAAACCAACTTATGCTTGCTTAAGGGGAAAGGTGAGTTGGGGTGCTGCATAAAACCAGAGATTGAAATGAGCACAGATAAAGTTCCTTAAGCCAAATATGGAATAGACAAGAGCTACTCCTTGCTCAACGAAATGGACTCAACACCGCATATTAAACGCCTAAGAATGTACCTGACTACTAAGTATCTTAAAACCTATGGATTGCTATGTCTCCAAAAGAGAATCAAGCGTGTTTACAGGGTCATAAACGCAGCAGTGATAGGATTGGAGAGGTTCGGTGAGCAAATGAAGTCCCTTTGAAGACATATTGTATGGTACCCATTACACGGGTCTCAACTCTCCAGGTTTAAGGTATTCTTCCTTCAGCTAAAACATGCATGTGGAACCCAGAGTATGATCAACCGTGTGAACGGGAGACGTGTTCAAATATGTCTCAGTTTTCCTCCCCTGGTACTCGGGTGCAACATTCCAGACGCTTTACTAACACTCTCCCGACTTGGAGAGTCAGTCCCTTTAACCTCCTGTTTGGCCCAGTTTGCAATTTCTGCGGAAGATGAACAGGAATAGCGAGAACCAATGAGAGACTAGCTGGAGGTGTCTGGACGGGCAAATTTAACTCTCATTTCCCACCAGGAAGAGGAATTAACCAAAGGCTCAGCGTGCCGTGCCGGAACAAGGTTAGGGCCTGACGCCATCCTGCGGTGTTGCGGCCAGCTCACAAGAAATTGAGTTGAAGAAAGGAGCTCAGGGGCACTGTAATTCACAAACCTGCAGAGTAATAAATGACAGCTATCGTCCAAAAATATACTGAAGTAAGGCTGCCAAGAGGACTTGAAAGCGGGGCAGAATTGCAAGAAACCGATTTCAGGAGGTAGACTGGAATTGCATTGAAAGCATAGGAAAAGAGGCAGAACGTCCACAATGATGCACTTGGCCAAAAAGGGCGTATGCGTTTTTTCCTGAATATATTCAGGAAAAAACGCATACGCCCTTTTTGGCCAACCAAGCAAGCTTGCAAAGGAAACCTGCACTACAATGAAGTCTCACTTCCCCCAGGTCAAAAGGGCCATCTGAAAAAAGTGTAAAATCCAGAAAGGCAGGACAGGCCATGGAGAACTGGGAGCCTTGTTATGCTGATGGGCGGGATGTAAATTGCCAACAGACACTCGGGAGAAGTGTATGGTGTTTCCTGAAACATCTAAAAAACAAAGCAACAGAGCCTAGGGCACTTCCACTTATGGTCCTATAGCTTAGGGAAATTAAAATCAAAAAGACACAGCCACCCCAAAGTTTGGGACGCCTCTGTTTACAAGAACCTCGTTTACCGTACAAGTTCAATATAACAGAAAGAGAAAAATGGATAAAGAACTTGTGGTACTTACGTACAATGCAGTATCACTCAGCAATGAAATCTATGTCATCAGGCCCGTAGCAGCATAATGAGTGGATTCAAGTACGATGATTCTAACTGAAATAAGTCACACAGAAAAAGAAACATCATAAGATATCACTAATACACGGAATGTAACCTTGGCTACACAAGAACTGAATTCCAAGACAGAACAGGGTCTCAAATGTAGAAAACCAACTTATGCTTGCTTAAGGGGAAAGGTGAGTTGGGGTGCTGCATAAAACCAGAGATTGAAATGAGCACAGATAAAGTTCCTTAAGCCAAATATGGAATAGACAAGAGCTACTCCTTGCTCAACGAAATGGACTCAACACCGCATATTAAACGCCTAAGAATGTACCTGACTACTAAGTATCTTAAAACCTATGGATTGCTATGTCTCCAAAAGAGAATCAAGCGTGTTTACAGGGGCATAAACGCAGCAGTGATAGGATTGGAGAGGTTCGGTGAGCAAATGAAGACCCTTTGAAGACATATTGTATGGTACCCATTACACGGGTCTCAACTCTCCAGGTTTAAGGTATTCTTCCTTCAGCTAAAACATGCATGTGGAACCCAGAGTATGATCAACCATGTGAACGGGAGACGTGTTCAAATATGTCTCAGTTTTCCTCCCCTGGTACTCGGGTGCAACATTCCAGACGCTTTACTAACACTCTCACCACTTGGAGAGTCAGCGCCTTTAACCTCCTGTTTGGCCCAGTTTGCAATTTCTGCGGAAGATGAACAGGAATAGCGAGAACCAATGAGAGACTAGCTGGAGGTGTCTGGAAGGGCAAATTTAACTCTCATTTCCCACCAGGAAGAGGAAATACCCAAAGGCTCAGCGTGCCGTGCCAGAACCACATTAGGGCCTGAAGCCATCCTGTGGTGATGCGGCCAGCTCAAAAGAAAGCGAGTTGAAGAAAGGAGCTCAGGGGCACTGTAATTCACAAACCTGCAGAGTTATCAATGACAGCTATCGTCCAAAAATATACTGAAGTAAGGCTCCCAAGAGGACTTGGAAGCGCGGCAGAATTGCAGGAAATCGATTTCAGGAGGTAGACTGGAATTGCATTGAAAGCATAGGAAAAGAGGCAGAACGTCCACAATGATGCACTTGGCCAAAAAGTGCGTATGCGTTTTTTCCTGATTATATTCAGGAAAAAACGCATACGCCCTTTTTGGCCAACCAAGCAAGCTTGCAAAGGAAATCTGCACTACAATGAAGTCTCACTTCCTCCCGGTCAAAAGGGCCATCTGAAAAAAGTGTAAAATCCAGAAAGGCAGGACAGGCCATGGAGAACTGGGAGCCTTGTTATGCTGATGGGCGGGATGTAAATTGCCAACAGACACTCGGGAGAAGTGTATGGTGTTTCCTGAAACATCTAAAAAACAAAGCAACAGAGCCTAGGGCACTTCCACTTATGGTCCTATAGCTTAGGGAAATTAAAATCAAAAAGACACAGCCACCCCAAAGTTTAGAACGGCTCTCTTTACAAGAACCTCGTTTACAGTACAAGTTCAACATCGCAGAAAGTGAAAAATGGATAAAGAAGTTGTGGTATTTACTTACAAAGCAATATCACTCAGCAATGAAATCTATGTCATCAGGCCCTTAGTAGCACAATGAGTGGATTCAGGTACGATGATTCTAACTGAAATAAGTCACACAGAAAAAGAAACATCATAAGATATCACTAATACACGGAATGTAAACTTGGCTACACAGGAACTAAATTCCAAAACAGAAGAGGGTCTCAAATTTAGAAAACCAACTTATGCTTGCTTAAGGGGAAAGGTGAGTTGGGGTGCTGCATAAAACCAGAGATTGAAATGAGCACAGATAAAGTTCCTTAAGCCAAATATGGAATAGACAAGAGCTACTCCTTGCTCAACGAAATGGACTCAACACCGCATATTAAACGCCTAAGAATGTACCTGACTACTAAGTATCTTAAAACCTATGGATTGCTATGTCTCCAAAAGAGAATCAAGCGTGTTTACAGGGTCATAAACGCAGCAGTGATAGGATTGGAGAGGTTCGGTGAGCAAATGAAGTCCCTTTGAAGACATATTGTATGGTACCCATTACACGGGTCTCAACTCTCCAGGTTTAAGGTATTCTTCCTTCAGCTAAAACATGCATGTGGAACCCAGAGTATGATCAACCGTGTGAACGGGAGACGTGTTCAAATATGTCTCAGTTTTCCTCCCCTGGTACTCGGGTGCAACATTCCAGACGCTTTACTAACACTCTCCCGACTTGGAGAGTCAGTCCCTTTAACCTCCTGTTTGGCCCAGTGTGCAATTTCTGCGGAAGATGAACAGGAATAGCGAGAACCAATGAGAGACTAGCTGGAGGTGTCTGGACGGGCAAATTTAACTCTCATTTCCCACCAGGAAGAGGAATTAACCAAAGGCTCAACGTGCCGTGCCGGAACAAGATTAGGGCCTGACGCCATCCTGCGGTGTTGCGGCCAGCTCACAAGAAATTGAGTTGAAGAAAGGAGCTCAGGGGCACTGTAATTCACAAACCTGCAGAGTAATAAATGACAGCTATCGTCCAAAAATATACTGAAGTAAGGCTGCCAAGAGGACTTGAAAGCGGGGCAGAATTGCAAGAAACCGATTTCAGGAGGTAGACTGGAATTGCATTGAAAGCATAGGAAAAGAGGCAGAACGTCCACAATGATGCACTTGGCCAAAAAGGGCGTATGCGTTTTTTCCTGAATATATTCGGGAAAAAACGCATACGCCCTTTTTGGCCAACCAAGCAAGCTTGCAAAGGAAACCTGCACTACAATGAAGTCTCACTTCCCCCAGGTCAAAAGGGCCATCTGAAAAAAGTGTAAAATCCAGAAAGGCAGGACAGGCCATGGAGAACTGGGAGCCTTGTTATGCTGATGGGCGGGATGTAAATTGCCAACAGACACTCGGGAGAAGTGTATGGTGTTTCCTGAAACATCTAAAAAACAAAGCAACAGAGCCTAGGGCACTTCCACTTATGGTCCTATAGCTTAGGGAAATTAAAATCAAAAAGACACAGCCACCCCAAAGTTTGGGACGCCTCTGTTTACAAGAACCTCGTTTACCGTACAAGTTCAATATAACAGAAAGAGAAAAATGGATAAAGAACTTGTGGTACTTACGTACAATGCAGTATCACTCAGCAATGAAATCTATGTCATCAGGCCCGTAGCAGCATAATGAGTGGATTCAAGTACGATGATTCTAACTGAAATAAGTCACACAGAAAAAGAAACATCATAAGATATCACGAATACACGGAATGTAACCTTGGCTACACAAGAACTGAATTCCAAGACAGAACAGGGTCTCAAATGTAGAAAACCAACTTATGCTTGCTTAAGGGGAAAGGTGAGTTGGGGTGCTGCATAAAACCAGAGATTGAAATGAGCACAGATAAAGTTCCTTAAGCCAAATATGGAATAGACAAGAGCTACTCCTTGCTCAACGAAATGGACTCAACACCGCATATTAAACGCCTAAGAATGTACCTGACTACTAAGTATCTTAAAACCTATGGATTGCTATGTCTCCAAAAGAGAATCAAGCGTGTTTACAGGGGCATAAACGCAGCAGTGATAGGATTGGAGAGGTTCGGTGAGCAAATGAAGACCCTTTGAAGACATATTGTATGGTACCCATTACACGGGTCTCAACTCTCCAGGTTTAAGGTATTCTTCCTTCAGCTAAAACATGCATGTGGAACCCAGAGTATGATCAACCATGTGAACGGGAGACGTGTTCAAATATGTCTCAGTTTTCCTCCCCTGGTACTCGGGTGCAACATTCCAGACGCTTTACTAACACTCTCACCACTTGGAGAGTCAGCGCCTTTAACCTCCTGTTTGGCCCAGTTTGCAATTTCTGCGGAAGATGAACAGGAATAGCGAGAACCAATGAGAGACTAGCTGGAGGTGTCTGGACGGGCAAATTTAACTCTCATTTCCCACCAGGAAGAGGAAATACCCAAAGGCTCAGCGTGCCGTGCCAGAACCACATTAGGGCCTGAAGCCATCCTGCGGTGTTGCGGCCAGCTCAAAAGAAAGCGAGTTGAAGAAAGGAGCTCAGGGGCACTGTAATTCACAAACCTGCAGAGTTATCAATGACAGCTATCGTCCAAAAATATACTGAAGTAAGGCTCCCAAGAGGACTTGGAAGCGCGGCAGAATTGCAGGAAATCGATTTCAGGAGGTAGACTGGAATTGCATTGAAAGCATAGGAAAAGAGGCAGAACGTCCACAATGATGCACTTGGCCAAAAAGTGCGTATGCGTTTTTTCCTGATTATATTCAGGAAAAAACGCATACGCCCTTTTTGGCCAACCAAGCAAGCTTGCAAAGGAAATCTGCACTACAATGAAGTCTCACTTCCTCCCGGTCAAAAGGGCCATCTGAAAAAAGTGTAAAATCCAGAAAGGCAGGACAGGCCATGGAGAACTGGGAGCCTTGTTATGCTGATGGGCGTGATGTAAATTGCCAACAGACACTCGGGAGAAGTGTATGGTGTTTCCTGAAACATCTAAAAAACAAAGCAACAGAGCCTAGGGCACTTCCACTTATGGTCCTATAGCTTAGGGAAATTAAAATCAAAAAGACACAGCCACCCCAAAGTTTAGAACGGCTCTCTTTACAAGAACCTCGTTTACAGTACAAGTTCAACATCGCAGAAAGTGAAAAATGGATAAAGAAGTTGTGGTATTTACTTACAAAGCAATATCACTCAGCAATGAAATCTATGTCATCAGGCCCTTAGTAGCACAATGAGTGGATTCAGGTACGATGATTCTAACTGAAATAAGTCACACAGAAAAAGAAACATCATAAGATATCACTAATACACGGAATGTAAACTTGGCTACACAGGAACTAAATTCCAAAACAGAAGAGGGTCTCAAATTTAGAAAACCAACTTATGCTTGCTTAAGGGGAAAGGTGAGTTGGGGTGCTGCATAAAACCAGAGATTGAAATGAGCACAGATAAAGTTCCTTAAGCCAAATATGGAATAGACAAGAGCTACTCCTTGCTCAACGAAATGGACTCAACACCGCATATTAAACGCCTAAGAATGTACCTGACTACTAAGTATCTTAAAACCTATGGATTGCTATGTCTCCAAAAGAGAATCAAGCGTGTTTACAGGGTCATAAATGCAGCAGTGATAGGATTGGAGAGGTTCGGTGAGCAAATGAAGTCCCTTTGAAGACATATTGTATGGTACCCATTACACGGGTCTCAACTCTCCAGGTTTAAGGTATTCTTCCTTCAGCTAAAACATGCATGTGGAACCCAGAGTATGATCAACCGTGTGAACGGGAGACGTGTTCAAATATGTCTCAGTTTTCCTCCCCTGGTACTCGGGTGCAACATTCCAGATGCTTTACTAACACTCTCCCGACTTGGAGAGTCAGTCCCTTTAACCTCCTGTTTGGCCCAGTTTGCAATTTCTGCGGAAGATGAACAGGAATAGCGAGAACAAATGAGAGACTAGCTGGAGGTGTCTGGACGGGCAAATTTAACTCTCATTTCCCACCAGGAAGAGGAATTAACCAAAGGTTCAACGTGCCGTGCCGGAACCAGATTAGGGCCTGAAGCCATCCTGCGGTGTTGCGGCCAGCTCACAAGAAAGCGAGTTGAAGAAAGGAGCTCAGGGTCACTGTAATTCACAAACCTGCAGAGTTATAAATGACAGCTATCGTCCAAAAATATACTGAAGTAAGGCTGCCAAGAGGACTTGAAAGCGGGTCAGAATTGCAGGAAACCGATTTCAGGAGGTAGACTGGAATTGCATTGAAAGCATAGGAAAAGAGGCAGAACGTCCACAATGATGCACTTGGCCAAAAAGGGCGTATGCGTTTTTTCCTGAATATATTCGGGAAAAAACGCATACGCCCTTTTTGGCCAACCAAGCAAGCTTGCAAAGGAAATCTGCACTACAATGAAGTCTCACTTCCTCCCAGTCAAAAGGGCCATCTGAAAAAAGTGTAAAATCCAGAAAGGCAGGACAGGCCATGGAGAACTGGGAGCCTTGTTATGCTGATGGGCGGGATGTAAATTGCCAACAGACACTCGGGAGAAGTGTATGGTATTTCCTGAAACATCTAAAAAACAAAGCAACAGAGCCTAGGGCACTTCCACTTATGGTCCTATAGCTTAAGGAAATTAAAATCAAAAAGACACAGCCACCCCAAAGTTTGGGACCCCTCTGTTTACAAGAACCTCGTTTACCGTACAAGTTCAATATCACAGAAAGTGAAAAATGGATAAAGAACTTGTGGTACTTACGTACAATGCAGTATCACTCAGCAATGAAATCTATGTCATCAGGCCCGTAGCAGCATAATGAGTGGATTCAGGTACGATGATTCTAACTGAAATAAGTCACACAGAAAAAGAAACATCATAAGATATCAGTAATACACGGAATGTAAACTTGGCTACACAGGAACTGAATTCCAAAACAGAACAGGGTCTCAAATTTAGAAAACCAACTTATGCTTGCTTAAGGGTAAAGGTGAGTTGGGGTGCTGCATAAAACCAGAGATTGAAATGAGCACAGATAAAGTTCCTTAAGCCAAATATGGAATAGACAAGAGCTACTCCTTGCTCAATGAAATGGACTCAACACACCATATTAAACGCCTAAGAATGTACCTGACTAGTAAGTATCTTAAAACCTATGGATTGCTATGTCTCCAAAAGAGAATCAAGCGTGTGTACAGGGGCATAAACGCAGCAGTGATAGGATTGGAGAGGTTCGGTGAGCAAATGAAGACCCTTTGAAGTCATATTGCATGGTACCCATTACACGGGTCTCAACTTTCCAGGTTTAAGGTATTCTTCCTTCAGCTAAAACATGCATGTGGAACCCAGAGTATGATCAACCGTGTGAACGGGAGACGTGTTCAAATATGTCTCAGTTTTCCTCACCTGGTACTCGGGTGCAACATTCCAGACGCTTTACTAACACTCTCCCCACTTGGAGAGTCAGCGCCTTTAACCTCCTGTTTGGCCCAGTTTGCAATTTCTGCGGAAGATGAACAGGACTAGCGAGAACCAATGAGAGACTAGCTGGAGGTGTCTGGACGGGCAAATTTAACTCTCATTTCCCACCAGGAAGAGGAAATAACCAAAGGCTCAGCGTGCCGTGCCAGAACCACATTAGGGCCTGAAGCCATCCTGCGGTGTTGCGGCCAGCTCAAAAGAAAGCGAGTTGAAGAAAGGAGCTCAGGGGCACTGTAATTCACAAACCTGCAGAGTTATAAATGACAGCTATCGTCCAAAAATATACTGAAGTAAGGCTGCCAAGAGGACTTGAAAGCGGGGCAGAATTGCAGGAAACCGATTTCAGGAGGTAGACTGGAATTGCATTGAAAGCATAGGAAAAGAGGCAGAACGTCCACAATGATGCACTTGGCCAAAAAGGGCGTATGCGTTTTTTCCTGAATATATTCAGGAAAAAACGCATACGCCCTTTTTGGCCAACCAAGCAAGCTTGCAAAGGAAATCTGCACTACAATGAAGTCTCACTTCCCCCCGGTCAAAAGGGCCATCTGAAAAAAGTGTAAAATCCAGAAAGGCAGGACAGGCCATGGAGAACTGGGAGCCTTGTTATGCTGATGGGCGGGATGTAAATTGCCAACAGACACTCGGGAGAAGTGTATGGTGTTTCCTGAAACATCTAAAAAACAAAGCAACAGAGCCTAGGGCACTTCCACTTATGGTCCTATAGCTTAGGGAAATTAAAATCAAAAAGACACAGCCACCTCAAAGTTTGGAACGGCTCTGTTTACAAGAACCTCATTTACAGTACAAGTTCAACACCGCAGAAAGTGAAAAATGGATAAAGAAGTTGTGGTATTTACTTACAAAGCAATATCACTCAGCAATGAAATCTATGTCATCAGGCCCTTAGCAGCACAATGAGTGGATTCAGGTATGATGATTCTAACTGAAATAAGTCACACAGAAAAAGAAACATCATAAGATATCAGTAATACACGGAATGTAAACTTGGCTACACAGGAACTGAATTCCAAAACAGAACAGGGTCTCAAATTTAGAAAACCAACTTATGCTTGTTTAAGGGGAAAGGTGAGTTGGGGTGCTGCATAAAACCAGAGATTGAAATGAGCACAGATAAAGTTCCTTAAGCCAAATATGGAATAGACAAGAGCTACTCCTTGCTCAACGAAATGGACTCAACACCCCATATTAAACGCCTAAGAATGTACCTGACTAGTAAGTATCTTAAAACCTATGGATTGCTATGTCTCCAAAAGAGAATCAAGCGTGTGTACAGGGGCATAAACGCAGCAGTGATAGGATTGGAGAGGTTCGGTGAGCAAATGAAGACCCTTTGAAGTCATATTGCATGGTACCCATTACACAGGTCTCAACTCTCCAGGTTTAAGTTATTCTTCCTTCAGCTAAAACATGCATGTGGAACCCAGAGTATGATCAACCGTGTGAACGGGAGACGTGTTCAAATATGTTTCAGGTTTCCTCCCCTGGTACTCGGGTGCAACATGCCAGACGCTTTACTAACACTCTCCACACTTGGAGAGTCAGCGCCCTTAACGTCCTGTTTGGCCCAGTTTGCAATTTCTGCGGAAGATGAACAGGAATAGGGAGAACCAATGAGAGACTAGCTGGAGGTGTCTGGACGGGCAAATTTAACTCTCATTTCCCACCAGGAAGAGGAAATAACCAAAGGCTGAGCGTGCCGTGCCGGAACCAGATTAGGGCCTGAAGCCATCCTGCAGTGTTGCGGCCAGCTCAAAAGAAAGCGAGTTGAAGAAAGGAGCTCAGGGGCACTGTAATTCACAAACCTGCAGAGTTATAAATGACAGCTATCGTCCAAAAATATACTGAAGTAAGGCTGCCAAGAGGACTTGAAAGCGCGGCAGAATTGCAGGAAACCGATTTCAGGAGGTAGACTGGAATTACATTGAAAGCATAGGAAAAGAGGCAGAACGTCCACAATGATGCACTTGGCCAAAAAGGGCGTATGCATTTTTTCCTGAATATATTCAGGAAAAAACGCATACGCCCTTTTTGGCCAAGCAAGCAAACTTGCAAAGGAAATCTGCACTAAAATGAAGTCTCACTTCCCCCAGGTCAAAAGGGCCATCTGAAAAAAGTGTAAAATCCAGAAAGGCAGGACAGGCCATGGAGAACTGGGAGCCTTGTTATGCTGATGGGCGGGATGTAAATTGCCAACAGACACTCGGGAGAAGTGTATGGTGTTTCCTGAAACATCTAAAAAACAAAGCAACAGAGCCTAGGGCACTTCCACTTATGGTCCTATAGCTTAGGGAAATTAAAATCAAAAAGACACAGCCACCCCAAAGTTTGGGACGCCTCTGTTTACAAGAACCTCGTTTACCATACAAGTTCAATATCACAGAAAGTGAAAAATGGATAAAGAACATGTGGTACTTACGTACAATGCAGTATCACTCAGCAATGAAATCTATGTCATCAGGCCCATAGAAGCATAATGAGTGGATTCAGGTACGATGATTCTAACTGAAATAAGTCACACAGAAAAAGAAACATCATAAGATATCACTAATACACGGAATGTAAACTTGGCTACACAGGAACTAAATTCCAAAACAGAAGAGGGTCTCAAATTTAGAAAACCAACTTATGCTTGCTTAAGGGGAAAGGTGAGTTGGGGTGCTGCATAAAACCAGAGATTGAAATGAGCACAGATAAAGTTCCTTAAGCCAAATATGGAATAGACAAGAGCTACTCCTTGCTCAACGAAATGGACTCAACACCGCATATTAAACGCCTAAGAATGTACCTGACTACTAAGTATCTTAAAACCTATGGATTGCTATGTCTCCAAAAGAGAATCAAGCGTGTTTACAGGGGCATAAACGCAGCAGTGATAGGATTGGAGAGGTTCGGTGAGCAAATGAAGACCCTTTGAAGACATATTGTATGGTACCCATTACACGGGTCTCAACTCTCCAGGTTTAAGGTATTCTTCCTTCAGCTAAAACATGCATGTGGAACCCAGAGTATGATCAACCATGTGAACGGGAGACGTGTTCAAATATGTCTCAGTTTTCCTCCCCTGGTACTCGGGTGCAACATTCCAGACGCTTTACTAACACTCTCACCACTTGGAGAGTCAGCGCCTTTAACCTCCTGTTTGGCCCAGTTTGCAATTTCTGCGGAAGATGAACAGGAATAGCGAGAACCAATGAGAGACTAGCTGGAGGTGTCTGGACGGGCAAATTTAACTCTCATTTCCCACCAGGAAGAGGAAATACCCAAAGGCTCAGCGTGCCGTGCCAGAACCACATTAGGGCCTGAAGCCATCCTGTGGTGTTGCGGCCAGCTCAAAAGAAAGCGAGTTGAAGAAAGGAGCTCAGGGGCACTGTAATTCACAAACCTGCAGAGTTATCAATGACAGCTATCGTCCAAAAATATACTGAAGTAAGGCTCCCAAGAGAACTTGGAAGCGCGGCAGAATTGCAGGAAATCGATTTCAGGAGGTAGACTGGAATTGCATTGAAAGCATAGGAAAAGAGGCAGAACGTCCACAATGATGCACTTGGCCAAAAAGTGCGTATGCGTTTTTTCCTGATTATATTCAGGAAAAAACGCATACGCCCTTTTTGGCTAACCAAGCAAGCTTGCAAAGGAAATCTGCACTACAATGAAGTCTCACTTCCTCCCGGTCAAAAGGGCCATCTGAAAAAAGTGTAAAATCCAGAAAGGCAGGACAGGCCATGGAGAACTGGGAGCCTTGTTATGCTGATGGGCGGGATGTAAATTGCCAACAGACACTCGGGAGAAGTGTATGGTGTTTCCTGAAACATCTAAAAAACAAAGCAACAGAGCCTAGGGCACTTCCACTTATGGTCCTATAGCTTAGGGAAATTAAAATCAAAAAGACACAGCCACCTCAAAGTTTGGAACGGCTCTGTTTACAAGAACCTCATTTACAGTACAAGTTCAACACCGCAGAAAGTGAAAAATGGATAAAGAAGTTGTGGTATTTACTTACAAAGCAATATCACTCAGCAATGAAATCTATGTCATCAGGCCCTTAGCAGCACAATGAGTGGATTCAGGTATGATGATTCTAACTGAAATAAGTCACACAGAAAAAGAAACATCATAAGATATCAGTAATACACGGAATGTAAACTTGGCTACACAGGAACTGAATTCCAAAACAGAACAGGGTCTCAAATTTAGAAAACCAACTTATGCTTGTTTAAGGGGAAAGGTGAGTTGGGGTGCTGCATAAAACCAGAGATTGAAATGAGCACAGATAAAGTTCCTTAAGCCAAATATGGAATAGACAAGAGCTACTCCTTGCTCAACGAAATGGACTCAACACCGCATATTAAACGCCTAAGAATGTACCTGACTAGTAAGTATCTTAAAACCTATGGATTGCTATGTCTCCAAAAGAGAATCAAGCGTGTGTACAGGGGCATAAACGCAGCAGTGATAGGATTGGAGAGGTTCGGTGAGCAAATGAAGACCCTTTGAAGTCATATTGCATGGTACCCATTACACAGGTCTCAACTCTCCAGGTTTAAGTTATTCTTCCTTCAGCTAAAACATGCATGTGGAACCCAGAGTATGATCAACCGTGTGAACGGGAGACGTGTTCAAATATGTTTCAGGTTTCCTCCCCTGGTACTCGGGTGCAACATTCCAGACGCTTTACTAACACTCTCCACACTTGGAGAGTCAGCGCCCTTAACGTCCTGTTTGGCCCAGTTTGCAATTTCTGCGGAAGATGAACAGGAATAGGGAGAACCAATGAGAGACTAGCTGGAGGTGTCTGGACGGGCAAATTTAACTCTCATTTCCCACCAGGAAGAGGAAATAACCAAAGGCTGAGCGTGCCGTGCCGGAACCAGATTAGGGCCTGAAGCCATCCTGCGGTGTTGCGGCCAGCTCAAAAGAAAGCGAGTTGAAGAAAGGAGCTCAGGGGCACTGTAATTCACAAACCTGCAGAGTTATAAATGACAGCTATCGTCCAAAAATATACTGAAGTAAGGCTGCCAAGAGGACTTGAAAGCGCGGCAGAATTGCAGGAAACCGATTTCAGGAGGTAGACTGGAATTACATTGAAAGCATAGGAAAAGAGGCAGAACGTCCACAATGATGCACTTGGCCAAAAAGGGCGTATGCATTTTTTCCTGAATATATTCAGGAAAAAACGCATACGCCCTTTTTGGCCAAGCAAGCAAACTTGCAAAGGAAATCTGCACTACAATGAAGTCTCACTTCCCCCAGGTCAAAAGGGCCATCTGAAAAAAGTGTAAAATCCAGAAAGGCAGGACAGGCCATGGAGAACTGGGAGCCTTGTTATGCTGATGGGCGGGATGTAAATTGCCAACAGACACTCGGGAGAAGTGTATGGTGTTTCCTGAAACATCTAAAAAACAAAGCAACAGAGCCTAGGGCACTTCCACTTATGGTCCTATAGCTTAGGGAAATTAAAATCAAAAAGACACAGCCACCCCAAAGTTTGGGACGCCTCTGTTTACAAGAACCTCGTTTACCATACAAGTTCAATATCACAGAAAGTGAAAAATGGATAAAGAACATGTGGTACTTACGTACAATGCAGTATCACTCAGCAATGAAATCTATGTCATCAGGCCCATAGAAGCATAATGAGTGGATTCAGGTACGATGATTCTAACTGAAATAAGTCACACAGAAAAAGAAACATCATAAGATATCACTAATACACGGAATGTAAACTTGGCTACACAGGAACTAAATTCCAAAACAGAAGAGGGTCTCAAATTTAGAAAACCAACTTATGCTTGCTTAAGGGGAAAGGTGAGTTGGGGTGCTGCATAAAACCAGAGATTGAAATGAGCACAGATAAAGTTCCTTAAGCCAAATATGGAATAGACAAGAGCTACTCCTTGCTCAACGAAATGGACTCAACACCGCATATTAAACGCCTAAGAATGTACCTGACTACTAAGTATCTTAAAACCTATGGATTGCTATGTCTCCAAAAGAGAATCAAGCGTGTTTACAGGGGCATAAACGCAGCAGTGATAGGATTGGAGAGGTTCGGTGAGCAAATGAAGACCCTTTGAAGACATATTGTATGGTACCCATTACACGGGTCTCAACTCTCCAGGTTTAAGGTATTCTTCCTTCAGCTAAAACATGCATGTGGAACCCAGAGTATGATCAACCATGTGAACGGGAGACGTGTTCAAATATGTCTCAGTTTTCCTCCCCTGGTACTCGGGTGCAACATTCCAGACGCTTTACTAACACTCTCACCACTTGGAGAGTCAGCGCCTTTAACCTCCTGTTTGGCCCAGTTTGCAATTTCTGCGGAAGATGAACAGGAATAGCGAGAACCAATGAGAGACTAGCTGGAGGTGTCTGGACGGGCAAATTTAACTCTCATTTCCCACCAGGAAGAGGAAATACCCAAAGGCTCAGCGTGCCGTGCCAGAACCACATTAGGGCCTGAAGCCATCCTGTGGTGTTGCGGCCAGCTCAAAAGAAAGCGAGTTGAAGAAAGGAGCTCAGGGGCACTGTAATTCACAAACCTGCAGAGTTATCAATGACAGCTATCGTCCAAAAATATACTGAAGTAAGGCTCCCAAGAGGACTTGGAAGCGCGGCAGAATTGCAGGAAATCGATTTCAGGAGGTAGACTGGAATTGCATTGAAAGCATAGGAAAAGAGGCAGAACGTCCACAATGATGCACTTGGCCAAAAAGTGCGTATGCGTTTTTTCCTGATTATATTCAGGAAAAAACGCATACGCCCTTTTTGGCTAACCAAGCAAGCTTGCAAAGGAAATCTGCACTACAATGAAGTCTCACTTCCTCCCGGTCAAAAGGGCCATCTGAAAAAAGTGTAAAATCCAGAAAGGCAGGACAGGCCATGGAGAACTGGGAGCCTTGTTATGCTGATGGGCGGGATGTAAATTGCCAACAGACACTCGGGAGAAGTGTATGGTGTTTCCTGAAACATCTAAAAAACAAAGCAACAGAGCCTAGGGCACTTCCACTTATGGTCCTATAGCTTAGGGAAATTAAAATCAAAAAGACACAGCCACCTCAAAGTTTGGAACGGCTCTGTTTACAAGAACCTCATTTACAGTACAAGTTCAACACCGCAGAAAGTGAAAAATGGATAAAGAAGTTGTGGTATTTACTTACAAAGCAATATCACTCAGCAATGAAATCTATGTCATCAGGCCCTTAGCAGCACAATGAGTGGATTCAGGTATGATGATTCTAACTGAAATAAGTCACACAGAAAAAGAAACATCATAAGATATCAGTAATACACGGAATGTAAACTTGGCTACACAGGAACTGAATTCCAAAACAGAACAGGGTCTCAAATTTAGAAAACCAACTTATGCTTGTTTAAGGGGAAAGGTGAGTTGGGGTGCTGCATAAAACCAGAGATTGAAATGAGCACAGATAAAGTTCCTTAAGCCAAATATGGAATAGACAAGAGCTACTCCTTGCTCAACGAAATGGACTCAACACCCCATATTAAACGCCTAAGAATGTACCTGACTAGTAAGTATCTTAAAACCTATGGATTGCTATGTCTCCAAAAGAGAATCAAGCGTGTGTACAGGGGCATAAATGCAGCAGTGATAGGATTGGAGAGGTTCGGTGAGCAAATGAAGACCCTTTGAAGTCATATTGCATGGTACCCATTACACAGGTCTCAACTCTCCAGGTTTAAGTTATTCTTCCTTCAGCTAAAACATGCATGTGGAACCCAGAGTATGATCAACCGTGTGAACGGGAGACGTGTTCAAATATGTTTCAGGTTTCCTCCCCTGGTACTCGGGTGCAACATTCCAGACGCTTTACTAACACTCTCCACACTTGGAGAGTCAGCGCCTTTAACGTCCTGTTTGGCCCAGTTTGCAATTTCTGCGGAAGATGAACAGGAATAGGGAGAACCAATGAGAGACTAGCTGGAGGTGTCTGGACGGGCAAATTTAACTCTCATTTCCCACCAGGAAGAGGAAATAACCAAAGGCTGAGCGTGCCGTGCCGGAACCAGATTAGGGCCTGAAGCCATCCTGCGGTGTTGCGGCCAGCTCAAAAGAAAGCGAGTTGAAGAAAGGAGCTCAGGGGCACTGTAATTCACAAACCTGCAGAGTTATAAATGACAGCTATCGTCCAAAAATGTACTGAAGTAAGGCTGCCAAGAGGACTTGAAAGCGCGGCAGAATTGCAGGAAACCGATTTCAGGAGGTAGACTAGAATTACATTGAAAGCATAGGAAAAGAGGCAGAACGTCCACAATGATGCACTTGGCCAAAAAGGGCGTATGCATTTTTTCCTGAATATATTCAGGAAAAAACGCATACGCCCTTTTTGGCCAAGCAAGCAAACTTGCAAAGGAAATCTGCACTACAATGAAGTCTCACTTCCCCCAGGTCAAAAGGGCCATCTGAAAAAAGTGTAAAATCCAGAAAGGCAGGACAGGCCATGGAGAACTGGGAGCCTTGTTATGCTGATGGGCGGGATGTAAATTGCCAACAGACACTCGGGAGAAGTGTATGGTGTTTCCTGAAACATCTAAAAAACAAAGCAACAGAGCCTAGGGCACTTCCACTTATGGTCCTATAGCTTAGGGAAATTAAAATCAAAAAGACACAGCCACCCCAAAGTTTGGGACGCCTCTGTTTACAAGAACCTCGTTTACCATACAAGTTCAATATCACAGAAAGTGAAAAATGGATAAAGAACATGTGGTACTTACGTACAATGCAGTATCACTCAGCAATGAAATCTATGTCATCAGGCCCATAGCAGCATAATGAGTGGATTCAGGTACGATGATTCTAACTGAAATAAGTCACACAGAAAAAGAAACATCATAAGATATCACTAATACACGGAATGTAAACTTGGCTACACAGGAACTAAATTCCAAAACAGAAGAGGGTCTCAAATTTAGAAAACCAACTTATGCTTGCTTAAGGGGAAAGGTGAGTTGGGGTGCTGCATAAAACCAGAGATTGAAATGAGCACAGATAAAGTTCCTTAAGCCAAATATGGAATAGACAAGAGCTACTCCTTGCTCAACGAAATGGACTCAACACCGCATATTAAACGCCTAAGAATGTACCTGACTACTAAGTATCTTAAAACCTATGGATTGCTATGTCTCCAAAAGAGAATCAAGCGTGTTTACAGGGGCATAAACGCAGCAGTGATAGGATTGGAGAGGTTCGGTGAGCAAATGAAGACCCTTTGAAGACATATTGTATGGTACCCATTACACGGGTCTCAACTCTCCAGGTTTAAGGTATTCTTCCTTCAGCTAAAACATGCATGTGGAACCCAGAGTATGATCAACCATGTGAACGGGAGACGTGTTCAAATATGTCTCAGTTTTCCTCCCCTGGTACTCGGGTGCAACATTCCAGACGCTTTACTAACACTCTCACCACTTGGAGAGTCAGCGCCTTTAACCTCCTGTTTGGCCCAGTTTGCAATTTCTGCGGAAGATGAACAGGAATAGCGAGAACCAATGAGAGACTAGCTGGAGGTGTCTGGACGGGCAAATTTAACTCTCATTTCCCACCAGGAAGAGGAAATACCCAAAGGCTCAGCGTGCCGTGCCAGAACCACATTAGGGCCTGAAGCCATCCTGTGGTGTTGCGGCCAGCTCAAAAGAAAGCGAGTTGAAGAAAGGAGCTCAGGGGCACTGTAATTCACAAACCTGCAGAGTTATCAATGACAGCTATCGTCCAAAAATATACTGAAGTAAGGCTCCCAAGAGGACTTGGAAGCGCGGCAGAATTGCAGGAAATCGATTTCAGGAGGTAGACTGGAATTGCATTGAAAGCATAGGAAAAGAGGCAGAACGTCCACAATGATGCACTTGGCCAAAAAGTGCGTATGCGTTTTTTCCTGATTATATTCAGGAAAAAACGCATACGCCCTTTTTGGCTAACCAAGCAAGCTTGCAAAGGAAATCTGCACTACAATGAAGTCTCACTTCCTCCCGGTCAAAAGGGCCATCTGAAAAAAGTGTAAAATCCAGAAAGGCAGGACAGGCCATGGAGAACTGGGAGCCTTGTTATGCTGATGGGCGGGATGTAAATTGCCAACAGACACTCGGGAGAAGTGTATGGTGTTTCCTGAAACATCTAAAAAACAAAGCAACAGAGCCTAGGGCACTTCCACTTATGGTCCTATAGCTTAGGGAAATTAAAATCAAAAAGACACAGCCACCTCAAAGTTTGGAACGGCTCTGTTTACAAGAACCTCATTTACAGTACAAGTTCAACACCGCAGAAAGTGAAAAATGGATAAAGAAGTTGTGGTATTTACTTACAAAGCAATATCACTCAGCAATGAAATCTATGTCATCAGGCCCTTAGCAGCACAATGAGTGGATTCAGGTATGATGATTCTAACTGAAATAAGTCACACAGAAAAAGAAACATCATAAGATATCAGTAATACACGGAATGTAAACTTGGCTACACAGGAACTGAATTCCAAAACAGAACAGGGTCTCAAATTTAGAAAACCAACTTATGCTTGTTTAAGGGGAAAGGTGAGTTGGGGTGCTGCATAAAACCAGAGATTGAAATGAGCACAGATAAAGTTCCTTAAGCCAAATATGGAATAGACAAGAGCTACTCCTTGCTCAACGAAATGGACTCAACACCCCATATTAAACGCCTAAGAATGTACCTGACTAGTAAGTATCTTAAAACCTATGGATTGCTATGTCTCCAAAAGAGAATCAAGCGTGTGTACAGGGGCATAAATGCAGCAGTGATAGGATTGGAGAGGTTCGGTGAGCAAATGAAGACCCTTTGAAGTCATATTGCATGGTACCCATTACACAGGTCTCAACTCTCCAGGTTTAAGTTATTCTTCCTTCAGCTAAAACATGCATGTGGAACCCAGAGTATGATCAACCGTGTGAACGGGAGACGTGTTCAAATATGTTTCAGGTTTCCTCCCCTGGTACTCGGGTGCAACATTCCAGACGCTTTACTAACACTCTCCACACTTGGAGAGTCAGCGCCTTTAACGTCCTGTTTGGCCCAGTTTGCAATTTCTGCGGAAGATGAACAGGAATAGGGAGAACCAATGAGAGACTAGCTGGAGGTGTCTGGACGGGCAAATTTAACTCTCATTTCCCACCAGGAAGAGGAAATAACCAAAGGCTGAGCGTGCCGTGCCGGAACCAGATTAGGGCCTGAAGCCATCCTGCGGTGTTGCGGCCAGCTCAAAAGAAAGCGAGTTGAAGAAAGGAGCTCAGGGGCACTGTAATTCACAAACCTGCAGAGTTATAAATGACAGCTATCGTCCAAAAATGTACTGAAGTAAGGCTGCCAAGAGGACTTGAAAGCGCGGCAGAATTGCAGGAAACCGATTTCAGGAGGTAGACTAGAATTACATTGAAAGCATAGGAAAAGAGGCAGAACGTCCACAATGATGCACTTGGCCAAAAAGGGCGTATGCATTTTTTCCTGAATATATTCAGGAAAAAACGCATACGCCCTTTTTGGCCAAGCAAGCAAACTTGCAAAGGAAATCTGCACTACAATGAAGTCTCACTTCCCCCAGGTCAAAAGGGCCATCTGAAAAAAGTGTAAAATCCAGAAAGGCAGGACAGGCCATGGAGAACTGGGAGCCTTGTTATGCTGATGGGCGGGATGTAAATTGCCAACAGACACTCGGGAGAAGTGTATGGTGTTTCCTGAAACATCTAAAAAACAAAGCAACAGAGCCTAGGGCACTTCCACTTATGGTCCTATAGCTTAGGGAAATTAAAATCAAAAAGACACAGCCACCCCAAAGTTTGGGACGCCTCTGTTTACAAGAACCTCGTTTACCATACAAGTTCAATATCACAGAAAGTGAAAAATGGATAAAGAACATGTGGTACTTACGTACAATGCAGTATCACTCAGCAATGAAATCTATGTCATCAGGCCCATAGCAGCATAATGAGTGGATTCAGGTACGATGATTCTAACTGAAATAAGTCACACAGAAAAAGAAACATCATAAGATATCACTAATACACGGAATGTAAACTTGGCTACACAGGAACTAAATTCCAAAACAGAAGAGGGTCTCAAATTTAGAAAACCAACTTATGCTTGCTTAAGGGGAAAGGTGAGTTGGGGTGCTGCATAAAACCAGAGATTGAAATGAGCACAGATAAAGTTCCTTAAGCCAAATATGGAATAGACAAGAGCTACTCCTTGCTCAATGAAATGGACTCAACACCGCATATTAAACGCCTAAGAATGTACCTGACTACTAAGTATCTTAAAACCTATGGATTGCTATGTCTCCAAAAGAGAATCAAGCGTGTTTACAGGGGCATAAACGCAGCAGTGATAGGATTGGAGAGGTTCGGTGAGCAAATGAAGACCCTTTGAAGACATATTGTATGATACCCATTACACGGGTCTCAACTCTCCAGGTTTAAGGTATTCTTCCTTCAGCTAAAACATGCATGTGGAACCCAGAGTATGATCAACCATGTGAATGGGAGACGTGTTCAAATATGTCTCAGTTTTCCTCCCCTGGTACTCGGGTGCAACATTCCAGACGCTTTACTAACACTCTCACCACTTGGAGAGTCAGCGCCTTTAACCTCCTGTTTGGCCCAGTTTGCAATTTCTGCGGAAGATGAACAGGAATAGCGAGAACCAATGAGAGACTAGCTGGAGGTGTCTGGACGGGCAAATTTAACTCTCATTTCCCACCAGGAAGAGGAAATACCCAAAGGCTCAGCGTGCCGTGCCAGAACCACATTAGGGCCTGAAGCCATCCTGTGGTGTTGCGGCCAGCTCAAAAGAAAGCGAGTTGAAGAAAGGAGCTCAGGGGCACTGTAATTCACAAACCTGCAGAGTTATCAATGACAGCTATCGTCCAAAAATATACTGAAGTAAGGCTCCCAAGAGGACTTGGAAGCGCGGCAGAATTGCAGGAAATCGATTTCAGGAGGTAGACTGGATTTGCATTGAAAGCATAGGAAAAGAGGCAGAACGTCCACAATGATGCACTTGGCCAAAAAGTGCGTATGCGTTTTTTCCTGATTATATTCAGGAAAAAACGCATACGCCCTTTTTGGCTAACCAAGCAAGCTTGCAAAGGAAATCTGCACTACAATGAAGTCTCACTTCCTCCCGGTCAAAAGGGCCATCTGAAAAAAGTGTAAAATCCAGAAAGGCAGGACAGGCCATGGAGAACTGGGAGCCTTGTTATGCTGATGGGCGGGATGTAAATTGCCAACAGACACTCGGGAGAAGTGTATGGTGTTTCCTGAAACATCTAAAAAACAAAGCAACAGAGCCTAGGGCACTTCCACTTATGGTCCTATAGCTTAGGGAAATTAAAATCAAAAAGACACAGCCACCCCAAAGTTTAGAACGGCTCTCTTTACAAGAACCTCGTTTACAGTACAAGTTCAACATCGCAGAAAGTGAAAAATGGATAAAGAAGTTGTGGTATTTACTTACAAAGCAATATCACTCAGCAATGAAATCTATGTCATCAGGCCCTTAGTAGCACAATGAGTGGATTCAGGTACGATGATTCTAACTGAAATAAGTCACACAGAAAAAGAAACATCATAAGATATCACTAATACACGGAATGTAAACTTGGCTACACAGGAACTAAATTCCAAAACAGAAGAGGGTCTCAAATTTAGAAAACCAACTTATGCTTGCTTAAGGGGAAAGGTGAGTTGGGGTGCTGCATAAAACCAGAGAATGAAATGAGCACAGATAAAGTTCCTTAAGCCAAATATGGAATAGACAAGAGCTACTCCTTGCTCAATGAAATGGACTCAACACCGCATATTAAACGCCTAAGAATGTACCTGACTACTAAGTATCTTAAAACCTATGGATTGCTATGTCTCCAAAAGAGAATCAAGCGTGTTTACAGGGTCATAAACGCAGCAGTGATAGGATTGGAGAGGTTCGGTGAGCAAATGAAGTCCCTTTGAAGACATATTGTATGGTACCCATTACACGGGTCTCAACTCTCCAGGTTTAAGGTATTCTTCCTTCAGCTAAAACATGCATGTGGAACCCAGAGTATGATCAACCGTGTGAACGGGAGACGTGTTCAAATATGTCTCAGTTTTCCTCCCCTGGTACTCGGGTGCAACATTCCAGACGCTTTACTAACACTCTCCCTACTTGGAGAGTCAGTCCCTTTAACCTCCTGTTTGGCCCAGTTTGCAATTTCTGCGGAAGATGAACAGGAATAGCGAGAACCAATGAGAGACTAGCTGGAGGTGTCTGGACGGGCAAATTTAACTCTCATTTCCCACCAGGAAGAGGAATTAACCAAAGGCTCAACGTGCCGTGCCGGAACAAGATTAGGGCCTGACGCCATCCTGCGGTGTTGTGGCCAGCTCACAAGAAATTGAGTTGAAGAAAGGAGCTCAGGGGCACTGTAATTCACAAACCTGCAGAGTAATAAATGACAGCTATCGTCCAAAAATATACTGAAGTAAGGCTGCCAAGAGGACTTGAAAGCGGGGCAGAATTGCAAGAAACCGATTTCAGGAGGTAGACTGGAATTGCACTGAAAGCATAGGAAAAGAGGCAGAACGTCCACAATGATGCACTTGGCCAAAAAGGGCGTATGCGTTTTATCCTGAATATATTCAGGAAAAAACGCATACGCCCTTTTTGGCCAACCAAGCAAGCTTGCAAAGGAAACCTGCACTACAATGAAGTCTCACTTCCCCCAGGTCAAAAGGGCCATCTGAAAAAAGTGTAAAATCCAGAAAGGCAGGACAGGCCATGGAGAACTGGGAGCCTTGTTATGCTGATGGGCGGGATGTAAATTGCCAACAGACACTCGGGAGAAGTGTATGGTGTTTCCTGAAACATCTAAAAAACAAAGCAACAGAGCCTAGGGCACTTCCACTTATGGTCCTATAGCTTAGGGAAATTAAAATCAAAAAGACACAGCCACCCCAAAGTTTGGGACGCCTCTGTTTACAAGAACCTCGTTTACCGTACAAGTTCAATATAACAGAAAGAGAAAAATGGATAAAGAACTTGTGGTACTTACGTACAATGCAGTATCACTCAGCAATGAAATCTATGTCATCAGGCCCGTAGCAGCATAATGAGTGGATTCAAGTACGATGATTCTAACTGAAATAAGTCACACAGAAAAAGAAACATCATAAGATATCACTAATACACGGAATGTAACCTTGGCTACACAAGAACTGAATTCCAAGACAGAACAGGGTCTCAAATGTAGAAAACCAACTTATGCTTGCTTAAGGGGAAAGGTGAGTTGGGGTGCTGCATAAAACCAGAGATTGAAATGAGCACAGATAAAGTTCCTTAAGCCAAATATGGAATAGACAAGAGCTACTCCTTGCTCAACGAAATGGACTCAACACCGCATATTAAACGCCTAAGAATGTACCTGACTACTAAGTATCTTAAAACCTATGGATTGCTATGTCTCCAAAAGAGAATCAAGCGTGTTTACAGGGGCATAAACGCAGCAGTGATAGGATTGGAGAGGTTCGGTGAGCAAATGAAGACCCTTTGAAGACATATTGTATGGTACCCATTACACGGGTCTCAACTCTCCAGGTTTAAGGTATTCTTCCTTCAGCTAAAACATGCATGTGGAACCCAGAGTATGATCAACCATGTGAACGGGAGACGTGTTCAAATATGTCTCAGTTTTCCTCCCCTGGTACTCGGGTGCAACATTCCAGACGCTTTACTAACACTCTCACCACTTGGAGAGTCAGCGCCTTTAACCTCCTGTTTGGCCCAGTTTGCAATTTCTGCGGAAGATGAACAGGAATAGCGAGAACCAATGAGAGACTAGCTGGAGGTGTCTGGACGGGCAAATTTAACTCTCATTTCCCACCAGGAAGAGGAAATACCCAAAGGCTCAGCGTGCCGTGCCAGAACCACATTAGGGCCTGAAGCCATCCTGTGGTGTTGCGGCCAGCTCAAAAGAAAGCGAGTTGAAGAAAGGAGCTCAGGGGCACTGTAATTCACAAACCTGCAGAGTTATCAATGACAGCTATCGTCCAAAAATATACTGAAGTAAGGCTCCCAAGAGGACTTGGAAGCGCGGCAGAATTGCAGGAAATCGATTTCAGGAGGTAGACTGGAATTGCATTGAAAGCATAGGAAAAGAGGCAGAACGTCCACAATGATGCACTTGGCCAAAAAGGGCGTATGCGTTTTTTCCTGAATATATTCGGGAAAAAACGCATACGCCCTTTTTGGCCAACCAAGCAAGCTTGCAAAGGAAATCTGCACTACAATGAAGTCTCACTTCCTCCCGGTCAAAAGGGCCATCTGAAAAAAGTGTAAAATCCAGAAAGGCAGGACAGGCCATGGAGAACTGGGAGCCTTGTTATGCTGATGGGCGGGATGTAAATTGCCAACAGACACTCGGGAGAAGTGTATGGTGTTTCCTGAAACATCTAAAAAACAAAGCAACAGAGCCTAGGGCACTTCCACTTATGGTCCTATAGATTAGGGAAATTAAAATCAAAAAGACACAGCCACCCCAAAGTTTAGAACGGCTCTCTTTACAAGAACCTCGTTTACAGTACAAGTTCAACATCGCAGAAAGTGAAAAATGGATAAAGAAGTTGTGGTATTTACTTACAAAGCAATATCACTCAGCAATGAAATCTATGTCATCAGGCCCTTAGTAGCACAATGAGTGGATTCAGGTACGATGATTCTAACTGAAATAAGTCACACAGAAAAAGAAACATCATAAGATATCACTAATACACGGAATGTAAACTTGGCTACACAGGAACTAAATTCCAAAACAGAAGAGGGTCTCAAATTTAGAAAACCAACTTATGCTTGCTTAAGGGGAAAGGTGAGTTGGGGTGCTGCATAAAACCAGAGATTGAAATGAGCACAGATAAAGTTCCTTAAGCCAAATATGGAATAGACAAGAGCTACTCCTTGCTCAACGAAATGGACTCAACACCGCATATTAAACGCCTAAGAATGTACCTGACTACTAAGTATCTTAAAACCTATGGATTGCTATGTCTCCAAAAGAGAATCAAGCGTGTTTACAGGGTCATAAACGCAGCAGTGATAGGATTGGAGAGGTTCGGTGAGCAAATGAAGTCCCTTTGAAGACATATTGTATGGTACCCATTACACGGGTCTCAACTCTCCAGGTTTAAGGTATTCTTCCTTCAGCTAAAACATGCATGTGGAACCCAGAGTATGATCAACCGTGTGAACGGGAGACGTGTTCAAATATGTCTCAGTTTTCCTCCCCTGGTACTCGGGTGCAACATTCCAGACGCTTTACTAACACTCTCCCGACTTGGAGAGTCAGTCCCTTTAACCTCCTGTTTGGCCCAGTTTGCAATTTCTGCGGAAGATGAACAGGAATAGCGAGAACAAATGAGAGACTAGCTGGAGGTGTCTGGACGGGCAAATTTAACTCTCATTTCCCACCAGGAAGAGGAATTAACCAAAGGTTCAACGTGCCGTGCCGGAACCAGATTAGGGCCTGAAGCCATCCTGCGGTGTTGCGGCCAGCTCACAAGAAAGCGAGTTGAAGAAAGGAGCTCAGGGTCACTGTAATTCACAAACCTGCAGAGTTATAAATGACAGCTATCGTCCAAAAATATACTGAAGTAAGGCTGCCAAGAGGACTTGAAAGCGGGTCAGAATTGCAGGAAACCGATTTCAGGAGGTAGACTGGAATTGCATTGAAAGCATAGGAAAAGAGGCAGAACGTCCACAATGATGCACTTGGCCAAAAAGGGCGTATGCGTTTTTTCCTGAATATATTCGGGAAAAAACGCATACGCCCTTTTTGGCCAACCAAGCAAGCTTGCAAAGGAAATCTGCACTACAATGAAGTCTCACTTCCTCCCGGTCAAAAGGGCCATCTGAAAAAAGTGTAAAATCCAGAAAGGCAGGACAGGCCATGGAGAACTGGGAGCCTTGTTATGCTGATGGGCGGGATGTAAATTGCCAACAGATACTCGGGAGAATTGTATGGTATTTCCTGAAACATCTAAAAAACAAAGCAACAGAGCCTAGGGCACTTCCACTTATGGTCCTATAGCTTAAGGAAATTAAAATCAAAAAGACACAGCCACCCCAAAGTTTGGGACCCCTCTGTTTACAAGAACCTCGTTTACCGTACAAGTTCAATATCACAGAAAGTGAAAAATGGATAAAGAACTTGTGGTACTTACGTACAATGCAGTATCACTCAGCAATGAAATCTATGTCATCAGGCCCGTAGCAGCATAATGAGTGGATTCAGGTACGATGATTCTAACTGAAATAAGTCACACAGAAAAAGAAACATCATAAGATATCAGTAATACACGGAATGTAAACTTGGCTACACAGGAACTGAATTCCAAAACAGAACAGGGTCTCAAATTTAGAAAACCAACTTATGCTTGCTTAAGGGTAAAGGTGAGTTGGGGTGCTGCATAAAACCAGAGATTGAAATGAGCACAGATAAAGTTCCTTAAGCCAAATATGGAATAGACAAGAGCTACTCCTTGCTCAATGAAATGGACTCAACACACCATATTAAACGCCTAAGAATGTACCTGACTAGTAAGTATCTTAAAACCTATGGATTGCTATGTCTCCAAAAGAGAATCAAGCGTGTGTACAGGGGCATAAACGCAGCAGTGATAGGATTGGAGAGGTTCGGTGAGCAAATGAAGACCCTTTGAAGTCATATTGCATGGTACCCATTACACGGGTCTCAACTTTCCAGGTTTAAGGTATTCTTCCTTCAGCTAAAACATGCATGTGGAACCCAGAGTATGATCAACCGTGTGAACGGGAGACGTGTTCAAATATGTCTCAGTTTTCCTCACCTGGTACTCGGGTGCAACATTCCAGACGCTTTACTAACACTCTCCCCACTTGGAGAGTCAGCGCCTTTAACCTCCTGTTTGGCCCAGTTTGCAATTTCTGCGGAAGATGAACAGGAGTAGCGAGAACCAATGAGAGACTAGCTGGAGGTGTCTGGACGGGCAAATTTAACTCTCATTTCCCACCAGGAAGAGGAAATAACCAAAGGCTCAGCGTGCCGTGCCAGAACCACATTAGGGCCTGAAGCCATCCTGCGGTGTTGCGGCCAGCTCAAAAGAAAGCGAGTTGAAGAAAGGAGCTCAGGGGCACTGTAATTCACAAACCTGCAGAGTTATAAATGACAGCTATCGTCCAAAAATATACTGAAGTAAGGCTGCCAAGAGGACTTGAAAGCGGGGCAGAATTGCAGGAAACCGATTTCAGGAGGTAGACTGGAATTGCATTGAAAGCATAGGAAAAGAGGCAGAACGTCCACAATGATGCACTTGGCCAAAAAGGGCGTATGCGTTTTTTCCTGAATATATTCAGGAAAAAACGCATACGCCCTTTTTGGCCAACCAAGCAAGCTTGCAAAGGAAATCTGCACTACAATGAAGTCTCACTTCCCCCCGGTCAAAAGGGCCATCTGAAAAAAGTGTAAAATCCAGAAAGGCAGGACAGGCCATGGAGAACTGGGAGCCTTGTTATGCTGATGGGCGGGATGTAAATTGCCAACAGACACTCGGGAGAAGTGTATGGTGTTTCCTGAAACATCTAAAAAACAAAGCAACAGAGCCTAGGGCACTTCCACTTATGGTCCTATAGCTTAGGGAAATTAAAATCAAAAAGACACAGCCACCTCAAAGTTTGGAACGGCTCTGTTTACAAGAACCTCATTTACAGTACAAGTTCAACACCGCAGAAAGTGAAAAATGGATAAAGAAGTTGTGGTATTTACTTACAAAGCAATATCACTCAGCAATGAAATCTATGTCATCAGGCCCTTAGCAGCACAATGAGTGGATTCAGGTATGATGATTCTAACTGAAATAAGTCACACAGAAAAAGAAACATCATAAGATATCAGTAATACACGGAATGTAAACTTGGCTACACAGGAACTGAATTCCAAAACAGAACAGGGTCTCAAATTTAGAAAACCAACTTATGCTTGTTTAAGGGGAAAGGTGAGTTGGGGTGCTGCATAAAACCAGAGATTGAAATGAGCACAGATAAAGTTCCTTAAGCCAAATATGGAATAGACAAGAGCTACTCCTTGCTCAACGAAATGGACTCAACACCCCATATTAAACGCCTAAGAATGTACCTGACTAGTAAGTATCTTAAAACCTATGGATTGCTATGTCTCCAAAAGAGAATCAAGCATGTGTACAGGGGCATAAACGCAGCAGTGATAGGATTGGAGAGGTTCGGTGAGCAAATGAAGACCCTTTGAAGTCATATTGCATGGTACCCATTACACAGGTCTCAACTCTCCAGGTTTAAGTTATTCTTCCTTCAGCTAAAACATGAATGTGGAACCCAGAGTATGATCAACCGTGTGAACGGGAGACGTGTTCAAATATGTTTCAGGTTTCCTCCCCTGGTACTCGGGTGCAACATTCCAGACGCTTTACTAACACTCTCCACACTTGGAGAGTCAGCGCCTTTAACGTCCTGTTTGGCCCAGTTTGCAATTTCTGCGGAAGATGAACAGGAATAGGGAGAACCAATGAGAGACTAGCTGGAGGTGTCTGGACGGGCAAATTTAACTCTCATTTCCCACCAGGAAGAGGAAATAACCAAAGGCTGAGCGTGCCGTGCCGGAACCAGATTAGGGCCTGAAGCCATCCTGTGGTGTTGCGGCCAGCTCAAAAGAAAGCGAGTTGAAGAAAGGAGCTCAGGGGCACTGTAATTCACAAACCTGCAGAGTTATAAATGACAGCTATCGTCCAAAAATATACTGAAGTAAGGCTGCCAAGAGGACTTGAAAGCGCGGCAGAATTGCAGGAAACCGATTTCAGGAGGTAGACTGGAATTACATTGAAAGCATAGGAAAAGAGGCAGAACGTCCACAATGATGCACTTGGCCAAAAAGGGCGTATGCATTTTTTCCTGAATATATTCAGGAAAAAACGCATACGCCCTTTTTGGCCAAGCAAGCAAACTTGCAAAGGAAATCTGCACTACAATGAAGTCTCACTTCCCCCCGGTCAAAAGGGCCATCTGAAAAAAGTGTAAAATCCAGAAAGGCAGGACAGGCCATGGAGAACTGGGAGCCTTGTTATGCTGATGGGCGGGATGTAAATTGCCAACAGACACTCGGGAGAAGTGTATGGTGTTTCCTGAAACATCTAAAAAACAAAGCAACAGAGCCTAGGGCACTTCCACTAATGGTCCTATAGCTTAGGGAAATTAAAATCAAAAAGACACAGCCACCCCAAAGTTTGGGACGCCTCTGTTTACAAGAACCTCGTTTACCATACAAGTTCAATATCACAGAAAGTGAAAAATGGATAAAGAACATGTGGTACTTACGTACAATGCAGTATCACTCAGCAATGAAATCTATGTCATCAGGCCCATAGCAGCATAATGAGTGGATTCAGGTACGATGATTCTAACTGAAATAAGTCACACAGAAAAAGAAACATCATAAGATATCACTAATACACGGAATGTAAACTTGGCTACACAGGAACTAAATTCCAAAACAGAAGAGGGTCTCAAATTTAGAAAACCAACTTATGCTTGCTTAAGGGGAAAGGTGAGTTGGGGTGCTGCATAAAACCAGAGATTGAAATGAGCACAGATAAAGTTCCTTAAGCCAAATATGGAATAGACAAGAGCTACTCCTTGCTCAACGAAATGGACTCAACACCGCATATTAAACGCCTAAGAATGTACCTGACTTCTAAGTATCTTAAAACCTATGGATTGCTATGTCTCCAAAAGAGAATCAAGCGTGTTTACAGGGGCATAAACGCAGCAGTGATAGGATTGGAGAGGTTCGGTGAGCAAATGAAGACCCTTTGAAGACATATTGTATGGTACCCATTACACGGGTCTCAACTCTCCAGGTTTAAGGTATTCTTCCTTCAGCTAAAACATGCATGTGGAACCCAGAGTATGATCAACCATGTGAACGGGAGACGTGTTCAAATATGTCTCAGTTTTCCTCCCCTGGTACTCGGGTGCAACATTCCAGACGCTTTACTAACACTCTCACCACTTGGAGAGTCAGCGCCTTTAACCTCCTGTTTGGCCCAGTTTGCAATTTCTGCGGAAGATGAACAGGACTAGCGAGAACCAATGAGAGACTAGCTGGAGGTGTCTGGACGGGCAAATTTAACTCTCATTTCCCACCAGGAAGAGGAAATACCCAAAGGCTCAGCGTGCCGTGCCAGAACCACATTAGGGCCGGAAGCCATCCTGTGGTGTTGCAGCCAGCTCAAAAGAAAGCGAGTTGAAGAAAGGAGCTCAGGGGCACTGTAATTCACAAACCTGCAGAGTTATCAATGACAGCTATCGTCCAAAAATATACTGAAGTAAGGCTCCCAAGAGGACTTGGAAGCGCGGCAGAATTGCAGGAAACCGATTTCAGGAGGTAGACTGGAATTGCATTGAAAGCATAGGAAAAGAGGCAGAACGTCCACAATGATGCACTTGGCCAAAAAGGGCGTATGCGTTTTTTCCTGAATATATTCAGGAAAAAACGCATACGCCCTTTTTGGCCAACCAAGCAAGCTTGCAAAGGAAATCTGCACTACAATGAAGTCTCACTTCCCCCCGGTCAAAAGGGCCATCTGAAAAAAGTGTAAAATCCAGAAAGGCAGGACAGGCCATGGAGAATTGGGAGCCTTGTTATGCTGATGGGCGGGATGTAAATTGCCAACAGACACTCGGGAGAAGTGTATGGTGTTTCCTGAAACATCTAAAAAACAAAGCAACAGAGCCTAGGGCACTTCCACTTATGGTCCTATAGCTTAGGGAAATTAAAATAAAAAAGACACAGCCACCTCAAAGTTTCGAACGGCTCTGTTTACAAGAACCTCATTTACAGTACAAGTTCAACACCGCAGAAAGTGAAAAATGGATAAAGAAGTTGTGGTATTTACTTACAAAGCAATATCACTCAGCAATGAAATCTATGTCATCAGGCCCTTAGCAGCACAATGAGTAGATTCAGGTATGATGATTCTAACTGAAATAAGTCACACAGAAAAAGAAACATCATAAGATATCAGTAATACACGGAATGTAAACTTGGCTACACAGGAACTGAATTCCAAAACAGAACAGGGTCTCAAATTTAGAAAACCAACTTATGCTTGTTTAAGGGGAAAGGTGAGTTGGGGTGCTGCATAGAACCAGAGATTGAAATGAGCACAGATAAAGTTCCTTAAGCCAAATATGGAATAGACAAGAGCTACTCCTTGCTCAACGAAATGGACTCAACACCCCATATTAAACGCCTAAGAATGTACCTGACTAGTAAGTATCTTAAAACCTATGGATTGCTATGTCTCCAAAAGAGAATCAAGCGTGTGTACAGGGGCATAAACGCAGCAGTGATAGGATTGGAGAGGTTCGGTGAGCAAATGAAGACCCTTTGAAGTCATATTGCATGGTACCCATTACACAGGTCTCAACTCTCCAGGTTTAAGTTATTCTTCCTTCAGCTAAAACATGCATGTGGAACCCAGAGTATGATCAACCGTGTGAACGGGAGACGTGTTCAAATATGTTTCAGGTTTCCTCCCCTGGTACTCGGGTGCAACATTCCAGACGCTTTACTAACACTCTCCACACTTGGAGAGTCAGCGCCTTTAACGTCCTGTTTGGCCCAGTTTGCAATTTCTGCGGAAGATGAACAGGAATAGGGAGAACCAATGAGAGACTAGCTGGAGGTGTCTGGACGGGCAAATTTAACTCTCATTTCCCACCAGGAAGAGGAAATAACCAAAGGCTGAGCGTGCCGTGCCGGAACCAGATTAGGGCCTGAAGCCATCCTGCGGTGTTGCGGCCAGCTCAAAAGAAAGCGAGTTGAAGAAAGGAGCTCAGGGGCACTGTAATTCACAAACCTGCAGAGTTATAAATGACAGCTATCGTCCAAAAATATACTGAAGTAAGGCTGCCAAGAGGACTTGAAAGCGCGGCAGAATTGCAGGAAACCGATTTCAGGAGGTAGACTGGAATTACATTGAAAGCATAGGAAAAGAGGCAGAACGTCCACAATGATGCACTTGGCCAAAAAGGGCGTATGCGTTTTTTCCTGAATATATTCAGGAAAAAACGCATACGCCCTTTTTGGCCAAGCAAGCAAACTTGCAAAGGAAATCTGCACTACAATGAAGTCTCACTTCCCCCCGGTCAAAAGGGCCATCTGAAAAAAGTGTAAAATCCAGAAAGGCAGGACAGGCCATGGAGAACTGGGAGCCTTGTTATGCTGATGGGCGGGATGTAAATTGCCAACAGACACTCGGGAGAAGTGTATGGTGTTTCCTGAAACATCTAAAAAACAAAGCAACAGAGCCTAGGGCACTTCCACTTATGGTCCTATAGCTTAGGGAAATTAAAATCAAAAAGACACAGCCACCCCAAAGTTTGGGACGCCTCTGTTTACAAGAACCTCGTTTACCATACAAGTTCAATATCACAGAAAGTGAAAAATGGATAAAGAACATGTGGTACTTACGTACAATGCAGTATCACTCAGCAATGAAATCTATGTCATCAGGCCCATAGCAGCATAATGAGTGGATTCAGGTACGATGATTCTAACTGAAATAAGTCACACAGAAAAAGAAACATCATAAGATATCACTAATACACGGAATTTAAACTTGGCTACACAGGAACTAAATTCCAAAACAGAAGAGGGTCTCAAATTTAGAAAACCAACTTATGCTTGCTTAAGGGGAAAGGTGAGTTGGGGTGCTGCATAAAACCAGAGAATGAAATGAGCACAGATAAAGTTCCTTAAGCCAAATATGGAATAGACAAGAGCTACTCCTTGCTCAACGAAATGGACTCAACACCGCATATTAAACGCCTAAGAATGTACCTGACTACTAAGTATCTTAAAACCTATGGATTGCTATGTCTCCAAAAGAGAATCAAGCGTGTTTACAGGGTCATAAACGCAGCAGTGATAGGATTGGAGAGGTTCGGTGAGCAAATGAAGTCCCTTTGAAGACATATTGTATGGTACCCATTACACGGGTCTCAACTCTCCAGGTTTAAGGTATTCTTCCTTCAGCTAAAACATGCATGTGGAACCCAGAGTATGATCAACCGTGTGAACGGGAGACGTGTTCAAATATGTCTCAGTTTTCCTCCCCTGGTACTCGGGTGCAACATTCCAGACGCTTTACTAACACTCTCCCGACTTGGAGAGTCAGTCCCTTTAACCTCCTGTTTGGCCCAGTTTGCAATTTCTGCGGAAGATGAACAGGAATAGCGAGAACCAATGAGAGACTAGCTGGAGGTGTCTGGACGGGCAAATTTAACTCTCATTTCCCACCAGGAAGAGGAATTAACCAAAGGCTCAACGTGCCATGCCGGAACAAGATTAGGGCCTGACGCCATCCTGCGGTGTTGCGGCCAGCTCACAAGAAATTGAGTTGAAGAAAGGAGCTCAGGGGCACTGTAATTCACAAACCTGCAGAGTAATAAATGACAGCTATCGTCCAAAAATATACTGAAGTAAGGCTGCCAAGAGGACTTGAAAGCGGGGCAGAATTGCAAGAAACCGATTTCAGGAGGTAGACTGGAATTGCATTGAAAGCATAGGAAAAGAGGCAGAACGTCCACAATGATGCACTTGGCCAAAAAGGGCGTATGCGTTTTTTCCTGAATATATTCAGGAAAAAACGCATACGCCCTTTTTGGCCAACCAAGCAAGCTTGCAAAGGAAACCTGCACTACAATGAAGTCTCACTTCCCCCAGGTCAAAAGGGCCATCTGAAAAAAGTGTAAAATCCAGAAAGGCAGGACAGGCCATGGAGAACTGGGAGCCTTGTTATGCTGATGGGCGGGATGTAAATTGCCAACAGACACTCGGGAGAAGTGTAT
This sequence comes from Grampus griseus, assembly GCF_964374135.1. Taxonomy (NCBI): domain Eukaryota; kingdom Metazoa; phylum Chordata; class Mammalia; order Artiodactyla; family Delphinidae; genus Grampus; species Grampus griseus. Next base: position 391,863 of record NW_028133362.1, on the reverse strand, counting down.
GGTGTTTCCTGAAACATCTAAAAAACAAAGCAACAGAGCCTAGGGCACTTCCACTTATGGTCCTATAGCTTAGGGAAATTAAAATCAAAAAGACACAGCCACCCCAAAGTTTGGGACGCCTCTGTTTACAAGAACCTCGTTTACCGTACAAGTTCAATATAACAGAAAGAGAAAAATGGATAAAGAACTTGTGGTACTTACGTACAATGCAGTATCACTCAGCAATGAAATCTATGTCATCAGGCCCATAGCAGCATAATGAGTGGATTCAAGTACGATGATTCTAACTGAAATAAGTCACACAGAAAAAGAAACATCATAAGATATCACTAATACACGGAATGTAACCTTGGCTACACAAGAACTGAATTCCAAGACAGAACAGGGTCTCAAATGTAGAAAACCAACTTATGCTTGCTTAAGGGGAAAGGTGAGTTGGGGTGCTGCATAAAACCAGAGATTGAAATGAGCACAGATAAAGTTCCTTAAGCCAAATATGGAATAGACAAGAGCTACTCCTTGCTCAACGAAATGGACTCAACACCGCATATTAAACGCCTAAGAATGTACCTGACTACTAAGTATCTTAAAACCTATGGATTGCTATGTCTCCAAAAGAGAATCAAGCGTGTTTACAGGGGCATAAACGCAGCAGTGATAGGATTGGAGAGGTTCGGTGAGCAAATGAAGACCCTTTGAAGACATATTGTATGGTACCCATTACACGGGTCTCAACTCTCCAGGTTTAAGGTATTCTTCCTTCAGCTAAAACATGCATGTGGAACCCAGAGTATGATCAACCATGTGAACGGGAGACGTGTTCAAATATGTCTCAGTTTTCCTCCCCTGGTACTCGGGTGCAACATTCCAGACGCTTTACTAACACTCTCACCACTTGGAGAGTCAGCGCCTTTAACCTCCTGTTTGGCCCAGTTTGCAATTTCTGCGGAAGATGAACAGGAATAGCGAGAACCAATGAGAGACTAGCTGGAGGTGTCTGGACGGGCAAATTTAACTCTCATTTCCCACCAGGAAGAGGAAATACCCAAAGGCTCAGCGTGCCGTGCCAGAACCACATTAGGGCCTGAAGCCATCCTGTGGTGTTGCGGCCAGCTCAAAAGAAAGCGAGTTGAAGAAAGGAGCTCAGGGGCACTGTAATTCACAAACCTGCAGAGTTATCAATGACAGCTATCGTCCAAAAATATACTGAAGTAAGGCTCCCAAGAGGACTTGGAAGCGCGGCAGAATTGCAGGAAATCGATTTCAGGAGGTAGACTGGAATTCCATTGAAAGCATAGGAAAAGAGGCAGAACGTCCACAATGATGCACTTGGCCAAAAAGTGCGTATGCGTTTTTTCCTGATTATATTCAGGAAAAAACGCATACGCCCTTTTTGGCTAACCAAGCAAGCTTGCAAAGGAAATCTGCACTACAATGAAGTCTCACTTCCTCCCGGTCAAAAGGGCCATCTGAAAAAAGTGTAAAATCCAGAAAGGCAGGACAGGCCATGGAGAACTGGGAGCCTTGTTATGCTGATGGGCGGGATGTAAATTGCCAACAGACACTCGGGAGAAGTGTATGGTGTTTCCGGAAACATCTAAAAAACAAAGCAACAGAGCCTAGGGCACTTCCACTTATGGTCCTATAGCTTAGGGAAATTAAAATCAAAAAGACACAGCCACCCCAAAGTTTAGAACGGCTCTCTTTACAAGAACCTCGTTTACAGTACAAGTTCAACATCGCAGAAAGTGAAAAATGGATAAAGAAGTTGTGGTATTTACTTACAAAGCAATATCACTCAGCAATGAAATCTATGTCATCAGGCCCTTAGTAGCACAATGAGTGGATTCAGGTACGATGATTCTAACTGAAATAAGTCACACAGAAAAAGAAACATCATAAGATATCACTAATACACGGAATGTAAACTTGGCTACACAGGAACTAAATTCCAAAACAGAACAGGGTCTCAAATTTAGAAAACCAACTTATGCTTGCTTAAGGGGAAAGGTGAGTTGGGGTGCTGCATAAAACCAGAGATTGAAATGAGCACAGATAAAGTTCCTTAAGCCAAATATGGAATAGACAAGAGCTACTCCTTGCTCAACGAAATGGACTCAACACCGCATATTAAACGCCTAAGAATGTACCTGACTACTAAGTGTCTTAAAACCTATGGATTGCTATGTCTCCAAAAGAGAATCAAGCGTGTTTACAGGGTCATAAACGCAGCAGTGATAGGATTGGAGAGGTTCGGTGAGCAAATGAAGTCCCTTTGAAGACATATTGTATGGTACCCATTACACGGGTCTCAACTCTCCAGGTTTAAGGTATTCTTCCTTCAGCTAAAACATGCATGTGGAACCCAGAGTATGATCAACCGTGTGAACGGGAGACGTGTTCAAATATGTCTCAGTTTTCCTCCCCTGGTACTCGGGTGCAACATTCCAGACGCTTTACTAACACTCTCCCGACTTGGAGAGTCAGTCCCTTTAACCTCCTGTTTGGCCCAGTTTGCAATTTCTGCGGAAGATGAACAGGAATAGCGAGAACAAATGAGAGACTAGCTGGAGGTGTCTGGACGGGCAAATTTAACTCTCATTTCCCACCAGGAAGAGGAATTAACCAAAGGTTCAACGTGCCGTGCCGGAACCAGATTAGGGCCTGAAGCCATCCTGCGGTGTTGCGGCCAGCTCACAAGAAAGCGAGTTGAAGAAAGGAGCTCAGGGTCACTGTAATTCACAAACCTGCAGAGTTATAAATGACAGCTATCGTCCAAAAATATACTGAAGTAAGGCTGCCAAGAGGACTTGAAAGCGGGTCAGAATTGCAGGAAACCGATTTCAGGAGGTAGACTGGAATTGCATTGAAAGCATAGGAAAAGAGGCAGAACGTCCACAATGATGCACTTGGCCAAAAAGGGCGTATGCGTTTTTTCCTGAATATATTCGGGAAAAAACGCATACGCCCTTTTTGGCCAACCAAGCAAGCTTGCAAAGGAAATCTGCACTACAATGAAGTCTCACTTCCTCCCGGTCAAAAGGGCCATCTGAAAAAAGTGTAAAATCCAGAAAGGCAGGACAGGCCATGGAGAACTGGGAGCCTTGTTATGCTGATGGGCGGGATGTAAATTGCCAACAGACACTCGGGAGAAGTGTATGGTATTTCCTGAAACATCTAAAAAACAAAGCAACAGAGCCTAGGGCACTTTCACTTATGGTCCTATAGCTTAAGGAAATTAAAATCAAAAAGACACAGCCACCCCAAAGTTTGGGACCCCTCTGTTTACAAGAACCTCGTTTACCGTACAAGTTCAATATCACAGAAAGTGAAAAATGGATAAAGAACTTGTGGTACTTACGTACAATGCAGTATCACTCAGCAATGAAATCTATGTCATCAGGCCCGTAGCAGCACAATGAGTGGATTCAGGTATGATGATTCTAACTGAAATAAGTCACACAGAAAAAGAAACATCATAAGATATCAGTAATACACGGAATGTAAACTTGGCTACACAGGAACTGAATTCCAAAACAGAACAGGGTCTCAAATTTAGAAAACCAACTTATGCTTGTTTAAGGGGAAAGGTGAGTTGGGGTGCTGCATAAAACCAGAGATTGAAATGAGCACAGATAAAGTTCCTTAAGCCAAATATGGAATAGACAAGAGCTACTCCTTGCTCAACGAAATGGACTCAACACCCCATATTAAACGCCTAAGAATGTACCTGACTAGTAAGTATCTTAAAACCTATGGATTGCTATGTCTCCAAAAGAGAATCAAGCGTGTGTACAGGGGCATAAACGCAGCAGTGATAGGATTGGAGAGGTTCGGTGAGCAAATGAAGACCCTTTGAAGTCATATTGCATGGTACCCATTACACAGGTCTCAACTCTCCAGGTTTAAGTTATTCTTCCTTCAGCTAAAACATGCATGTGGAACCCAGAGTATGATCAACCGTGTGAACGGGAGACGTGTTCAAATATGTTTCAGGTTTCCTCCCCTGGTACTCGGGTGCAACTTTCCAGACGCTTTACTAACACTCTCCACACTTGGAGAGTCAGCGCCTTTAACGTCCTGTTTGGCCCAGTTTGCAATTTCTGCGGAAGATGAACAGGAATAGGGAGAACCAATGAGAGACTAGCTGGAGGTGTCTGGACGGGCAAATTTAACTCTCATTTCCCACCAGGAAGAGGAAATAACCAAAGGCTGAGCGTGCCGTGCCGGAACCAGATTAGGGCCTGAAGCCATCCTGCGGTGTTGCGGCCAGCTCAAAAGAAAGCGAGTTGAAGAAAGGAGCTCAGGGGCACTGTAATTCACAAACCTGCAGAGTTATAAATGACAGCTATCGTCCAAAAATGTACTGAAGTAAGGCTGCCAAGAGGACTTGAAAGCGCGGCAGAATTGCAGGAAACCGATTTCAGGAGGTAGACTAGAAATACATTGAAAGCATAGGAAAAGAGGCAGAACGTCCACAATGATGCACTTGGCCAAAAAGGGCGTATGCGTTTTTTCCTGAATATATTCAGGAAAAAACGCATACGCCCTTTTTGGCCAAGCAAGCAAACTTGCAAAGGAAATCTGCACTACAATGAAGTCTCACTTCCCCCAGGTCAAAAGGGCCATCTGAAAAAAGTGTAAAATCCAGAAAGGCAGGACAGGCCATGGAGAACTGGGAGCCTTGTTATGCTGATGCGCGGGATGTAAATTGCCAACAGACACTCGGGAGAAGTGTATGGTGTTTCCTGAAACATCTAAAAAACAAAGCAACAGAGCCTAGGGCACTTCCACTTATGGTCCTATAGCTTAGGGAAATTAAAATCAAAAAGACACAGCCACCCCAAAGTTTGGGACGCCTCTGTTTACAAGAACCTCGTTTACCATACAAGTTCAATATCACAGAAAGTGAAAAATGGATAAAGAACATGTGGTACTTACGTACAATGCAGTATCACTCAGCAATGAAATCTATGTCATCAGGCCCATAGCAGCATAATGAGTGGATTCAGGTACGATGATTCTAACTGAAATAAGTCACACAGAAAAAGAAACATCATAAGATATCACTAATACACGGAATGTAAACTTGGCTACACAGGAACTAAATTCCAAAACAGAAGAGGGTCTCAAATTTAGAAAACCAACTTATGCTTGCTTAAGGGGAAAGGTGAGTTGGGGTGCTGCATAAAACCAGAGATTGAAATGAGCACAGATAAAGTTCCTTAAGCCAAATATGGAATAGACAAGAGCTACTCCTTGCTCAATGAAATGGACTCAACACCGCATATTAAACGCCTAAGAATGTACCTGACTACTAAGTATCTTAAAACCTATGGATTGCTATGTCTCCAAAAGAGAATCAAGCGTGTTTACAGGGGCATAAACGCAGCAGTGATAGGATTGGAGAGGTTCGGTGAGCAAATGAAGACCCTTTGAAGACATATTGTATGATACCCATTACACGGGTCTCAACTCTCCAGGTTTAAGGTATTCTTCCTTCAGCTAAAACATGCATGTGGAACCCAGAGTATGATCAACCATGTGAACGGGAGACGTGTTCAAATATGTCTCAGTTTTCCTCCCCTGGTACTCGGGTGCAACATTCCAGACGCTTTACTAACACTCTCACCACTTGGAGAGTCAGCGCCTTTAACCTCCTGTTTGGCCCAGTTTGCAATTTCTGCGGAAGATGAACAGGAATAGCGAGAACCAATGAGAGACTAGCTGGAGGTGTCTGGACGGGCAAATTTAACTCTCATTTCCCACCAGGAAGAGGAAATACCCAAAGGCTCAGCGTGCCGTGCCAGAACCACATTAGGGCCTGAAGCCATCCTGTGGTGTTGCGGCCAGCTCAAAAGAAAGCGAGTTGAAGAAAGGAGCTCAGGGGCACTGTAATTCACAAACCTGCAGAGTTATCAATGACAGCTATCGTCCAAAAATATACTGAAGTAAGGCTCCCAAGAGGACTTGGAAGCGCGGCAGAATTGCAGGAAATCGATTTCAGGAGGTAGACTGGAATTGCATTGAAAGCATAGGAAAAGAGGCAGAACGTCCACAATGATGCACTTGGCCAAAAAGTGCGTATGCGTTTTTTCCTGATTATATTCAGGAAAAAACGCATACGCCCTTTTTGGCTAACCAAGCAAGCTTGCAAAGGAAATCTGCACTACAATGAAGTCTCACTTCCTCCCGGTCAAAAGGGCCATCTGAAAAAAGTGTAAAATCCAGAAAGGCAGGACAGGCCATGGAGAACTGGGAGCCTTGTTATGCTGATGGGCGGGATGTAAATTGCCAACAGACACTCGGGAGAAGTGTATGGTGTTTCCTGAAACATCTAAAAAACAAAGCAACAGAGCCTAGGGCACTTCCACTTATGGTCCTATAGCTTAGGGAAATTAAAATCAAAAAGACACAGCCACCCCAAAGTTTAGAACGGCTCTCTTTACAAGAACCTCGTTTACAGTACAAGTTCAACATCGCAGAAAGTGAAAAATGGATAAAGAAGTTGTGGTATTTACTTACAAAGCAATATCACTCAGCAATGAAATCTATGTCATCAGGCCCTTAGTAGCACAATGAGTGGATTCAGGTACGATGATTCTAACTGAAATAAGTCACACAGAAAAAGAAACATCATAAGATATCACTAATACACGGAATGTAAACTTGGCTACACAGGAACTAAATTCCAAAACAGAAGAGGGTCTCAAATTTAGAAAACCAACTTATGCTTGCTTAAGGGGAAAGGTGAGTTGGGGTGCTGCATAAAACCAGAGAATGAAATGAGCACAGATAAAGTTCCTTAAGCCAAATATGGAATAGACAAGAGCTACTCCTTGCTCAATGAAATGGACTCAACACCGCATATTAAACGCCTAAGAATGTACCTAACTAATAAGTATCTTAAAACCTATGGATTGCTATGTCTCCAAAAGAGAATCAAGCGTGTTTACAGGGTCATAAACGCAGCAGTGATAGGATTGGAGAGGTTCGGTGAGCAAATGAAGTCCCTTTGAAGACATATTGTATGGTACCCATTACACGGGTCTCAACTCTCCAGGTTTAAGGTATTCTTCCTTCAGCTAAAACATGCATGTGGAACCCAGAGTATGATCAAACGTGTGAACGGGAGACGTGTTCAAATATGTCTCAGTTTTCCTCCCCTGGTACTCGGGTGCAACATTCCAGACGCTTTACTAACACTCTCCCGACTTGGAGAGTCAGTCCCTTTAACCTCCTGTTTGGCCCAGTTTGCAATTTCTGCGGAAGATGAACAGGAATAGCGAGAACCAATGAGAGACTAGCTGGAGGTGTCTGGACGGGCAAATTTAACTCTCATTTCCCACCAGGAAGAGGAATTAACCAAAGGCTCAACGTGCCGTGCCGGAACAAGATTAGGGCCTGACGCCATCCTGCGGTGTTGCGGCCAGCTCACAAGAAATTGAGTTGAAGAAAGGAGCTCAGGGGCACTGTAATTCACAAACCTGCAGAGTAATAAATGACAGCTATCGTCCAAAAATATACTGAAGTAAGGCTGCCAAGAGGACTTGAAAGCGGGGCAGAATTGCAAGAAACCGATTTCAGGAGGTAGACTGGAATTGCATTGAAAGCATAGGAAAAGAGGCAGAACGTCCACAATGATGCACTTGGCCAAAAAGGGCGTATGCGTTTTTTCCTGAATATATTCAGGAAAAAACGCATACGCCCTTTTTGGCCAACCAAGCAAGCTTGCAAAGGAAACCTGCACTACAATGAAGTCTCACTTCCCCCAGGTCAAAAGGGCCATCTGAAAAAAGTGTAAAATCCAGAAAGGCAGGACAGGCCATGGAGAACTGGGAGCCTTGTTATGCTGATGGGCGGGATGTAAATTGCCAACAGACACTCGGGAGAAGTGTATGGTGTTTCCTGAAACATCTAAAAAACAAAGCAACAGAGCCTAGGGCACTTCCACTTATGGTCCTATAGCTTAGGGAAATTAAAATCAAAAAGACACAGCCACCCCAAAGTTTGGGACGCCTCTGTTTACAAGAACCTCGTTTACCGTACAAGTTCAATATAACAGAAAGAGAAAAATGGATAAAGAACTTGTGGTACTTACGTACAATGCAGTATCACTCAGCAATGAAATCTATGTCATCAGGCCCGTAGCAGCATAATGAGTGGATTCAAGTACGATGATTCTAACTGAAATAAGTCACACAGAAAAAGAAACATCATAAGATATCACTAATACACGGAATGTAACCTTGGCTACACAAGAACTGAATTCCAAGACAGAACAGGGTCTCAAATGTAGAAAACCAACTTATGCTTGCTTAAGGGGAAAGGTGAGTTGGGGTGCTGCATAAAACCAGAGATTGAAATGAGCACAGATAAAGTTCCTTAAGCCAAATATGGAATAGACAAGAGCTACTCCTTGCTCAACGAAATGGACTCAACACCGCATATTAAACGCCTAAGAATGTACCTGACTACGAAGTATCTTAAAACCTATGGATTGCTATGTCTCCAAAAGAGAATCAAGCGTGTTTACAGGGGCATAAACGCAGCAGTGATAGGATTGGAGAGGTTCGGTGAGCAAATGAAGACCCTTTGAAGACATATTGTATGGTACCCATTACACGGGTCTCAACTCTCCAGGTTTAAGGTATTCTTCCTTCAGCTAAAACATGCATGTGGAACCCAGAGTATGATCAACCATGTGAACGGGAGACGTGTTCAAATATGTCTCAGTTTTCCTCCCCTGGTACTCGGGTGCAACATTCCAGACGCTTTACTAACACTCTCACCACTTGGAGAGTCAGCGCCTTTAACCTCCTGTTTGGCCCAGTTTGCAATTTCTGCGGAAGATGAACAGGAATAGCGAGAACCAATGAGAGACTAGCTGGAGGTGTCTGGACGGGCAAATTTAACTCTCATTTCCCACCAGGAAGAGGAAATACCCAAAGGCTCAGCGTGCCGTGCCAGAACCACATTAGGGCCTGAAGCCATCCTGTGGTGTTGCGGCCAGCTCAAAAGAAAGCGAGTTGAAGAAAGGAGCTCAGGGGCACTGTAATTCACAAACCTGCAGAGTTATCAATGACAGCTATCGTCCAAAAATATACTGAAGTAAGGCTCCCAAGAGGACTTGGAAGCGCGGCAGAATTGCAGGAAATCGATTTCAGGAGGTAGACTGGAATTGCATTGAAAGCATAGGAAAAGAGGCAGAACGTCCACAATGATGCACTTGGCCAAAAAGTGCGTATGCGTTTTTTCCTGATTATATTCAGGAAAAAACGCATACGCCCTTTTTGGCCAACCAAGCAAGCTTGCAAAGGAAATCTGCACTACAATGAAGTCTCACTTCCTCCCGGTCAAAAGGGCCATCTGAAAAAAGTGTAAAATCCAGAAAGGCAGGACAGGCCATGGAGAACTGGGAGCCTTGTTATGCTGATGGGCGGGATGTAAATTGCCAACAGACACTCGGGAGAAGTGTATGGTGTTTCCTGAAACATCTAAAAAACAAAGCAACAGAGCCTAGGGCACTTCCACTTATGGTCCTATAGCTTAGGGAAATTAAAATCAAAAAGACACAGCCACCCCAAAGTTTAGAACGGCTCTCTTTACAAGAACCTCGTTTACAGTACAAGTTCAACATCGCAGAAAGTGAAAAATGGATAAAGAAGTTGTGGTATTTACTTACAAAGCAATATCACTCAGCAATGAAATCTATGTCATCAGGCCCTTAGTAGCACAATGAGTGGATTCAGGTACGATGATTCTAACTGAAATAAGTCACACAGAAAAAGAAACATCATAAGATATCACTAATACACGGAATGTAAACTTGGCTACACAGGAACTAAATTCCAAAACAGAAGAGGGTCTCAAATTTAGAAAACCAACTTATGCTTGCTTAAGGGGAAAGGTGAGTTGGGGTGCTGCATAAAACCAGAGATTGAAATGAGCACAGATAAAGTTCCTTAAGCCAAATATGGAATAGACAAGAGCTACTCCTTGCTCAACGAAATGGACTCAACACCGCATATTAAACGCCTAAGAATGTACCTGACTACTAAGTATCTTAAAACCTATGGATTGCTATGTCTCCAAAAGAGAATCAAGCGTGTTTACAGGGTCATAAACGCAGCAGTGATAGGATTGGAGAGGTTCGGTGAGCAAATGAAGTCCCTTTGAAGACATATTGTATGGTACCCATTACACGGGTCTCAACTCTCCAGGTTTAAGGTATTCTTCCTTCAGCTAAAACATGCATGTGGAACCCAGAGTATGATCAACCGTGTGAACGGGAGACGTGTTCAAATATGTCTCAGTTTTCCTCCCCTGGTACTCGGGTGCAACATTCCAGACGCTTTACTAACACTCTCCCGACTTGGAGAGTCAGTCCCTTTAACCTCCTGTTTGGCCCAGTTTGCAATTTCTGCGGAAGATGAACAGGAATAGCGAGAACAAATGAGAGACTAGCTGGAGGTGTCTGGACGGGCAAATTTAACTCTCATTTCCCACCAGGAAGAGGAATTAACCAAAGGTTCAACGTGCCGTGCCGGAACCAGATTAGGGCCTGAAGCCATCCTGCGGTGTTGCGGCCAGCTCACAAGAAAGCGAGTTGAAGAAAGGAGCTCAGGGTCACTGTAATTCACAAACCTGCAGAGTTATAAATGACAGCTATCGTCCAAAAATATACTGAAGTAAGGCTGCCAAGAGGACTTGAAAGCGGGTCAGAATTGCAGGAAACTGATTTCAGGAGGTAGACTGGAATTGCATTGAAAGCATAGGAAAAGAGGCAGAACGTCCACAATGATGCACTTGGCCAAAAAGGGCGTATGCGTTTTTTCCTGAATATATTCGGGAAAAAACGCATACGCCCTTTTTGGCCAACCAAGCAAGCTTGCAAAGGAAATCTGCACTACAATGAAGTCTCACTTCCTCCCGGTCAAAAGGGCCATCTGAAAAAAGTGTAAAATCCAGAAAGGCAGGACAGGCCATGGAGAACTGGGAGCCTTGTTATGCTGATGGGCGGGATGTAAATTGCCAACAGACACTCGGGAGAATTGTATGGTATTTCCTGAAACATCTAAAAAACAAAGCAACAGAGCCTAGGGCACTTCCACTTATGGTCCTATAGCTTAAGGAAATTAAAATCAAAAAGACACAGCCACCCCAAAGTTTGGGACCCCTCTGTATACAAGAACCTCGTTTACCGTACAAGTTCAATATCACAGAAAGTGAAAAATGGATAAAGAACTTGTGGTACTTACGTACAATGCAGTATCACTCAGCAATGAAATCTATGTCATCAGGCCCGTAGCAGCATAATGAGTGGATTCAGGTACGATGATTCTAACTGAAATAAGTCACACAGAAAAAGAAACATCATAAGATATCAGTAATACACGGAATGTAAACTTGGCTACACAGGAACTGAATTCCAAAACAGAACAGGGTCTCAAATTTAGAAAACCAACTTATGCTTGCTTAAGGGTAAAGGTGAGTTGGGGTGCTGCATAAAACCAGAGATTGAAATGAGCACAGATAAAGTTCCTTAAGCCAAATATGGAATAGACAAGAGCTACTCCTTGCTCAATGAAATGGACTCAACACACCATATTAAACGCCTAAGAATGTACCTGACTAGTAAGTATCTTAAAACCTATGGATTGCTATGTCTCCAAAAGAGAATCAAGCGTGTGTACAGGGGCATAAACGCAGCAGTGATAGGATTGGAGAGGTTCGGTGAGCAAATGAAGACCCTTTGAAGTCATATTGCATGGTACCCATTACACGGGTCTCAACTTTCCAGGTTTAAGGTATTCTTCCTTCAGCTAAAACATGCATGTGGAACCCAGAGTATGATCAACCGTGTGAACGGGAGACGTGTTCAAATATGTCTCAGTTTTCCTCACCTGGTACTCGGGTGCAACATTCCAGACGCTTTACTAACACTCTCCCCACTTGGAGAGTCAGCGCCTTTAACCTCCTGTTTGGCCCAGTTTGCAATTTCTGCGGAAGATGAACAGGACTAGCGAGAACCAATGAGAGACTAGCTGGAGGTGTCTGGACGGGCAAATTTAACTCTCATTTCCCACCAGGAAGAGGAAATAACCAAAGGCTCAGCGTGCCGTGCCAGAACCACATTAGGGCCTGAAGCCATCCTGCGGTGTTGCGGCCAGCTCAAAAGAAAGCGAGTTGAAGAAAGGAGCTCAGGGGCACTGTAATTCACAAACCTGCAGAGTTATAAATGACAGCTATCGTCCAAAAATATACTGAAGTAAGGCTGCCAAGAGGACTTGAAAGCGGGGCAGAATTGCAGGAAACCGATTTCAGGAGGTAGACTGGAATTGCATTGAAAGCATAGGAAAAGAGGCAGAACGTCCACAATGATGCACTTGGCCAAAAAGGGTGTATGCGTTTTTTCCTGAATATATTCAGGAAAAAACGCATACGCACTTTTTGGCCAACCAAGCAAGCTTGCAAAGGAAATCTGCACTACAATGAAGTCTCACTTCCCCCCGGTCAAAAGGGCCATCTGAAAAAAGTGTAAAATCCAGAAAGGCAGGACAGGCCATGGAGAACTGGGAGCCTTGTTATGCTGATGGGCGGGATGTAAATTGCCAACAGACACTCGGGAGAAGTGTATGGTGTTTCCTGAAACATCTAAAAAACAAAGCAACAGAGCCTAGGGCACTTCCACTTATGGTCCTATAGCTTAGGGAAATTAAAATCAAAAAGACACAGCCACCTCAAAGTTTGGAACGGCTTTGTTTACAAGAACCTCATTTACAGTACAAGTTCAACACCGCAGAAAGTGAAAAATGGATAAAGAAGTTGTGGTATTTACTTACAAAGCAATATCACTCAGCAATGAAATCTATGTCATCAGGCCCTTAGCAGCACAATGAGTGGATTCAGGTATGATGATTCTAACTGAAATAAGTCACACAGAAAAAGAAACATCATAAGATATCAGTAATACACGGAATGTAAACTTGGCTACACAGGAACTGAATTCCAAAACAGAACAGGGTCTCAAATTTAGAAAACCAACTTATGCTTGTTTAAGGGGAAAGGTGAGTTGGGGTGCTGCATAAAACCAGAGATTGAAATGAGCACAGATAAAGTTCCTTAAGCCAAATATGGAATAGACAAGAGCTACTCCTTGCTCAACGAAATGGACTCAACACCCCATATTAAACGCCTAAGAATGTACCTGACTAGTAAGTATCTTAAAACCTATGGATTGCTATGTCTCCAAAAGAGAATCAAGCGTGTGTACAGGGGCATAAACGCAGCAGTGATAGGATTGGAGAGGTTCGGTGAGCAAATGAAGACCCTTTGAAGTCATATTGCATGGTACCCATTACACAGGTCTCAACTCTCCAGGTTTAAGTTATTCTTCCTTCAGCTAAAACATGCATGTGGAACCCAGAGTATGATCAACCGTGTGAACGGGAGACGTGTTCAAATATGTTTCAGGTTTCCTCCCCTGGTACTCGGGTGCAACTTTCCAGACGCTTTACTAACACTCTCCACACTTGGAGAGTCAGCGCCTTTAACGTCCTGTTTGGCCCAGTTTGCAATTTCTGCGGAAGATGAACAGGAATAGGGAGAACCAATGAGAGACTAGCTGGAGGTGTCTGGACGGGCAAATTTAACTCTCATTTCCCACCAGGAAGAGGAAATAACCAAAGGCTGAGCGTGCCGTGCCGGAACCAGATTAGGGCCTGAAGCCATCCTGCGGTGTTGCGGCCAGCTCAAAAGAAAGCGAGTTGAAGAAAGGAGCTCAGGGGCACTGTGATTCACAAACCTGCAGAGTTATAAATGACAGCTATCGTCCAAAAATGTACTGAAGTAAGGCTGCCAAGAGGACTTGAAAGCGCGGCAGAATTGCAGGAAACCGATTTCAGGAGGTAGACTAGAATTACATTGAAAGCATAGGAAAAGAGGCAGAACGTCCACAATGATGCACTTGGCCAAAAAGGGCGTATGCGTTTTTTCCTGAATATATTCAGGAAAAAACGCATACGCCCTTTTTGGCCAAGCAAGCAAACTTGCAAAGGAAATCTGCACTACAATGAAGTCTCACTTCCCCCAGGTCAAAAGGGCCATCTGAAAAAAGTGTAAAATCCAGAAAGGCAGGACAGGCCATGGAGAACTGGGAGCCTTGTTATGCTGATGCGCGGGATGTAAATTGCCAACAGACACTCGGGAGAAGTGTATGGTGTTTCCTGAAACATCTAAAAAACAAAGCAACAGAGCCTAGGGCACTTCCACTTATGGTCCTATAGCTTAGGGAAATTAAAATCAAAAAGACACAGCCACCCCAAAGTTTGGGACGCCTCTGTTTACAAGAACCTCGTTTACCATACAAGTTCAATATCACAGAAAGTGAAAAATGGATAAAGAACATGTGGTACTTACGTACAATGCAGTATCACTCAGCAATGAAATCTATGTCATCAGGCCCATAGCAGCATAATGAGTGGATTCAGGTACGATGATTCTAACTGAAATAAGTCACACAGAAAAAGAAACATCATAAGATATCACTAATACACGGAATGTAAACTTGGCTACACAGGAACTAAATTCCAAAACAGAAGAGGGTCTCAAATTTAGAAAACCAACTTATGCTTGCTTAAGGGGAAAGGTGAGTTGGGGTGCTGCATAAAACCAGAGATTGAAATGAGCACAGATAAAGTTCCTTAAGCCAAATATGGAATAGACAAGAGCTACTCCTTGCTCAATGAAATGGACTCAACACCGCATATTAAACGCCTAAGAATGTACCTGACTACTAAGTATCTTAAAACCTATGGATTGCTATGTCTCCAAAAGAGAATCAAGCGTGTTTACAGGGGCATAAACGCAGCAGTGATAGGATTGGAGAGGTTCGGTGAGCAAATGAAGACCCTTTGAAGACATATTGTATGATACCCATTACACGGGTCTCAACTCTCCAGGTTTAAGGTATTCTTCCTTCAGCTAAAACATGCATGTGGAACCCAGAGTATGATCAACCATGTGAACGGGAGACGTGTTCAAATATGTCTCAGTTTTCCTCCCCTGGTACTCGGGTGCAACATTCCAGACGCTTTACTAACACTCTCACCACTTGGAGAGTCAGCGCCTTTAACCTCCTGTTTGGCCCAGTTTGCAATTTCTGCGGAAGATGAACAGGAATAGCGAGAACCAATGAGAGACTAGCTGGAGGTGTCTGGACGGGCAAATTTAACTCTCATTTCCCACCAGGAAGAGGAAATACCCAAAGGCTCAGCGTGCCGTGCCAGAACCACATTAGGGCCTGAAGCCATCCTGTGGTGTTGCGGCCAGCTCAAAAGAAAGCGAGTTGAAGAAAGGAGCTCAGGGGCACTGTAATTCACAAACCTGCAGAGTTATCAATGACAGCTATCGTCCAAAAATATACTGAAGTAAGGCTCCCAAGAGGACTTGGAAGCGCGGCAGAATTGCAGGAAATCGATTTCAGGAGGTAGACTGGAATTGCATTGAAAGCATAGGAAAAGAGGCAGAACGTCCACAATGATGCACTTGGCCAAAAAGTGCGTATGCGTTTTTTCCTGATTATATTCAGGAAAAAACGCATACGCCCTTTTTGGCTAACCAAGCAAGCTTGCAAAGGAAATCTGCACTACAATGAAGTCTCACTTCCTCCCGGTCAAAAGGGCCATCTGAAAAAAGTGTAAAATCCAGAAAGGCAGGACAGGCCATGGAGAACTGGGAGCCTTGTTATGCTGATGGGCGGGATGTAAATTGCCAACAGACACTCGGGAGAAGTGTATGGTGTTTCCTGAAACATCTAAAAAACAAAGCAACAGAGCCTAGGGCACTTCCACTTATGGTCCTATAGCTTAGGGAAATTAAAATCAAAAAGACACAGCCACCCCAAAGTTTAGAACGGCTCTCTTTACAAGAACCTCGTTTACAGTACAAGTTCAACATCGCAGAAAGTGAAAAATGGATAAAGAAGTTGTGGTATTTACTTACAAAGCAATATCACTCAGCAATGAAATCTATGTCATCAGGCCCTTAGTAGCACAATGAGTGGATTCAGGTACGATGATTCTAACTGAAATAAGTCACACAGAAAAAGAAACATCATAAGATATCACTAATACACGGAATGTAAACTTGGCTACACAGGAACTAAATTCCAAAACAGAAGAGGGTCTCAAATTTAGAAAACCAACTTATGCTTGCTTAAGGGGAAAGGTGAGTTGGGGTGCTGCATAAAACCAGAGAATGAAATGAGCACAGATAAAGTTCCTTAAGCCAAATATGGAATAGACAAGAGCTACTCCTTGCTCAATGAAATGGACTCAACACCGCATATTAAACGCCTAAGAATGTACCTGACTACTAAGTATCTTAAAACCTATGGATTGCTATGTCTCCAAAAGAGAATCAAGCGTGTTTACAGGGTCATAAACGCAGCAGTGATAGGATTGGAGAGGTTCGGTGAGCAAATGAAGTCCCTTTGAAGACATATTGTATGGTACCCATTACACGGGTCTCAACTCTCCAGGTTTAAGGTATTCTTCCTTCAGCTAAAACATGCATGTGGAACCCAGAGTATGATCAACCGTGTGAACGGGAGACGTGTTCAAATATGTCTCAGTTTTCCTCCCCTGGTACTCGGGTGCAACATTCCAGACGCTTTACTAACACTCTCCCGACTTGGAGAGTCAGTCCCTTTAACCTCCTGTTTGGCCCAGTTTGCAATTTCTGCGGAAGATGAACAGGAATAGCGAGAACCAATGAGAGACTAGCTGGAGGTGTCTGGACGGGCAAATTTAACTCTCATTTCCCACCAGGAAGAGGAATTAACCAAAGGCTCAACGTGCCGTGCCGGAACAAGATTAGGGCCTGACGCCATCCTGCGGTGTTGCGGCCAGCTCACAAGAAATTGAGTTGAAGAAAGGAGCTCAGGGGCACTGTAATTCACAAACCTGCAGAGTAATAAATGACAGCTATCGTCCAAAAATATACTGAAGTAAGGCTGCCAAGAGGACTTGAAAGCGGGGCAGAATTGCAAGAAACCGATTTCAGGAGGTAGACTGGAATTGCATTGAAAGCATAGGAAAAGAGGCAGAACGTCCACAATGATGCACTTGGCCAAAAAGGGCGTATGCGTTTTTTCCTGAATATATTCAGGAAAAAACGCATACGCCCTTTTTGGCCAACCAAGCAAGCTTGCAAAGGAAACCTGCACTACAATGAAGTCTCACTTCCCCCAGGTCAAAAGGGCCATCTGAAAAAAGTGTAAAATCCAGAAAGGCAGGACAGGCCATGGAGAACTGGGAGCCTTGTTATGCTGATGGGCGGGATGTAAATTGCCAACAGACACTCGGGAGAAGTGTATGGTGTTTCCTGAAACATCTAAAAAACAAAGCAACAGAGCCTAGGGCACTTCCACTTATGGTCCTATAGCTTAGGGAAATTAAAATCAAAAAGACACAGCCACCCCAAAGTTTGGGACGCCTCTGTTTACAAGAACCTCGTTTACCGTACAAGTTCAATATAACAGAAAGAGAAAAATGGATAAAGAACTTGTGGTACTTACGTACAATGCAGTATCACTCAGCAATGAAATCTATGTCATCAGGCCCGTAGCAGCATAATGAGTGGATTCAAGTACGATGATTCTAACTGAAATAAGTCACACAGAAAAAGAAACATCATAAGATATCACTAATACACGGAATGTAACCTTGGCTACACAAGAACTGAATTCCAAGACAGAACAGGGTCTCAAATGTAGAAAACCAACTTATGCTTGCTTAAGGGGAAAGGTGAGTTGGGGTGCTGCATAAAACCAGAGATTGAAATGAGCACAGATAAAGTTCCTTAAGCCAAATATGGAATAGACAAGAGCTACTCCTTGCTCAACGAAATGGACTCAACACCGCATATTAAACGCCTAAGAATGTACCTGACTACGAAGTATCTTAAAACCTATGGATTGCTATGTCTCCAAAAGAGAATCAAGCGTGTTTACAGGGGCATAAACGCAGCAGTGATAGGATTGGAGAGGTTCGGTGAGCAAATGAAGACCCTTTGAAGACATATTGTATGGTACCCATTACACGGGTCTCAACTCTCCAGGTTTAAGGTATTCTTCCTTCAGCTAAAACATGCATGTGGAACCCAGAGTATGATCAACCATGTGAACGGGAGACGTGTTCAAATATGTCTCAGTTTTCCTCCCCTGGTACTCGGGTGCAACATTCCAGACGCTTTACTAACACTCTCACCACTTGGAGAGTCAGCGCCTTTAACCTCCTGTTTGGCCCAGTTTGCAATTTCTGCGGAAGATGAACAGGAATAGCGAGAACCAATGAGAGACTAGCTGGAGGTGTCTGGACGGGCAAATTTAACTCTCATTTCCCACCAGGAAGAGGAAATACCCAAAGGCTCAGCGTGCCGTGCCAGAACCACATTAGGGCCTGAAGCCATCCTGTGGTGTTGCGGCCAGCTCAAAAGAAAGCGAGTTGAAGAAAGGAGCTCAGGGGCACTGTAATTCACAAACCTGCAGAGTTATCAATGACAGCTATCGTCCAAAAATATACTGAAGTAAGGCTCCCAAGAGGACTTGGAAGCGCGGCAGAATTGCAGGAAATCGATTTCAGGAGGTAGACTGGAATTGCATTGAAAGCATAGGAAAAGAGGCAGAACGTCCACAATGATGCACTTGGCCAAAAAGTGCGTATGCGTTTTTTCCTGATTATATTCAGGAAAAAACGCATACGCCCTTTTTGGCCAACCAAGCAAGCTTGCAAAGGAAATCTGCACTACAATGAAGTCTCACTTCCTCCCGGTCAAAAGGGCCATCTGAAAAAAGTGTAAAATCCAGAAAGGCAGGACAGGCCATGGAGAACTGGGAGCCTTGTTATGCTGATGGGCGGGATGTAAATTGCCAACAGACACTCGGGAGAAGTGTATGGTGTTTCCTGAAACATCTAAAAAACAAAGCAACAGAGCCTAGGGCACTTCCACTTATGGTCCTATAGCTTAGGGAAATTAAAATCAAAAAGACACAGCCACCCCAAAGTTTAGAACGGCTCTCTTTACAAGAACCTCGTTTACAGTACAAGTTCAACATCGCAGAAAGTGAAAAATGGATAAAGAAGTTGTGGTATTTACTTACAAAGCAATATCACTCAGCAATGAAATCTATGTCATCAGGCCCTTAGTAGCACAATGAGTGGATTCAGGTACGATGATTCTAACTGAAATAAGTCACACAGAAAAAGAAACATCATAAGATATCACTAATACACGGAATGTAAACTTGGCTACACAGGAACTAAATTCCAAAACAGAAGAGGGTCTCAAATTTAGAAAACCAACTTATGCTTGCTTAAGGGGAAAGGTGAGTTGGGGTGCTGCATAAAACCAGAGATTGAAATGAGCACAGATAAAGTTCCTTAAGCCAAATATGGAATAGACAAGAGCTACTCCTTGCTCAACGAAATGGACTCAACACCGCATATTAAACGCCTAAGAATGTACCTGACTACTAAGTATCTTAAAACCTATGGATTGCTATGTCTCCAAAAGAGAATCAAGCGTGTTTACAGGGTCATAAACGCAGCAGTGATAGGATTGGAGAGGTTCGGTGAGCAAATGAAGTCCCTTTGAAGACATATTGTATGGTACCCATTACACGGGTCTCAACTCTCCAGGTTTAAGGTATTCTTCCTTCAGCTAAAACATGCATGTGGAACCCAGAGTATGATCAACCGTGTGAACGGGAGACGTGTTCAAATATGTCTCAGTTTTCCTCCCCTGGTACTCGGGTGCAACATTCCAGACGCTTTACTAACACTCTCCCGACTTGGAGAGTCAGTCCCTTTAACCTCCTGTTTGGCCCAGTTTGCAATTTCTGCGGAAGATGAACAGGAATAGCGAGAACAAATGAGAGACTAGCTGGAGGTGTCTGGACGGGCAAATTTAACTCTCATTTCCCACCAGGAAGAGGAATTAACCAAAGGTTCAACGTGCCGTGCCGGAACCAGATTAGGGCCTGAAGCCATCCTGCGGTGTTGCGGCCAGCTCACAAGAAAGCGAGTTGAAGAAAGGAGCTCAGGGTCACTGTAATTCACAAACCTGCAGAGTTATAAATGACAGCTATCGTCCAAAAATATACTGAAGTAAGGCTGCCAAGAGGACTTGAAAGCGGGTCAGAATTGCAGGAAACCGATTTCAGGAGGTAGACTGGAATTGCATTGAAAGCATAGGAAAAGAGGCAGAACGTCCACAATGATGCACTTGGCCAAAAAGGGCGTATGCGTTTTTTCCTGAATATATTCGGGAAAAAACGCATACGCCCTTTTTGGCCAACCAAGCAAGCTTGCAAAGGAAATCTGCACTACAATGAAGTCTCACTTCCTCCCGGTCAAAAGGGCCATCTGAAAAAAGTGTAAAATCCAGAAAGGCAGGACAGGCCATGGAGAACTGGGAGCCTTGTTATGCTGATGGGCGGGATGTAAATTGCCAACAGACACTCGGGAGAATTGTATGGTATTTCCTGAAACATCTAAAAAACAAAGCAACAGAGCCTAGGGCACTTCCACTTATGGTCCTATAGCTTAAGGAAATTAAAATCAAAAAGACACAGCCACCCCAAAGTTTGGGACCCCTCTGTATACAAGAACCTCGTTTACCGTACAAGTTCAATATCACAGAAAGTGAAAAATGGATAAAGAACTTGTGGTACTTACGTACAATGCAGTATCACTCAGCAATGAAATCTATGTCATCAGGCCCGTAGCAGCATAATGAGTGGATTCAGGTACGATGATTCTAACTGAAATAAGTCACACAGAAAAAGAAACATCATAAGATATCAGTAATACACGGAATGTAAACTTGGCTACACAGGAACTGAATTCCAAAACAGAACAGGGTCTCAAATTTAGAAAACCAACTTATGCTTGCTTAAGGGTAAAGGTGAGTTGGGGTGCTGCATAAAACCAGAGATTGAAATGAGCACAGATAAAGTTCCTTAAGCCAAATATGGAATAGACAAGAGCTACTCCTTGCTCAATGAAATGGACTCAACACACCATATTAAACGCCTAAGAATGTACCTGACTAGTAAGTATCTTAAAACCTATGGATTGCTATGTCTCCAAAAGAGAATCAAGCGTGTGTACAGGGGCATAAACGCAGCAGTGATAGGATTGGAGAGGTTCGGTGAGCAAATGAAGACCCTTTGAAGTCATATTGCATGGTACCCATTACACGGGTCTCAACTTTCCAGGTTTAAGGTATTCTTCCTTCAGCTAAAACATGCATGTGGAACCCAGAGTATGATCAACCGTGTGAACGGGAGACGTGTTCAAATATGTCTCAGTTTTCCTCACCTGGTACTCGGGTGCAACATTCCAGACGCTTTACTAACACTCTCCCCACTTGGAGAGTCAGCGCCTTTAACCTCCTGTTTGGCCCAGTTTGCAATTTCTGCGGAAGATGAACAGGAGTAGCGAGAACCAATGAGAGACTAGCTGGAGGTGTCTGGACGGGCAACTTTAACTCTCATTTCCCACCAGGAAGAGGAAATAACCAAAGGCTCAGCGTGCCGTGCCAGAACCACATTAGGGCCTGAAGCCATCCTGTGGTGTTGCGGCCAGCTCAAAAGAAAGCGAGTTGAAGAAAGGAGCTCAGGGGCACTGTAATTCACAAACCTGCAGAGTTATAAATGACAGCTATCGTCCAAAAATATACTGAAGTAAGGCTGCCAAGAGGACTTGAAAGCGGGGCAGAATTGCAGGAAACCGATTTCAGGAGGTAGACTGGAATTGCATTGAAAGCATAGGAAAAGAGGCAGAACGTCCACAATGATGCACTTGGCCAAAAAGGGCGTATGCGTTTTTTCCTGAATATATTCAGGAAAAAACGCATACGCCCTTTTTGGCCAACCAAGCAAGCTTGCAAAGGAAATCTGCACTACAATGAAGTCTCACTTCCCCCCGGTCAAAAGGGCCATCTGAAAAAAGTGTAAAATCCAGAAAGGCAGGACAGGCCATGGAGAACTGGGAGCCTTGTTATGCTGATGGGCGGGATGTAAATTGCCAACAGACACTCGGGAGAAGTGTATGGTGTTTCCTGAAACATCTAAAAAACAAAGCAACAGAGCCTAGGGCACTTCCACTTATGGTCCTATAGCTTAGGGAAATTAAAATCAAAAAGACACAGCCACCTCAAAGTTTGGAACGGCTCTGTTTACAAGAACCTCATTTACAGTACAAGTTCAACACCGCAGAAAGTGAAAAATGGATAAAGAAGTTGTGGTATTTACTTACAAAGCAATATCACTCAGCAATGAAATCTATGTCATCAGGCCCTTAGCAGCACAATGAGTGGATTCAGGTATGATGATTCTAACTGAAATAAGTCACACAGAAAAAGAAACATCATAAGATATCAGTAATACACGGAATGTAAACTTGGCTACACAGGAACTGAATTCCAAAACAGAACAGGGTCTCAAATTTAGAAAACCAACTTATGCTTGTTTAAGGGGAAAGGTGAGTTGGGGTGCTGCATAAAACCAGAGATTGAAATGAGCACAGATAAAGTTCCTTAAGCCAAATATGGAATAGACAAGAGCTACTCCTTGCTCAACGAAATGGACTCAACACCCCATATTAAACGCCTAAGAATGTACCTGACTAGTAAGTATCTTAAAACCTATGGATTGCTATGTCTCCAAAAGAGAATCAAGCATGTGTACAGGGGCATAAACGCAGCAGTGATAGGATTGGAGAGGTTCGGTGAGCAAATGAAGACCCTTTGAAGTCATATTGCATGGTACCCATTACACAGGTCTCAACTCTCCAGGTTTAAGTTATTCTTCCTTCAGCTAAAACATGAATGTGGAACCCAGAGTATGATCAACCGTGTGAACGGGAGACGTGTTCAAATATGTTTCAGGTTTCCTCCCCTGGTACTCGGGTGCAACATTCCAGACGCTTTACTAACACTCTCCACACTTGGAGAGTCAGCACCTTTAACGTCCTGTTTGGCCCAGTTTGCAATTTCTGCGGAAGATGAACAGGAATAGGGAGAACCAATGAGAGACTAGCTGGAGGTGTCTGGACGGGCAAATTTAACTCTCATTTCCCACCAGGAAGAGGAAATAACCAAAGGCTGAGCGTGCCGTGCCGGAACCAGATTAGGGCCTGAAGCCATCCTGTGGTGTTGCGGCCAGCTCAAAAGAAAGCGAGTTGAAGAAAGGAGCTCAGGGGCACTGTAATTCACAAACCTGCAGAGTTATAAATGACAGCTATCGTCCAAAAATATACTGAAGTAAGGCTGCCAAGAGGACTTGAATGCGCGGCAGAATTGCAGGAAACCGATTTCAGGAGGTAGACTGGAATTACATTGAAAGCATAGGAAAAGAGGCAGAACGTCCACAATGATGCACTTGGCCAAAAAGGGCGTATGCATTTTTTCCTGAATATATTCAGGAAAAAACGCATACGCCCTTTTTGGCCAAGCAAGCAAACTTGCAAAGGAAATCTGCACTAAAATGAAGTCTCACTTCCCCCAGGTCAAAAGGGCCATCTGAAAAAAGTGTAAAATCCAGAAAGGCAGGACAGGCCATGGAGAACTGGGAGCCTTGTTATGCTGATGGGCGGGATGTAAATTGCCAACAGACACTCGGGAGAAGTGTATGGTGTTTCCTGAAACATCTAAAAAACAAAGCAACAGAGCCTAGGGCACTTCCACTTATGGTCCTATAGCTTAGGGAAATTAAAATCAAAAAGACACAGCCACCCCAAAGTTTGGGACGCCTCTGTTTACAAGAACCTCGTTTACCATACAAGTTCAATATCACAGAAAGTGAAAAATGGATAAAGAACATGTGGTACTTACGTACAATGCAGTATCACTCAGCAATGAAATCTATGTCATCAGGCCCATAGCAGCATAATGAGTGGATTCAGGTACGATGATTCTAACTGAAATAAGTCACACAGAAAAAGAAACATCATAAGATATCACTAATACACGGAATGTAAACTTGGCTACACAGGAACTAAATTCCAAAACAGAAGAGGGTCTCAAATTTAGAAAACCAACTTATGCTTGCTTAAGGGGAAAGGTGAGTTGGGGTGCTGCATAAAACCAGAGATTGAAATGAGCACAGATAAAGTTCCTTAAGCCAAATATGGAATAGACAAGAGCTACTCCTTGCTCAACGAAATGGACTCAACACCGCATATTAAACGCCTAAGAATGTACCTGACTACTAAGTATCTTAAAACCTATGGATTGCTATGTCTCCAAAAGAGAATCAAGCGTGTTTACAGGGGCATAAACGCAGCAGTGATAGGATTGGAGAGGTTCGGTGAGCAAATGAAGACCCTTTGAAGACATATTGTATGGTACCCATTACACGGGTCTCAACTCTCCAGGTTTAAGGTATTCTTCCTTCAGCTAAAACATGCATGTGGAACCCAGAGTATGATCAACCATGTGAACGGGAGACGTGTTCAAATATGTCTCAGTTTTCCTCCCCTGGTACTCGGGTGCAACATTCCAGACGCTTTACTAACACTCTCACCACTTGGAGAGTCAGCGCCTTTAACCTCCTGTTTGGCCCAGTTTGCAATTTCTGCGGAAGATGAACAGGAATAGCGAGAACCAATGAGAGACTAGCTGGAGGTGTCTGGACGGGCAAATTTAACTCTCATTTCCCACCAGGAAGAGGAAA
Source organism: Grampus griseus (assembly GCF_964374135.1). Taxonomy (NCBI): domain Eukaryota; kingdom Metazoa; phylum Chordata; class Mammalia; order Artiodactyla; family Delphinidae; genus Grampus; species Grampus griseus. Next base: position 367,121 of record NW_028133362.1, on the reverse strand, counting down.
TACCCAAAGGCTCAGCGTGCCGTGCCAGAACCACATTAGGGCCTGAAGCCATCCTGTGGTGTTGCGGCCAGCTCAAAAGAAAGCGAGTTGAAGAAAGGAGCTCAGGGGCACTGTAATTCACAAACCTGCAGAGTTATCAATGACAGCTATCGTCCAAAAATATACTGAAGTAAGGCTCCCAAGAGGACTTGGAAGCGCGGCAGAATTGCAGGAAACCGATTTCAGGAGGTAGACTGGAATTGCATTGAAAGCATAGGAAAAGAGGCAGAACGTCCACAATGATGCACTTGGCCAAAAAGGGCGTATGCGTTTTTTCCTGAATATATTCAGGAAAAAACGCATACGCGCTTTTTGGCCAACCAAGCAAGCTTGCAAAGGAAATCTGCACTACAATGAAGTCTCACTTCCCCCCGGTCAAAAGGGCCATCTGAAAAAAGTGTAAAATCCAGAAAGGCAGGACAGGCCATGGAGAACTGGGAGCCTTGTTATGCTGATGGGCGGGATGTAAATTGCCAACAGACACTCGGGAGAAGTGTATGGTGTTTCCTGAAACATCTAAAAAACAAAGCAACAGAGCCTAGGGCACTTCCACTTATGGTCCTATAGCTTAGGGAAATTAAAATCAAAAAGACACAGCCACCTCAAAGTTTGGAACGGCTCTGTTTACAAGAACCTCATTTACAGTACAAGTTCAACACCGCAGAAAGTGAAAAATGGATAAAGAAGTTGTGGTATTTACTTACAAAGCAATATCACTCAGCAATGAAATCTATGTCATCAGGCCCTTAGCAGCACAATGAGTGGATTCAGGTATGATGATTCTAACTGAAATAAGTCACACAGAAAAAGAAACATCATAAGATATCAGTAATACACGGAATGTAAACTTGGCTACACAGGAACTGAATTCCAAAACAGAACAGGGTCTCAAATTTAGAAAACCAACTTATGCTTGTTTAAGGGGAAAGGTGAGTTGGGGTGCTGCATAGAACCAGAGATTGAAATGAGCACAGATAAAGTTCCTTAAGCCAAATATGGAATAGACAAGAGCTACTCCTTGCTCAACGAAATGGACTCAACACCCCATATTAAACGCCTAAGAATGTACCTGACTAGTAAGTATCTTAAAACCTATGGATTGCTATGTCTCCAAAAGAGAATCAAGCGTGTGTACAGGGGCATAAACGCAGCAGTGATAGGATTGGAGAGGTTCGGTGAGCAAATGAAGACCCTTTGAAGTCATATTGCATGGTACCCATTACACAGGTCTCAACTCTCCAGGTTTAAGTTATTCTTCCTTCAGCTAAAACATGCATGTGGAACCCAGAGTATGATCAACCGTGTGAACGGGAGACGTGTTCAAATATGTTTCAGGTTTCCTCCCCTGGTACTCGGGTGCAACATTCCAGACGCTTTACTAACACTCTCCACACTTGGAGAGTCAGCGCCTTTAACGTCCTGTTTGGCCCAGTTTGCAATTTCTGCGGAAGATGAACAGGAATAGGGAGAACCAATGAGAGACTAGCTGGAGGTGTCTGGACGGGCAAATTTAACTCTCATTTCCCACCAGGAAGAGGAAATAACCAAAGGCTGAGCGTGCCGTGCCGGAACCAGATTAGGGCCTGAAGCCATCCTGCGGTGTTGCGGCCAGCTCAAAAGAAAGCGAGTTGAAGAAAGGAGCTCAGGGGCACTGTAATTCACAAACCTGCAGAGTTATAAATGACAGCTATCGTCCAAAAATATACTGAAGTAAGGCTGCCAAGAGGACTTGAAAGCGCGGCAGAATTGCAGGAAACCGATTTCAGGAGGTAGACTAGAATTACATTGAAAGCATAGGAAAAGAGGCAGAACGTCCACAATGATGCACTTGGCCAAAAAGGGCGTATGCGTTTTTTCCTGAATATATTCAGGAAAAAACGCATACGCCCTTTTTGGCCAAGCAAGCAAACTTGCAAAGGAAATCTGCACTACAATGAAGTCTCACTTCCCCCAGGTCAAAAGGGCCATCTGAAAAAAGTGTAAAATCCAGAAAGGCAGGACAGGCCATGGAGAACTGGGAGCCTTGTTATGCTGATGGGCGGGATGTAAATTGCCAACAGACACTCGGGAGAAGTGTATGGTGTTTCCTGAAACATCTAAAAAACAAAGCAACAGAGCCTAGGGCACTTCCACTTATGGTCCTATAGCTTAGGGAAATTAAAATCAAAAAGACACAGCCACCCCAAAGTTTGGGACGCCTCTGTTTACAAGAACCTCGTTTACCATACAAGTTCAATATCACAGAAAGTGAAAAATGGATAAAGAACATGTGGTACTTACGTACAATGCAGTATCACTCAGCAATGAAATCTATGTCATCAGGCCCATAGCAGCATAATGAGTGGATTCAGGTACGATGATTCTAACTGAAATAAGTCACACAGAAAAAGAAACATCATAAGATATCACTAATACACGGAATGTAAACTTGGCTACACAGGAACTAAATTCCAAAACAGAAGAGGGTCTCAAATTTAGAAAACCAACTTATGCTTGCTTAAGGGGAAAGGTGAGTTGGGGTGCTGCATAAAACCAGAGATTGAAATGAGCACAGATAAAGTTCCTTAAGCCAAATATGGAATAGACAAGAGCTACTCCTTGCTCAACGAAATGGACTCAACACCGCATATTAAACGCCTAAGAATGTACCTGACTACTAAGTATCTTAAAACCTATGGATTGCTATGTCTCCAAAAGAGAAACAAGCGTGTTTACAGGGGCATAAACGCAGCAGTGATAGGATTGGAGAGGTTCGGTGAGCAAATGAAGACCCTTTGAAGACATATTGTATGGTACCCATTACACGGGTCTCAACTCTCCAGGTTTAAGGTATTCTTCCTTCAGCTAAAACATGCATGTGGAACCCAGAGTATGATCAACCATGTGAACGGGAGACGTGTTCAAATATGTCTCAGTTTTCCTCCCCTGGTACTCGGGTGCAACATTCCAGACGCTTTACTAACACTCTCACCACTTGGAGAGTCAGCGCCTTTAACCTCCTGTTTGGCCCAGTTTGCAATTTCTGCGGAAGATGAACAGGAATAGCGAGAACCAATGAGAGACTAGCTGGAGGTGTCTGGACGGGCAAATTTAACTCTCATTTCCCACCAGGAAGAGGAAATACCCAAAGGCTCAGCGTGCCGTGCCAGAACCACATTAGGGCCTGAAGCCATCCTGTGGTGTTGCGGCCAGCTCAAAAGAAAGCGAGTTGAAGAAAGGAGCTCAGGGGCACTGTAATTCACAAACCTGCAGAGTTATCAATGACAGCTATCGTCCAAAAATATACTGAAGTAAGGCTCCCAAGAGGACTTGGAAGCGCGGCAGAATTGCAGGAAATCGATTTCAGGAGGTAGACTGGAATTGCATTGAAAGCATAGGAAAAGAGGCAGAACGTCCACAATGATGCACTTGGCCAAAAAGTGCGTATGCGTTTTTTCCTGATTATATTCAGGAAAAAACGCATACGCCCTTTTTGGCTAACCAAGCAAGCTTGCAAAGGAAATCTGCACTACAATGAAGTCTCACTTCCTCCCGGTCAAAAGGGCCATCTGAAAAAAGTGTAAAATCCAGAAAGGCAGGACAGGCCATGGAGAACTGGGAGCCTTGTTATGCTGATGGGCGGGATGTAAATTGCCAACAGACACTCGGGAGAAGTGTATGGTGTTTCCTGAAACATCTAAAAAACAAAGCAACAGAGCCTAGGGCACTTCCACTTATGGTCCTATAGCTTAGGGAAATTAAAATCAAAAAGACACAGCCACCCCAAAGTTTAGAACGGCTCTCTTTACAAGAACCTCGTTTACAGTACAAGTTCAACATCGCAGAAAGTGAAAAATGGATAAAGAAGTTGTGGTATTTACTTACAAAGCAATATCACTCAGCAATGAAATCTATGTCATCAGGCCCTTAGTAGCACAATGAGTGGACTCAGGTACGATGATTCTAACTGAAATAAGTCACACAGAAAAAGAAACATCATAAGATATCACTAATACACGGAATTTAAACTTGGCTACACAGGAACTAAATTCCAAAACAGAAGAGGGTCTCAAATTTAGAAAACCAACTTATGCTTGCTTAAGGGGAAAGGTGAGTTGGGGTGCTGCATAAAACCAGAGAATGAAATGAGCACAGATAAAGTTCCTTAAGCCAAATATGGAATAGACAAGAGCTACTCCTTGCTCAACGAAATGGACTCAACACCGCATATTAAACGCCTAAGAATGTACCTGACTACTAAGTATCTTAAAACCTATGGATTGCTATGTCTCCAAAAGAGAATCAAGCGTGTTTACAGGGTCATAAACGCAGCAGTGATAGGATTGGAGAGGTTCGGTGAGCAAATGAAGTCCCTTTGAAGACATATTGTATGGTACCCATTACACGGGTCTCAACTCTCCAGGTTTAAGGTATTCTTCCTTCAGCTAAAACATGCATGTGGAACCCAGAGTATGATCAACCGTGTGAACGGGAGACGTGTTCAAATATGTCTCAGTTTTCCTCCCCTGGTACTCGGGTGCAACATTCCAGACGCTTTACTAACACTCTCCCGACTTGGAGAGTCAGTCCCTTTAACCTCCTGTTTGGCCCAGTTTGCAATTTCTGCGGAAGATGAACAGGAATAGCGAGAACCAATGAGAGACTAGCTGGAGGTGTCTGGACGGGCAAATTTAACTCTCATTTCCCAGCAGGAAGAGGAATTAACCAAAGGCTCAACGTGCCGTGCCGGAACAAGATTAGGGCCTGACGCCATCCTGCGGTGTTGCGGCCAGCTCACAAGAAATTGAGTTGAAGAAAGGAGCTCAGGGGCACTGTAATTCACAAACCTGCAGAGTAATAAATGACAGCTATCGTCCAAAAATATACTGAAGTAAGGCTGCCAAGAGGACTTGAAAGCGGGGCAGAATTGCAAGAAACCGATTTCAGGAGGTAGACTGGAATTGCATTGAAAGCATAGGAAAAGAGGCAGAACGTCCACAATGATGCACTTGGCCAAAAAGGGCGTATGCGTTTTTTCCTGAATATATTCAGGAAAAAACGCATACGCCCTTTTTGGCCAACCAAGCAAGCTTGCAAAGGAAACCTGCACTACAATGAAGTCTCACTTCCCCCAGGTCAAAAGGGCCATCTGAAAAAAGTGTAAAATCCAGAAAGGCAGGACAGGCCATGGAGAACTGGGAGCCTTGTTATGCTGATGGGCGGGATGTAAATTGCCAACAGACACTCGGGAGAAGTGTATGGTGTTTCCTGAAACATCTAAAAAACAAAGCAACAGAGCCTAGGGCACTTCCACTTATGGTCCTATAGCTTAGGGAAATTAAAATCAAAAAGACACAGCCACCCCAAAGTTTAGAACGGCTCTCTTTACAAGAACCTCGTTTACAGTACAAGTTCAACATCGCAGAAAGTGAAAAATGGATAAAGAAGTTGTGGTATTTACTTACAAAGCAATATCACTCAGCAATGAAATCTATGTCATCAGGCCCTTAGTAGCACAATGAGTGGACTCAGGTACGATGATTCTAACTGAAATAAGTCACACAGAAAAAGAAACATCATAAGATATCACTAATACACGGAATTTAAACTTGGCTACACAGGAACTAAATTCCAAAACAGAAGAGGGTCTCAAATTTAGAAAACCAACTTATGCTTGCTTAAGGGGAAAGGTGAGTTGGGGTGCTGCATAAAACCAGAGAATGAAATGAGCACAGATAAAGTTCCTTAAGCCAAATATGGAATAGACAAGAGCTACTCCTTGCTCAACGAAATGGACTCAACACCGCATATTAAACGCCTAAGAATGTACCTGACTACTAAGTATCTTAAAACCTATGGATTGCTATGTCTCCAAAAGAGAATCAAGCGTGTTTACAGGGTCATAAACGCAGCAGTGATAGGATTGGAGAGGTTCGGTGAGCAAATGAAGTCCCTTTGAAGACATATTGTATGGTACCCATTACACGGGTCTCAACTCTCCAGGTTTAAGGTATTCTTCCTTCAGCTAAAACATGCATGTGGAACCCAGAGTATGATCAACCGTGTGAACGGGAGACGTGTTCAAATATGTCTCAGTTTTCCTCCCCTGGTACTCGGGTGCAACATTCCAGACGCTTTACTAACACTCTCCCGACTTGGAGAGTCAGTCCCTTTAACCTCCTGTTTGGCCCAGTTTGCAATTTCTGCGGAAGATGAACAGGAATAGCGAGAACCAATGAGAGACTAGCTGGAGGTGTCTGGACGGGCAAATTTAACTCTCATTTCCCAGCAGGAAGAGGAATTAACCAAAGGCTCAACGTGCCGTGCCGGAACAAGATTAGGGCCTGACGCCATCCTGCGGTGTTGCGGCCAGCTCACAAGAAATTGAGTTGAAGAAAGGAGCTCAGGGGCACTGTAATTCACAAACCTGCAGAGTAATAAATGACAGCTATCGTCCAAAAATATACTGAAGTAAGGCTGCCAAGAGGACTTGAAAGCGGGGCAGAATTGCAAGAAACCGATTTCAGGAGGTAGACTGGAATTGCATTGAAAGCATAGGAAAAGAGGCAGAACGTCCACAATGATGCACTTGGCCAAAAAGGGCGTATGCGTTTTTTCCTGAATATATTCAGGAAAAAACGCATACGCCCTTTTTGGCCAACCAAGCAAGCTTGCAAAGGAAACCTGCACTACAATGAAGTCTCACTTCCCCCAGGTCAAAAGGGCCATCTGAAAAAAGTGTAAAATCCAGAAAGGCAGGACAGGCCATGGAGAACTGGGAGCCTTGTTATGCTGATGGGCGGGATGTAAATTGCCAACAGACACTCGGGAGAAGTGTATGGTGTTTCCTGAAACATCTAAAAAACAAAGCAACAGAGCCTAGGGCACTTCCACTTATGGTCCTATAGCTTAGGGAAATTAAAATCAAAAAGACACAGCCACCCCAAAGTTTGGGACGCCTCTGTTTACAAGAACCTCGTTTACCGTACAAGTTCAATATAACAGAAAGAGAAAAATGGATAAAGAACTTGTGGTACTTACGTACAATGCAGTATCACTCAGCAATGAAATCTATGTCATCAGGCCCGTAGCAGCATAATGAGTGGATTCAAGTACGATGATTCTAACTGAAATAAGTCACACAGAAAAAGAAACATCATAAGATATCACTAATACACGGAATGTAACCTTGGCTACACAAGAACTGAATTCCAAGACAGAACAGGGTCTCAAATGTAGAAAACCAACTTATGCTTGCTTAAGGGGAAAGGTGAGTTGGGGTGCTGCATAAAACCAGAGATTGAAATGAGCACAGATAAAGTTCCTTAAGCCAAATATGGAATAGACAAGAGCTACTCCTTGCTCAACGAAATGGACTCAACACCGCATATTAAACGCCTAAGAATGTACCTGACTACTAAGTATCTTAAAACCTATGGATTGCTATGTCTCCAAAAGAGAATCAAGCGTGTTTACAGGGGCATAAACGCAGCAGTGATAGGATTGGAGAGGTTCGGTGAGCAAATGAAGACCCTTTGAAGACATATTGTATGGTACCCATTACACGGGTCTCAACTCTCCAGGTTTAAGGTATTCTTCCTTCAGCTAAAACATGCATGTGGAACCCAGAGTATGATCAACCATGTGAACGGCAGACGTGTTCAAATATGTCTCAGTTTTCCTCCCCTGGTACTCGGGTGCAACATTCCAGACGCTTTACTAACACTCTCACCACTTGGAGAGTCAGCGCCTTTAACCTCCTGTTTGGCCCAGTTTGCAATTTCTGCGGAAGATGAACAGGAATAGCGAGAACCAATGAGAGACTAGCTGGAGGTGTCTGGACGGGCAAATTTAACTCTCATTTCCCACCAGGAAGAGGAAATACCCAAAGGCTCAGCGTGCCGTGCCAGAACCACATTAGGGCCTGAAGCCATCCTGTGGTGTTGCGGCCAGCTCAAAAGAAAGCGAGTTGAAGAAAGGAGCTCAGGGGCACTGTAATTCACAAACCTGCAGAGTTATCAATGACAGCTATCGTCCAAAAATATACTGAAGTAAGGCTCCCAAGAGGACTTGGAAGCGCGGCAGAATTGCAGGAAATCGATTTCAGGAGGTAGACTGGAATTGCATTGAAAGCATAGGAAAAGAGGCAGAACGTCCACAATGATGCACTTGGCCAAAAAGTGCGTATGCGTTTTTTCCTGATTATATTCAGGAAAAAACGCATACGCCCTTTTTGGCCAACCAAGCAAGCTTGCAAAGGAAATCTGCACTACAATGAAGTCTCACTTCCTCCCGGTCAAAAGGGCCATCTGAAAAAAGTGTAAAATCCAGAAAGGCAGGACAGGCCATGGAGAACTGGGAGCCTTGTTATGCTGATGGGCGGGATGTAAATTGCCAACAGACACTCGGGAGAAGTGTATGGTGTTTCCTGAAACATCTAAAAAACAAAGCAACAGAGCCTAGGGCACTTCCACTTATGGTCCTATAGCTTAGGGAAATTAAAATCAAAAAGACACAGCCACCCCAAAGTTTAGAACGGCTCTCTTTACAAGAACCTCGTTTACAGTACAAGTTCAACATCGCAGAAAGTGAAAAATGGATAAAGAAGTTGTGGTATTTACTTACAAAGCAATATCACTCAGCAATGAAATCTATGTCATCAGGCCCTTAGTAGCACAATGAGTGGATTCAGGTACGATGATTCTAACTGAAATAAGTCACACAGAAAAAGAAACATCATAAGATATCACTAATACACGGAATGTAAACTTGGCTACACAGGAACTAAATTCCAAAACAGAAGAGGGTCTCAAATTTAGAAAACCAACTTATGCTTGCTTAAGGGGAAAGGTGAGTTGGGGTGCTGCATAAAACCAGAGATTGAAATGAGCACAGATAAAGTTCCTTAAGCCAAATATGGAATAGACAAGAGCTACTCCTTGCTCAACGAAATGGACTCAACACCGCATATTAAACGCCTAAGAATGTACCTGACTACTAAGTATCTTAAAACCTATGGATTGCTATGTCTCCAAAAGAGAATCAAGCGTGTTTACAGGGTCATAAACGCAGCAGTGATAGGATTGGAGAGGTTCGGTGAGCAAATGAAGTCCCTTTGAAGACATATTGTATGGTACCCATTACACGGGTCTCAACTCTCCAGGTTTAAGGTATTCTTCCTTCAGCTAAAACATGCATGTGGAACCCAGAGTATGATCAACCGTGTGAACGGGAGACGTGTTCAAATATGTCTCAGTTTTCCTCCCCTGGTACTCGGGTGCAACATTCCAGACGCTTTACTAACACTCTCCCCACTTGGAGAGTCAGTCCCTTTAACCTCCTGTTTGGCCCAGTTTGCAATTTCTGCGGAAGATGAACAGGAATAGCGAGAACCAATGAGAGACTAGCTGGAGGTGTCTGGACGGGCAAATTTAACTCTCATTTCCCACCAGGAAGAGGAATTAACCAAAGGCTCAACGTGCCGTGCCGGAACAAGATTAGGGCCTGACGCCATCCTGCGGTGTTGCGGCCAGCTCACAAGAAATTGAGTTGAAGAAAGGAGCTCAGGGGCACTGTAATTCACAAACCTGCAGAGTAATAAATGACAGCTATCGTCCAAAAATATACTGAAGTAAGGCTGCCAAGAGGACTTGAAAGCGGGGCAGAATTGCAAGAAACCGATTTCAGGAGGTAGACTGGAATTGCATTGAAAGCATAGGAAAAGAGGCAGAACGTCCACAATGATGCACTTGGCCAAAAAGGGTGTATGCGTTTTTTCCTGAATATATACAGGAAAAAACGCATACGCCCTTTTTGGCCAACCAAGCAAGCTTGCAAAGGAAACCTGCACTACAATGAAGTCTCACTTCCCCCAGGTCAAAAGGGCCATCTGAAAAAAGTGTAAAATCCAGAAAGGCAGGACAGGCCATGGAGAACTGGGAGCCTTGTTATGCTGATGGGCGGGATGTAAATTGCCAACAGACACTCGGGAGAAGTGTATGGTGTTTCCTGAAACATCTAAAAAACAAAGCAACAGAGCCTAGGGCACTTCCACTTATGGTCCTATAGCTTAGGGAAATTAAAATCAAAAAGACACAGCCACCCCAAAGTTTGGGACGCCTCTGTTTACAAGAACCTCGTTTACCGTACAAGTTCAATATAACAGAAAGAGAAAAATGGATAAAGAACTTGTGGTACTTACGTACAATGCAGTATCACTCAGCAATGAAATCTATGTCATCAGGCCCGTAGCAGCATAATGAGTGGATTCAAGTACGATGATTCTAACTGAAATAAGTCACACAGAAAAAGAAACATCATAAGATATCACTAATACACGGAATGTAACCTTGGCTACACAAGAACTGAATTCCAAGACAGAACAGGGTCTCAAATGTAGAAAACCAACTTATGCTTGCTTAAGGGGAAAGGTGAGTTGGGGTGCTGCATAAAACCAGAGATTGAAATGAGCACAGATAAAGTTCCTTAAGCCAAATATGGAATAGACAAGAGCTACTCCTTGCTCAACGAAATGGACTCAACACCGCATATTAAACGCCTAAGAATGTACCTGACTACTAAGTATCTTAAAACCTATGGATTGCTATGTCTCCAAAAGAGAATCAAGCGTGTTTACAGGGGCATAAACGCAGCAGTGATAGGATTGGAGAGGTTCGGTGAGCAAATGAAGACCCTTTGAAGACATATTGTATGGTACCCATTACACGGGTCTCAACTCTCCAGGTTTAAGGTATTCTTCCTTCAGCTAAAACATGCATGTGGAACCCAGAGTATGATCAACCATGTGAACGGCAGACGTGTTCAAATATGTCTCAGTTTTCCTCCCCTGGTACTCGGGTGCAACATTCCAGACGCTTTACTAACACTCTCACCACTTGGAGAGTCAGCGCCTTTAACCTCCTGTTTGGCCCAGTTTGCAATTTCTGCGGAAGATGAACAGGAATAGCGAGAACCAATGAGAGACTAGCTGGAGGTGTCTGGACGGGCAAATTTAACTCTCATTTCCCACCAGGAAGAGGAAATACCCAAAGGCTCAGCGTGCCGTGCCAGAACCACATTAGGGCCTGAAGCCATCCTGTGGTGTTGCGGCCAGCTCAAAAGAAAGCGAGTTGAAGAAAGGAGCTCAGGGGCACTGTAATTCACAAACCTGCAGAGTTATCAATGACAGCTATCGTCCAAAAATATACTGAAGTAAGGCTCCCAAGAGGACTTGGAAGCGCGGCAGAATTGCAGGAAATCGATTTCAGGAGGTAGACTGGAATTCCATTGAAAGCATAGGAAAAGAGGCAGAACGTCCACAATGATGCACTTGGCCAAAAAGTGCGTATGCGTATTTTCCTGATTATATTCAGGAAAAAACGCATACGCCCTTTTTGGCCAACCAAGCAAGCTTGCAAAGGAAATCTGCACTACAATGAAGTCTCACTTCCTCCCGGTCAAAAGGGCCATCTGAAAAAAGTGTAAAATCCAGAAAGGCAGGACAGGCCATGGAGAACTGGGAGCCTTGTTATGCTGATGGGCGGGATGTAAATTGCCAACAGACACTCGGGAGAAGTGTATGGTGTTTCCTGAAACATCTAAAAAACAAAGCAACAGAGCCTAGGGCACTTCCACTTATGGTCCTATAGCTTAGGGAAATTAAAATCAAAAAGACACAGCCACCCCAAAGTTTAGAACGGCTCTCTTTACAAGAACCTCGTTTACAGTACAAGTTCAACATCGCAGAAAGTGAAAAATGGATAAAGAAGTTGTGGTATTTACTTACAAAGCAATATCACTCAGCAATGAAATCTATGTCATCAGGCCCTTAGTAGCACAATGAGTGGATTCAGGTACGATGATTCTAACTGAAATAAGTCACACAGAAAAAGAAACATCATAAGATATCACTAATACACGGAATGTAAACTTGGCTACACAGGAACTAAATTCCAAAACAGAAGAGGGTCTCAAATTTAGAAAACCAACTTATGCTTGCTTAAGGGGAAAGGTGAGTTGGGGTGCTGCATAAAACCAGAGATTGAAATGAGCACAGATAAAGTTCCTTAAGCCAAATATGGAATAGACAAGAGCTACTCCTTGCTCAACGAAATGGACTCAACACCACATATTAAACGCCTAAGAATGTACCTGACTACTAAGTATCTTAAAACCTATGGATTGCTATGTCTCCAAAAGAGAATCAAGCGTGTTTACAGGGTCATAAACGCAGCAGTGATAGGATTGGAGAGGTTCGGTGAGCAAATGAAGTCCCTTTGAAGACATATTGTATGGTACCCATTACACGGGTCTCAACTCTCCAGGTTTAAGGTATTCTTCCTTCAGCTAAAACATGCATGTGGAACCCAGAGTATGATCAACCGTGTGAACGGGAGACGTGTTCAAATATGTCTCAGTTTTCCTCCCCTGGTACTCGGGTGCAACATTCCAGACGCTTTACTAACACTCTCCCCACTTGGAGAGTCAGTCCCTTTAACCTCCTGTTTGGCCCAGTTTGCAATTTCTGCGGAAGATGAACAGGAATAGCGAGAACCAATGAGAGACTAGCTGGAGGTGTCTGGACGGGCAAATTTAACTCTCATTTCCCACCAGGAAGAGGAATTAACCAAAGGCTCAACGTGCCGTGCCGGAACAAGATTAGGGCCTGACGCCATCCTGCGGTGTTGCGGCCAGCTCACAAGAAATTGAGTTGAAGAAAGGAGCTCAGGGGCACTGTAATTCACAAACCTGCAGAGTAATAAATGACAGCTATCGTCCAAAAATATACTGAAGTAAGGCTGCCAAGAGGACTTGAAAGCGGGGCAGAATTGCAAGAAACCGATTTCAGGAGGTAGACTGGAATTGCATTGAAAGCATAGGAAAAGAGGCAGAACGTCCACAATGATGCACTTGGCCAAAAAGGGTGTATGCGTTTTTTCCTGAATATATACAGGAAAAAACGCATACGCCCTTTTTGGCCAACCAAGCAAGCTTGCAAAGGAAACCTGCACTACAATGAAGTCTCACTTCCCCCAGGTCAAAAGGGCCATCTGAAAAAAGTGTAAAATCCAGAAAGGCAGGACAGGCCATGGAGAACTGGGAGCCTTGTTATGCTGATGGGCGGGATGTAAATTGCCAACAGACACTCGGGAGAAGTGTATGGTGTTTCCTGAAACATCTAAAAAACAAAGCAACAGAGCCTAGGGCACTTCCACTTATGGTCCTATAGCTTAGGGAAATTAAAATCAAAAAGACACAGCCACCCCAAAGTTTGGGACGCCTCTGTTTACAAGAACCTCGTTTACCGTACAAGTTCAATATAACAGAAAGAGAAAAATGGATAAAGAACTTGTGGTACTTACGTACAATGCAGTATCACTCAGCAATGAAATCTATGTCATCAGGCCCGTAGCAGCATAATGAGTGGATTCAAGTACGATGATTCTAACTGAAATAAGTCACACAGAAAAAGAAACATCATAAGATATCACTAATACACGGAATGTAACCTTGGCTACACAAGAACTGAATTCCAAGACAGAACAGGGTCTCAAATGTAGAAAACCAACTTATGCTTGCTTAAGGGGAAAGGTGAGTTGGGGTGCTGCATAAAACCAGAGATTGAAATGAGCACAGATAAAGTTCCTTAAGCCAAATATGGAATAGACAAGAGCTACTCCTTGCTCAACGAAATGGACTCAACACCGCATATTAAACGCCTAAGAATGTACCTGACTACTAAGTATCTTAAAACCTATGGATTGCTATGTCTCCAAAAGAGAATCAAGCGTGTTTACAGGGGCATAAACGCAGCAGTGATAGGATTGGAGAGGTTCGGTGAGCAAATGAAGACCCTTTGAAGACATATTGTATGGTACCCATTACACGGGTCTCAACTCTCCAGGTTTAAGGTATTCTTCCTTCAGCTAAAACATGCATGTGGAACCCAGAGTATGATCAACCATGTGAACGGGAGACGTGTTCAAATATGTCTCAGTTTTCCTCCCCTGGTACTCGGGTGCAACATTCCAGACGCTTTACTAACACTCTCACCACTTGGAGAGTCAGCGCCTTTAACCTCCTGTTTGGCCCAGTTTGCAATTTCTGCGGAAGATGAACAGGAATAGCGAGAACCAATGAGAGACTAGCTGGAGGTGTCTGGACGGGCAAATTTAACTCTCATTTCCCACCAGGAAGAGGAAATACCCAAAGGCTCAGCGTGCCGTGCCAGAACCACATTAGGGCCTGAAGCCATCCTGTGGTGTTGCGGCCAGCTCAAAAGAAAGCGAGTTGAAGAAAGGAGCTCAGGGGCACTGTAATTCACAAACCTGCAGAGTTATCAATGACAGCTATCGTCCAAAAATATACTGAAGTAAGGCTCCCAAGAGGACTTGGAAGCGCGGCAGAATTGCAGGAAATCGATTTCAGGAGGTAGACTGGAATTGCATTGAAAGCATAGGAAAAGAGGCAGAACGTCCACAATGATGCACTTGGCCAAAAAGTGCGTATGCGTTTTTTCCTGATTATATTCAGGAAAAAACGCATACGCCCTTTTTGGCCAACCAAGCAAGCTTGCAAAGGAAATCTGCACTACAATGAAGTCTCACTTCCTCCCGGTCAAAAGGGCCATCTGAAAAAAGTGTAAAATCCAGAAAGGCAGGACAGGCCATGGAGAACTGGGAGCCTTGTTATGCTGATGGGCGGGATGTAAATTGCCAACAGACACTCGGGAGAAGTGTATGGTGTTTCCTGAAACATCTAAAAAACAAAGCAACAGAGCCTAGGGCACTTCCACTTATGGTCCTATAGCTTAGGGAAATTAAAATCAAAAAGACACAGCCACCCCAAAGTTTGGAACGGCTCTCTTTACAAGAACCTCGTTTACAGTACAAGATCAACATCGCAGAAAGTGAAAAATGGATAAAGAAGTTGTGGTATTTACTTACAAAGCAATATCACTCAGCAATGAAATCTATGTCATCAGGCCCTTAGTAGCACAATGAGTGGATTCAGGTACGATGATTCTAACTGAAATAAGTCACACAGAAAAAGAAACATCATAAGATATCACTAATACACGGAATGTAAACTTGGCTACACAGGAACTAAATTCCAAAACAGAAGAGGGTCTCAAATTTAGAAAACCAACTTATGCTTGCTTAAGGGGAAAGGTGAGTTGGGGTGCTGCATAAAACCAGAGATTGAAATGAGCACAGATAAAGTTCCTTAAGCCAAATATGGAATAGACAAGAGCTACTCCTTGCTCAACGAAATGGACTCAACACCCCATATTAAACGCCTAAGAATGTACCTGACTACTAAGTATCTTAAAACCTATGGATTGCTATGTCTCCAAAAGAGAATCAAGCGTGTTTACAAGGTCATAAACGCAGCAGTGATAGGATTGGAGAGGTTCGGTGAGCAAATGAAGTCCCTTTGAAGACATATTGTATGGTACCCATTACACGGGTCTCAACTCTCCAGGTTTAAGGTATTCTTCCTTCAGCTAAAACATGCATGTGGAACCCAGAGTATGATCAACCGTGTGAACGGGAGACGTGTTCAAATATGTCTCAGTTTTCCTCCCCTGGTACTCGGGTGCAACATTCCAGACGCTTTACTAACACTCTCCCGACTTGGAGAGTCAGTCCCTTTAACCTCCTGTTTGGCCCAGTTTGCAATTTCTGCGGAAGATGAACAGGAATAGCGAGAACAAATGAGAGACTAGCTGGAGGTGTCTGGACGGGCAAATTTAACTCTCATTTCCCACCAGGAAGAGGAATTAACCAAAGGCTCAACGTGCCGTGCCGGAACCAGATTAGGGCCTGAAGCCATCCTGCGGTGTTGCGGCCAGCTCACAAGAAAGCGAGTTGAAGAAAGGAGCTCAGGGTCACTGTAATTCACAAACCTGCAGAGTTATAAATGACAGCTATCGTCCAAAAATATACTGAAGTAAGGCTGCCAAGAGGACTTGAAAGCGGGTCAGAATTGCAGGAAACCGATTTCAGGAGGTAGACTGGAATTGCATTGAAAGCATAGGAAAAGAGGCAGAACGTCCACAATGATGCACTTGGCCAAAAAGGGCGTATGCGTTTTTTCCTGAATATATTCGGAAAAAAACGCATACGCCCTTTTTGGCCAACCAAGCAAGCTTGCAAAGGAAATCTGCACTACAATGAAGTCTCACTTCCTCCCGGTCAAAAGGGCCATCTGAAAAAAGTGTAAAATCCAGAAAGGCAGGACAGGCCATGGAGAACTGGGAGCCTTTTTATGCTGATGGGCGGGATGTAAATTGCCAACAGACACTCGGGAGAAGTGTATGGTATTTCCTGAAACATCTAAAAAACAAAGCAACAGAGCCTAGGGCACTTCCACTTATGGTCCTATAGCTTAAGGAAATTAAAATCAAAAAGACACAGCCACCCCAAAGTTTGGGACCCCTCTGTTTACAAGAACCTCGTTTACCGTACAAGTTCAATATCACAGAAAGTGAAAAATGGATAAAGAACTTGTGGTACTTACGTACAATGCAGTATCACTCAGCAATGAAATCTATGTCATCAGGCCCGTAGCAGCATAATGAGTGGATTCAGGTACGATGATTCTAACTGAAATAAGTCACACAGAAAAAGAAACATCATAAGATATCAGTAATACACGGAATGTAAACTTGGCTACACAGGAACTGAATTCCAAAACAGAACAGGGTCTCAAATTTAGAAAACCAACTTATGCTTGCTTAAGGGTAAAGGTGAGTTGGGGTGCTGCATAAAACCAGAGATTGAAATGAGCACAGATAAAGTTCCTTAAGCCAAATATGGAATAGACAAGAGCTACTCCTTGCTCAATGAAATGGACTCAACACACCATATTAAACGCCTAAGAATGTACCTGACTAGTAAGTATCTTAAAACCTATGGATTGCTATGTCTCCAAAAGAGAATCAAGCATGTGTACAGGGGCATAAACGCAGCAGTGATAGGATTGGAGAGGTTTGGTGAGCAAATGAAGACCCTTTGAAGTCATATTGCATGGTACCCATTACACGGGTCTCAACTTTCCAGGTTTAAGGTATTCTTCCTTCAGCTAAAACATGCATGTGGAACCCAGAGTATGATCAACCGTGTGAACGGGAGACGTGTTCAAATATGTCTCAGTTTTCCTCACCTGGTACTCGGGTGCAACATTCCAGACGCTTTACTAACACTCTCCCCACTTGGAGAGTCAGCGCCTTTAACCTCCTGTTTGGCCCAGTTTGCAATTTCTGCGGAAGATGAACAGGACTAGCGAGAACCAATGAGAGACTAGCTGGAGGTGTCTGGACGGGCAAATTTAACTCTCATTTCCCACTAGGAAGAGGAAATAACCAAAGGCTCAGCGTGCCGTGCCAGAACCACATTAGGGCCTGAAGCCATCCTGGGGTGTTGCGGCCAGCTCAAAAGAAAGCGAGTTGAAGAAAGGAGCTCAGGGGCACTGTAATTCACAAACCTGCAGAGTTATAAATGACAGCTATCGTCCAAAAATATACTGAAGTAAGGCTGCCAAGAGGACTTGAAAGCGGGGCAGAATTGCAGGAAACCGATTTCAGGAGGTAGACTGGAATTGCATTGAAAGCATAGGAAAAGAGGCAGAACGTCCACAATGATGCACTTGGCCAAAAAGGGTGTATGCGTTTTTTCCTGAATATATTCAGGAAAAAACGCATACACCCTTTTTGGCCAAACAAGCAAGCTTGCAAAGGAAATCTGCACTACAATGAAGTCTCACTTCCCCCCGGTCAAAAGGGCCATCTGAAAAAAGTGTAAAATCCAGAAAGGCAGGACAGGCCATGGAGAACTGGGAGCCTTGTTATGCTGATGGGCGGGATGTAAATTGCCAACAGACACTCGGGAGAAGTGTATGGTGTTTCCTGAAACATCTAAAAAACAAAGCAACAGAGCCTAGGGCACTTCCACTTATGGTCCTATAGCTTAGGGAAATTAAAATCAAAAAGACACAGCCACCTCAAAGTTTGGAACGGCTCTGTTTACAAGAACCTCATTTACAGTACAAGTTCAACACCGCAGAAAGTGAAAAATGGATAAAGAAGTTGTGGTATTTACTTACAAAGCAATATCACTCAGCAATGAAATCTATGTCATCAGGCCCTTAGCAGCACAATGAGTGGATTCAGGTATGATGATTCTAACTGAAATAAGTCACACAGAAAAAGAAACATCATAAGATATCAGTAATACACGGAATGTAAACTTGGCTACACAGGAACTGAATTCCAAAACAGAACAGGGTCTCAAATTTAGAAAACCAACTTATGCTTGTTTAAGGGGAAAGGTGAGTTGGGGTGCTGCATAAAACCAGAGATTGAAATGAGCACAGATAAAGTTCCTTAAGCCAAATATGGAATAGACAAGAGCTACTCCTTGCTCAACGAAATGGACTCAACACCCCATATTAAACGCCTAAGAATGTACCTGACTAGTAAGTATCTTAAAACCTATGGATTGCTATGTCTCCAAAAGAGAATCAAGCGTGTGTACAGGGGCATAAACGCAGCAGTGATAGGATTGGAGAGGTTCGGTGAGCAAATGAAGACCCTTTGAAGTCATATTGCATGGTACCCATTACACAGGTCTCAACTCTCCAGGTTTAAGTTATTCTTCCTTCAGCTAAAACATGCATGTGGAACCCAGAGTATGATCAACCGTGTGAAAGGGAGACGTGTTCAAATATGTTTCAGGTTTCCTCCCCTGGTACTCGGGTGCAACATTCCAGACGCTTTACTAACACTCTCCACACTTGGAGAGTCAGCGCCTTTAACGTCCTGTTTGGCCCAGTTTGCAATTTCTGTGGAAGATGAACAGGAATAGGGAGAACCAATGAGAGACTAGCTGGAGGTGTCTGGACGGGCAAATTTAACTCTCATTTCCCACCAGGAAGAGGAAATAACCAAAGGCTGAGCGTGCCGTGCCGGAACCAGATTAGGGCCTGAAGCCATCCTGCGGTGTTGCGGCCAGCTCAAAAGAAAGCGAGTTGAAGAAAGGAGCTCAGGGGCACTGTAATTCACAAACCTGCAGAGTTATAAATGACAGCTATCGTCCAAAAATATACTGAAGTAAGGCTGCCAAGAGGACTTGAAAGCGCGGCAGAATTGCAGGAAACCGATTTCAGGAGGTAGACTGGAATTGCATTGAAAGCATAGGAAAAGAGGCAGAACGTCCACAATGATGCACTTGGCCAAAAAGGGCGTATGCATTTTTTCCTGAATATATTCAGGAAAAAACGCATACGCCCTTTTTGGCCAAGCAAGCAAACTTGCAAAGGAAATCTGCACTACAATGAAGTCTCACTTCCCCCAGGTCAAAAGGGCCATCTGAAAAAAGTGTAAAATCCAGAAAGGCAGGACAGGCCATGGAGAACTGGGAGCCTTGTTATGCTGATGGGCGGGATGTAAATTGCCAACAGACACTCGGGAGAAGTGTATGGTGTTTCCTGAAACATCTAAAAAACAAAGCAACAGAGCCTAGGGCACATCCACTTATGGTCCTATAGCTTAGGGAAATTAAAATCAAAAAGACACAGCCACCCCAAAGTTTGGGACGCCTCTGTTTACAAGAACCTCGTTTACCGTACAAGTTCAATATAACAGAAAGAGAAAAATGGAAAAAGAACTTGTGGTACTTACGTACAATGCAGTATCACTCAGCAATGAAATCTATGTCATCAGGCCCGTAGCAGCATAATGAGTGGATTCAAGTACGATGATTCTAACTGAAATAAGTCACACAGAAAAAGAAACATCATAAGATATCACTAATACACGGAATGTAACCTTGGCTACACAAGAACTGAATTCCAAGACAGAACAGGGTCTCAAATGTAGAAAACCAACTTATGCTTGCTTAAGGGGAAAGGTGAGTTGGGGTGCTGCATAAAACCAGAGATTGAAATGAGCACAGATAAAGTTCCTTAAGCCAAATATGGAATAGACAAGAGCTACTCCTTGCTCAACGAAATGGACTCAACACCGCATATTAAACGCCTAAGAATGTACCTGACTACTAAGTATCTTAATACCTATGGATTGCTATGTCTCCGAAAGAGAATCAAACATGTGTACAGGGGCATAAACGCAGCAGTGATAGGATTGGAGAGGTTTGGTGAGCAAATGAAGACCCTTTGAAGTCATATTGCATGGTACCCATTCCACGGGTTTCAACTCTCCAGGTTTAAGGTATTCTTCCTTCAGCTAAAATATGCATGTGGAACCCAGAGTATGATCAACCGTGTGAACGGGAGACGTGTTCAAATATGTCTCAGTTTTTCTCCCCTGGTACTCGGGTGCAACATTGCAGACGCTTTACTAACACTCTCCCCACTTGGAGAGTCAGCGCCTTTAACCTCCTGTTTGGCCCAGTTTGCAATTTCTGCGGAAGATGAACAGGAATAGGGAGAACCAATGAGAGACTAGCTGGAGGTGTCTGGACGGGCAAATTTAACTCTCATTTCCCACCAGGAAGAGGAAATAACCAAAGGCTCAGCGTGCCGTGCCAGAACCAGATTAGGGCCTGAAGCCATCCTGCGGTGTTGCCGCCAGCTCAAAAGAAAGCGAGTTGAAGAAAGGAGCTCAGGGGCACTGTAATTCACAAACCTGCAGAGTTATCAATGACAGCTATCGTCCAAAAATATACTGAAGTAAGGCTGCCAAGAGGACTTGAAAGCGGGGCAGAATTGCAGGAAACCAATTTCAGGAGGTAGACTGGAATTGCATTGAAAGCATAGGAAAAGAGGCAGAACGTCCACAATGATGCACTTGGCCAAAAAGGGCGTATGCGTTTTTTCCTGAATATATTCAGGAAAAAACGCATACGCCCTTTTTGGCCAACCAAGCAAGCTTGCAAAGGAAATCTGCACTACAATGAAGTCTCACTTCCCCCCGGTCAAAAGGGCCATCTGAATAAAGTGTAAAATCCAGAAAGGCAGGACAGGCCATGGAGAACTGGGAGCCTTGTTATGCTGATGGGCGGGATGTCAATTGCCAACAGACACTCGGGAGAAGTGTATGGTGTTTCCTGAAACATCTAAAAAACAAAGCAACAGAGCCTAGGGCAATGCCACTTATGGTCCTATAGCTTAGAGAAATTAAAATCAAAAAGACACAGCCACCACAAAATTTGGAACGGCTCTGTTTACAAGAACCTCGTTTACAGTACAAGTTCAACATCGCAGAAAGTGAAAAATGGATAAAGAAGTTGTGGTATTTACTTACAAAGCAATATAACTCAGCAATGAAATCTATGTCATCAGGCCCATAGCAGCATAATGAGTGGATTCAGGTACGATGATTCTAACTGAAATAAGTCACACAGAAAAAGAAACATCATAAGATATCACTAATACACGGAATGTAAACTTGGCTACACAGGAACTGAATTCCAAAACAGAACAGGGTCTCAATTTTAGAAAACCAACTTATGCTTGCTTAAGGGGAAAGGTGAGTTGAGGTGCTGCATAAAACCAGAGATTGAAATGAGCACAGATAAAGTTCCTTAAGCCAAATATGGAATAGACAAGAGCTACTCCTTGCTCAACGAAATGGACTCAACACCCCATATTAAACGCCTAAGAATGTACCTGACTAGTAAGTATCTTAAAACCTATGGATTGCTATGTCTCCAAAAGAGAATCAAGCGTGTGTACAGGGTCATAAACGCAGCAGTGATAGGATTGGAGAGGTTCGGTGAGCAAATGAAGACCCTTTGAAGTCATATTGCATGGTACCCATTCCACGGGTCTCAACTCTCCAGGTTTAAGGTATTCTTCCTTCAGCTAAAACATGCATGTGGAACCCAGAGTATGATCAACCATGTGAACGGGAGACGTGTTCAAATATGTCTCAGTTTTCCTCCCCTGGTACTCGGGTGCAACATTCCAGACGCTTTACTAACACTCTCCCCACTTGGAGAGTTAGCACCTTTAACCTCCTGTTTGGCCCAGTTTGCAATTTCTGCGGAAGATGAACAGGAATAGGGAGAACCAATGAGAGACTAGCTGGAGGTGTCTGGACGGGCAAATTTAACTCTCATTTCCCACCAGGAAGAGGAATTAACCAAAGGCTCAGCGTGCCGTGCCAGAACCAGATTAGGACCTGAAGCCATCCTGCGGTGTTGTGGCCAGCTCAAAAGAAAGCGAGTTGAAGAAAGGAGCTCAGGGGCACTGTAATTCACAAACCTGCAGAGTTATAAATGACAGCTATCGTCCAAAAATATACTGAAGTAAGGCTGCCAAGAGGACTTGAAAGCGCGGCAGAATTGCAGGAAACCGATTTCAGGAGGTAGACTGGAATTGCATTGAAAGCATAGGAAAAGAGGCAGAGCGTCCACAATGATCCACTTGGCCAAAAAGGGCGTATGCGTTTTTTCCTGAATATATTCAGGAAATAACGCATACGCCCTTTTTGAACAACCAAGCAAGCTTGCAAAGAAATCTGCACTACAATGAAGTCTCACTTCCCCCGGTCAAAAGGGCCATCTGAAAAAAGTTTAAAATGCAGAAAGGCAGGACAGTCCATGGAGAACTGGGAGCCTTGTTATGCTGATGGGCGGGATGTAAATTGCCAACAGACACTCGGGAGAAGTGTATGGTGTTTCCTGAAACATCTAAAAAACAAAGCAACAGAGCCTAGGGCACTTCCACTTATGGTCCTATAGCTTAGGGAAATTAAAATAAAAAAGACACAGCCACCCCAAAGTTTGGAACGGCTCTGTTTACAAGAACCTCGTTTACAGTACAAGTTCAACATCGCAGAAAGTGAAAAATGGATAAAGAACTTGAGGTATTTACTTACAAAGCAATATCACTCAGCAATGAAATCTATGTCATCAGGCCCGTAGCAGCATAATGAGTGGATTCAGGTACGATGATTCTAACTGAAATAAGTCACACAGAAAAAGAAACATCATAAGATATCAGTAATACACGGAATGTAAACTTGGCTACACAGGAACTGAATTCCAAAACAGAACAGGGTCTCAATTTTAGAAAACCAACTTATGCTTGCTTAAGGGGAAAGGTGAGTTGGGGTGCTGCATAAAACCAGAGATTGAAATGAGCACAGATAAAGTTCCTTAAGCCAAATATGGAATAGACAAGAGCTACTCCTTGCTCAACGAAATGGACTCAACACCCCATATTAAACGCCTAAGAATGTACCTGACTAGTAAGTATCTTAAAACCTATGGATTGCTATGTCTCCGAAAGAGAATCAAGCGGGTGTACAGGGGCATAAACGCAGCAGTGATAGGATTGGAGAGGTTCGGTGAGCAAATGAAGACCCTTTGAAGTCATATTGCATGGTACCCATTCCACGGGTTTCAACTCTCCAGGTTTAAGGTATTCTTCCTTCAGCTAAAACATGCATGTGGAACCTAGAGTATGATCAACCATGTGATCGGGAGACGTGTTCAAATATGTCTCAGTTTTCGTACCCTGGTACACGGGTGCAACATCCCAGATGCTTTACTAACACTCTCCCGACTTGGAGAATCAGTCCCTTTAACCCCCTGTTTGGCCCAGTTTGCAATTTCTGGTGAAGATGAACAGGAATAGCGAGAAAAAATGTGAGACTAGCTGGAGGTGTCTGGACGGGCAAATTTAACTCTCATTTCCCCCAAGGAAGAGGAATTAACCAAAGGCTCAGTGTGCCGTGCCGGAACCAGATTAGGGCCTGAAGCCATCCTGCGGTGTTGCGGCCAGCTCCCAAGAAAGCGAGTAGAAGAAAGGAGCTCAGGGGCACTGTAATTCACAAACCTGCAGAGTTATAAATGACAGCTATCGTCCAAAAATATACTGAAGTAAGGCTGCCAAGAGGACTTGAATGCGGGGCAGAATTGCAGGAAACCGATTTCAGGAGGTAGACTGGAATTGCATTGAAAGCATAGGAAAAGAGGCAGAGCGTCCACAATGATGCACTTGGCCAAAAAGGGCGTATGCGTTTTTTCCTGAATATATTCGGGAAAAAACGCATACGCCCTTTTTGGCCAACCAAGCAAGCTTGCAAAGGAAATCTGCACTACAATGAAGTCTCACTTCCCCCGGTCAAAAGGGCCATCTGAAAAAAGTGTAAAATGCAGAAAGGCAGGACAGGCCATGGAGAACTGGGAGCCTTGTTATGCTGATGGGCGGGATGTAAATTGCCAACAGACACTCGGGAGAAGTGTATGGTGTTTCCTGAAACATCTAAAAAACAAAGCAACAGAGCCTAGGGCACTTCCACTTATGGTCCTATAGCTTAGGGAAATTAAAATCAAAAAGACACAGCCACCCCAAAGTTTGGAACGGCTCTCTTTACAAGAACCTCGTTTACAGTACAAGTTCAACATCGCAGAAAGTGAAAAATGGATAAAGAAGTTGTGGTATTTACTTACAAAGCAATATCACTCAGCAATGAAATCTATGTCATCAGGCACTTAGCAGCACAATGAGTGGATTCAGGTATGATGATTCTAACTGAAATAAGTCACACAGAAAAAGAAACATCATAAGATATCAGTAATACACGGAATGTAAACTTGGCTACACAGGAACTGAATTACAGAACAGAACAGGGTCTCAAATTTAGAAAACCAACTTATGCTTGCTTAAGGGGAAAGGTGAGTTGGGGTGCTGCATAAAACCAGAGATTGAAATGAGCACAGATAAAGTTCCTTAAGCCAAATATGGAATAGACAAGAGCTACTCCTTGCTCAACGAAATGGACTCAACACCGCATATTAAACGCCTAAGAATGCACCTGACTAGGAAGTATCTTAATACCTATGGATTGCTATGTCTCCGAAAGAGAATCAAGCATGTGTACAGGGGCATAAACGCAGCAGTGAAAAGATTGGAGAGGTTCGGTGAGCAAATGAAGACCCTTTGAAGTCATATTGCATGGTACCCATTCCACGGGTTTCAACTACCCAGGTTTAAGGTATTCTTCCTTCAGCTAAAATATGAATGTGGAACCCAAAGTATGATCAACCGTGTGAACGGGAGACGTGTTCAAATATGTCTCAGTTTTCCTCCCCTGGTACTCGGGTGCAACATTCCAGACGCTTTACTAACACTCTCCCCACTTGGAGAGTCAGCGCCTTTAACCTCCTGTTTGGCCCAGTTTGCAATTTCTGCGGAAGATGAACAGGAATAGGGAGAACCAATGAGAGACTAGCTGGAGGTGTCTGGATGGGCAAATTTAACTCTCATTTCCCACCAGGAAGAGGAAATAACCAAAGGCTCAGCGTGCCGTGCCAGAACCAGATTAGGGCCTGAAGCCATCCTGCGGTGTTGCGGCCAGCTCAAAAGAAAGCGAGTTGAAGAAAGGAGCTCAGGGGCACTGTAATTCACAAACCTGCAGAGTTATAAATGACAGCTATCGTCCAAAAATATACTGAAGTAAGGCTGCCAAGAGGACTTGAAAGCGGGGCAGAATTGCAGGAAACCGATTTCAGGAGGTAGACTGGAATTGCATTGAAAGCATAGGAAAAGAGGCAGACCGTCCACAATGATGCACTTGAACAAAAAGGGCGTATGCGTTTTTTCCTGAATATATTCAGGAAAAAACGCATACGCCCTTTTTGGCCAACCAAGCAAGCTTGCAAAGGAAATCTGCACTACAATGAAGTCTCACTTCCCCCAGGTCAAAAGGGCCATCTGAAAAAAGTGTAAAATGCAGAAAGGCAGGACAGTCCATGGAGAACTGGGAGCCTTGATATGCTGATGGGCGGGATGTCAATTGCCAACAGACACTCGGGAGTAGTGTATGGTGTTTCCTGAAACATCTAAAAAACAAAGCAACAGAGCCTAGGGCAATGCCACTTATGGTCCTATAGCATAGAGAAATTAAAATCAAAAAGACACAGCCACCACAAAATTTGGAACGGCTCTGTTTACAAGAACCTCGTTTACAGTACAAGTTCAACATCGCAGAAAGTGAAAAATGGATAAAGAAGTTGTGGTATTTACTTACAAAGCAATATCACTCAGCAATGAAATCTATGTCATCAGGCCCATAGCAGCATAATGAGTGGATTCAGGTACGATGATTCTAACTGAAATAAGTCACACAGAAAAAGAAACATCATAAGATATCACTAATACACGGAATGTAAACTTGGCTACACAGGAACTGAATTCCAAAACAGAACAGGGTCTCAATTTTAGAAGACCAACTTATGCTTGCTTAAGGGGAAAGGTGAGTTGAGGTGCTGCATAAAACCAGAGATTGAAATGAGCACAGATAAAGTTCCTTAAGCCAAATATGGAATAGACAAGAGCTACTCCTTGCTCAACGAAATGGACTCAACACCCCATATTAAACGCCTAAGAATGTACCTGACTAGTAAGTATCTTAAAACCGATCGATTGCTATGTCTCCAAAAGAGAATCAAGCGTGTGTACAGGGGCATAAACGCAGCAGTGATAGGATTGGAGAGGTTTGGTGAGCAAATGAAGACCCTTTGAAGTCGTATTGCATGGTACCCATTCCACGGGTCTCAACTCTCCAGGTTTAAGGTATTCTTCCTTCAGCTAAAACATGCATGTGGAACCCAGAGTATGATCAACCATGTGAACGGGAGACGTGTTCAAATATGTCTCAGTTTTCCTCCCCTGGTACTCGGGTGCAACATTCCAGACGCTTTACTAACACTCTCCCCACTTGGAGAGTTAGCACCTTTAACCTCCTGTTTGGCCCAGTTTGCAATTTCTGCGGAAGATGAACAGGAATAGCGAGAACCAATGAGAGACTAGCTGGAGGTGTCTGGACGGGCAAATTTAACTCTCATTTCCCACCAGGAAGAGGAATTAACCAAAGGCTCAGCGTGCCGTGCCAGAACCAGATTAGGACCTGAAGCCATCCTGCGGTGTTGTGGCCAGCTCAAAAGAAAGCGAGTTGAAGAAAGGAGCTCAGGGGCACTATAATTCACAAACCTGCAGAGTTATAAATGACAGCTATCGTCCAAAAATATACTGAAGTAAGGTTGCCAAGAGGACTTGAAAGCGGGGCAGAATTGCAGGAAACCGATTTCAGGAGGTAGACTGGAATTGCATTGAAAGCATAGGAAAAGAGGCAGAACGTCCACAATGATGCACTTGGCCAAAAAGGGCGTATGCGTTTTTTCCTGAATATATTCAGGAAAAAACGCATACGCCCTTTTTGGCCAACCAAGCAAGCTTGCAAAGGAAATCTGCACTACAATGAAGTCTCACTTCCCCCGGTCAAAAGGGCCATCTGAAAAAAGTGTAAAATGCAGAAAGGCAGGACAGTCCATGGAGAACTGGGAGCCTTGTTATGCTGATGGGCGGGATGTAAATTGCCAACAGACACTCGGGAGAAGTGTATGGTGTTTCCTGAAACATCTAAAAAACAAAGCAACAGAGCCTAGGGCACTTCCACTTATGGTCCTATAGCTTAGGGAAATTAAAATCAAAAAGACACAGCCACCCCAAAGTTTGGAACGGCTCTGTTTACAAGAACCTCGTTTACAGTACAAGTTCAACATCGCAGAAAGTGAAAAATGGATAAAGAACTTGTGGTATTTACTTACAAAGCAATATCACTCAGCAATGAAATCTATGTCATCAGGCCCGTAGCAGCACAATGAGTGGATTCAGGTATGATGATTCTAACTGAAATAAGTCACACAGAAAAAGAAACATCATAAGATATCACTAATACACGGAATGTAACCTTGGCTACACAAGAACTGAATTCCAAGACAGAAGAGGGTCTCAAATTTAGAAAACCAACTTATGCTTGCTTAAGGGGAAAGGTGAGTTGGGGTGCTGCATAAAACCAGAGATTGAAATGAGCACAGATAAAGTTCCTTAAGCCAAATATGGAATAGACAAGAGCTACTCCTTGCTCAACGAAATGGACTCAACACCGCATATTAAACGCCTAAGAATGTACCTGACTACTAAGTATCTTAAAACCTATGGATTGCTATGTCTCCAAAAGAGAATCAAGCATGTTTACAGGGGCATAAACGCAGCAGTGATAGGATTGGAGAGGTTCGGTGAGCAAATGAAGACCCTTTGAAGACATATTGTATGGTACCCATTACACGGGTCTCAACTCTCCAGGTTTAAGGTATTCTTCCTTCAGCTAAAACATGCATGTGGAACCCAGAGTATGATCAACCATGTGAACGGGAGACGTGTTCAAATATGTCTCAGTTTTCCTCCCCTGGTACTCGGGTGCAACATTCCAGACGCTTTACTAACACTCTCACCACTTGGAGAGTCAGCGCCTTTAACCTCCTGTTTGGCCCAGTTTGCAATTTCTGCGGAAGATGAACAGGAATAGCGAGAACCAATGAGAGACTAGCTGGAGGTGTCTGGACGGGCAAATTTAACTCTCATTTCCCACCAGGAAGAGGAAATACCCAAAGGCTCAGCGTGCCGTGCCAGAACCACATTAGGGCCTGAAGCCATCCTGTGGTGTTGCGGCCAGCTCAAAAGAAAGCGAGTTGAAGAAAGGAGCTCAGGGGCACTGTAATTCACAAACCTGCAGAGTTATCAATGACAGCTATCGTCCAAAAATATACTGAAGTAAGGCTCCCAAGAGGACTTGGAAGCGCGGCAGAATTGCAGGAAATCGATTTCAGGAGGTAGACTGGAATTGCATTGAAAGCATAGGAAAAGAGGCAGAACGTCCACAATGATGCACTTGGCCAAAAAGGGCGTATGCGTTTTTTCCTGAATATATTCGGGAAAAAACGCATACGCCCTTTTTGGCCAACCAAGCAAGCTTGCAAAGGAAATCTGCACTACAATGAAGTCTCACTTCCTCCCGGTCAAAAGGGCCATCTGAAAAAAGTGTAAAATCCAGAAAGGCAGGACAGGCCATGGAGAACTGGGAGCCTTGTTATGCTGATGGGCGGGATGTAAATTGCCAACAGACACTCGGGAGAAGTGTATGGTGTTTCCTGAAACATCTAAAAAACAAAGCAACAGAGCCTAGGGCACTTCCACTTATGGTCCTATAGCTTAAGGAAATTAAAATCAAAAAGACACAGCCACCCCAAAGTTTGGGACCCCTCTGTTTACAAGAACCTCGTTTACCGTACAAGTTCAATATCACAGAAAGTGAAAAATGGATAAAGAACTTGTGGTACTTACGTACAATGCAGTATCACTCAGCAATGAAATCTATGTCATCAGGCCCGTAGCAGCATAATGAGTGGATTCAGGTACGATGATTCTAACTGAAATAAGTCACACAGAAAAAGAAACATCATAAGATATCAGTAATACACGGAATGTAAACTTGGCTACACAGGAACTGAATTCCAAAACAGAACAGGGTCTCAAATTTAGAAAAGCAACTTATGCTTGCTTAAGGGTAAAGGTGAGTTGGGGTGCTGCATAAAACCAGAGATTGAAATGAGCACAGATAAAGTTCCTTAAGCCAAATATGGAATAGACAAGAGCTACTCCTTGCTCAATGAAATGGACTCAACACACCATATTAAACGCCTAAGAATGTACCTGACTAGTAAGTATCTTAAAACCTATGGATTGCTATGTCTCCAAAAGAGAATCAAGCGTGTGTACAGGGGCATAAACGCAGCAGTGATAGGATTGGAGAGGTTCGGTGAGCAAATGAAGACCCTTTGAAGTCATATTGCATGGTACCCATTACACGGGTCTCAACTTTCCAGGTTTAAGGTATTCTTCCTTCAGCTAAAACATGCATGTGGAACCCAGAGTATGATCAACCGTGTGAACGGGAGACGTGTTCAAATATGTCTCAGTTTTCCTCACCTGGTACTCGGGTGCAACATTCCAGACGCTTTACTAACACTCTCCCCACTTGGAGAGTCAGCGCCTTTAACCTCCTGTTTGGCCCAGTTTGCAATTTCTGCGGAAGATGAACAGGAATAGCGAGAACCAATGAGAGACTAGCTGGAGGTGTCTGGACGGGCAAATTTAACTCTCATTTCCCACCAGGAAGAGGAAATAACCAAAGGCTCAGCGTGCCGTGCCAGAACCACATTAGGGACTGAAGCCATCCTGCGGTGTTGCGGCCAGCTCAAAAGAAAGCGAGTTGAAGAAAGGAGCTCAGGGGCACTGTAATTCACAAACCTGCAGAGTTATAAATGACAGCTATCGTCCAAAAATATACTGAAGTAAGGCTGCGAAGAGGACTTGAAAGCGGGGCAGAATTGCAGGAAACCGATTTCAGGAGGTAGACTGGAATTGCATTGAAAGCATAGGAAAAGAGGCAGAACGTCCACAATGATGCACTTGGCCAAAAAGGGCGTATGCGTTTTTTCCTGAATATATTCAGGAAAAAACGCATACGCCCTTTTTGGCCAACCAAGCAAGCTTGCAAAGGAAATCTGCACTACAATGAAGTCTCACTTCCCCCCGGTCAAAAGGGCCATCTGAAAAAAGTGTAAAATCCAGAAAGGCAGGACAGGCCATGGAGAACTGGGAGCCTTGTTATGCTGATGGGCGGGATGTAAATTGCCAACAGACACTCGGGAGAAGTGTATGGTGTTTCCTGAAACATCTAAAAAACAAAGCAACAGAGCCTAGGGCACTTCCACTTATGGTCCTATAGCTTAGGGAAATTAAAATCAAAAAGACACAGCCACCTCAAAGTTTGGACCGGCTCTGTTTACAAGAACCTCATTTACAGTACAAGTTCAACACCGCAGAAAGTGAAAAATGGATAAAGAAGTTGTGGTATTTACTTACAAAGCAATATCACTCAGCAATGAAATCTATGTCATCAGGCCCTTAGCAGCACAATGAGTGGATTCAGGTACGATGATTCTAACTGAAATAAGTCACACAGAAAAAGAAACATCATAAGATATCAGTAATACACGGAATGTAAACTTGGCTACACAGGAACTGAATTCCAAAACAGAACAGGGTCTCAAATTTAGAAAACCAACTTATGCTTGTTTAAGGGGAAAGGTGAGTTGCGGTGCTGCATAAAACCAGAGATTGAAATGAGCACAGATAAAGTTCCTTAAGCCAAATATGGAATAGACAAGAGCTACTCCTTGCTCAACGAAATGGACTCAACACCCCATATTAAACGCCTAAGAATGTACCTGACTAGTAAGTATCTTAAAACCTATGGATTGCTATGTCTCCAAAAGAGAATCAAGCGTGTGTACAGGGGCATAAACGCAGCAGTGATAGGATTGGAGAGGTTCGGTGAGCAAATGAAGACCCTTTGAAGTCATATTGCATGGTACCCATTACACAGGTCTCAACTCTCCAGGTTTAAGTTATTCTTCCTTCAGCTAAAACATGCATGTGGAACCCAGAGTATGATCAACCGTGTGAACGGGAGACGTGTTCAAATATGTTTCAGGTTTCCTCCCCTGGTACTCGGGTGCAACATTCCAGACGCTTTACTAACACTCTCCACACTTGGAGAGTCAGCGCCTTTAACGTCCTGTTTGGCCCAGTTTGCAATTTCTGCGGAAGATGAACAGGAATAGGGAGAACCACTGAGAGACTAGCTGGAGGTGTCTGGACGGGCAAATTTAACTCTCATTTCCCACCAGGAAGAGGAAATAACCAAAGGCTGAGCGTGCCGTGCCGGAACCAGATTAGGGCCTGAAGCCATCCTGCGGTGTTGCGGCCAGCTCAAAAGAAAGCGAGTTGAAGAAAGGAGCTCAGGGGCACTGTAATTCACAAACCTGCAGAGTTATAAATGACAGCTATCGTCCAAAAATATACTGAAGTAAGGCTGCCAAGAGGACTTGAAAGCGCGGCAGAATTGCAGGAAACCGATTTCAGGAGGTAGACTGGAATTACATTGAAAGCATAGGAAAAGAGGCAGAACGTCCACAATGATGCACTTGGCCAAAAAGGGCGTATGTGTTTTTTCCTGAATATATTCAGGAAAAAACGCATACGCCCTTTTTGGCCAAGCAAGCAAACTTGCAAAGGAAATCTGCACTACAATGAAGTCTCATTTCCCCCAGGTCAAAAGGGCCATCTGAAAAAAGTGTAAAATCCAGAAAGGCAGGACAGGCCATGGAGAACTGGGAGCCTTGTTATGCTGATGGGCGGGATGTAAATTGCCAACAGACACTCGGGAGAAGTGTATGGTGTTTCCTGAAACATCTAAAAAACAAAGCAACAGAGCCTAGGGCACTTCCACTTATGGTCCTATAGCTTAGGGAAATTAAAATCAAAAAGACACAGCCACCCCAAAGTTTGGGACGCCTCTGTTTACAAGAACCTCGTTTACCATACAAGTTCAATATCACAGAAAGTGAAAAATGGATAAAGAACATGTGGTACTTACGTACAATGCAGTATCACTCAGCAATGAAATCTATGTCATCAGGCCCGTAGCAGCATAATGAGTGGATTCAGGTACGATGATTCTAACTGAAATAAGTCACACAGAAAAAGAAACATCATAAGATATCACTAATACACGGAATGTAAACTTGGCTACACAGGAACTAAATTCCAAAACAGAAGAGGGTCTCAAATTTAGAAAACCAACTTATGCTTGCTTAAGGGGAAAGGTGAGTTGGGGTGCTGCATAAAACCAGAGATTGAAATGAGCACAGATAAAGTTCCTTAAGCCAAATATGGAATAGACAAGAGCTACTCCTTGCTCAACGAAATGGACTCAACACCGCATATTAAACGCCTAAGAATGTACCTGACTACTAAGTATCTTAAAACCTATGGATTGCTATGTCTCCAAAAGAGAATCAAGCGTGTTTACAGGGGCATAAACGCAGCAGTGATAGGATTGGAGAGGTTCGGTGAGCAAATGAAGACCCTTTGAAGACATATTGTATGGTACCCATTACACGGGTCTCAACTCTCCAGATTTAAGGTATTCTTCCTTCAGCTAAAACATGCACGTGGAACCCAGAGTATGATCAACCATGTGAACGGGAGACGTGTTCAAATATGTCTCAGTTTTCCTCCCCTGGTACTCGGGTGCAACATTCCAGACGCTTTACTAACACTCTCACCACTTGGAGAGTCAGCGCCTTTAACCTCCTGTTTGGCCCAGTTTGCAATTTCTGCGGAAGATGAACAGGAATAGCGAGAACCAATGAGAGACTAGCTGGAGGTGTCTGGACGGGCAAATTTAACTCTCATTTCCCACCAGGAAGAGGAAATACCCAAAGGCTCAGCGTGCCGTGCCAGAACCACATTAGGGCCTGAAGCCATCCTGTGGTGTTGCGGCCAGCTCAAAAGAAAGCGAGTTGAAGAAAGGAGCTCAGGGGCACTGTAATTCACAAACCTGCAGAGTTATCAATGACAGCTATCGTCCAAAAATATACTGAAGTAAGGCTCCCAAGAGGACTTGGAAGCGCGGCAGAATTGCAGGAAATCGATTTCAGGAGGTAGACTGGAATTGCATTGAAAGCATAGGAAAAGAGGCAGAACGTCCACAATGATGCACTTGGCCAAAAAGTGCGTATGCGTTTTTTCCTGATTATATTCAGGAAAAAACGCATACGCCCTTTTTGGCTAACCAAGCAAGCTTGCAAAGGAAATCTGCACTACAATGAAGTCTCACTTCCGCCCGGTCAAAATGGCCATCTGAAAAAAGTGTAAAATCCAGAAAGGCAGGACAGGCCATGGAGAACTGGGAGCCTTGTTATGCTGATGGGCGGGATGTAAATTGCCAACAGACACTCGGGAGAAGTGTATGGTGTTTCCTGAAACATCTAAAAAACAAAGCAACAGAGCCTAGGGCACTTCCACTTATGGTCCTATAGCTTAGGGAAATTAAAATCAAAAAGACACAGCCACCCCAAAGTTTAGAACGGCTCTCTTTACAAGAACCTCGTTTACAGTACAAGTTCAACATTGCAGAAAGTGAAAAATGGATAAAGAAGTTGTGGTATTTACTTACAAAGCAATATCACTCAGCAATGAAATCTATGTCATCAGGCCCTTAGTAGCACAATGAGTGGATTCAGGTACGATGATTCTAACTGAAATAAGTCACACAGAAAAAGAAACATCATAAGATATCACTAATACACGGAATGTAAAGTTGGCTACACAGGAACTAAATTCCAAAACAGAAGAGGGTCTCAAATTTAGAAAACCAACTTATGCTTGCTTAAGGGGAAAGGTGAGTTGGGGTGCTGCATAAAACCAGAGAATGAAATGAGCACAGATAAAGTTCCTTAAGCCAAATATGGAATAGACAAGAGCTACTCCTTGCTCAACGAAATGGACTCAACACCGCATATTAAACGCCTAAGAATGTACCTGACTACTAAGTATCTTAAAACCTATGGATTGCTATGTCTCCAAAAGAGAATCAAGCGTGTTTACAGGGTCATAAACGCAGCAGTGATAGGATTGGAGAGGTTCGGTGAGCAAATGAAGTCCCTTTGAAGACATATTGTATGGTACCCATTACACGGGTCTCAACTCTCCAGGTTTAAGGTATTCTTCCTTCAGCTAAAACATGCATGTGGAACCCAGAGTATGATCAACCGTGTGAACGGGAGACGTGTTCAAATATGTCTCAGTTTTCCTCCCCTGGTACTCGGGTGCAACATTCCAGACGCTTTACTAACACTCTCCCGACTTGGAGAGTCAGTCCCTTTAACCTCCTGTTTGGCCCAGTTTGCAATTTCTGCGGAAGATGAACAGGAATAGCGAGAACCAATGAGAGACTAGCTGGAGGTGTCTGGACGGGCAAATTTAACTCTCATTTCCCACCAGGAAGAGGAATTAACCAAAGGCTCAACGTGCCGTGCCGGAACAAGATTAGGGCCTGAAGCCATCCTGTGGTGTTGCGGCCAGCTCAAAAGAAAGCGAGTTGAAGAAAGGAGCTCAGGGGCACTGTAATTCACAAACCTGCAGAGTTATCAATGACAGCTATCGTCCAAAAATATACTGAAGTAAGGCTGCCAAGAGGCCTTGGAAGCGCGGCAGAATTGCAGGAAATCGATTTCAGGAGGTAGACTGGAATTGCATTGAAAGCATAGGAAAGGAGGCAGAACGTCCACAATGATGCACTTGGCCAAAAAGGGCGTATGCGTTTTTTCCTGAATATATTCAGGAAAAAACGCATACGCCCTTTTTGGCCAACCAAGCAAGCTTGCAAAGGAAATCTGCACTACAATGAAGTCTCACTTCCTCCCGGTCAAAAGGGCCTTCTGAAAAAAGTGTAAAATCCAGAAAGGCAGGACAGGCCATGGAGAACTGGGAGCCTTGTTATGCTGATGGGCGGGATGTAAATTGCCAACAGACACTCGGGAGAAGTGTATGGTGTTTCCTGAAACATCTAAAAAACAAAGAAACAGAGCCTAGGGCACTTCCACTTATGGTCCTATAGCTTAGGGAAATTAAAATCAAAAAGACACAGCCACCCCAAAGTTTGGGATGCCTCTGTTTACCAGAACCTCGTTTACCGTACAAGTTCAATATCAAAGAAAGTGAAAAATGAATAAACAACTTGTGGTACTTACGTACAATGCAGTATCACTCAGCAATGAAATCTATGTCATCAGGCCCGTAGCAGCATAGTGAGTGGATTCAGGTACGATGATTCTAACTGAAATAAGTCACACAGAAAAAGGAACATCATAAGATATCACTAATACACGGAATGTAGACTTGGCTACACAGGAACTGAATTCCAAAACAGAACAGGGTCTCAAATTTAGAAAACCAACTTATGCTTGCTTAAGGGGAAAGGTGAGTTGGGGTGCTGCATAAAACCAGAGATTGAAATGAGCACAGATAAAGTTCCTTAAGCTAAATATGGAATAGACAAGAGCTACTCCTTGCTCAACGAAATGGACTCAACACACCATATTAAACGCCTAAGAATGTACCTGACTAGTAAGTATCTTAAAACCTATGGATTGCTATGTCTCTGAAAGAGAATCAAGCGTGTGTACAGGGGCATAAACGCAGCAGTGATAGGATTGGAGAGGTTCGGTGAGCAAATGAAGACCCTTTGAAGTCATATTGCATGGTACCCATTACACGGGTCTCAACTCTCCAGGTTTAAGGTATTCTTCCTTCAGCTAAAACATGCATGTGGAACCCAGAGTATGATCAACCGTGTGAACGGGAGACGTGTTCAAATATGTCTCAGTTTTCCTCCCCTGGTACTCGGGTGCAACATTCCAGACGCTTTACTAACACTCTCCCGACTTGGAGAGTCAGTCCCTTTAACCTCCTGTTTGGCCCAGTTTGCAATTTCTGCGGAAGATGAACAGGAATAGCGAGAACCAATGAGAGACTAGCTGGAGGTGTCTGGACGGGCAAATTTAACTCTCATTTCCCACCAGGAAGAGGAATTAACCAAAGGCTCAGCGTACCGTGCCGGATCCAGATTAGGGCCTGAAGCCATCCTGGGGTGTTGCGGCCATGTCACAAGGAAGCGAGTTGAAGAAAGGAGCTCAGGGGCACTGTAATTCACAAACCTGCAGAGTTATAAATGACAGCTATCGTCCAAAAATATACTGAAGTAAGGCTACCAAGAGGACTTGAAAGCGGGGCAGAATTGCAGGAAACCGATTTCAGGAGGTAGACTGGAATTGCATTGAAAGCATAGGAAAAGAGGCAGAACGTCCACAATGATGCACTTGGCCAAAAAGGGCGTATGCGTTTTTTCCTGAATATATTCAGGAAAAAACGCATACGCCCTTTTTGGCCAACCAAGCAAGCTTGCAAAGGAAATCTGCACTACAATGAAGTCTCACTTCCCCCCGGTCAAAAGGGCCATCTGAAAAAATTGTAAAATCCAGAAAGGCAGGACAGGCCATGCAGAACTGGGAGCCTTCTTAGGCTGATGGGCGGGATGTAAATTGCCAACGGACACTCCGGAGAAGTGTATGGTGTTTCCTGAAACATCTAAAAAACAAAGCAACAGAGCCTAGGGCACTTCCACTTATGGTCCTATAGATTAGGGAAATTAAAATCAAAAAGACACAGCCACCCCAAAGTTTGGGACGCCTCTGTTTACAAGAACCTCGTTTACCGTACAAGTTCAATATCACAGCAAGTGAAAAATGGATAAAGAACTTGTGGTACTTACGTACAATGCAGTATCACTCAGCAATGAAATCTATGTCATCAGGCCCGTAGCAGCATAATGAGTGGATTCAGGTACGATGATTCTAACTGAAATAAGTCACACAGAAAAAGAAACATCATAAGATATCAGTAATACACGGAATGTAAACTTGGCTACACAGGAACTGAATTCCAAAACAGAACAGGGTCTCAAATTTAGAAAACCAACTTATGCTTGCTTAAGGGGAAAGGTGATTTGGGGTGCTGCATAAAACCAGAGATTGAAATGAGCACAGATAAAGTTCCTTAAGCCAAATATGGAATAGACAACAGCTACTCCTTACTCAACGAAATGGACTCAACACCGCATATTAAACGCCTAAGAATGTACCTGACTAGTAAGTATCTTAAAACCTATGGATTGCTATGTCTCCAAAGGAGAATCAAGCGTGTGTACAGGGGCATAAATGCAGCAGTGATAGGATTGGAGAGGTTCAGTGAGAAAATGAAGACCCTTTGAAGTCATATTGCATGGTACCCATTCCACGGTTCTCAACTCTCCAGGTTTAAGGTATTCTTCCTTCAGCTAAAACATGCATGTGGAACCCAGAGTATGATCAACCGTGTGAACGGGAGACGTGTTCAAATATGTCTCAGTTTTCCTCCCCTGGTACTCGGGTGCAACATTCCAGACGCTTTACTAACACTCTCCCCACTTGGAGAGTCAGCGCCTTTAACCTCCTGTTTGGCCCAGTTTGCAATTTCTGCGGAAGATGAACAGGAATAGCGAGAACCAATGAGAGACTAGCTGGAGGTGTCTGGACGGGCAAATTTAACTCTCATTTCCCACCAGGAAGAGGAAATACCCAAAGGCTCAGCGTGCCGTGCCAGAACCACATTAGGGCCTGAAGCCATCCTGTGGTGTTGCGGCCAGCTCAAAAGAAAGCGAGTTGAAGAAAGGAGCTCAGGGGCACTGTAATTCACAAACCTGCAGAGTTATCAATGACAGCTATCGTCCAAAAATATACTGAAGTAAGGCTCCCAAGAGGACTTGGAAGCGCGGCAGAATTGCAGGAAATCGATTTCAGGAGGTAGACTGGAATTGCATTGAAAGCATAGGAAAAGAGGCAGAACGTCCACAATGATGCACTTGGCCAAAAAGTGCGTATGCGTTTTTTCCTGATTATATTCAGGAAAAAACGCATACGCCCTTTTTGGCTAACCAAGCAAGCTTGCAAAGGAAATCTGCACTACAATGAAGTCTCACTTCCTCCCGGTCAAAAGGGCCATCTGAAAAAAGTGTAAAATCCAGAAAGGCAGGACAGGCCATGGAGAACTGGGAGCCTTGTTATGCTGATGGGCGGGATGTAAATTGCCAACAGACACTCGGGAGAAGTGTATGGTGTTTCCTGAAACATCTAAAAAACAAAGCAACAGAGCCTAGGGCACTTCCACTTATGGTCCTATAGCTTAGGGAAATTAAAATCAAAAAGACACAGCCACCCCAAAGTTTAGAACGGCTCTCTTTACAAGAACCTCGTTTACAGTACAAGTTCAACATCGCAGATAGTGAAAAATGGATAAAGAAGTTGTGGTATTTACTTACAAAGCAATATCACTCAGCAATGAAATCTATGTCATCAGGCCCTTAGTAGCACAATGAGTGGATTCAGGTACGATGATTCTAACTGAAATAAGTCACACAGAAAAAGAAACATCATAAGATATCACTAATACACGGAATGTAAACTTGGCTACACAGGAACTAAATTCCAAAACAGAACAGGGTCTCAAATTTAGAAAACCAACTTATGCTTGCTTAAGGGGAAAGGTGAGTTGGGGTGCTGCATAAAACCAGAGATTGAAATGAGCACAGATAAAGTTCCTTAAGCCAAATATGGAATAGACAAGAGCTACTCCTTGCTCAACGAAATGGACTCAACACCGCATATTAAACGCCTAAGAATGTACCTGACTACTAAGTATCTTAAAACCTATGGATTGCTATGTCTCCAAAAGAGAATCAAGCGTGTTTACAGGGTCATAAACAAAGCAGTGATAGGATTGGAGGGGTTCGGTGAGCAAATGAAGTCCCTTTGAAGACATATTGTATGGTACCCTTTACACGGGTCTCAACTCTCCAGGTTTAAGGTATTCTTCCTTCAGCTAAAACATGCATGTGGAACCCAGAGTATGATCAACCGTGTGAACGGGAGACGTGTTCATATATGTCTCAGTTTTCCTCCCCTGGTACTCGGGTGCAACATTCCAGACGCTTTACTAACACTCTCCCGACTTGGAGAGTCAGTCCCTTTAACCTCCTGTTTGGCCCAGTTTGCAATTTCTGCGGAAGATGAACAGGAATAGCGAGAACAAATGAGAGACTAGCTGGAGGTGTCTGGACGGGCAAATTTAACTCTCATTTCCCACCAGGAAGAGGAATTAACCAAAGGTTCAACGTGCCGTGCCGGAACCAGATTAGGGCCTGAAGTCATCCTGCGGTGTTGCGGCCAGCTCACAAGAAAGCGAGTTGAAGAAAGGAGCTCAGGGTCACTGTAATTCACAAACCTGCAGAGTTATAAATGACAGCTATCGTCCAAAAATATACTGAAGTAAGGCTGCCAAGAGGACTTGAAAGCGGGGCAGAATTGCAGGAAACCGATTTCAGGAGGTAGACTGGAATTGCATTGAAAGCATAGGAAAAGAGGCAGAACGTCCACAATGATGCACTTGGCCAAAAAGGGCGTATGCGTTTTTTCCTGAATATATTCGGGAAAAAACGCATACGCCCTTTTTGGCCAACCAAGCAAGCTTGCAAAGGAAATCTGCACTACAATGAAGTCTCACTTCCTCCCGGTCAAAAGGGCCATCTGAAAAAAGTGTAAAATCCAGAAAGGCAGGACAGGCCATGGAGAACTGGGAGCCTTGTTATGCTGATGGGCGGGATGTAAATTGCCAACAGACACTCGGGAGAAGTGTATGGTGTTTCCTGAAACATCTAAAAAACAAAGCAACAGAGCCTAGGGCACTTCCACTTATGGTCCTATAGCTTAAGGAAATTAAAATCAAAAAGACACAGCCACCCCAAAGTTTGGGACCCCTCTGTTTACAAGAACCTCGTTTACCGTACAAGTTCAATATCACAGAAAGTGAAAAATGGATAAAGAACTTGTGGTACTTACGTACAATGCAGTATCACTCAGCAATGAAATCTATGTCATCAGGCCCGTAGCAGCATAATGAGTGGATTCAGGTACGATGATTCTAACTGAAATAAGTCACACAGAAAAAGAAACATCATAAGATATCAGTAATACACGGAATGTAAACTTGGCTACACAGGAACTGAATTCCAAAACAGAACAGGGTCTCAAATTTAGAAAACCAACTTATGCTTGCTTAAGGGTAAAGGTGAGTTGGGGTGCTGCATAAAACCAGAGATTGAAATGAGCACAGATAAAGTTCCTTAAGCCAAATATGGAATAGACAAGAGCTACTCCTTGCTCAATGAAATGGACTCAACACACCATATTAAACGCCTAAGAATGTACCTGACTAGTAAGTATCTTAAAACCTATGGATTGCTATGTCTCCAAAAGAGAATCAAGCGTGTGTACAGGGGCATAAACGCAGCAGTGATAGGATTGGAGAGGTTCGGTGAGCAAATGAAGACCCTTTGAAGTCATATTGCATGGTACCCATTACACGGGTCTCAACTTTCCAGGTTTAAGGTATTCTTCCTTCAGCTAAAACATGCATGTGGAACCCAGAGTATGATCAACCGTGTGAACGGGAGACGTGTTCAAATATGTCTCAGTTTTCCTCACCTGGTACTCGGGTGCAACATTCCAGACGCTTTACTAACACTCTCCCCACTTGGAGAGTCAGCGCCTTTAACCTCCTGTTTGGCCCAGTTTGCAATTTCTGCGGAAGATGAACAGGACTAGCGAGAACCAATGAGAGACTAGCTGGAGGTGTCTGGACGGGCAAATTTAACTCTCATTTCCCACCAGGAAGAGGAAATAACCAAAGGCTCAGTGTGCCGTGCCAGAACCACATTAGGGCCTGAAGCCATCCTGCGGTGTTGCGGCCAGCTCAAAAGAAAGCGAGTTGAAGAAAGGAGCTCAGGGGCACTGTAATTCACAAACCTGCAGAGTTATAAATGACAGCTATCGTCCAAAAATATACTGAAGTAAGGCTGCCAAGAGGACTTGAAAGCGGGGCAGAATTGCAGGAAACCGATTTCAGGAGGTAGACTGGAATTGCATTGAAAGCATAGGAAAAGAGGCAGAACGTCCACAATGATGCACTTGGCCAAAAAGGGCGTATGCGTTTTTTCCTGAATATATTCAGGAAAAAACGCATACGCCCTTTTTGGCCAACCAAGCAAGCTTGCAAAGGAAATCTGCACTACAATGAAGTCTCACTTCCCCCCGGTCAAAAGGGCCATCTGAAAAAAGTGTAAAATCCAGAAAGGCAGGACAGGCCATGGAGAACTGGGAGCCTTGTTATGCTGATGGGCGGGATGTAAATTGCCAACAGACACTCGGGAGAAGTGTATGGTGTTTCCTGAAACATCTAAAAAACAAAGCAACAGAGCCTAGGGCACTTCCACTTATGGTCCTATAGCTTAGGGAAATTAAAATCAAAAAGACACAGCCACCTCAAAGTTTGGAATGGCTCTGTTTACAAGAACCTCGTTTACAGTACAAGTTCAACACCGCAGAAAGTGAAAAATGGATAAAGAAGTTGTGGTATTTACTTACAAAGCAATATCACTCAGCAATGAAATCTATGTCATCAGGCCCTTAGTAGCAAAATGAGTTGATTCAGGTATGATGATTCTAACTGAAATAAGTCACACAGAAAAAGAAACATCATAAGATATCAGTAATACACGGAATGTAAACTTGGCTACACAGGAACTGAATTCCAAAACAGAACAGGGTCTCAAATTTAGAAAACCAACTTATGCTTGTTTAAGGGGAAAGGTGAGTTGGGGTGCTGCATAAAACCAGAGATTGAAATGAGCACAGATAAAGTTCCTTAAGCCAAATATGGAATAGACAAGAGCTACTCCTTGCTCAACGAAATGGACTCAACACCCCATATTAAACGCCTAAGAATGTACCTGACTATTAAGTATCTTAAAACCTATGGATTGCTATGTCTCCAAAAGAGAATCAAGCATGTGTACAGGGGCATAAACGCAGCAGTGATAGGATTGGAGAGGTTCGGTGAGCAAATGAAGACCCTTTGAAGTCATATTGCATGGTACCCATTACACAGGTCTCAACTCTCCAGGTTTAAGTTATTCTTCCTTCAGCTAAAACATGCATGTGGAACCCAGAGTATGATCAACCGTGTGAACGGGAGACGTGTTCAAATATGTTTCAGGTTTCCTCCCCTGGTACTCGGTTGCAACATTCCAGACGCTTTACTAACACTCTCCACACTTGGAGAGTCAGCGCCTTTAACGTCCTGTTTGGCCCAGTTTGCAATTTCTGCGGAAGATGAACAGGAATAGGGAGAACCAATGAGAGACTAGCTGGAGGTGTCTGGACGGGCAAATTTAACTCTCATTTCCCACCAGGAAGAGGAAATAATCAAAGGCTGAGCGTGCCGTGCCGGAACCAGATTAGGGCCTGAAGCCATCCTGCGGTGTTGCGGCCAGCTCAAAAGAAAGCGAGTTGAAGAAAGGAGCTCAGGGGCACTGTAATTCACAAACCTGCAGAGTTATAAATGACAGCTATCGTCCAAAAATATACTGAAGTAAGGCTGCCAAGAGGACTTGAAAGCGCGGCAGAATTGCAGGAAACCGATTTCAGGAGGTAGACTGGAATTACATTGAAAGCATAGGAAAAGAGGCAGAACGTCCACAATGAGGCACTTGGCCAAAAAGGGCGTATGCGTTT
The DNA here is from genome assembly GCF_964374135.1 of Grampus griseus. Lineage (NCBI taxonomy): Eukaryota > Metazoa > Chordata > Mammalia > Artiodactyla > Delphinidae > Grampus > Grampus griseus. Next base: position 324,153 of record NW_028133362.1, on the reverse strand, counting down.
TTTCCTGAATATATTCAGGAAAAAACGCATACGCCCTTTTTGGCCAAGCAAGCAAACTTGCAAAGGAAATCTGCACTACAATGAAGTCTCACTTCCCCCAGGTCAAAAGGGCCATCTGAAAAAAGTGTAAAATCCAGAAAGGCAGGACAGGCCATGGAGAACTGGGAGCCTTGTTATGCTGATGGGCGGGATGTAAATTGCCAACAGACACTCGGGAGAAGTGTATGGTGTTTCCTGAAACATCTAAAAAACAAAGCAACAGAGCCTAGGGCACTTCCACTTATGGTCCTATAGCTTAGGGAAATTAAAATCAAAAAGACACAGCCACCCCAAAGTTTGGGACGCCTCTGTTTACAAGAACCTCGTTTACCATACAAGTTCAATATCACAGAAAGTGAAAAATGGATAAAGAACATGTGGTACTTACGTACAATGCAGTATCACTCAGCAATGAAATCTATGTCATCAGGCCCATAGCAGCATAATGAGTGGATTCAGGTACGATGATTCTAACTGAAATAAGTCACACAGAAAAAGAAACATCATAAGATATCACTAATACACGGAATGTAAACTTGGCTACACAGGAACTAAATTCCAAAACAGAAGAGGGTCTCAAATTTAGAAAACCAACTTATGCTTGCTTAAGGGGAAAGGTGAGTTGGGGTGCTGCATAAAACCAGAGATTGAAATGAGCACAGATAAAGTTCCTTAAGCCAAATATGGAATAGACAAGAGCTACTCCTTGCTCAACGAAATGGACTCAACACCGCATATTAAACGCCTAAGAATGTACCTGACTACTAAGTATCTTAAAACCTATGGATTGCTATGTCTCCAAAAGAGAATCAAGCGTGTTTACAGGGGCATAAACGCAGCAGTGATAGGATTGGAGAGGTTCGGTGAGCAAATGAAGACCCTTTGAAGACATATTGTATGGTACCCATTACACGGGTCTCAACTCTCCAGGTTTAAGGTATTCTTCCTTCAGCTAAAACATGCATGTGGAACCCAGAGTATGATCAACCATGTGAACGGGAGACGTGTTCAAATATGTCTCAGTTTTCCTCCCCTGGTACTCGGGTGCAACATTCCAGACGCTTTACTAACACTCTCACCACTTGGAGAGTCAGCGCCTTTAACCTCCTGTTTGGCCCAGTTTGCAATTTCTGCGGAAGATGAACAGGAATAGCGAGAACCAATGAGAGACTAGCTGGAGGTGTCTGGACGGGCAAATTTAACTCTCATTTCCCACCAGGAAGAGGAAATACCCAAAGGCTCAGCGTGCCGTGCCAGAACCACATTAGGGCCTGAAGCCATCCTGTGGTGTTGCGGCCAGCTCAAAAGAAAGCGAGTTGAAGAAAGGAGCTCAGGGGCACTGTAATTCACAAACCTGCAGAGTTATCAATGACAGCTATCGTCCAAAAATATACTGAAGTAAGGCTCCCAAGAGGACTTGGAAGCGCGGCAGAATTGCAGGAAATCGATTTCAGGAGGTAGACTGGAATTGCATTGAAAGCATAGGAAAAGAGGCAGAACGTCCACAATGATGCACTTGGCCAAAAAGTGCGTATGCGTTTTTTCCTGATTATATTCAGGAAAAAACGCATACGCCCTTTTTGGCTAACCAAGCAAGCTTGCAAAGGAAATCTGCACTACAATGAAGTCTCACTTCCTCCCGGTCAAAAGGGCCATCTGAAAAAAGTGTAAAATCCAGAAAGGCAGGACAGGCCATGGAGAACTGGGAGCCTTGTTATGCTGATGGGCGGGATGTAAATTGCCAACAGACACTCGGGAGAAGTGTATGGTGTTTCCTGAAACATCTAAAAAACAAAGCAACAGAGCCTAGGGCACTTCCACTTATGGTCCTATAGCTTAGGGAAATTAAAATCAAAAAGACACAGCCACCCCAAAGTTTAGAACGGCTCTCTTTACAAGAACCTCGTTTACAGTACAAGATCAACATCGCAGAAAGTGAAAAATGGATAAAGAAGTTGTGGTATTTACTTACAAAGCAATATCACTCAGCAATGAAATCTATGTCATCAGGCCCTTAGTAGCACAATGAGTGGATTCAGGTACGATGATTTTAACTGAAATAAGTCACACAGAAAAAGAAACATCATAAGATATCACTAATACACGGAATGTAAACTTGGCTACACAGGAACTAAATTCCAAAACAGAAGAGGGTCTCAAATTTAGAAAACCAACTTATGCTTGCTTAAGGGGAAAGGTGAGTTGGGGTGCTGCATAAAACCAGAGAATGAAATGAGCACAGATAAAGTTCCTTAAGCCAAATATGGAATAGACAAGAGCTACTCCTTGCTCAACGAAATGGACTCAACACCGCATATTAAACGCCTAAGAATGTACCTGACTACTAAGTATCTTAAAACCTATGGATTGCTATGTCTCCAAAAGAGAATCAAGCGTGTTTACAGGGTCATAAACGCAGCAGTGATAGGATTGGAGAGGTTCGGTGAGCAAATGAAGTCCCTTTGAAGACATATTGTATGGTACCCATTACACGGGTCTCAACTCTCCAGGTTTAAGGTATTCTTCCTTCAGCTAAAACATGCATGTGGAACCCAGAGTATGATCAACCGTGTGAACGGGAGACGTGTTCAAATATGTCTCAGTTTTCCTCCCCTGGTACTCGGGTGCAACATTCCAGACGCTTTACTAACACTCTCCCGACTTGGAGAGTCAGTCCCTTTAACCTCCTGTTTGGCCCAGTTTGCAATTTCTGCGGAAGATGAACAGGAATAGCGAGAACCAATGAGAGACTAGCTGGAGGTGTCTGGACGGGCAAATTTAACTCTCATTTCCCACCAGGAAGAGGAATTAACCAAAGGCTCAACGTGCCGTGCCGGAACAAGATTAGGGCCTGACGCCATCCTGCGGTGTTGCGGCCAGCTCACAAGAAATTGAGTTGAAGAAAGGAGCTCAGGGGCACTGTAATTCACAAACCTGCAGAGTAATAAATGACAGCTATCGTCCAAAAATATACTGAAGTAAGGCTGCCAAGAGGACTTGAAAGCGGGGCAGAATTGCAAGAAACCGATTTCAGGAGGTAGACTGGAATTGCATTGAAAGCATAGGAAAAGAGGCAGAACGTCCACAATGATGCACTTGGCCAAAAAGGGCGTATGCGTTTTTTCCTGAATATATTCAGGAAAAAACGCATACGCCCTTTTTGGCCAACCAAGCAAGCTTGCAAAGGAAACCTGCACTACAATGAAGTCTCACTTCCCCCAGGTCAAAAGGGCCATCTGAATAAAGTGTAAAATCCAGAAAGGCAGGACAGGCCATGGAGAACTGGGAGCCTTGTTATGCTGATGGGCGGGATGTAAATTGCCAACAGACACTCGGGAGAAGTGTATGGTGTTTCCTGAAACATCTAAAAAACAAAGCAACAGAGCCTAGGGCACTTCCACTTATGGTCCTATAGCTTAGGGAAATTAAAATCAAAAAGACACAGCCACCTCAAAGTTTGGAACGGCTCTGTTTACAAGAACCTCATTTACAGTACAAGTTCAACACCGCAGAAAGTGAAAAATGGATAAAGAAGTTGTGGTATTTACTTACAAAGCAATATCACTCAGCAATGAAATCTATGTCATCAGGCCCTTAGCAGCACAATGAGTGGATTCAGGTATGATGATTCTAACTGAAATAAGTCACACAGAAAAAGAAACATCATAAGATATCAGTAATACACGGAATGTAAACTTGGCTACACAGGAACTGAATTCCAAAACAGAACAGGGTCTCAAATTTAGAAAACCAACTTATGCTTGTTTAAGGGGAAAGGTGAGTTGGGGTGCTGCATAAAACCAGAGATTGAAATGAGCACAGATAAAGTTCCTTAAGCCAAATATGGAATAGACAAGAGCTACTCCTTGCTCAACGAAATGGACTCAACACCCCATATTAAACGCCTAAGAATGTACCTGACTAGTAAGTATCTTAAAACCTATGGATTGCTATGTCTCCAAAAGAGATTCAAGCATGTGTACAGGGGCATAAACGCAGCAGTGATAGGATTGGAGAGGTTCGGTGAGCAAATGAAGACCCTTTGAAGTCATATTGCATGGTACCCATTACACAGGTCTCAACTCTCCAGGTTTAAGTTATTCTTCCTTCAGCTAAAACATGCATGTGGAACCCAGAGTATGATCAACCGTGTGAACGGGAGACGTGTTCAAATATGTTTCAGGTTTCCTCCCCTGGTACTCGGGTGCAACATTCCAGACGCTTTACTAACACTCTCCACACTTGGAGAGTCAGCGCCTTTAACGTCCTGTTTGGCCCAGTTTGCAATTTCTGCGGAAGATGAACAGGAATAGGGAGAACCAATGAGAGACTAGCTGGAGGTGTCTGGACGGGCAAATTTAACTCTCATTTCCCACCAGGAAGAGGAAATAACCAAAGGCTGAGCGTGCCGTGCCGGAACCAGATTAGGGCCTGAAGCCATCCTGCGGTGTTGCGGCCAGCTCAAAAGAAAGCGAGTTGAAGAAAGGAGCTCAGGGGCACTGTAATTCACAAACCTGCAGAGTTATAAATGACAGCTATCGTCCAAAAATATACTGAAGTAAGGCTGCCAATAGGACTTGAAAGCGCGGCAGAATTGCAGGAAACCGATTTCAGGAGGTAGACTGGAATTACATTGAAAGCATAGGAAAAGAGGCAGAACGTCCACAATGAGGCACTTGGCCAAAAAGGGCGTATGCATTTTTTCCTGAATATATTCAGGAAAAAACGCATACGCCCTTTTTGGCCAAGCAAGCAAACTTGCAAAGGAAATCTGCACTACAATGAAGTCTCACTTCCCCCAGGTCAAAAGGGCCATCTGAAAAAAGTGTAAAATCCAGAAAGGCAGGACAGGCCATGGAGAACTGGGAGCCTTGTTATGCTGATGGGCGGGATGTAAATTGCCAACAGACACTCGGGAGAAGTGTATGGTGTTTCCTGAAACATCTAAAAAACAAAGCAACAGAGCCTAGGGCACTTCCACTTATGGTCCTATAGCTTAGGGAAATTAAAATCAAAAAGACACAGCCACCCCAAAGTTTGGGACGCCTCTGTTTACAAGAACCTCGTTTACCATACAAGTTCAATATCACAGAAAGTGAAAAATGGATAAAGAACATGTGGTACTTACGTACAATGCAGTATCACTCAGCAATGAAATCTATGTCATCAGGCCCATAGCAGCATAATGAGTGGATTCAGGTACGATGATTCTAACTGAAATAAGTCACACAGAAAAAGAAACATCATAAGATATCACTAATACACGGAATGTAAACTTGGCTACACAGGAACTAAATTCCAAAACAGAAGAGGGTCTCAAATTTAGAAAACCAACTTATGCTTGCTTAAGGGGAAAGGTGAGTTGGGGTGCTGCATAAAACCAGAGATTGAAATGAGCACAGATAAAGTTCCTTAAGCCAAATATGGAATAGACAAGAGCTACTCCTTGCTCAACGAAATGGACTCAACACCGCATATTAAACGCCTAAGAATGTACCTGACTACTAAGTATCTTAAAACCTATGGATTGCTATGTCTCCAAAAGAGAATCAAGCGTGTTTACAGGGGCATAAACGCAGCAGTGATAGGATTGGAGAGGTTCGGTGAGCAAATGAAGACCCTTTGAAGACATATTGTATGGTACCCATTACACGGGTCTCAACTCTCCAGGTTTAAGGTATTCTTCCTTCAGCTAAAACATGCATGTGGAACCCAGAGTATGATCAACCATGTGAACGGGAGACGTGTTCAAATATGTCTCAGTTTTCCTCCCCTGGTACTCGGGTGCAACATTCCAGACGCTTTACTAACACTCTCACCACTTGGAGAGTCAGCGCCTTTAACCTCCTGTTTGGCCCAGTTTGCAATTTCTGCGGAAGATGAACAGGAATAGCGAGAACCAATGAGAGACTAGCTGGAGGTGTCTGGACGGGCAAATTTAACTCTCATTTCCCACCAGGAAGAGGAAATACCCAAAGGCTCAGCGTGCCGTGCCAGAACCACATTAGGGCCTGAAGCCATCCTGTGGTGTTGCGGCCAGCTCAAAAGAAAGCGAGTTGAAGAAAGGAGCTCAGGGGCACTGTAATTCACAAACCTGCAGAGTTATCAATGACAGCTATCGTCCAAAAATATACTGAAGTAAGGCTCCCAAGAGGACTTGGAAGCGCGGCAGAATTGCAGGAAATCGATTTCAGGAGGTAGACTGGAATTGCATTGAAAGCATAGGAAAAGAGGCAGAACGTCCACAATGATGCACTTGGCCAAAAAGTGCGTATGCGTTTTTTCCTGATTATATTCAGGAAAAAACGCATACGCCCTTTTTGGCTAACCAAGCAAGCTTGCAAAGGAAATCTGCACTACAATGAAGTCTCACTTCCTCCCGGTCAAAAGGGCCATCTGAAAAAAGTGTAAAATGCAGAAAGGCAGGACAGTCCATGGAGAACTGGGAGCCTTGTTATGCTGATGGGCGGGATGTAAATTGCCAACAGACACTCGGGAGAAGTGTATGGTGTTTCCTGAAACATCTAAAAAACAAAGCAACAGAGCCTAGGGCACTTCCACTTATGGTCCTATAGCTTAGGGAAATTAAAATCAAAAAGACACAGCCACCCCAAAGTTTGGAACGGCTCTCTTTACAAGAACCTCGTTTACAGTACAAGTTCAACATCGCAGAAAGTGAAAAATGGATAAAGAAGTTGTGGTATTTACTTACAAAGCAATATCACTCAGCAATGAAATCTATGTCATCAGGCCCTTAGTAGCACAATGAGTGGATTCAGGTACGATGATTCTAACTGAAATAAGTCACACAGAAAAAGAAACATCATAAGATATCACTAATACACGGAATGTAAACTTGGCTACACAGGAACTAAATTCCAAAACAGAAGAGGGTCTCAAATTTAGAAAACCAACTTATGCTTGCTTAAGGGGAAAGGTGAGTTGGGGTGCTGCATAAAACCAGAGAATGAAATGAGCACAGATAAAGTTCCTTAAGCCAAATATGGAATAGACAAGAGCTACTCCTTGCTCAACGAAATGGACTCAACACCGCATATTAAAAGCCTAAGAATGTACCTGACTACTAAGTATCTTAAAACCTATGGATTGCTATGTCTCCAAAAGAGAATCAAGCGTGTTTACAGGGTCATAAACGCAGCAGTGATAGGATTGGAGAGGTTCGGTGAGCAAATGAAGTCCCTTTGAAGACATATTGTATGGTACCCATTACACGGGTCTCAACTCTCCAGGTTTAAGGTATTCTTCCTTCAGCTAAAACATGCATGTGGAACCCAGAGTATGATCAACCATGTGAACGGGAGACGTGTTCAAATATGTCTCAGTTTTCCTCCCCTGGTACTCGGGTGCAACATTCCAGACGCTTTACTAACACTCTCCCGACTTGGAGAGTCAGTCCCTTTAACCTCCTGTTTGGCCCAGTTTGCAATTTCTGCGGAAGATGAACAGGAATAGCGAGAACCAATGAGAGACTAGCTGGAGGTGTCTGGACGGGCAAATTTAACTCTCATTTCCCACCAGGAAGAGGAATTAACCAAAGGCTCAACGTGCCGTGCCGGAACAAGATTAGGGCCTGACGCCATCCTGCGGTGTTGCGGCCAGCTCACAAGAAATTGAGTTGAAGAAAGGAGCTCAGGGGCACTGTAATTCACAAACCTGCAGAGTAATAAATGACAGCTATCGTCCAAAAATATACTGAAGTAAGGCTGCCAAGAGGACTTGAAAGCGGGGCAGAATTGCAAGAAACCGATTTCAGGAGGTAGACTGGAATTGCATTGAAAGCATAGGAAAAGAGGCAGAACGTCCACAATGATGCACTTGGCCAAAAAGGGCGTATGCGTTTTTTCCTGAATATATTCAGGAAAAAACGCATACGCCCTTTTTGGCCAACCAAGCAAGCTTGCAAAGGAAACCTGCACTACAATGAAGTCTCACTTCCCCCAGGTCAAAAGGGCCATCTGAATAAAGTGTAAAATCCAGAAAGGCAGGACAGGCCATGGAGAACTGGGAGCCTTGTTATGCTGATGGGCGGGATGTAAATTGCCAACAGACACTCGGGAGAAGTGTATGGTGTTTCCTGAAACATCTAAAAAACAAAGCAACAGAGCCTAGGGCACTTCCACTTATGGTCCTATAGCTTAGGGAAATTAAAATCAAAAAGACACAGCCACCCCAAAGTTTGGGACGCCTCTGTTTACAAGAACCTCGTTTACCGTACAAGTTCAATATCACAGAAAGTGAAAAATGGATAAAGAACTTGTGGTACTTACGTACAATGCAGTATCACTCAGCAATGAAATCTATGTCATCAGGCCCGTAGCAGCATAATGAGTGGATTCAAGTACGATGATTCTAACTGAAATAAGTCACACAGAAAAAGAAACATCATAAGATATCACTAATACACGGAATGTCGACTTGGCTACACAGGAACTGAATTCCAAAACAGAACAGGGTCTCAAATTTAGAAAACCAACTTATGCTTGCTTAAGGGGAAAGGTGAGTTGGGGTGCTGCATAAAACCAGAGAATGAAATGAGCACAGATAAAGTTCCTTAAGCCAAATATGGAATAGACAAGAGCTACTCCTTACTCAACGAAATGGACTCAACACACCATATTAAAAGCCTAAGAATGTACCTGACTAGTAAGTATCTTAAAACCTATGGATTGCTATGTCTCCAAAAGAGAATCAAGCGTGTGTACAGGGGCATAAACGCAGCAGTGATAGGATTGGAGAGGTTCGGTGAGCAAATGAAGACCCTTTGAAGTCATATTGCATGGTACCCATTACACGGGTCTCAACTCTCCAGGTTTAAGGTATTCTTCCTTCAGCTAAAACATGCATGTGGAACCCAGAGTATGATCAACCGTGTGAACGGGAGACGTGTTCAAATATGTCTCAGTTTTCCTCCCCTGGTACTCGGGTGCAACATTCCAGACGCTTTACTAACACTCTCCCCACTTGGAGAGTCAGCGCCTTTAACCTCCTGTTTGGCCCAGTTTGCAATTTCTGCGGAAGATGAACAGGAATAGCGAGAACCAATGAGAGACCAGCTGGAGGTGTCTGGACGGGCAAATTTAACTCTCATTTCCCACCAGGAAGAGGAAATAACCAAAGGCTCAGCGTGCCGTGCCAGAACGACATTAGGGCCTGAAGCCATCCTGTGGTGTTGCGGCCAGCTCAAAAGAAAGCGAGTTGAAGAAAGGAGCTCAGGGGCACTGTAATTCACAAACCTGCAGAGTTATCAATGACAGCTATCGTCCAAAAATATACTGAAGTAAGGCTGCCAAGAGGCCTTGGAAGCGCGGCAGAATTGCAGGAAATCGATTTCAGGAGGTAGACTGGAATTGCATTGAAAGCATAGGAAAGGAGGCAGAACGTCCACAATGATGCACTTGGCCAAAAAGGGCGTATGCGTTTTTTCCTGAATATATTCAGGAAAAAACGCATACGCCCTTTTTGGCCAACCAAGCAAGCTTGCAAAGGAAATCTGCACTACAATGAAGTCTCACTTCCTCCCGGTCAAAAGGGCCATCTGAAAAAAGTGTAAAATCCAGAAAGGCAGGACAGGCCATGGAGAACTGGGAGCCTTGTTATGCTGATGGGCGGGATGTAAATTGCCAACAGACACTCGGGAGAAGTGTATGGTGTTTCCTGAAACATCTAAAAAACAAAGCAACAGAGCCTAGGGCACTTCCACTTATGGTCCTATAGCTTAGGGAAATTAAAATCAAAAAGACACAGCCACCCCAAAGTTTGGGATGCTTCTGTTTACCAGAACCTCGTTTACCGTACAAGTTCAATATCACAGAAAGTGAAAAATGGATAAACAACTTGTGGTACTTACGTACAATGCAGTATCACTCAGCAATGAAATCTATGTCATCAGGCCCGTAGCAGCATAATGAGTGGATTCAGGTACGATGATTCTAACTGAAATAAGTCACACAGAAAAAGAAACATCATAAGATATCACTAATACACGGAATGTAGACTTGGCTACACAGGAACTGAATTCCAAAACAGAACAGGGTCTCAAATTTAGAAAACCAACTTATGCTTGCTTAAGGGGAAAGGTGAGTTGGGGTGCTGCATAAAACCAGAGATTGAAATGAGCACAGATAAAGTTCCTTAAGCCAAATATGGAATAGACAAGAGCTACTCCTTGCTCAACGAAATGGACTCAACACACCATATTAAACGCCTAAGAATGTACCTGACTAGTAAGTATCTTAAAACCTATGGATTGCTATGTCTCTGAAAGAGAATCAAGCGTGTGTACAGGGGCATAAACTCAGCAGTGATAGGATTGGAGAGGTTCGGTGAGCAAATGAAGACCCTTTGAAGTCATATTGCATGGTACCCATTACACGGGTCTCAACTCTCCAGGTTTAAGGTATTCTTCCTTCAGCTAAAACATGCATGTGGAACCCAGAGTATGATCAACCGTGTGAACGGGAGACGTGTTCAAATATGTCTCAGTTTTCCTCCCCTGGTACTCGGGTGCAACATTCCAGACGCTTTACTAACACTCTCCCGACTTGGAGAGTCAGTCCCTTTAACCTCCTGTTTGGCCCAGTTTGCAATTTCTGCGGAAGATGAACAGGAATAGCGAGAACCAATGAGAGACTAGCTGGAGGTGTCTGGACGGGCAAATTTAACTCTCATTTCCCACCAGGAAGAGGAATTAACCAAAGGCTCAGCGTGCCGTGCCGGATCCAGATTAGGGCCTGAAGCCATCCTGGGGTGTTGCGGCCATGTCACAAGGAAGCGAGTTGAAGAAAGGAGCTCAGGGGCACTGTAATTCACAAACCTGCAGAGTTATAAATGACAGCTATCGTCCAAAAATATACTGAAGTAAGGCTACCAAGAGGACTTGAAAGCGGGGCAGAATTGCAGGAAACCGATTTCAGGAGGTAGACTGGAATTGCATTGAAAGCATAGGAAAAGAGGCAGAACGTCCACAATGATGCACTTGGCCAAAAAGGGCGTATGCGTTTTTTCCTGAATATATTCAGGTAAAAATGCATACGCCCTTTTTGGCCAACCAAGCAAGCTTGCAAAGGAAATCTGCACTACAATGAAGTCTCACTTCCCCCCGGTCAAAAGGGCCATCTGAAAAAATTGTAAAATCCAGAAAGGCAGGACAGGCCATGCAGAACTGGGAGCCTTCTTAGGCTGATGGGCGGGATGTAAATTGCCAACAGACACTCCGGAGAAGTGTATGGTGTTTCCTGAAACATCTAAAAAACAAAGCAACAGAGCCTAGGGCACTCCCACTTATGGTCCTATAGCTTAGGGAAATTAAAATCAAAAAGACACAGCCACCCCAAAATTTGCAACGGCTCTGTTTACAAGAACCTCGTTTACAGTACAAGTTCAACATCGCAGAAAGTGAAAAATGGATAAAGAAGTTGTGGTATTTACTTACAAAGCAATATCACTCAGCAATGAAATCTATGTCATCAGGCCCTTAGCAGCACAATGAGTGGATTCAGGTATGATGATTCTAACTGAAATAAGTCACACAGAAAAAGAAACATCATAAGATATCAGTAATACACGGAATGTAAACTTGGCTACACACAAACTGAATTACAGAACAGAACAGGGTCTCAAATTTAGAAAACCAACTTATGCTTGCTTAAGGGTAAAGGTGAGTTGGGTTGCTGCATAAAACCAGAGATTGAAATGAACACAGATAAAGTTCCTTAAGCCAAATATGGAATAGACAAGAGCTACTCCTTGCTCAACGAAATGGACTCAACACCGCATATTAAACGCCTAAGAATGTACCTGACTAGTAAGTATCTTAAAACCTATGGATTGCTATGTCTCCAAAAGAGAATCAAGCGTGTGTACAGGGGCATAAACGCAGCAGTGATAAGATTGGAGAGGTTCGGTGAGCAAATGAAGACCCTTTGAAGTCATATTGCATGGTACCCATTACACGGGTCTCAACTCTCCAGGTTTAAGGTATTCTTCCTTCAGCTAAAACATGCATGTGGAACCCAGAGTATGATCAACCGTGTGAACGGGAGACGTGTTCAAATATGTCTCAGTTTTCCTCCCCTGGTACTCGGGTGCAACATTCCAGACGCTTTACTAACAATCTCACCACTTGGAGAGTCAGCACCTTTAACCTCCTGTTTGGCCCAGTTTGCAATTTCTGCAGAAGATGAACAGGAATAGCGAGAACCAATGAGAGACTAGCTGGAGGTGTCTGGACGGGCAAATTTAACTCTCATTTCCCACCAGGAAGAGGAAATAACCAAAGGCTCAGCGTGCCGTTCCGGAACCAGATTAGGGCCTGAAGCCATCCTGCGGTGTTGCGGCCAGCTCACAAGAAAGCGAGTTGAAGAAAGGAGCTCAGGGGCACTGTAATTCACAAACCTGCAGAGTTATAAATGACAGCTATCGTCCAAAAATATACAGAAGTAAGGCTGCCAAGAGGACTTGAAAGCGGGGCAAAATTGCAGGAAACCGATTTCAGGAGGTAGACTGGAATTGCATTGAAAGCATAGGAAAAGAGGCAGAACGTCCACAATGATGCACTTGGCCAAAAAGGGCGTATGCGTTTTTTCCTGAATATATTCAGGAAAAAACGCATACGCCCTTTTTGGCCAAGCAAGCAAGCTTGCAAATGAAATCTGCACTACAATGAAGTCTCACTTCCCCCCGGTCAAAAAGGCCATCTGAAAAAAGTGTAAAATCCAGAAAGGCAGGACAGGCCATGGAGAACTTGGAGCCTTGTTATGCTGATGGGCGGGATGTAAATTGCCAACAGACACTCCGGAGAAGTGTATGGTGTTTCCTGAAACATCTAAAAAACAAAGCAACAGAGCCTAGGGCACTTCCTCTTATGGTCCTATAGCTTAGGGAAATTAAAATCAAAAAGACACAGCCACCCCAAAGTTTGGGATGCCTCTGTTTACAAGAACCTCGTTTACTGTACAAGTTCAATATCACAGAAAGTGAAAAATGGATAAAGAACTTGTGGTACTTACGTACAATGCAGTATCACTCAGCAATGAAATCTATGTCATCAGGCCCGTAGCAGCATAATGAGTGGATTCAGGTACGATGATTCTAACTGAAATAAGTCACACAGAAAAAGAAACATCATAAGATATCAGTAATACACGGAATGTAAACTTGGCTACACACAAACTGAATTACAGAACAGAACAGGGTCTCAAATTTAGAAAACCAACTTATGCTTGCTTAAGGGTAAAGGTGAGTTGGGGTGCTGCATAAAACCAGAGACTGAAAGGAGCACAGATAAAGTTCCTTAAGCCAAATATGGAATAGACAAGAGCTACTCCTTGCTCAACGAAATGGACTCAACACCGCACATTAAATGCCTAAGAATGTACCTGACTAGTAAATATCTTAAAACCTATGGATTGCTATGTCTCCAAAAGAGAATCAAGCATGTGTACAGGGGCATAAACGCAGCAGTGATAGGATTGGAGAGGTTCGGTGAACAAATGAAGACCCTTTGAAGTCATATTGCATGGTACCCATTCCACGGGTTTCAACTACCCAGGTTTAATGTATTCTTCCTTCAGCTAAAACATGCATGTGGAACCCAGAGTATGATCAACCGTGTGAACGGGAGATATGTTCAAATATGTCTCAGTTTTCGTACCCTGGTACTCGGGTGCAACATTCCAGACGCTTTACTAACACTCTCCCCACTTGGAGAGTCTGTGCCTTTAACCTCCTGTTTGGCCCAGTTTGCAATTTCTGCGGAAGATAAACAGGAATAGCGAGAACCAATGAGAGACTAGCTGGAGGTGTCTGGACGGGCAAATTTAACTCTCATTTCCCACCAGGAAGAGTAAATAACCAAAGGCTGAGCGTGCCGTTCCAGAACCAGATTAGGGCCTGAAGCCATCCTGCGGTGTTGCGGCCAGCTCACAAGAAAACGAGTTGAAGAAAGGAGCTCAGGGGCACTGTAATTCACAAAACTGCAGAGTTATAAATGACAGCTATCGTCCAAAAATATACTGAAGTAAGGCTGCCAAGAGGACTTGAAAGCGGGGCAGAATTGAAGGAAACCGATTTCAGGTGGTAGACTGGAATTGCATTGAAAGCATAGGAAAAGAGGCAGAACGTCCACAATGATGCACTTGGCCAAAAAGGGCGTATGCATTTTTTCCTGAATATATTTAGGAAAAAACGCATACGCCCTTTTTGGCCAACCAAGCAATCTTGCAAAGGAAATCTGCACTACAATGAAGTCTCACTTTTCGCCGGTCAAAAGGGCCATCTGAAAAAAGTGTAAAATCCAGAAAGGCAGGACAGGCCATGGAGAACTGGGAGCCTTGTTATGCTGATAGGCGGGATGTAAATTGCCAACAGACACTCGGGAGAAGTGTATGGTGTTTCCTGAAACATCTAAAAAACAAAGCAACAGAGCCTAGGGCACTTCCACTTATGGTCCTATAGCTTAGGGAAATTAAAATCAAAAAGACACAGCCACCCCAAAGTTTGGGACGCCTCTGTTTACAAGAACCTCGTTTACCGTACAAGTTCAATATGACAGAAAGTGAAAAATGGATAAAGAACTTGTGGTACTTACGTACAATGCAGTATCTCTCTGCAATGAAATCTATGTCATCAGGCCCGTAGCAGCATAATGAGTGGATTCAGGTACGATGATTCTAACTGAAATAAGTCACACAGAAAAAGAAACATCATAAGATATCACTAATACACGGAATGTAAACTTGGCTACACAGGAACTGAATTCCAAAACAGAACAGGGTCTCAAGTTTAGAAAACCAACTTATGCTTGCTTAAGGGGAAAGGTGAGTTGGGGTGCTGCATAAAACCAGAGATTGAAATGAGCACAGATAAAGTTCCTTAAGCCAAATATGGAATAGACAAGAGCTACACCTTGCTCAACGAAATGGACTCAACACCCCATATTAAACGCCTAAGAATGTACCTGACTACTAAGTATCTTAAAACCTATGGATTGCTATGTCTCCAAAAGAGAACCAAGCGTGTGTTCAGGGGCATAAACGCAGCAGTGATAGGATTCGAGATGTTCGGTGAGCAAATGAAGACCCTTTGAAGTCATATTGCATGGTACCCATTACACGGGTCTCAACTCTCCAGGTTTAAGGTATTCTTCCTTCAGCTAAAACAGGCATTTGGAACCCAGAGTATGATCAACCGTGTGAACGGGAGACGTGTTCAAATATGTCTCAGTTTTCCTCCCCTGGTACTCGGGTGCAACATTCCAGCCACTTTACTAACACTCTCCCCACTTGGAGAGTCAGCGCCTTTAACCTCCTGTTTGGCCCAGTTTGCAATGTCTGCGGAAGATGAACAGGAATAGGGAGAACCAATGAGAGACTAGCTGGAGGTTTCTGGGCGGGCAAATTTAACTCTCATTTCCCACCAGGAAGAGGAATTAACCAAAGGCTCAGCGTGCCATGCTGGAACCAGATTAGGGCCTGAAGCCATCCTGCGGTGTTGCGGCCAGGTCACAAGAAAGCGAATTGAAGAAAGGAGCTCAGTGGCACTGTAATGCACAAACCTGCAGAGTTATAAATGACAGCTATCGTCCAAAAATATACTGAAGTAAGGCTGCCAAGAGGACTTGAAAGCGGGGCAGAATTGCAGGAAACCGATTTCAGGAGGTAGACTGGAATTGCATTGAAAGCATAGGAAAAGAGGCAGAACGTCCACAATGATGCACTTGGCCAAAAAGGGCATATGCGTTTTTTCCAGAATATATTCAGGAAAAAACGCATACGCCCTTTTTGGCCAACCAAGCAAGCTTGCAAAGGAAATCTGCACTACAATGAAGTCTCACTTCCCCCCGGTCAAAAGGGCCATCTGAAAAAAGTGTAAAATCCAGAAAGGCAGGACAGGCCATGGAGAACTGGGAGCCTTGTTATGCTGATGGGCGGGATGTAAATTGCCAACAGACACTCGGGAGAAGTGTATGGTGTTTCCTGAAACATCTAAAAAACAAAGCAACAGAGCCTAGGGCACTTCCACTTATGGTCCTAGAGATTAAGGAAATTAAAATCAAAAAGACACAGCCACCCCAAAGTGTGGAACGGCTCTGTTTACAAGAACCTCGTTAACAGTAAAAGTTCAAAATCGCAGAAAGTGAAAAATGGATAAAGAAGTTGTGGTATTTACTTACAAAGCAATATCACTCAGCAATGAAATCTATGTCATCAGGCCCTTAGCAGCACAATGAGTGGATTCAGGTATGATGATTCTAACTGAAATGAGTCACACAGAAAAAGAAACATCATAAGATATCAGTAATACACGGAATGTAAACTTGGCTACACAGGAACTGAATTACAGACCAGAACAGGGTCTCAAATTTAGAAAACCAACTTATGCTTGCTTAAGGGGAAAGGTGAGTTGGGGTGCTGCATAAAACCAGAGATTGAAATGAGCACAGATAAAGTTCCTTAAGCCAAATATGGAATAGACAAGAGCTACTCCTTGCTCAACGAAATGGACTCAACACCGCATATTAAACGCCTAAGAATGCACCTGACTAGGAAGTATCTTAATACCTATGGATTGCTATGTCTCCGAAAGAGAATCAAACATGTGTACAGGGGCATAAACGCAGCAGTGATAGGATTGGAGAGGTTTGGTGAGCAAATGAAGACCCTTTGAAGTCATATTGCATGGTACCCATTCCACGGGTTTCAACTCTCCAGGTTTAAGGTATTCTTCCTTCAGCTAAAATATGCATGTGGAACCCAGAGTATGATCAACCGTGTGAACGGGAGACGTGTTCAAATATGTCTCAGTTTTTCTCCCCTGGTACTCGGGTGCAACATTGCAGACGCTTTACTAACACTCTCCCCACTTGGAGAGTCAGCGCCTTTAACCTCCTGTTTGGCCCAGTTTGCAATTTCTGCGGAAGATGAACAGGAATAGGGAGAACCAATGAGAGACTAGCTGGAGGTGTCTGGACGGGCAAATTTAACTCTCATTTCCCACCAGGAAGAGGAAATAACCAAAGGCTCAGCGTGCCGTGCCAGAACCAGATTAGGGCCTGAAGCCATCCTGCGGTGTTGCGGCCAGCTCAAAAGAAAGCGAGTTGAAGAAAGGAGCTCAGGGGCACTGTAATTCACAAACCTGCAGAGTTATAAATGACAGCTATCGTCCAAAAATATACTGAAGTAAGGCTGCCAAGAGGACTTGAAAGCGGGGCAGAATTGCAGGAAACCAATTTCAGGAGGTAGACTGGAATTGCATTGAAAGCATAGGAAAAGAGGCAGAACGTCCACAATGATGCACTTGGCCAAAAAGGGCGTATGCGTTTTTTCCTGAATATATTCAGGAAAAAACGCATACGCCCTTTTTGGCCAACCAAGCAAGCTTGCAAAGGAAATCTGCACTACAATGAAGTCTCACTTCCCCCCGGTCAAAAGGGCCATCTGAAAAAAGTGTAAAATCCAGAAAGGCAGGACAGGCCATGGAGAACTGGGAGCCTTGTTATGCTGATGGGCGGGATGTAAATTGCCAACAGACACTCGGGAGAAGTGTATGGTGTTTCCTGAAACATCTAAAAAACAAAGCAACAGAGCCTAGGGCAATGCCACTTATGGTCCTATAGCTTAGAGAAATTAAAATAAAAAAGACACAGCCACCCCAAAGTTTGGAACGGCTCTGTTTACAAGAACCTCGTTTACAGTACAAGTTCAACATCGCAGAAAGTGAAAAATGGATAAAGAAGTTGTGGTATTTACTTACAAAGCAATATCACTCAGCAATGAAATCTATGTCATCAGGCCCATAGCAGCATAATGAGTGGATTCAGGTACGATGATTCTAACTGAAATAAGTCACACAGAAAAAGAAACATCATAAGATATCAGTAATACACGGAATGTAAACTTGGCTACACAGGAACTGAATTCCAAAACAGAACAGGGTCTCAATTTTAGAAAACCAACTTATGCTTGCTTAAGGGGAAAGGTGAGTTGAGGTGCTGCATAAAACCAGAGATTGAAATGAGCACAGATAAAGTTCCTTAAGCCAAATATGGAATAGACAAGAGCTACTCCTTGCTCAACGAAATGGACTCAACACCCCATATTAAACGCCTAAGAATGTACCTGACTAGTAAGTATCTTAAAACCTATGGATTGCTATGTCTCCAAAAGAGAATCAAGCGGGTGTACAGGGGCATAAACGCAGCAGTGATAGGATTGGAGAGGTTCGGTGAGCAAATGAAGACCCTTTGAAGTCATATTGCATGGTACCCATTCCACGGGTTTCAACTCTCCAGGTTTAAGGTATTCTTCCTTCAGCTAAAACATGCACGTGGAACCTAGAGTATGATCAACCATGTGATCGGGAGACGTGTTCAAATATGTCTCAGTTTTCGTACCCTGGTACACGGGTGCAACATCCCAGATGCTTTACTAACACTCTCCCGACTTGGAGAATCAGTCCCTTTAACCCCCTGTTTGGCCCAGTTTGCAATTTCTGGGGAAGATGAACAGGAATAGCGAGAAAAAATGTGAGACTAGCTGGAGGTGTCTGGACGGGCAAATTTAACTCTCATTTCCCCCAAGGAAGAGGAATTAACCAAAGGCTCAGCGTGCCGTGCCGGAACCAGATTAGGGCCTGAAGCCATCCTGCGGTGTTGCGGCCAGCTCCCAAGAAAGCGAGTAGAAGAAAGGAGCTCAGGGGCACTGTAATTCACAAACCTGCAGAGTTATAAATGACAGCTATCGTCCAAAAATATACTGAAGTAAGGCTGCCAAGAGGACTTGAATGCGGGGCAGAATTGCAGGAAACCGATTTCAGGAGGTAGACTGGAATTGCATTGAAAGCATAGGAAAAGAGGCAGAATGTCCACAATGATGCACTTGGCCAAAAAGGGCGTATGCGTTTTTTCCTGAATATATTCAGGAAAAAACGCATACGCCCTTTTTGGCCAACCAAGCAAGCTTGCAAAGGAAATCTGCACTACAATGAAGTCTCACTTCCCTCGGTCAAAAGGGCCATCTGAAAAAAGTGTAAAATGCAGAAAGGCAGGACAGTCCATGGAGAACTGGGAGCCTTGTTATGCTGATGGGCGGGATGTAAATTGCCAACAGACACTCGGGAGAAGTGTATGGTGTTTCCTGAAACATCTAAAAAACAAAGCAACAGAGCCTAGGGCACTTCCACTTATGGTCCTATAGCTTAGGGAAATTAAAATCAAAAAGACACAGCCACCCCAAAGTTTGGAACGGCTCTCTTTACAAGAACCTCGTTTACAGTACAAGTTCAACATCGCAGAAAGTGAAAAATGGATAAAGAAGTTGTGGTATTTACTTACAAAGCAATATCACTCAGCAATGAAATCTATGTCATCAGGCACTTAGCAGCACAATGAGTGGATTCAGGTATGATGATTCTAACTGAAATAAGTCACACAGAAAAAGAAACATCATAAGATATCACTAATACACGGAATGTAAACTTGGCTACACAGGAACTGAATTCCAAAACAGAACAGGGTCTCAATTTTAGAAGACCAACTTATGCTTGCTTAAGGGGAAAGGTGAGTTGAGGTGCTGCATAAAACCAGAGATTGAAATGAGCACAGATAAAGTTCCTTAAGCCAAATATGGAATAGACAAGAGCTACTCCTTGCTCAATGAAATGGACTCAACACCCCATATTAAACGCCTAAGAATGTACCTGACTAGTAAGTATCTTAAAACCTATGGATTGCTATGTCTCCAAAAGAGAATCAAGCGTGTGTACAGGGGCATAAACGCAGCAGTGATAGGATTGGAGAGGTTTGGTGAGCAAATGAAGACCCTTTGAAGTCGTATTGCATGGTACCCATTCCACGGGTCTCAACTCTCCAGGTTTAAGGTATTCTTCCTTCAGCTAAAACATGCATGTGGAACCCAGAGTATGATCAACCATGTGAACGGGAGACGTGTTCAAATATGTCTCAGTTTTCCTCCCCTGGTACTCGGGTGCAACATTCCAGACGCTTTACTAACACTCTCCCCACATGGAGAGTTAGCACCTTTAACCTCCTGTTTTGCCCAGTTTGCAATTTCTGCGGAAGATAAACAGGAATAGCGAGAACCAATGACAGACTAGCTGGAGGTGTCTGGACGGGCAAATTTAACTCTCATTTCCCACCAGGAAGAGGAATTAACCAAAGGCTCAGCGTGCCGTGCCAGAACCAGATTAGGACCTGAAGCCATCCTGCGGTGTTGTGGCCAGCTCAAAAGAAAGCGAGTTGAAGAAAGGAGCTCAGGGGCACTATAATTCACAAACCTGCAGAGTTATAAATGACAGCTATCGTCCAAAAATATACTGAAGTAAGGTTGCCAAGAGGACTTGAAAGCGGGGCAGAATTGCAGGAAACCGATTTCAGGAGGTAGACAGGAATTGCATTGAAAGCATAGGAAAAGAGGCAGAACGTCCACAATGATGCACTTGGCCAAAAAGGGCGTATGCGTTTTTTCCTGAATATATTCAGGAAAAAACGCATACGCCCTTTTTGGCAAACCAAGCAAGCTTGCAAAGGAAATCTGCACTACAATGAAGTCTCACTTCCCCCGGTCAAAAGGGCCATCTGAAAAAAGTGTAAAATGCAGAAAGGCAGGACAGTCCATGGAGAACTGGGAGCCTTGTTATGCTGATGGGCGGGATGTAAATTGCCAACAGACACTCGGGAGAAGTGTATGGTGTTTCCTGAAACATCTAAAAAACAAAGCAACAGAGCCTAGGGCACTTCCACTTATGGTCCTATAGCTTAGGGAAATTAAAATCAAAAAGACACAGCCACCCCAAAGTTTGGAACGGCTCTGTTTACAAGAACCTCGTTTACAGTACAAGTTCAACATCGCAGAAAGTGAAAAATGGATAAAGAACTTGTGGTATTTACTTACAAAGCAATATCACTCAGCAATGAAATCTATGTCATCAGGCCCGTAGCAGCACAATGAGTGGATTCAGGTATGATGATTCTAACTGAAATAAGTCACACAGAAAAAGAAACATCATAAGATATCAGTAATACATGGAAAGTAAACTTGGCTACACGGGAACTGAATTACAGAACAGAACAGGGTCTCAAATTGAGAAAACCAACTTATGCTTGCTTAAGGGGAAAGGTGAGTTGGGGTGCTGCATAAAACCAGAGATTGAAATGAGCACAGATAAAGTTCCTTAAGCCAAATATGGAATAGACAAGAGCTACTCCTTGGTCAACGAAATGGACTCAACACCACATATTAAACGCCTAAGAATGCACCTGACTAGTAAGTATCTTAATACCTATGGATTGCTATGTCTCTGAAAGAGAATCAAGCATGTGTACAGGGGCATATACGCAGCAGTGATAGGATTGGAGAGGTTCGGTGAGCAAATGAAGACCCTTTGAAGTCATATTGCATGGTACCCATCACACGGGTCTCAACTCTCCAGGTTTAAGGTATTCTTCCTTCAGCTAAAACATGCATGTGGAACCCAGAGTATGATCAACCGTGTGAACGGGAGACGTGTTCAAATATGTCTCAGTTTTCCTGCCCTGGTACTCGGGTGCAACATTCCAGACACTTTACTAACACTCTCCCCACTTGGAGAGTCAGTCCCTTTAACCTCCTGTTTGGCCCAGTTTGCAATTTCTGCGGAAGATGAACAGGAATAGGGAGAACCAATGAGAGACTAGCTGGAGGTGTCTGGACGGGCAAATTTAACTCTCATTTCCCACCAGGAAGAGGAATTAACCAAAGGCTCAGCGTGCCGTGCCGGAACCAGATTAGGGCCTGAAGCCATCCTGCGGCGTTGCGGCCAGCTCAAAAGAAAGCGAGTTGAAGAAAGGAGCTCAGGGGCACTGTAATTCACAAACCTGCAGAGTTATAAATGACAGCTATCGTCCCAAAATATACTGAAGTAAGGCTGCCAAGAGGATTTGAAAGCGGGGCAGAATTGCAGGAAACCGATTTCAGGAGGTAGACTGGAATTGCATTGAAAGCATAGGAAAAGAGGCAGAACGTCCACAATGATGCACTTGGTCAAAAAGGGCGTATGCGTTTTTTCCTGAATATATTCAGGAAAAAACGCATACGCACTTTTTGGCCAACCAAGCAAGCTTGCAAAGGAAATCTGCACTACAATGAAGTCTCACTTCCCCCCGGTCAAAAGGGCCATCTGAAAAAAGTGTAAAATCCAGAAAGGCAGGACAGGCCATGGAGAACTGGGAGCCTTGTTATGCTGATGGGCGGGATGTAAATTGCCAACAGACACTCGGGAGAAGTGTATGGTGTTTCCTGAAACACCTAAAAAACAAAGCAACAGAGCCTAGGGCACTTCCACGTATGGTCCTATAGCTTAGGGAAATTAAAATCAAAAAGACACAACCACCCCAAAGTTTGGAACGGCTCTCTTTACAAGAACCTCGTTTACAGTACAAGTTCAACATCGCAGAAAGTGAAAAATGGATAAAGAAGTTGTGGTATTTACTTACAAAGCAATATCACTCAGCAATGAAATCTATGTCATCAGGCCCTTAGCAGCACAATGAGTGGATTCAGGTATGATGATTCTAACTGAAATAAGTCACACAGAAAAAGAAACATCATAAGATATCAGTAGTACACGGAATGTAAACTTGGCTACACACAAACTGAATTACAGAACAGAACAGGGTCTCAAATTTAGAAAACCAACTTATGCTTGCTTAAGGGGAAAGGTGAGTTGGGGTGCTGCATAAAACCAGAGATTGAAATGAGCACAGATAAAGTTCCTTAAGCCAAATATGGAATAGACAAGAGCTACTCCTTGCTCAACGAAATGGACTCAACACCGCATATTAAACGCCTAAGAATGTACCTGACTAGTAAGTATCTTAAAACCTATGGATTGCTATGTCTCCGAAAGAGAATCAAGCATGTGTACAGGGGCATAAACGCAGCAGTGATAGGATTGGAGAGGTTCGGTGAGCAAATGAAGACCCTTTGAAGTCATATTGCATGGTACCCATTACACGGGTCTCAACTCTCCAGGTTTAAGGTATTCTTCCTTCAGCTAAAACATGCATGTGGAACCCAGAGTATGATCAACCGTGTGAACGGGAGACGTGTTCAAATATGTCTCAGTTTTCCTCCCCTGGTACTCGGGTGCAACATTCCAGACACTTTACTAACACTCTCCCCACCAGGAGAGTCAGCGCCTTTAACCTCCTGTTTGGCCCAGTTTGCAATTTCTGCGGAAGATGAACAGGAATAGGGAGAACCAATGAGAGACTAGCTGGAGGTGTCTGGACGGGCAAATTTAACTCTCATTTCCCACCAGGAAGAGGAATTAACCAAAGGCTCAGCGTGCAGTGCCGGAACCAGATTAGGGCCTGAAGCCATCCTGTGGTGTTGCGGCCAGCTCACAAGAAAGCGAGTTGAAGAAAGGAGCTCAGGGGCACTGTAATTCACAAACCTGCAGAGTTATCAATGACAGCTATCGTCCAAAAATATACTGAAGTAAGGCTCCCAAGAGGACTTGGAAGCGCGGCAGAATTGCAGGAAACCGATTTCAGGAGGTAGACTGGAATTGCATTGAAAGCATAGGAAAAGAGGCAGAACGTCCACAATGATGCACTTGGCCAAAAAGGGCGTATGCGTTTTTTCCTGAATATATTCAGGAAAAAACGCATACGCCCTTTTTGGCCAACCAAGCAAGCTTGCAAAGGAAATCTGCACTACAATGAAGTCTCACTTCCACCCGGTCAAAAGGGCCATCTGAAAAAAGTGTAAAATCCAGAAAGGCAGGACAGGCCATGGAGAACTGGGAGCCTTGTTATGCTGATGGGCGGGATGTAAATTGCCAACAGACACTCGGGAGAAGTGTATGGTGTTTCCTGAAACATCTAAAAAACAAAGCAACAGAGCCTAGGGCACTTCCACTTATGGTCCTATAGCTTAGGGAAATTAAAATCAAAAAGACACAGCCACCCCAAAGTTTGCAATGGCTCTGTTTACAAGAACCTCGTTTACAGTACAAGTTCAAAATCGCAGAAAGTGAAAAATGGATAAAGAAGTTGTGGTATTTACTTACAAAGCAATATCACTCAGCAATGAAATCTATGTCATCAGGCCCGTAGCAGCATAATGAGTGGATTCAGGTACGATGATTCTAACTGAAATAAGTCACACAGAAAAAGAAACATCATAAGATATCACTAATACACGGAATGTAAACTTGGCTACACAGGAACTGAATTCCAAAACAGAACAGGGTCTCAATTTTAGAAAACCAACTTATGCTTGCTTAAGGGGAAAGGTGAGTTGGGGTGCTGCATAAAACCAGAGATTGAAATGAGCACAGATAAAGTTCCTTAAGCCAAATATGGAATAGACAAGAGCTACTCCTTGCTCAACGAAATGGACTCAACACCCCATATTAAACGCCTAAGAATGTACCTGACTAGTAAGTATCTTAAAACCTATGGATTGCTATGTCTCCGAAAGAGAATCAAGCGTGTGTACAGGGGCATAAACGCAGCAGTGATAGGATTGGAGAGGTTCGGTGAGCAAATGAAGACCCTTTGAAGTCATATTGCATTGTACCCATTCCACGGGTTTCAACTCTCCAGGTTTAAGGTATTCTTCCTTCAGCTAAAACATGCATGTGGAACCTAGAGTATGATCAACCATGTGATCGGGAGACGTGTTCAAATATGTCTCAGTTTTCGTACCCTGGTACACGGGTGCAACATCCCAGATGCTTTACTAACACTCTCCCGACTTGGAGAATCAGTCCCTTTAACCCCCTGTTTGGCCCAGTTTGCAATTTCTGGGGAAGATGAACAGGAATAGCGAGAACCAATGAGAGACTAGCTGGAGGTGTCTGGACGGGCAAATTTAACTCTCATTTCCCCCAAGGAAGAGGAATTAACCAAAGGCTCAGCGTGCCGTGCCGGAACCAGATTAGGGCCTGAAGCCATCCTGCGGTGTTGCGGCCAGCTCACAAGAAAGCGAGTAGAAGAAAGGAGCTCAGGGGCACTGTAATTCACAAACCTGCAGAGTTATAAATGACAGCTATCGTCCAAAAATATACTGAAGTAAGGCTGCCAAGAGGACTTGAAAGCGGGGCAGAATTGCAGGAAACCGATTTCAGGAGGTAGACTGGAATTGCATTGAAAGCATAGGAAAAGAGGCAGAGCGTCCACAATGATGCACTTGGCCAAAAAGGGCGTATGCGTTTTTTCCTGAATATATTCAGGAAAAAACGCATACGCCCTTTTTGGCCAACCAAGCAAGCTTGCAAAGGAAATCTGCACTACAATGAAGTCTCACTTCCCCCGGTCAAAAGGGCCATCTGAGAAAAGTGTAAAATGCAGAAAGGCAGGACAGTCCATGGAGAACTGGGAGCCTTGTTATGCTGATGGGCGGGATGTAAATTGCCAACAGACACTCGGGAGAAGTGTATGGTGTTTCCTGAAACATCTAAAAAACAAAGCAACAGAGCCTAGGGCACTTCCACTTATGGTCCTATAGCTTAGGGAAATTAAAATCAAAAAGACACAGCCACCCCAAAGTTTGGAACGGCTCTCTTTACAAGAACCTCGTTTACAGTACAAGTTCAACATCGCAGAAAGTGAAAAATGGATAAAGAAGTTGTGGTATTTACTTACAAAGCAATATCACTCAGCAATGAAATCTATGTCATCAGGCCCTTAGTAGCAAAATGAGTGGATTCAGGTACGATGATTCTAACTGAAATAAGTCACACAGAAAAAGAAACATCATAAGATATCACTAATACATGGAATGTAAACTTGGCTACACAGGAACTGAATTCCAAAACAGAACAGGGTCTCAAATTTAGAAAACCAACTTATGCTTGCTTAAGGGGAAAGGTGAGTTGGGGTGCTGCATAAAACCAGAGATTGAAATGAGCACAGATAAAGTTCCTTAAGCCAAATATGGAATAGACAAGAGCTACTCCTTGCTCAACGAAATGGACTCAACACCGCATATTAAACGCCTAAGAATGTACCTGACTACTAAGTATCTTAAAATCTATGGATTGCTATGTCTCCAAAAGAGAATCAAGCGTGTGTACAGGGGCATAAACGCAGCAGTGATAGGATTGGAGAGGTTCGGTGAGCAAATGAAGACCCTTTGAAGTCATATTGCATGGTACCCATTACACGGGTCTCAACTCTCCAGGTTTAAGGTATTCTTCCTTCAGCTAAAACATGCATGTGGAACCCAGAGTATGATCAACCGTGTGAACGGGAGACGTGTTCAAATATGTCTCAGTTTTCCTCCCCTGGTACTCGGGTGCAACATTCCAGACACTTTACTAACACTCTCCCCACCAGGAGAGTCAGCGCCTTTAACCTCCTGTTTGGCCCAGTTTGCAATTTCTGCGGAAGATGAACAGGAATAGGGAGAACCAATGAGAGAATAGCTGGAGGTGTCTGGACGGGCAAATTTAACTCTCATTTCCCACCAGGAAGAGGAATTAACCAAAGGCTCAGCGTGCCGTGCCGGAACAAGATTAGGGCCTGAAGCCATCCTGAGGTGTTGCGGCCAGCTCACAAGAAAGCGAGTTGAAGAAAGGAGCTCAGGGACACTGTAAAGCACAAACCTGCAGAGTTATAAATGACAGCTATCGTCCAAAAATATACTGAAGTAAGGCTGCCAAGAGGACTTGAAAGCGGGGCAGAATTGCAGGAAACCGATTTCAGGAGGTAGACTGGAATTGCATTGAAAGCATAGGAAAAGAGGCAGAACGTCCACAATGATGCACTTGTCCAAAAAGGGCGTATGCGTTTTTTCCTGAATATATTCAGGAAAAAACGCATACGCCCTTTTTGGCCAACCAAGCAAGCTTGCAAAGGAAATCTGCACTACAATGAAGTCTCACTTCCCCCTGGTCAAAAGGGCCAGCTGAAAAAAGTGTAAAATCCAGAAAGGCAGGACAGGCCATGGAGAACTGGGAGCCTTGTTATGCTGATGGGCGGGATGTAAATTGCCAACAGACACTCGGGAGAAGTGTATGGTGTTTCCTGAAACATCTAAAAAACAAAGCAACAGAGCCTAGGGCACTTCCACATATGGTCCTATAGCTTAGGGAAATTAAAATCAAAAAGACACAGCCACCCCAAAGTTTGGAACGGCTCTGTTTATAAGAACCTCGTTTACAGTACAAGTTCAACACCGCAGAAAGTGAAAAATGGATAAAGAAGTTGTGGTATTTACTTACAAAGCAATATCACTCAGCAATGAAATCTATGTCATCAGGCCCTTAGCAGCACAATGAGTGGATTCAGGTATGATGATTCTAACTGAAATAAGTCACACAGAAAAAGAAACATCATAAGATATCAGTAATACACGGAATGTAAACTTGGCTACAGAGGAACTGAATTACAGAACAGAACAGGGTCTCAAATTTAGAAAACCAACTTATGCTTGCTTAAGGGGAAAGGTGAGTTGGGGTGCTGCATAAAACCAGAGATTGAAATGAGCACAGATAAAGTTCCTTAAGCCAAATATGGAATAGACAAGAGCTACTCCTTGCTCAACGAAATGGACTCAACACCGCATATTAAACGCCTAAGAATGTACCTGACTAGTAAGTATCTTAAAACCTATGGATTGCTATGTCTCCGAAAGAGAATCAAGCATGTGTACAGGGGCATAAACGCAGCAGTGATAGGATTGGAGAGGTTCGGTGAGCAAATGAAGACCCTTTGAAGTCATATTGCATGGTACCCATTCCAGAGGTTTCAACTACCCACGTTTAACGTATTCTTCCTTCAGCTAAAACATGCATGTGGAACCCAGAGAATGATCAACCATGTGAACGGGAGACGTGTTCAAATATGTCTCAGTTTTCCTCCCCTGGTACTCGGGTGCAACATTCCAGACTCTTTACTAACACTCTTCCCACTTGGAGAGTCAGCGCCTTTAACCTCCTGTTTGGCCCAGTTTGCAATTTCTGCGGAAGATGAACAGGAATAGGGAGAACAAATGAGAGACTAGCTGGAGGTGTCTGGACGGGCAAATTTAACTCTCATTTCCCACCAGGAAGAGGAATTAACCAAAGACTCAGCGTGCCGTGCCGGAACCAGATTAGGGCCTGAAGCCATCCGGCGTTGTTGCGGCCAGCTCACAAGAAAGCTAGTTGAAGAAAGGAGCTCAGGGGCACTGTAATTCACAAACCTGCAGAGTTATAAATGACAGCTATCGTCCAAAAATATACTGAAGTAAGGCTGCCAAGAGGACTTGAAAGCGGGTCAGAATTGCAGGAAACCGATTTCAGGAGGTAGACTGGAATTGCATTGAAAGCATAGGAAAAGAGGCAGAACGTCCACAATGATGCACTTGGCCAAAAAGGGCGTATGCGTTTTTTCCTGAATATATTCAGGAAAAAACGCATACGCCCTTTTTGGCCAACCAAGCAAGCTTGCAAAGGAAATCTGCACTACAATGAAGTCTCACTTCCACCCGGTCAAAAGGGCCATCTGAAAAAAGTGTAAAATCCAGAAAGGCAGGACAGGCCATGGAGAACTGGGAGCCTTGTTATGCTGATGGGCGGGATGTAAATTGCCAACAGACACTCGGGAGAAGTGTATGGTGTTTCCTGAAACATCTAAAAAACAAAGCAACAGAGCCTAGGGCACTTCCACTTATGGTCCTATAGCTTAGGGAAATTAAAATCAAAAAGACACAGCCACCCCAAAGTTTGGGACGCCTCTGTTTACAAGAACCTCGTTTACCGTACAAGTTCAATATAACAGAAAGAGAAAAATGGATAAAGAACTTGTGGTACTTACGTACAACGCAGTATCACTCAGCAATGAAATCTATGTCATCAGGCCCGTAGCAGCATAATGAGTGGATTCAAGTACGATGATTCTAACTGAAATAAGTCACACAGAAAAAGAAACATCATAAGATATCACTAATACACGGAATGTAACCTTGGCTACACAAGAACTGAATTCCAAGACAGAAGAGGGTCTCAAATGTAGAAAACCAACTTATGCTTGCTTAAGGGGAAAGGTGAGTTGGGGTGCTGCATAAAACCAGAGATTGAAATGAGCACAGATAAAGTTCCTTAAGCCAAATATGGAATAGACAAGAGCTACTCCTTGCTCAACGAAATGGACTCAACACCGCATATTAAACGCCTAAGAATGTACCTGACTACTAAGTATCTTAAAACCTATGGATTGCTATGTCTCCAAAAGAGAATCAAGCGTGTTTACAGGGGCATAAACGCAGCAGTGATAGGATTGGAGAGGTTCGGTGAGCAAATGAAGACCCTTTGAAGACATATTGTATGGTACCCATTACACGGGTCTCAACTCTCCAGGTTTAAGGTATTCTTCCTTCAGCTAAAACATGCATGTGGAACCCAGAGTATGATCAACCATGTGAACGGGAGACGTGTTCAAATATGTCTCAGTTTTCCTCCCCTGGTACTCGGGTGCAACTTTCCAGACGCTTTACTAACACTCTCACCACTTGGAGAGTCAGCGCCTTTAACCTCCTGTTTGGCCCAGTTTGCAATTTCTGCGGAAGATGAACAGGAATAGCGAGAACCAATGAGAGACTAGCTGGAGGTGTCTGGACGGGCAAATTTAACTCTCATTTCCCACCAGGAAGAGGAAATACCCAAAGGCTCAGCGTGCCGTGCCAGAACCACATTAGGGCCTGAAGCCATCCTGTGGTGTTGCGGCCAGCTCAAAAGAAAGCGAGTTGAAGAAAGGAGCTCAGGGGCACTGTAATTCACAAACCTGCAGAGTTATCAATGACAGCTATCGTCCAAAAATATACTGAAGTAAGGCTCCCAAGAGGACTTGGAAGCGCGGCAGAATTGCAGGAAATCGATTTCAGGAGGTAGACTGGAATTGCATTGAAAGCATAGGAAAAGAGGCAGAACGTCCACAATGATGCACTTGGCCAAAAAGTGCGTATGCGTTTTTTCCTGATTATATTCAGGAAAAAACGCATACGCCCTTTTTGGCCAACCAAGCAAGCTTGCAAAGGAAATCTGCACTACAATGAAGTCTCACTTCCTCCCGGTCAAAAGGGCCATCTGAAAAAAGTGTAAAATCCAGAAAGGCAGGACAGGCCATGGAGAACTGGGAGCCTTGTTATGCTGATGGGCGGGATGTAAATTGCCAACAGACACTCGGGAGAAGTGTATGGTGTTTCCTGAAACATCTAAAAAACAAAGCAACAGAGCCTAGGGCACTTCCACTTATGGTCCTATAGCTTAGGGAAATTAAAATCAAAAAGACACAGCCACCCCAAAGTTTAGAATGGCTCTCTTTACAAGAACCTCGTTTACAGTACAAGTTCAACATCGCAGAAAGTGAAAAATGGATAAAGAAGTTGTAGTATTTACTTACAAAGCAATATCACTCAGCAATGAAATCTATGTCATCAGGCCCTTAGTAGCACAATGAGTGGATTCAGGTACGATGATTCTAACTGAAATAAGTCACACAGAAAAAGAAACATCATAAGATATCACTAATACATGGAATGTAAACTTGGCTACACAGGAACTAAATTCCAAAACAGAAGAGGGTCTCAAATTTAGAAAACCAACTTATGCTTGCTTAAGGGGAAAGGTGAGTTGGGGTGCTGCATAAAACCAGAGATTGAAATGAGCACAGATAAAGTTCCTTAAGCCAAATATGGAATAGACAAGAGCTACTCCTTGCTCAACGAAATGGACTCAACACCGCATATTAAACGCCTAAGAATGTACCTGACTACTAAGTATCTTAAAACCTATGGATTGCTATGTCTCCAAAAGAGAATCAAGCGTGTTTACAGGGTCATAAACGCAGCAGTGATAGGATTGGAGAGGTTCGGTGAGCAAATGAAGTCCCTTTGAAGACATATTGTATGGTACCCATTACACGGGTCTCAACTCTCCAGGTTTAAGGTATTCTTCCTTCAGCTAAAACATGCATGTGGAACCCAGAGTATGATCAACCGTGTGAACGGGAGACGTGTTCAAATATGTCTCAGTTTTCCTCCCCTGGTACTCGGGTGCAACATTCCAGACGCTTTACTAACACTCTCCCGACTTGGAGAGTCAGTCCCTTTAACCTCCTGTTTGGCCCAGTTTGCAATTTCTGCGGAAGATGAACAGGAATAGCGAGAACAAATGAGAGACTAGCTGGAGGTGTCTGGACGGGCAAATTTAACTCTCATTTCCCACCAGGAAGAGGAAATAACCAAAGGCTCAACGTGCCGTGCCGGAACCAGATTAGGGCCTGAAGCCATCCTGCGGTGTTGCGGCCAGCTCACAAGAAAGCGAGTTGAAGAAAGGAGCTCAGGGTCACTGTAATTCACAAACATGCAGAGTTATAAATGACAGCTATCGTCCAAAAATATACTGAAGTAAGGCTGCCAAGAGGACTTGAAAGCGGGTCAGAATTGCAGGAAACCGATTTCAGGAGGTAGACTGGAATTGCATTGAAAGCATAGGAAAAGAGGCAGAACGTCCACAATGATGCACTTGGCCAAAAAGGGCGTATGCGTTTTTTCCTGAATATATTCGGGAAAAAACGCATACGCCCTTTTTGGCCAACCAAGCAAGCTTGCAAAGGAAATCTGCACTACAATGAAGTCTCACTTCCTCCCGGTCAAAAGGGCCATCTGAAAAAAGTGTAAAATCCAGAAAGGCAGGACAGGCCATGGAGAACTGGGAGCCTTGTTATGCTGATGGGCGGGATGTAAATTGCCAACAGACACTCGGGAGAAGTGTATGGTGTTTCCTGAAACATCTAAAAAACAAAGCAACAGAGCCTAGGGCACTTCCACTTATGGTCCTATAGCTTAAGGAAATTAAAATCAAAAAGACACAGCCACCCCAAAGTTTGGGACCCCTCTGTTTACAAGAACCTCGTTTACCGTACAAGTTCAATATCACAGAAAGTGAAAAATGGATAAAGAACTTGTGGTACTTACGTACAATGCAGTATCACTCAGCAATGAAATCTATGTCATCAGGCCCGTAGCAGCATAATGAGTGGATTCAGGTACGATGATTCTAACTGAAATAAGTCACACAGAAAAAGAAACATCATAAGATATCAGTAATACACGGAATGTAAACTTGGCTACACAGGAACTGAATTCCAAAACAGAACAGGGTCTCAAATTTAGAAAAGCAACTTATGCTTGCTTAAGGGTAAAGGTGAGTTGGGGTGCTGCATAAAACCAGAGATTGAAATGAGCACAGATAAAGTTCCTTAAGCCAAATATGGAATAGACAAGAGCTACTCCTTGCTCAATGAAATGGACTCAACACACCATATTAAACGCCTAAGAATGTACCTGACTAGTAAGTATCTTAAAACCTATGGATTGCTATGTCTCCAAAAGAGAATCAAGCGTGTGTACAGGGGCATAAACGCAGCAGTGATAGGATTGGAGAGGTTCGGTGAGCAAATGAAGACCCTTTGAAGTCATATTGCATGGTACCCATTACACGGGTCTCAACTTTCCAGGTTTAAGGTATTCTTCCTTCAGCTAAAACATGCATGTGGAACCCAGAGTATGATCAACCGTGTGAACGGGAGACGTGTTCAAATATGTCTCAGTTTTCCTCACCTGGTACTCGGGTGCAACATTCCAGACGCTTTACTAACACTCTCCCCACTTGGAGAGTCAGCGCCTTTAACCTCCTGTTTGGCCCAGTTTGCAATTTCTGCGGAAGATGAACAGGACTAGCGAGAACCAATGAGGGACTAGCTGGAGGTGTCTGGACGGGCAAATTTAACTCTCATTTCCCACCAGGAAGAGGAAATAACCAAAGGCTCAGCGTGCCGTGCCAGAACCACATTAGGGACTGAAGCCATCCTGCGGTGTTGCGGCCAGCTCAAAAGAAAGCGAGTTGAAGAAAGGAGCTCAGGGGCACTGTAATTCACAAACCTGCAGAGTTATAAATGACAGCTATCGTCCAAAAATATACTGAAGTAAGGCTGCCAAGAGGACTTGAAAGCGGGGCAGAATTGCAGGAAACCGATTTCAGGAGGTAGACTGGAATTGCATTGAAAGCATAGGAAAAGAGGCAGAACGTCCACAATGATGCACTTGGCCAAAAAGGGCGTATGCGTTTTTTCCTGAATATATTCAGGAAAAAACGCATACGCCCTTTTTGGCCAACCAAGCAAGCTTGCAAAGGAAATCTGCACTACAATGAAGTCTCACTTCCCCCCGGTCAAAAGGGCCATCTGAAAAAAGTGTAAAATCCAGAAAGGCAGGACAGGCCATGGAGAACTGGGAGCCTTGTTATGCTGATGGGCGGGATGTAAATTGCCAACAGACACTCGGGAGAAGTGTATGGTGTTTCCTGAAACATCTAAAAAACAAAGCAACAGAGCCTAGGGCACTTCCACTTATGGTCCTATAGCTTAGGGAAATTAAAATCAAAAAGACACAGCCACCTCAAAGTTTGGACCGGCTC
This sequence comes from Grampus griseus, assembly GCF_964374135.1. Taxonomy (NCBI): domain Eukaryota; kingdom Metazoa; phylum Chordata; class Mammalia; order Artiodactyla; family Delphinidae; genus Grampus; species Grampus griseus. The sequence continues at coordinate 290,628 of NW_028133362.1, read as the reverse complement.
TGTTTACAAGAACCTCATTTACAGTACAAGTTCAACACCGCAGAAAGTGAAAAATGGATAAAGAAGTTGTGGTATTTACTTACAAAGCAATATCACTCAGCAATGAAATCTATGTCATCAGGCCCTTAGCAGCACAATGAGTGGATTCAGGTATGATGATTCTAACTGAAATAAGTCACACAGAAAAAGAAACATCATAAGATATCAGTAATACACGGAATGTAAACTTGGCTACACAGGAACTGAATTCCAAAACAGAACAGGGTCTCAAATTTAGAAAACCAACTTATGCTTGTTTAAGGGGAAAGGTGAGTTGGGGTGCTGCATAAAACCAGAGATTGAAATGAGCACAGATAAAGTTCCTTAAGCCAAATATGGAATAGACAAGAGCTACTCCTTGCTCAACGAAATGGACTCAACACCCCATATTAAACGCCTAAGAATGTACCTGACTAGTAAGTATCTTAAAACCTATGGATTGCTATGTCTCCAAAAGAGAATCAAGCGTGTGTACAGGGGCATAAACGCAGCAGTGATAGGATTGGAGAGGTTCGGTGAGCAAATGAAGACCCTTTGAAGTCATATTGCATGGTACCCATTACACAGGTCTCAACTCTCCAGGTTTAAGTTATTCTTCCTTCAGCTAAAACATGCATGTGGAACCCAGAGTATGATCAACCGTGTGAACGGGAGACGTGTTCAAATATGTTTCAGGTTTCCTCCCCTGGTACTCGGGTGCAACATTCCAGACGCTTTACTAACACTCTCCACACTTGGAGAGTCAGCGCCTTTAACGTCCTGTTTGGCCCAGTTTGCAATTTCTGCGGAAGATGAACAGGAATAGGGAGAACCACTGAGAGACTAGCTGGAGGTGTCTGGACGGGCAAATTTAACTCTCATTTCCCACCAGGAAGAGGAAATAACCAAAGGCTGAGCGTGCCGTGCCGGAACCAGATTAGGGCCTGAAGCCATCCTGCGGTGTTGCGGCCAGCTCAAAAGAAAGCGAATTGAAGAAAGGAGCTCAGGGGCACTGTAATTCACAAACCTGCAGAGTTATAAATGACAGCTATCGTCCAAAAATATACTGAAGTAAGGCTGCCAAGAGGACTTGAAAGCGCGGCAGAATTGCAGGAAACCGATTTCAGGAGGTAGACTGGAATTACATTGAAAGCATAGGAAAAGAGGCAGAACGTCCACAATGATGCACTTGGCCAAAAAGGGCGTATGCGTTTTTTCCTGAATATATTCAGGAAAAAACGCATACGCCCTTTTTGGCCAAGCAAGCAAACTTGCAAAGGAAATCTGCACTACAATGAAGTCTCACTTCCCCCAGGTCAAAAGGGCCATCTGAAAAAAGTGTAAAATCCAGAAAGGCAGGACAGGCCATGGAGAACTGGGAGCCTTGTTATGCTGATGGGCGGGATGTAAATTGCCAACAGACACTCGGGAGAAGTGTATGGTGTTTCCTGAAACATCTAAAAAACAAAGCAACAGAGCCTAGGGCACTTCCACTTATGGTCCTATAGCTTAGGGAAATTAAAATCAAAAAGACACAGCCACCCCAAAGTTTGGGACGCCTCTGTTTACAAGAACCTCGTTTACCATACAAGTTCAATATCACAGAAAGTGAAAAATGGATAAAGAACATGTGGTACTTACGTACAATGCAGTATCACTCAGCAATGAAATCTATGTCATCAGGCCCGTAGCAGCATAATGAGTGGATTCAGGTACGATGATTCTAACTGAAATAAGTCACACAGAAAAAGAAACATCATAAGATATCACTAATACACGGAATGTAAACTTGGCTACACAGGAACTAAATTCCAAAACAGAAGAGGGTCTCAAATTTAGAAAACCAACTTATGCTTGCTTAAGGGGAAAGGTGAGTTGGGGTGCTGCATAAAACCAGAGATTGAAATGAGCACAGATAAAGTTCCTTAAGCCAAATATGGAATAGACAAGAGCTACTCCTTGCTCAACGAAATGGACTCAGCACCGCATATTAAACGCCTAAGAATGTACCTGACTACTAAGTATCTTAAAACCTATGGATTGCTATGTCTCCAAAAGAGAATCAAGCGTGTTTACAGGGGCATAAACGCAGCAGTGATAGGATTGGAGAGGTTCGGTGAGCAAATGAAGACCCTTTGAAGACATATTGTATGGTACCCATTACACGGGTCTCAACTCTCCAGATTTAAGGTATTCTTCCTTCAGCTAAAACATGCACGTGGAACCCAGAGTATGATCAACCATGTGAACGGGAGACGTGTTCAAATATGTCTCAGTTTTCCTCCCCTGGTACTCGGGTGCAACATTCCAGACGCTTTACTAACACTCCCCCCACTTGGAGAGTCAGCGCCTTTAACCTCCTCTTTGGCCCAGTTTGCAATTTCTGCGGAAGATGAACAGGAATAGCGAGAACCAATGAGAGACTAGCTGGAGGTGTCTGGACGGGCAAATTTAACTCACATTTCCCACCAGGAAGAGGAAATACCCAAAGGCTCAGCGTGCCGTGCCAGAACCACATTAGGGCCTGAAGCCATCCTGTGGTGTTGCGGCCAGCTCAAAAGAAAGCGAGTTGAAGAAAGGAGCTCAGGGGCACTGTAATTCACAAACCTGCAGAGTTATCAATGACAGCTATCGTCCAAAAATATACTGAAGTAAGGCTCCCAAGAGGACTTGGAAGCGCGGCAGAATTGCAGGAAATCGATTTCAGGAGGTAGACTGGAATTGCATTGAAAGCATAGGAAAAGAGGCAGAACGTCCACAATGATGCACTTGGCCAAAAAGTGCGTATGCGTTTTTTCCTGATTATATTCAGGAAAAAACGCATACGCCCTTTTTGGCTAACCAAGCAAGCTTGCAAAGGAAATCTGCACTACAATGAAGTCTCACTTCCTCCCGGTCAAAATGGCCATCTGAAAAAAGTGTAAAATCCAGAAAGGCAGGACAGGCCATGGAGAACTGGGAGCCTTGTTATGCTGATGGGCGGGATGTAAATTGCCAACAGACACTCGGGAGAAGTGTATGGTGTTTCCTGAAACATCTAAAAAACAAAGCAACAGAGCCTAGGGCACTTCCACTTATGGTCCTATAGCTTAGGGAAATTAAAATCAAAAAGACACAGCCACCCCAAAGTTTAGAACGGCTCTCTTTACAAGAACCTCGTTTACAGTACAAGTTCAACATTGCAGAAAGTGAAAAATGGATAAAGAAGTTGTGGTATTTACTTACAAAGCAATATCACTCAGCAATGAAATCTATGTCATCAGGCCCTTAGTAGCACAATGAGTGGATTCAGGTACGATGATTCTAACTGAAATAAGTCACACAGAAAAAGAAACATCATAAGATATCACTAATACACGGAATGTAAAGTTGGCTACACAGGAACTAAATTCCAAAACAGAAGAGGGTCTCAAATTTAGAAAACCAACTTATGCTTGCTTAAGGGGAAAGGTGAGTTGGGGTGCTGCATAAAACCAGAGAATGAAATGAGCACAGATAAAGTTCCTTAAGCCAAATATGGAATAGACAAGAGCTACTCCTTGCTCAACGAAATGGACTCAACACCGCATATTAAACGCCTAAGAATGTACCTGACTACTAAGTATCTTAAAACCTATGGATTGCTATGTCTCCAAAAGAGAATCAAGCGTGTTTACAGGGTCATAAACGCAGCAGTGATAGGACTGGAGAGGTTCGGTGAGCAAATGAAGTCCCTTTGAAGACATATTGTATGGTACCCATTACACGGGTCTCTACTCTCCAGGTTTAAGGTATTCTTCCTTCAGCTAAAACATGCATGTGGAACCCAGAGTATGATCAACCGTGTGAACGGGAGACGTGTTCAAATATGTCTCAGTTTTCCTCCCCTGGTACTCGGGTGCAACATTCCAGACGCTTTACTAACACTCTCCCGACTTGGAGAGTCAGTCCCTTTAACCTCCTGTTTGGCCCAGTTTGCAATTTCTGCGGAAGATGAACAGGAATAGCGAGAACCAATGAGAGACTAGCTGGAGGTGTCTGGACGGGCAAATTTAACTCTCATTTCCCACCAGGAAGAGGAATTAACCAAAGGCTCAGCGTACCGTGCCGGATCCAGATTAGGGCCTGAAGCCATCCTGGGGTGTTGCGGCCATGTCACAAGGAAGCGAGTTGAAGAAAGGAGCTCAGGGGCACTGTAATTCACAAACCTGCAGAGTTATCAATGACAGCTATCGTCCAAAAATATACTGAAGTAAGGCTGCCAAGAGGCCTTGGAAGCGCGGCAGAATTGCAGGAAATCGATTTCAGGAGGTAGACTGGAATTGCATTGAAAGCATAGGAAAGGAGGCAGAACGTCCACAATGATGCACTTGGCCAAAAAGGGCGTATGCGTTTTTTCCTGAATATATTCAGGAAAAAACGCATACGCACTTTTTGGCCAACCAAGCAAGCTTGCAAAGGAAATCTGCACTACAATGAAGTCTCACTTCCTCCCGGTCAAAAGGGCCATCTGAAAAAAGTGTAAAATCCAGAAAGGCAGGACAGGCCATGGAGAACTGGGAGCCTTGTTATGCTGATGGGCGGGATGTAAATTGCCAACAGACACTCGGGAGAAGTGTATGGTGTTTCCTGAAACATCTAAAAAACAAAGCAACAGAGCCTAGGGCACTTCCACTTATGGTCCTATAGCTTAGGGAAATTAAAATCAAAAAGACACAGCCACCCCAAAGTTTGGGATGCCTCTGTTTACCAGAACCTCGTTTACCGTACAAGTTCAATATCACAGAAAGTGAAAAATGAATAAACAACTTGTGGTACTTACGTACAATGCAGTATCACTCAGCAATGAAATCTATGTCATCAGGCCCGTAGCAGCATAGTGAGTGGATTCAGGTACGATGATTCTAACTGAAATAAGTCACACAGAAAAAGGAACATCATAAGATATCACTAATACACGGAATGTAGACTTGGCTACACAGGAACTGAATTCCAAAACAGAACAGGGTCTCAAATTTAGAAAACCAACTTATGCTTGCTTAAGGGGAAAGGTGAGTTGGGGTGCTGCATAAAACCAGAGATTGAAATGAGCACAGATAAAGTTCCTTAAGCTAAATATGGAATAGACAAGAGCTACTCCTTGCTCAACGAAATGGACTCAACACACCATATTAAACGCCTAAGAATGTACCTGACTAGTAAGTATCTTAAAACCTATGGATTGCTATGTCTCTGAAAGAGAATCAAGCGTGTGTACAGGGGCATAAACGCAGCAGTGATAGGATTGGAGAGGTTCGGTGAGCAAATGAAGACCCTTTGAAGTCATATTGCATGGTACCCATTACACGGGTCTCAACTCTCCAGGTTTAAGGTATTCTTCCTTCAGCTAAAACATGCATGTGGAACCCAGAGTATGATCAACCGTGTGAACGGGAGACGTGTTCAAATATGTCTCAGTTTTCCTCCCCTGGTACTCGGGTGCAACATTCCAGACGCTTTACTAACACTCTCCCGACTTGGAGAGTCAGTCCCTTTAACCTCCTGTTTGGCCCAGTTTGCAATTTCTGCGGAAGATGAACAGGAATAGCGAGAACCAATGAGAGACTAGCTGGAGGTGTCTGGACGGGCAAATTTAACTCTCATTTCCCACCAGGAAGAGGAATTAACCAAAGGCTCAGCGTACCGTGCCGGATCCAGATTAGGGCCTGAAGCCATCCTGGGGTGTTGCGGCCATGTCACAAGGAAGCGAGTTGAAGAAAGGAGCTCAGGGGCACTGTAATTCACAAACCTGCAGAGTTATAAATGACAGCTATCGTCCAAAAATATACTGAAGTAAGGCTACCAAGAGGACTTGAAAGCGGGGCAGAATTGCAGGAAACCGATTTCAGGAGGTAGACTGGAATTGCATTGAAAGCATAGGAAAAGAGGCAGAACGTCCACAATGATGCACTTGGCCAAAAAGGGCGTATGCGTTTTTTCCTGAATATATTCAGGAAAAAACGCATACGCCCTTTTTGGCCAACCAAGCAAGCTTGCAAAGGAAATCTGCACAACAATGAAGTCTCACTTCCCCCCGGTCAAAAGGGCCATCTGAAAAAATTGTAAAATCCAGAAAGGCAGGACAGGCCATGCAGAACTGGGAGCCTTCTTAGGCTGATGGGCGGGATGTAAATTGCCAACAGACACTCCGGAGAAGTGTATGGTGTTTCCTGAAACATCTAAAAAACAAAGCAACAGAGCCTAGGGCACTTCCACTTATGGTCCTATAGATTAGGGAAATTAAAATCAAAAAGACACAGCCACCCCAAAGTTTGGGACGCCTCTGTTTACAAGAACCTCGTTTACCGTACAAGTTCAATATCACAGCAAGTGAAAAATGGATAAAGAACTTGTGGTACTTACGTACAATGCAGTATCACTCAGCAATGAAATCTATGTCATCAGGCCCGTAGCAGCATAATGAGTGGATTCAGGTACGATGATTCTAACTGAAATAAGTCACCCAGAAAAAGGAACATCATAAGATATCACTAATACACGGAATGTAGACTTGGCTACACAGGAACTGAATTCCAAAACAGAACAGGGTCTCAAATTTAGAAAACCAACTTATGCTTGCTTAAGGGGAAAGGTGAGTTGGGGTGCTGCATAAAACCAGAGATTGAAATGAGCACAGATAAAGTTCCTTAAGCTAAATATGGAATAGACAAGAGCTACTCCTTGCTCAACGAAATGGACTCAACACACCATATTAAACGCCTAAGAATGTACCTGACTAGTAAGTATCTTAAAACCTATGGATTGCTATGTCTCCAAAGGAGAATCAAGCGTGTGTACAGGGGCATAAACGCAGCAGTGATAGGATTGGAGAGGTTCAGTGAGCAAATGAAGACCCTTTGAAGTCATATTGCATGGTACCCATTCCACGGGTCTCAACTCTCCAGGTTTAAGGTATTCTTCCTTCAGCTAAAACATGCATGTGGAACCCAGAGTATGATCAACCGTGTGAACGGGAGACGTGTTCAAATATGTCTCAGTTTTCCTCCCCTGGTACTCGGGTGCAACATTCCAGACGCTTTACTAACACTCTCCCCACTTGGAGAGTCAGCGCCTTTAACCTCCTGTTTGGCCCAGTTTGCAATTTCTGCGGAAGATGAACAGGAATAGCGAGAACCAATGAGAGACTAGCTGGAGGTGTCTTGACGGGCAAATTTAACTCTCATTTCCCACCAGGAAGAGGAAATAACCAAAGGCTCAGAGTGCTGTGCCGGAACAAGATTAGGGCCTGAAGCTATCCTGCGGTGTTGCGGCCAGCTCAAAAGAAAGTGAGTTGAAGAAAGGAGCTCAGGGTCACTGTAATCCACAAACCTGCAGAGTTATCAATGACAGCTATCGTCCAAAAATATACTGAAGTAAGGCTGCCAAGAGGACTTGAAAGCGGGGCAGAAGTGCACGAAACCGATTTCAGGAGGTACACTGGAATTGCATTGAAAGCATAGGAAAAGAGGCAGAACGTCCACAATGATGCACTTGGCCAAAAAGGGCGTATGCGTTTTTTCCTGAATATATTCAGGAAAAAACGCATACGCCCTTTTTGGCCAACCAAGCAAGCTTGCAAAGGAAATCTGCACTACAATGAAGTCTCACTTCCCCCCGGTCAAAAGGGCCATCTGAAAAAAGTGTAAAATCCAGAAATGCAGGACAGGCCATGGAGAACTGGGAGCCTTGTTATGCTGATGGGCGGGATGTAAATTGCCAACAGACACTCGGGAGAAGTGTATGGTGTTTCCTGAAACATCTAAAAAACAAAGCAACAGAGCCTAGGGCACTTCCACTTATGGTCCTATAGCTTAGGGAAATTAAAATCAAAAAGACAAAGCCACCCCAAAGTTTGGGACGCCTCTGTTTACAAGAACCTCGTTTACCGTACAAGTTCAATATCACAGAAAGTGAAAAATGGATAAAGAACTTGTGGTACTTACGTACAATGCAGTATCACTCAGCAATGAAATCTATGTCATCAGGCCCGTAGCAGCATAATGAGTGGATTCAGGTACGATGATTCTAACTGAAATAAGTCACACAGAAAAAGAAACATCATAAGATATCACTAATACACGGAATGTAACCTTGGCTACACAGGAACTGAATTCCAAAACAGAACAGGGTCTCAAATTTAGAAAACCAACTTATGCTTGCTTAAGGGGAAAGGTGAGTTGGGGTGCTGCATAAAACCAGAGATTGAAATGAGCACAGATAAAGTTCCTTAAGCCAAATATGGAATAGACAAGAGCTACTCCTTGCTCAACGAAATGGACTCAACACCCCATATTAAACGCCTAAGAATGTACCTGACTAGTAAGTATCTTAAAACCTATGGATTGCTATCTCTCCTAAAGAGAATCAAGCATGTGTACAGGGGCATAAATGCAGCAGTGATAGGATTGGAGAGGTTCGGTGAGCAAATGAAGACCCTTTGAAGTCATATTGCATGGTACCCATTCCACGGGTCTCTACTCTCCTGGTTTAAGCTATTCTTCCTTCAGCTAAAACATGCATGTGGAACCCAGAGTATGATCAACCGTGTGAACGGGAGACGTGTTCAAATATGTCTCAGTTTTCCTCCCCTGGTACTCGGGTGCAACATTCCAGACGCTTTACTAACACTCTCCCGACTTGGAGAGTCAGCGCCTTTAACCTCCTGTTTGGCCCAGTTTGCAATTTCTGCGGAAGATGAACAGGAATAGCGAGAACCAATGAGAGACTAGCTGGAGGTGTCTGGACGGGCAAATTTAACTCTCATTTCCCACCAGGAAGAGGAAATAACCAAAGGCTCAGCGTTCCGTGCCGGAACCAGATTAGGGCCTGAAGCCATCCTGCGGTGTTGCGGCCAGCTCACAAGAAAGCGAGTTGAAGAAAGGAGCTCAGGGGCACTGTAATGCACAAACCTGCAGAGTTATAAATGACAGCTATCGTCCAAAAATATACTGAAGTAAGGCTGCCAAGAGGACTTGAAAGCGGGGCAGAATTGCAGGAAACCGATTTCAGGAGGTAGACTGGAATTGCATTGAAAGCATAGGAAAACAGGCAGAACGTCCACAATGATGCACTTGGCCAAAAAGGGCGTATGCGTTTTTTCCTGAATATATTCAGGAAAAAACGCATACGCCCTTTTTGGCCAACCAAGCAAGCTTGCAAAGGAAATCTGCACTACAATGAAGTCTCACTTCCCCCCGGTCAAAAGGGTCATCTGAAAAAAGTGTAAAATCCAGAAAGGCAGGACAGGCCATGGAGAACTGGGAGACTTGTTATGCTGATGGGCGGGATGTAAATTGCCAACAGACACTCGGGAGAAGTGTATGGTGTTTCCTGAAACATCTAAAAAACAAAGCAACAGAGCCTAGGGCACTTCCACTTATGGTCCTATAGCTTAGGGAAATTAAAATCAAAAAGACACAGTCACCCCAAAGTTTGGAACGGCTCTGTTTACAAGAACCTCGTTTACCGTACGAGTTCAACATCGCAGAAAGTGAAAAATGGATAAAGAAGTTGTGGTATTTACTTACAAAGCAATATCACTCAGCAATGAAATCTATGTCATCAGGCCCATAGCAGCACAATGAGTGGATTCAGGTATGATGATTCTAACTGAAATAAGTCACACAGAAAAGGAAACATCATAAGATATCAGTAATACACGGAATGTAAACTTGGCTACACAGGAACTGAATTACAGAACAGAACAGGGTCTCAAATTTAGAAAACCAACTTATGCTTGCTTAAGGGTAAAGGTGAGTTGAGGTGCTACATAAAACCAGAGACTGAAATGAGCACAGATAAAGTTCCTTAAGCCAAATATGGAATAGACAAGAGCTACTCCTTGCTCAACGAAATGGACTCAACACCGCACATTAAATGCCTAAGAATGTACCTGACTAGTAAATATCTTAAAACATATGGATTGCTATGTCTCCGAAAGAGAATCAAGCATGTGTACAGGGGCATAAACGCAGCAGTGATAGGATTGGAGAGGTTCGGTGAACAAATGAAGACCCTTTGAAGTCATATTGCATGGTACCCATTCCACAGGTTTCAACTACCCAGGTTTAAGGTATTCTTCCTTCAGCTAAAACATGCATGTGGAACCTAGAGTATGATCAACCATGTGATCGGGAGACGTGTTCAAATATGTCTCAGTTTTCGTACCCTGGTACTCGGGTGCAACATTCCAGACGCTTTACTAACACTCTCCCGACTTGGAGAGTCAGTCCCTTTAACCTCCTGTTTGGCTCAGTTTGCAATTTCTGCGGAAGATGAACAGGAATAGCGAGAACCAATGAGAGACTAGCTGGAGGTGTCTGGACGGGCAAATTTAACTCTCATTTTCCACCAGGAAGTGGAATTAACCAAAGGCTCAGCGTGCCATGCCGGAACCAGATTAGGGCCTGAAGCCATCCTGCGGTGCTGCGGCCAGCTCACAAGAAAGCGAGTTGAAGAAAGGAGCTCAGGGGCACTGTAATTCACAAACCTGCAGAGTTATAAATGACAGCTATCGTCCAAAAATATACTGAAGTAAGGCTGCCAAGAGGACTTGAAAGCGGGGCAGAATTGCAGGAAACCGATTTCAGGAGGTAGACTGGAATTGCATTGAAAGCATAGGAAAAGAGGCAGAACGTCCACAATGATGCACTTGGCCAAAAAGGGCGTATGCGTTTTTTCCTGAATATATTCAGGAAAAAACGCATACGCCCTTTTTGGCCAACCAAGCAAGCTTGCAAAGGAAATCTGCACTACAATGAAGTCTCACTTCCCCCAGGTCAAAAGGGCCATCTGAAAAAAGTGTAAAATCCAGAAAGGCAGGACAGGCCATGGAGAACTGGGAGCCTTGTTATGCTGATGGGCGGGATGTAAATTGCCAACAGACACTTGGGAGAAATGTATGGTGTTTCCTGAAACATCTAAAAAACAAAGCAACAGAGCCTAGGGCACTTCCACTTATGGTCCTATAGCTTAGGGAAATTAAAATCAAAAAGACACAGCCACGCCAATCTTTGGGACGTCTCTGTTTACAAGAACCTCGTTTACCGTACAAGTTCTATATCACAGAAAGTGAAAAATGGATAAAGAACTTGTGGTACTTACGTACAATGCAGTATCACTCAGCAATGAAATCTATGTCATCAGGCCCGTAGCTGCATAATGAGTGGATTCACGTACGATGATTCTAACTGAAATAAGTCACACAGAAAAAGAAATATCATAAGATATCACTAATACAAGGAATGTAAACTTGGCTACACAGGAACTGAATTCCAAAACAGAACAGGGTCTCAAATTTAGAAAACCAACTTATGCTTGCTTAAGGGGAAAGGTGAGTTGGGGTGCTGCATAAAACCAGAGATTGAAATGAGCACAGATAAAGTTCCCTAAGCCAAATATGGAATAGACAAGAGCTACTCCTTGCTCAACGAAATGGACTCAACACCGCATATTAAACGCCTAAGAATGTACCTGACTTGTAAGTATCTTAAAACCTATGGATTGCTATGTCTCCGAAAGAGAATCAAGCATGTGTACAGGGGCATAAACGCAGCAGTGATAGGATTGGAGAGGTTCGGTGAGCAAATGAAGACCCTTTGAAGTCATATTGCATGGTACCCATTCCAAAGGTTTCAACTACCCAGGTTTAAGGTATTCTTCCTTCAGCTAAAACATGCATGTGGAACCTAGAGTATGATCAACCATGTGATCGGGAAACGTGTTCAAATATGTCTCAGTTTTCGTACCCTGGTACTCGGGTGCAACATTCCAGACGCTTTACTATCACTCTCCCGACTTGGAGAGTCAGTCCCTTTAACCTCCTGTTTGGCCCAGTTTGCAATTTCTGCGGAAGATGAACAGGAATAGCGAGAACCAATGAGAGACTACCTGGAGGTGTCTAGACGGACAAATTTATCTCTCATTTCCCACCAGGAAGAGGAATTAACCAAAGGCTCAGCGTGCCGTGCCGGAACCAGATTAGGGCCTGAAACCATCCTGCGGTGTTGCGGCCAGCTCACAAGAAAGCGAGTTGAAGAAAGGAGCTCAGGGGCACTGTAATTCACAAACCTGCAGAGTTATAAATGACAGCTATCGTCCAAAAATATACTGAAGTAAGGCTGCCAAGAGGACTTGAAAGCGGGGCAGAATTGCAGGAAACCGATTTCAGGAGGTAGACTGGAATTGCATTGAAAGCATAGGAAAAGAGGCAGAGCGTCCACAATGATGCACTTGGCCAAAAAGCGCGTATGCGTTTTTCCCTGAATATATTCAGTAAAAAACGCATACGCCCTTTTTGGCCAACCAAGCAAGCTTGCAAAGGAAATCTGCACTACAATGAAGTCTCACTTCCCGCCGGTCAAAAGGGCCATCTGAAAAAAGTGTAAAATGCAGAAAGGCAGGACAGTCCATGGAGAACTGGGAGCCTTGTTATACTGATGGGCGGGATGTAAATTGCCAACAGACACTCGGGAGAAGTGTATGGTGTTTCCTGAAACATCTAAAAAACAAAGCAACAGAGCCTAGGGCACTTCCACTTATGGTCCTATAGCTTAGGGAAATTAAAATCAAAAAGACACAGCCACCCCAAAGTTTGGGACGCCTCTGTTTACAAGAACCTCGTTTACAGTACAAGTTCAACATCGCAGAAAGTGAAAAATGGATAAAGAAGTTGTGGTATTTATTTACAAAGCAATATCACTCAGCAATGAAATCTATGTCATCAGGTCCTTAGCAGCATAATGAGTGGATTCATGTACGATGATTCTAACTGAAATAAGTCACACAGAAAAAGAAACATCATAAGATATCACTAATACACGGAATGTAAACTTGGTTACACAGGAACTGAATTCCAAAACAGAACAGGGTCTCAAATTTAGAAAACCAACTTATGCTTGCTTAAGGGTAAAGGTGATTTGGGGTGCTGCATAAAACCAGAGACTGAAATGAGCACAGATAAAGTTCCTTAAGCCAAATATGGAATAGACAAGAGCTACTCCTTGCTCAACGAAATGGACTCAACAACGCACATTAAATGCCTAAGAATGTACCTGACTAGTAAGTATCTTAAAACCTATGGATTGCTATCTCTCCGAAAGAGAATCAAGCATGTGTACAGGGGCATAAACGCAGCAGTGATAGGATTGGAGAGGTTCGGTGAGCAAATGAAGACCCTTTGAAGTCATATTGCATGGTACCCATTCCACAGGTTTCAACTACCCAGGTTTAAGGTATTCTTCCTTCAGCTAAAACATGCATGTGGAACCCAGAGTATGATCAACCGTGTGAACGGGAGACGTGTTCAAATATGTCTCAGTTTTCCTCCCCTGGTACTCGGGTGCAACATTCCAGACGCTTTACTAAAACTCTTCCCACTTGGATTGTCAGTGCCTTTAACCTCCTGTTTGGTCTAGTTTGCAATTTCTGCGGAAGATGAACAGGAATAGGGAGAACCAATGAGAGACTAGCTGGAGGTGTCTGGACGGGCAAATTTAACTCTCATTTCCCACCAGGAAGAGGAATTAACCAAATGCTCAGCGTGCCGTGCCAGGACCAGATTAGGGCCTGTAGCCATCCTGTGGTGTTGCGGCCAGGTCACAAGAAAGCAAGTTGAGGAAAGGAGCTCAGGGGCACTGTAATTCACAAACCTGCAGAGTTATAAATGACAGCTATCGTCCAAAAATATACTGAAGTAAGGCTGCCAAGAGGACTTGAAAGCGGGGCAGAATTGCAGGAAACTGATTTCAGGAGGTAGACTGGAATTGCATTGAAAGCATAGGAAAAGAGGCAGAACGTCCACAATGATGCACTTGGCCAAAAAGGGCGTATGCGTTTTTTCCTGAATATATTCAGGAAAAAACGCATACGCCCTTTTTGGCCAACCAAGCAAGCTTGCAAAGGAAATCTGCACTACAATGAAGTCTCACTTCCCCCCGGTCAAAAGGGCCATCTGAAAAAAGTGTAAAATCCAGAAAGGCAGGACAGGCCATGGAGAACTGGGAGCCTTGTTATGCTGATGGGGGGGATGTAAATTGCCAACAGACACTCGGGAGAAGTGTATGGTGTTTCCTGAAACATCTAAAAAACAAAGCAACAGAGCCTAGGGCACTTCCACTTATGGTCCTATAGCTTAGGGAAATTAAAATCAAAAAGACACAGCCACCCCAAAGTTTGGAATGGCTATGTTTACAAGAACCTCGTTTACATTACAAGTTCAACATCGCAGAAAGTGAAAAATGGATAAAGAAGTTGTGGTATTTACTTACAAAGCAATATCACTCAGCAATGAAATCTATGTCATCAGGTCCTTAGCAGCACAATGAGTGGATTCAGGTATGATGATTCTAACTGAAATAAGTCACACAGAAAAAGAAACATCATAAGATATCAGTAATACACGGAATGTAAACTTGGCTACACAGGAACTGAATTACAGAACAAAACAGGGTCTCAAATGTAGAAAACCAACTTATGCTTCCTTAAGGGGAAAGGTGAGTTGGGGTGCTGCATAAAACCAGAGACTGAAATGAGCACAGATAAAGTTCCTTAAGCCAAATATGGAATAGACAAGAGCTACTCCTTGCTCAACGAAATGGACTCAACACCGCACATTAAATGCCTAAGAATGTACCTGACTAGTAAATATCTTAAAACCTATGGATTGCTATGTCTCCGAAAGAGAATCAAGCATGTGTACAAGGGCATAAATGCAGCAGTGATAGGATTGGAGAGGTTCGGTGAGCAAATGAAGACCCTTTGAAGTCATATTGCAGGGTACCCATTCCACAGGTTTCAACTACCCAGGTTTAAGGTATTCTTCCTTCAGCTAAAACATGCATGTGGAACCTAGAGTATGATCAACCATGTGATCGCGAGACGTGTTCAAATATGTCTCAGTTTTCGTACCCTGGTACTCGGGTGCAACATTCCAGACGCTTTACTAACACTCTCCCGACTTGGAGAGTCAGTCCCTTTAACCTCCTGTTTGGCCCAGTTTGCAATTTCTGCGGAAGATGAACAGGAATAGCGAGAACCAATGAGAGACTAGCTAGAGGTGTCTGGACGGGCAAATTTATCTCTCATTTCCCACCAGGAAGAGGAATTAACCAAAGGTTCAGCGTGCCGTGCCGGAACCAGACTAGGGCCTGAAGCCATCCTGTGGTGTTGCGGCCAGCTCACAAGAAAGCGAGTTGAAGAAAGGAGCTCAGGGACGCTGTAATTCACAAACCTGCAGAGTTATAAATGACAGCTATCGTCCAAAAATATACTGAAGTAAGGCTGCCAAGAGGACTTGAAAGCGGGGCAGAATTGCAGGAACCGATTTCAGGAGGTAGACTGGAATTGCATTGAAAGCATAGGAAAAGAGGAAGAGCGTCCACAATGATGCACTTGGCCAAAAAGGGCGTATGCGTTTTTTCCTGAATATATTCAGGAAAAAACGCATACGCACTTTTTGGCCAACCAAGCAAGCTTGCAAAGGAAATCTGCACTACAATGAAGTCTCACTTCCCCCCGGTCAAAAGGGCCATCTGAAAAAATTGTAAAATCCAGAAAGGCAGGACAGGCCATGGAGAAATGGGAGCATTGTTATGCTGATGGGCGGGATGTAAATTGCCAACAGACACTCGGGAGAAGTGTATGGTGTTTCCTGAAACATCTGAAAAACAAAGCAACAGAGCCTAGGACACTTCCACTTATGGTCCTATAGCTTAGGGAAATTAAAATCAAAAAGACACAGCCACCCCAATGTTTGGGACGCCTCTGTTTACAAGAACCTCGTTTACCGTACAAGTTCAATATCACAGCAAGTGAAAAATACATAAAGAACTTGTGGTACTTACGTACAATGCAGTATCACTCAGCAATGAAATCTATGTCATCAGGCCCGTAGCAGCATAATGAGTGGATTCAGGTACGATGATTCTAACTGAAATAAGTCACACAGAAAAAGAAACATCATAAGATATCACTAATACACGGAATGTAAACTTGGTTACACAGGAACTGAATTCCAAAACAGAACAGGGTCTCAAATTTAGAAAACCAACTTATGCTTGCTTAAGGGGAAAGGTGAGTTGGGGTGCTGCATAAAACCAGAGATTGAAATGAGCACAGGTAAAGTTCTTAAGCCAAATATGGAATAGACAAGAGCTACTCCTTACTCAACGAAATGGACTCAACACCCCATATTAAACGCCTAAGAATGTACCTGACTAGTAAGTATCTTAAAACCTATGGATTTCTATGTCTCCGAAAGAGAATCAAGCATGTGTACAGGGTCATAAACGCAGCAGTGATAGGATTGGAGAGGTTCGGTGAGCAAATGAAGACCCTTTGAAGTCATATTACATGGTACCCATTCCACAGGTTTCAACTACCCAGGTTTAAGGTATTCTTCCTTCAGCTAAAACATGCATGGGGATCCTAGAGTATGATCAACCATGTGATCGCGAGACGTGTTCAAATATGTCTCAGTTTTCGTACCCTGGTACTCGGGTGCAACATTCCAGACGCTTTACTAACACTCTCCCGACTTGGAGAGTCAGTCCCTTTAACCTCCTGTTTGGCCCAGTTTGCAATTTCTGCAGAAGATGAACAGGAATAGCGAGAACCAATGAGAGACTAGCTAGAGGTATCTGGACGGGCAAATTTATCTCTCATTTCCCACCAGGAAGAGGAATTAACCAAAGGCTCAGCGTGCCGTGCCGGAACCAGACTAGGGCCTGAAGCCATCCTGTGGTGTAGCGGCCAGCTCACAAGAAAGCGAGTTGAAGAAAGGAGCTCAGAGGCACTGTAATTCACAAACCTGCAGAGTTATAAATGACAGCTATCCTCCAAAAATATACTGAAGTAAGGCTGCCAAGAGGACTTGAAAGCGGGGCAGAATTGCAGGAAACTGATTTCAGGAGGTAGACTGGAATTGCATTGAAAGCATAGGAAAAGAGGCAGAGCGTCCACAATGATGCACTTGGCCAAAAAGGGCGTATGCGTTTTTCCCTGAATATATTCAGGAAAAAACGCATACGCTCTTTTTGGCCAACCAAGCAAGCTTGCAAAGGAAATCTGCACTACAATGAAGTCTCACTTCCCCCCGGTCAAAAGGGCCATCTGAAAAAAGTGTAAAATCCAGAAAGGCAGGACAGGCCATGGAGAACTGGGAGCCTTGTTATGCTGATGGGCGGGATGTAAATTACCAACAGACACTCGGGAGAAGTGTATGGTGTTTCCTGAAACATCTAAAAAACAAAGCAACAGAGCCTAGGGCACTTCCACTTATGGTCCTATAGCTTAGGGAAATTAAAATCAAAAAGACACAGCCACCCCAAAGTTTGGGATGGCTCTGTTTACAAGGACCTCATTTACGGTACAAGTTCAATATCGCAGAAAGTGAAAAATGGATAAAGAATTTGTGGTACTTACGTACAATGCAGTATCACTGAGCAATGAAATCTGTCATCAGGCCCGTAGCAGCACAATGAGTGGATTCAGGTACGATGATTCTAACTGAAATAAGTCACAGAGAAAAAGAAACATCATAAGATATCACTAATACACGGAATGTAAACTTGCCTACACAGGAACTGAATTCCAAAACAGAACAGGGTCTCAAATTTAGAAAACCAACTTATGCTTGCTTAAGGGGAAAGGTGACTTGGGGTGCTGCATAAAACGAGAGATTGAAATGAGCACAAATAAAGTTCCTTAAGCCAAATATGGAATAGACAAGAGGTACTCCTTGCTCAACGAAATGGACTCAACTCCCCATATTAAACGCCTAAGAATGTACCTGACTAGTAAGTATCTCAAAACCTAGGGATTGCTATGTCTCCAAAAGAGAATCAAGCGTGTTTACTGGGGCATAAATGCAGCAGTGATAGGATTGGAGAGGTTCGGTGAGCAAATGAAGACCCTTTGAAGTCATATTGCATGGTACCCATTCCACGGGTCTCAACTCTCCAGGTTTAAGGGATTCTTCCTTCTGCTAAAACATGCATGTGGGACCCAGAGTATGATCAACCATGTGATCGGGAGACGTGTTCAAATATGTCTCACTTTTCGTCCCCTGGTACTCGGGTGCAACATTCCAGACGCTTTACTAACACTCTCCCCACTTGGAGAGTCAGTGCCTTTAACCTCCTGTTTGGCCCAGTTTGCAATTTCTGCGGAAGATGAACAGGAATAGGGAGAACCAATGAGAGACTAGCTGGAGGTGTCTGAACGGGCAAATTTAACTCTCATTTCCCACTAGGAAGAGGAATTAACCAAAGGCTCAGCGTACCGTGCCGGAACCAGATTAGGGCCTGAAGCAATCCTGCGGTGTTTCGGCCAGCTCACAAGAAAGCGAGTTGAAGAAAGGAGCTCAGGGGCTCTGTAATTCACAAACCTGCAGAGTTATAAATGACAGCTATCGTCCAAAAATATACTGAAGTAAGGCTGCCAAGAGGACTTGAAAGCGGGGCAGAATTGCAGGAAACCGATTTCAGGAGGTAGACTGGAATTGCATTGAAAGCATAGGAAAAGAGGCAGAACGTCCACAATGATGCACTTGGCCAAAAAGGGCGTATGCGTTTTTTCCTGAATATATTCAGGAAAAAACGCATACGCCCTTTTTGGCCAACCAAGCAAGCTTGCAAAGGAAATCTGCACTACAATGAAGTCTCACTTCCCCCCGGTCAAAAGGGCCATGTGAAAAAAGTGTAAAACCCAGAAAGGCAGAACAGGCCATGGAGACCTGGGAGCCTTGTTATGCTGATGGGCGGGATGTATATTGCCAACAGACACACGGGAGAAGTGTATGGTGTTTCCTGAAACATCTAAAAAACAAAGCAACAGAGCCTAGGGCACTTCCACTTATGGTTCTATAGCTTAGGGAAATTAAAATCAAAAAGACACAGCCACCCCAAAATTTGGGACGGCTCTTTTTACAGGAATCTCTTCTGCGGCACAAGTTAAATATCCCAGAGAGCAAATAATGGATAAAGAAGTTGCGGTACTTATGTACAACAGAATACCACTCAGCAATGAAATCTATGTCACCAGGCCCGTACCAGCATAATGAGTGGATTGAGGCACGATGATTCTAAGTGAAATAAGTCACACAGAAAAAGAAACATCATAAGGTATCACTAATACACGGAATGTGAACTTGGCTACACATGAACTGAATTACAAAACAGAACATGGTCTCAAGTTTAGAAAACCAACTTAAGCCTGCTTAAGGGGGAAGGTGAGTTGGGGTGCTGCATAAAAGCAGAGTTTGAAATTATCACAGATACCGTTCCATAATCCAAATATGTAATAGACAAGACCTACCCCTTGCTCAACGAAATGGATTCAGCAATGAGGTATCACCTCACACCTGGTAGAATAGGCATCATAGAAAATCTACAAACAAAAAATGCTGGAAAGGGTGTGGAGAAAAGGAACCCTCTTCCACTATTGTTGGGAATATAAATTGATACAGTCATTATGGAGAACAATATGGAATTTCTTAAGAAACTAACAATAGAATTACCATATGATACAGCAATCCCAGTACTGGACATATACCCAGACAAAACCATAAATCAAAAAGAGTCATTCACCGCAATGTTCATTGCATCACTATTTACAATATCGAGGTAATGGAAGCAACCTAAATGCCCACAGACAGACGAATGCATAAAGCTGTGGTACATATATAAAATGGAATATTACTAAGCCATGAAAAGGAATGAAATTGGGTCATTTGTAGAGACGTCGATGGATCTAGAGACTGTCATACAGAGTGAAGTAAGTCAGAAAGAGAAAAACAAATCTTGTATATTCATGCATATATGTGGAACCTAGAAAAACTGTACAGATTAACCATTTTGCAAGGCATAAATAGAGCAACAGATGTAGACAACAAACGTATGGACAACAAGGGGGAAAGCTGTTGGGGGGTTGGTGGTGGGAGGAGTTGAGAGACTGGGATTGGCATGTATACATTTATATGTATAAAATAGATAACCAATAAGAACCTGCTGTATAAAAATATAAAATAAAATTCAAAATTAAAAAGAAATAAAATTTTAAAAATAAAACAGAATAAACAATTATTCCCTGCACATACATGTATTCATATGAATAAATTATTTCCATGCTTATATCTGTAAATACAAAAAAGAGGAATAAAATCTACCTTGAACCAAAAACGAAAAAGAGAAAAAAAACACAGAACCCACCAGTTACACAGAGGAAAACAGTATCAGGGCACTTGCTCCAGTTGTAAACAATTCTGAAGTTGGTCAGTGGTGGGGAATCGTCTCCCATTCAGCCAGCAGCCCCCACGCAACAAGCGTCCTCATTGCAAAGCTGGGGCACCATGCCGAGGCATCTGTGAGTAAACGTGAGCTGAGCCCCAGGTCAGTTGCTGCTGAACTATTCCCACCCGTCCCAGGTAAAACACCTGAATATATACAAGGACTTGAAAGCCTAGAGGAAGGGCCATAGAGCCACATGAGTGACAGCATGCCGGCCGACTTGGTGCCTGCAGGCCAGCCAGGATGGTCCTGGCCCTGGGTGCTCTTCTGGAAGATTTCCATTTCCCTGCCTGAGATACCCGTCCTGTCCCTGCCCCCACTGCTTTTTTCCTTCCTCACCTCTGCCCAGGGAGAAATTCCAGCAGCAGGTATGGGTGACACATCCTCTTCTTTAGCAGGTGGCAGCCTGGCAACTGCTGCAGAAAGTCCAGCAGAGCCCCACTCACACTGGGCCACCCACAAAGCCGTGGCCTCTCACTCCCTCCCACCAGCCCAGCCCCGAGACTGCTGACAGGGCAGAGAAAATGGTGTCAGGCACGGCTGCAGGGGCTCTTGCTGCCTGGAGTGGTATTTATATTGATCTCAACCCAGGCACACCTGGGGAGGGCTGGCCGGCACGGTAAGGCTGCCCAGGTCAGCCAATCATCACCCCTCAGGGGCTCAAAGTTGCAGAAAATGGAACTTGCTGAACCGGCCAGGTCCAAGGAACAGGTGTGGGCTCCTGAGAGTCAGGATAGACAAGAGGCTGCAGCTTTGGCTTGTTTTCTAATCATTTTATCTGGCCCATGAGTGGGAGACAACTTCAAGAAAACCCTCTCCTAATGAGAGGAACCCAGGAGTCAGGGAGAGGAGGGGTGGGTGGTGGTTGGAGACAGAGGCCTGGTGCCCCGGGTGCAGTGGAAGTCTCTGGAAGACCAGGTGGAGGGAGGCCTCACGGAGTGATGCCCAGGGTCACAGACCTGTCGCAGCTGCTGTTTGTTAGTTCAAGTCCTGCTCTGAGGTGCTCTGTGTCAGCTCTGAGCGACAGGTGAGCTGGGGGTGCTCTGCAATGAGGGCTATGTGCACGGTTCCTGTGTGCCCAGCCCTGCCACGGTACCTGCAAGGGTAGCTCTGTATCCTGGGAGGGGCCTGACCACGAGAGCTCCGTGGGCTGGGGTGGGGGTGGGGTACCTGCCCAGGTGAGCTCCATATTCTGCGATTGGTCTGACCACGAGAGCCCCATGGGCTGCTGGGGACCTGGTAAAGGATGTCAGGACAGTCAGTGAAGCCACCAAGGATATACCTCCAGTTGCTCCTAATTCCTACACCCTGCTGGTCATTCTACCAACCACCAGGACATGGTATTCTGTATTAGTCTTCAATGATGCCTTCTTTTGTATTCCATTAGTCCCAGAGTCACAAGAAATTTTGGCTTGTGAGTGGCAGGACTCAACATACAACTAAAACAATACTTCCGGGCCGTCTGGCCCCAAGGGTGCAAAAATTCCCACACCATCTTTGGGGAAAGCTTAGCTAAAGACCTAAAAGTTCTGCCTCTGGAAAAGGAAACCCTCCTTCAATATGCAGACGACATTCTGATCGCCAGCCCTACTAAGGAGGCCTCTGAACTACCAAGCCAATAAAGGATAGAAGTTGTCCAAGAAAAAGCTCAAATATCACAGACTGCAGTGACCTGCCTGGGCTTCATTCTCACAGAAGGTCGGAGAAGCCCATCCCAGGAAAGGGAAGAAACCGTTTTCAGCCTTACCCCTTTCTAAAACAAGAAGACAGCCTGGGGAGGCCAGGGTTTGCTGCTTCTGGATCCCTAACTACAGTCTACTAGCTGGGCCTCTATATGAAACACCAAAAGGAAAAGATGATGATCCTTTTGAATAGAATCCAGAAGTGGCTTTTCAAGAATGGAAAGAGCAGTCAATTCAGACCCTTGCCCTGGAACTCCCTAATTTAGCTAAACCCTTTGACCTTTACATTCCCGGTGAAAGGTGAATCACCATTGGAGAATTAGTGCAAAAACTGGGACCACTTGAAATGGAACAATGCAAGAATGCCATCCAGGTAGGATAAACTACGGTCACTAAGGGGCTTGGCCCACTGCCACATCTGGCCAAGATGCTGGCGGTATCTAAAAACCTGGAAATCAGCAGCCCAAAAGGCCACCTCCCTCCTAAGGGAAAAGGACCCCACGTGGTGATCCTAACCACCAACCATGCCCTGAAGTTGCAGGGTTCGCTCCGTGGGCACACCGACCTCGAGTGAGGAGGCCCTCCAACTCCAACATCCAGAGAGATAACCGGGGGCAACAGGGCACCATGACGACTCGTGTGAACATCACTTGACCTGGAGTTTCTCTCATAAAACAACAAGAGTGTGTCCCAAAAGAGTAGACTACTGCTTGCAGGACTTACTGCACCCAGAGGGGAGCTAATAATCTTGGCGGGGGAACAGTATACCACACTGTCACCATAGAAAAGCCTACAGACACCGTGATGATGGTGGCCAATAAGACCGGCTGGACTCCTGTTTACTTCAAAAGGCTGTTGACTCAGTGGCCATCATGGTCCTTGATCACCACTGACCCTGGACTGTCTGGGAGTTGAGCGGGCAGGGCTCTGACACCTGGTGCTGTTTGTACGTTAATTCAGGGGCCTAATTGAAGAAAGCGCAGACTACTGGTCAGAGCATCTAGGCTGGCAGAAACGGTCAGCCTAAGGTGGCCGAACAAATGTGGGGCGGGGTGAAACCGGCCCCCACAGCGTCTCTGCACATCTCTTTCCTGGACCCTTAAAGGTCATTAGAATCTATAACACTTCCAATGCTGGTGCTCAGGCGGACGAGCAGGGAGACAGGGGTCCTGGGGACAATCAACGTCACCGGGAGGCTGCTGGGGAGAAGCTCTGACCCTCGCCCCAGGGTATGAGGGCTCCCAACTCAGCACTCAGCAGTTACAGAAGAAGGGTCTGCACCCTCAGCACTCCAAGAATGAGGAACGGGACAAAAGGCAGAGGAGGGGTTTGTCCCCAGCAAAGCCCATTAAAAATCCCTGGGAGATAAAAATAGAATCTGGGCAATAAAGTCAAGTCTAACCTTTTTTATCCTTTGTGCTTTGTCTAATTTCACGTGCTCCTAGGGTCCCGCATGCAGAGGTTCCACACCCGGCACTTCAGACCAGATTTCCTAGTGCAGAATGGCTGGGTCGACACCTCAGCTCCTGGGGCCCAGTGCAGACTCCACGATATAGAGCCTGAGCTACAGCCAACCCGGCCCTCGAGAGCTCCGCCGCCTCCCTCCCTCCCACTGACTCTGACAGGATCTCTACACAGCAGCCCAGCCCACAGCCCACGGGGTAGTGCATGCTCTCACCTCTCCATTCTCTGATCAAAATATAAAGTTTCCTTTGCTTGTGAACCAAACTCAATCTCGATCTGTTGGCCCCAATGACACTGGGCAGGGGGACACTCGTTGGGGTCCACTCTGGAGGATCAGTAACAGAAATTGAGACTATTGTAACCTCAATGAACAGATGTGTGAGCCAAACTGTAGTTAACATAGAACAGTGTATAAGGCTCGGGTAAAATAAGATGTTTTTAACACTTTCATTTGATATTTCCATCACTTTTTATAAGCAAGTTCAGTGAAAAGGTTTGTCTTATTTGTCAGGTCAATATTAGAGAAACGAAGTGATTTCTTTCCAAGGATGTACATCTAATAATCTTGGTTAAACCTTCAATCTTGTTTTAAATGCTTTTCCATTGAAAATGATACCTCTCTTTCAGCTCCCCCATTTCTGAGAAGTATAAAATCTTATAATTTATTATTACCAAAGGGGAAAGGTGGGAGGAGGGATAAATTAACAGTTTGGAATTAACACATACACACTGCTATGTATAAAATAGATCATCAACAAGGAACTACTGTATAGCACAGGGAACTACACTCAACATTTTGCAATAACCTATAAGGGGAAATAATCTGAAAAAGAATAGATATTTTTATTGACATCATCTATCAATGACAGTTAAAGTGTAGCCTAAGGGAAGCTGGTGGTGAGTGCTTCTGACCCTGAAGACTTCAATCATCTAAAGTTTGGACTCTGCCTACTTCCCAAGGCCCTTAATGAACATATGTGTAGCCGTAGCTTAAAAACTTCCCCAGTTTGGGTTTCGGGGAGACACTGATTTTGAAAAAGCCCTGGTGTTCTCCTTACATGAATGGGACTCTTCCTACTGCTAAAACATGTCTGTCACACCCAGAGGATGGTATACCGTCTGATCGGGAAGAGTTTGGAAAAGGCATCTCATCTCCTCATCTCCTGGTGCTCGGGTTCACCCCTCCAGCGTCTTTACTAACAGTCTCCCCACTTGGAGATGTCAGCACTGTCAACATCCTGTTGCGTACAGTTTGGAATTTGTCCAGAGGATGAAGCGGAAGGATGAGGAACAAAGAGAGACAAGTCCTAGGTGTTCAGACAGGCACATGTCACTCTAATTTCCAATCAGGAAGACGAATTGACCAAAGGCTAGGGTTGCCCATGGAAACAGTATAGGGCTTGAGGAAATCCCGCTGCTTTGTGGCCAGTTCCCATAAACACAAGTTGAACAATGGAACTCAGGGGCAGTAAAATTCACAAAACTGCAGAGTTGAAAATATCCATCACTGAAAAATGTCTTGAGGAAAGTCAGAGAAAAGGACTTGTAAGCAAGGGAGAATGGCAGGAAAGGGATTTGAGGAGGTAGAAAGGACTCGCCATTAAGCACAAGAAAAGGAGCTGAACATTGCCAACATTGCAGTTGGCCAAAAAGGGTGTATGCGTTTTTTTCTGTATATATTCAAGAAAAGGGCATACACTTTTTTAGCCAACCAAACAGGTGGGCACTGGAAGTCAATACTACAAAAGATATCACTTCGCATCAGTCAGAAGAGCCATCCTCATAAAGCGTAAACAACAGAAATGCAGGACAGGGCAAGGAGAAGAGGGAGCCCTGTGAGACTTATAGTGGAAATGTATATTGCCAACGGCCATTCTGGAGAAGTGTATTGTGTTTACTAAAGCATCTAAAAAATGAGCTACAGAGCATAGGGCACTTGCACTCATGGGCGTATATCTTGGGAAAAACAAAAATCGAGAAGACACAGGCACCCCAATGTTTACCCCCTCTCTGTTTAAAAGATCCTCGACTAGGATATAACTTAAATGTCTCTGGAGGGAAAAAATGGATAGAGATGTGGTACTTAGGTAGAGTGGAATATTATTCAGCCTGGAAATCAATGAAATATGGCCAGTTGTAACAACTCCAGAGGAGTTACGTATGATCATTCTAAGTGACAGAATTCAAAAAGAAAAAGACACATATCATAAGATATCACTTAAAGGTGGAATCCAAAATGGCTACACATGAAATAAATTACAAAACAAAAACATAGTCAAATATGTAGAAAACACGCATAAGGCTGCTAAACGGGAAAGGTGGGGAGGGGTGAGGCATCATCCAGGAGGTTGAAATTAGCAAAGATACCATTCCAAATACCAAACTGATAATCAACAAGGCCTACACGGTAGCTAAAAGAACTGCACTCAGCACACTCAAGTCACCGGAAAAGAATATATACGACTGGTAAGAATCTGAAAAAGAATTTATTGATGTCTCTCTGTACGTGAATCAAGTGGATGTACAGCAGCAAGAAACAGAGCTTTGAAAATCAGCTGTAACCAATATAGTAATAAATTGAAAAAAATAAACGACAGAGAGACAGAGAAAACCTCTTACAACTTTTCCTCAGGGACGGTGATGCAACATGGATTGAACACATCTAGACCCACAGCAGGATGAGACATAAGGCTGGAAACTGTTTGCGCTAAGAGAAATGTGAGGTTGGGTGAGGAAATGCACATCCTTTAAAGTAATACTACCTGGTACCCATTCAATGGGTCCCAAATCTGCAGGTTCAAGCGATCTTCCTACAGCTAAAACATGCATGGAAAACCCAGAGGACTGTACACCATGTGATCGGGAGATGTGTCTAAAATGCACCTCATTTATCCTCTCCTGGTGCTCCTGTTCACCATTCCAGCCACATTACTTAGAATCTCCCCACGTGGAGAATCAGCACATTTCAAATTCTGTTTCACACATTTTGCAAATTGTGAGGAGGATGAACGGGAAGAGGGGGAACCAATGAGAGAATAGTTGTAGGGGTTTGGACGGGCACATATCACTCTAATTTCCCATTAAGAATAAGAATTAAAGAAAGGCTCAGCCTGCCTCGCCGGAGCCAAAATAGGGCCTGAAGCAATCCTGCGGGTTTGAGGCCAGCTCACAAAAGAGCAACTTAAAAAATGGAGCTCAGGGTCACTGCAATTCACAAACCTGCAGAGTTATAAATGAAAACTAACGTCCAAAAATATGTTGAGGTAAGGCAAAGAAGAGGATCTGAATGCAAGACAGAATTGCAAGAAACAGATTTCAAGAGATAGATTGGACTCGTCTTTAACGCACATGAAAAGCGGCAGAATTTCGACAATGATGCAGTTGGTCCAAAAGGGCGTATGCGTTTTTTCCTGATTATATCCAGGAAAAAACGCATACGCACTTTATGGGCAACGAAGCAAGCAAGCAATGCAAATGTGCACAACAAAGAAGTCTCACTTCCCACCGGTCAAAAGGGCCATCCTAAAAAATTGTAAAAACCAGAAATGCAGGACAGGCCATGGAGAACAGGGAGCCTTTATACGCTGATGGGCAGTGTGTGAACTGCCGAGAGCCACTCTGGAGAAGTGTATGGTGGTTCCTAAATCATCTAAAAAACAGAGCTACAGAGCATAGGACACTTCCAATCATGGGAGTATATCTAGGGAAGTCTAAAAATCAACAAGACACAAGCACACCACAGTTTAGGGCTACTCTGTTTACAAGAACCTCAACTTCAGTACACCTTAAATATCCCAGGAAAGAGAACAATGGATAAAGAAGATGTGGTACTTATGTACAATGGAATATCTCTTCACCATGAAATCAATGTAATAAGGCTAGTAGAAGGATAAAGAGTGGATTTAGGTCCGATAATACTACTTGAAATAAGTCAAACAGAAAAAGAAACATATCATAAGATATCACTTATAGAGGGAGGGTAAATATGGCTGCACAAGAAATGAATTACAGAACAGAACAGTGTCTCACATTTAGAAAACACACTTATGTCAGCTTAAGGGGAAAGGAGAGGTGGGGTGATGCATAAAACCAGAGTTTGAAATTAGCACAGATACCGTTCAATAAACCAAATAGGTATTAGACAAGATCTACACCTTGCTCAATGAACTGGCCTCAACACACCCTATACACCACAGAGAAATATATCTGAGTAATAAGAATCTTAAAACCCATGTATTGATATATCTCCATAAGGGAATCAAGTGTGTGCAGAGCGGCACAAACACAGCAGTGAAAATGAGCTAAACCCCATTATAGAAATAAATTTTAAAAACAAAACGCTGAAACAATGAAAGAGAGAAAAATTCTTACAAAATTCGCTCAGGGGCTGTGATGCAACCTGGATTGACCACATATAAACCCACAGCTGGATAAGACATAAGGCTGGACACTTGGGGCTGAGAGGATTGGTGAGCTTTGGTGAGCAACTGCCGAAAGTTTAATGCAATACTTCATGCTACTCATTCCAAGGGTCCCAACACTCCAGGTTGAAGGGAATCTTCCTCCAGCTAAACCATGCTTGGGAAACCCAGCGACTGGTATACCATATGATCGGGAAAGGTTTCTAAAACACACCTCATTTTTCCTCTCCTGGGGCTCCGGATCGACATTCCAGCCGCTTTACTAACAACATCCCCACATGGAGAGTCAATGCCTTTAAGTTCTGGTATCGCACAGTCTGCA
Source organism: Grampus griseus (assembly GCF_964374135.1). Classification (NCBI taxonomy): domain Eukaryota; kingdom Metazoa; phylum Chordata; class Mammalia; order Artiodactyla; family Delphinidae; genus Grampus; species Grampus griseus. The sequence continues at coordinate 262,418 of NW_028133362.1, read as the reverse complement.
GTTAGTGCGGAGGATGAATGGGAATAGGGGGAACCAGTGAGAAACTAGCTGTAGTGGTTTCAATGGGCACATGTCACTCTAATTTCACATCAGTAAGAAGAATTAACCAAAGGCACAGCAAGGTGCCCCAGAAGAAGAATAGAGCTTCAAGGAATCCTGTGGTTATGGGGCAAGATCACAAAAATAAGAGCTGAAAAATGGAGCTAAGGGCCACTGCAATTCAAAAACCTGCAGAGTTATAAAGGCCAACTATTTTCAAAAAATATATTGAGGTAAGGCTATGAAGAAGCATTGAAAGCAAGGCAGAATTGCAGGAAACCGATTTCAGGAGGTACACTGGAATTGCATTTAAAACATATGAAGAGAGTCAGAACCTCGACAGTGATGCACTTGGCCAAAAAGGGCGTATGAGTTTTTTCCTGAATATAGTCAGGAAAAAACGCATACACACTTTTTGGCCAACCAAGCAAGCTTGCAAAGGAAATCTGCACTACAATGAAGTCTCACTTTCCCCTGGTCAAAAGGGCCATCTGAAAAAAGTGTAAAATCCAGAAAGGCAGGAGAGGCCATGGAGAACTGGGAGCCTTGTTATGCTGATGGGCGGGATGTAAATTGCCAACAGCCACTCTGGAGAAGTGTATGGTGTTTCCTGAAACATCTAAAAAACAAAGCAACAGAGCCTAGGGCACTTCCACTTATGGTCCTATAGTTTAGGGAAATTAAAATCAAAAAGACACAGCCACCCCAAAGTTTGGGATGGCTTTGTTTACAAGAACCTCATATACGGTACAAGTTCAATATCGCAGAAAGTGAAAAATGGATAAAGAAGTTGTGGTACTTATGTACAATGCAATATCACTCAGCAATGAAATCTATGTCATCAGGCCCGTAGCAGCATAATGAGTGGATTAAGTACGATGAATCTAACTGAAATAAGTCACACAGAGAAAGAAACATCATAAGATATCACTAATACACGGAATGTAAACTTGGCTACACAGGAACTGAATTCCAAAACAGAACAGGGTCTCAAATTTAGAAAACCAACTTATGCTTGCTTAAGGGGAAAGGTGAGTTGGGGTGCTGCATAAAACCAGAGATTGAAATGAGCACAGATAAAGTTCTATAAGCCAAATATGGAATAGACAAGAGCTACTCCTTGCTCAACGAAATGGACTCAACACCCCATATTCAACGCCTAGGAATATACCTGCCTAGTAAGAATCATAAAAGCTATGGATTTATATATCTCTGTAAGAGAATCAAGAGTGTGTACAGCGGCATTAAAGCAGTGAAAATCAGCTAAATCCCATATTAAAAATAAATTTCTTAAACAAAACACAATGACAGTGAAATAGAGAGCAATACTTAAGTAATTCATTCAAGGCTTCTGAGGCAACCTGCATTTACCATATCTACACCCAGAGCTGGGTGACACATAAGGCTGGACACTTGGGGCTCATAAGATTGGTGAGGTTCGGTAAGCAAATGCAGACCCTTTGAAGTCATATTGCATGGTACCCATTCCATGGGTCTCAACTCTCCAGGTTTAAGGGATTCTTCCTTCAGCTAAAACATGCATGTGGAACCCAGAGTATGATCCACCGTGTGATCGAGAACCGTGTTCAAATGTGTCTCACTTTTCGTTCCCTGGTACTCGGGTGCAACATTCCAGACGCTTTACTAACACTCTCCTCACTTGGAGAGTGAGTGCCTTTAACCTCCTGTTTGGCCCAGTTTGCAATTTCTGCGGAAGATGAACAGGAATAGGGAGAACCAATGAGAGACTAGCTGGAGGTGTCTGGACGGGCAAATTTAACTCTCATTTCCCACCAGGAAGAGGAATTAACCAAAGGCTCAGCGTGCCGTGCCGGAACCAGATTATGGCCTGAAGCCATCCTGCGGTGTTGCGGCCAGGTCACAAGAAAGCGAGTTGAAGAAAGGAGCTCAGGGGCACTGTAATTCACAAACCTGCAGATTTATAAATGACAGCTATTGTCCGAAAATATACTGAAGTAGGGCTGCCAAGAGGACTTGAATGCGGGGCAGAATTGCAGGAAACCGATTTTAGGAGGAATCGGAATTGGATTGCATTTAAAACACAGGAAAAGAGGCAGAATGTCGACAATGATGCACTTGGCCAAAAAGGGCGTATGCGTTTTTTCCTGAATATATTCAGGAAAAAACGCATACGCCCTTTTTGGCCAACCAAGCAAGCTTGCAAAGGAAATCTGCACTACAATGAAGTCTCACTTCCCCCCGGTCAAAAGGGCCATCTGAAAAAAGTGTAAAATCCAGAAAGGCAGGACAGGCCATGGAGAACTGGGAGCCTTGTTATGCTGATGGGCTGGATGTAAATTGCCAACAGCCGCTCTGTAGAAGTGTATGGTGTTTCCTGAAACATCTAAAAAACAAAGCAACAGAGCCTAGGGCACTTCCACTTATGGTCCTATAGCTTAGGGAAATTAAAATCAAAAAGACACAGCCACCCCAAAATTTGGGACGGCTCTTTTTACAGGAATCTCTTCTGTGGCACAAGTTAAATATCCCAGAGAGCAAATAATGGATAAAGAAGTTGCGGTACTTATGTACAACAGAATACCACTCAGCAATGAAATCTATGTCACCAGGCCCGTACCAGCATAATGAGTGGATTGAGGCACGATGATTCTAAGTGAAATAAGTCACACAGAAAAAGAAACATCCTAAGGTATCACTAATACACGGAATGTGAACTTGGCTACACATGAACTGAATTACAAAACAGAACAGGGTCTCAAATTTAGAAAACCAACTTATGCTTGCTTAAGGGGGAAGGTGAGTTGGGGTGCTGCATAAAAGCAGAGTTTGAAATTAGCACAGATACCGTTCCATAAGCCAAATATGTAATAGACAAGACCTACCCCTTGCTCAACGAAATGGATTCAACAATGAGGTATCACCTCACACCTGGTAGAATAGGCATCATAGAAAATCTACAAACAAAAAATGCTGGAAAGGGTGTGGAGAAAAGGAACCCTCTTCCACTATTGTTGGGAATATAAATTGATACAGTCATTATGGAGAACAATATGGAATTTCTTAAGAAACTAACAATAGAATTACCATATGATACAGCAATCCCAGTACTGGACATATACCCAGACAAAACCATAAATCAAAAAGAGTCATTCACCGCAATGTTCATTGCATCACTATTTACAATATCGAGGTAATGGAAGCAACCTAAATGCCCACAGACAGACGAATGCATAAAGCTGTGGTACATATATAAAATGGAATATTACTAAGCCATGAAAAGGAATGAAATTGGGTCATTTGTAGAGACGTCGATGGATCTAGAGACTGTCATACAGAGTGAAGTAAGTCAGAAAGAGAAAAACAAATCTTGTATATTCATGCATATATGTGGAACCTAGAAAAACTGTACAGATTAACCATTTTGCAAGGCATAAATAGAGCAACAGATGTAGACAACAAACGTATGGACAACAAGGGGGGAAAGCTGTTGGGGGGGTGGTGGTGGGAGGAGTTGAGAGACTGGGATTGGCATGTATACATTTATATGTATAAAATAGATAACCAATAAGAACCTGCTGTATAAAAATATAAAATAAAATTCAAAATTAAAAAGAAATAAAATTTAAAAAATAAAACAGAAAAAACAATTATTCCCTGCACATACATGTATTCACATGAATAAATTATTTCCATGCTTATATCTGTAAATACAAAAAAGAGGAATAAAATCTACCTTGAACCAAAAACGAAAAAGAGAAAAAAAACACAGAACCCACCAGTTACACAGAGGAAAACCGTATCAGGGCACTTGCTCCAGTTGTAAACAATTCTGAAGTTGGTCAGTGGTGGGGAATCGTCTCCCATTCAGCCAGCAGCCCCCACGCAACAAGCGTCCTCATTGCAAAGCTGGGGCACCATGCCGAGGCATCTGTGAGTAAACGTGAGCTGAGCCCCAGGTCAGTTGCTGCTGAACTATTCCCACCCGTCCCAGGTAAAACACCTGAATATATACAAGGACTTGAAAGCCTAGAGGAAGGGCCATAGAGCCACATGAGTGACAGCATGCCGGCCGACTTGGTGCCTGCAGGCCAGCCAGGATGGTCCTGGCCCTGGGTGCTCTTCTGGAAGATTTCCATTTCCCTGCCTGAGATACCCGTCCTGTCCCTGCCCCCACTGCTTTTTTCCTTCCTCACCTCTGCCCAGGGAGAAATTCCAGCAGCAGGTATGGGTGACACATCCTCTTCTTTAGCAGGTGGCAGCCTGGCAACTGCTGCAGAAAGTCCAGCAGAGCCCCACTCACACTGGGCCACCCACAAAGCCGTGGCCTCTCACTCCCTCCCACCAGCCCAGCCCCGAGACTGCTGACAGGGCAGAGAAAATGGTGTCAGGCACGGCTGCAGGGGCTCTTGCTGCCTGGAGTGGTATTTATATTGATCTCAACCCAGGCACACCTGGGGAGGGCTGGCCAGCACGGTAAGGCTGCCCAGGTCAGCCAATCATCACACCTCAGGGGCTCACAGTTGCAGAAAATGGAACTTGCTGAACCGGCCAGGTCCAAGGAACAGGTGTGGGCTCCTGAGAGTCAGGATAGACAAGGGGCTGCAGCTTTGGCTTGTTTTCTAATCATTTTATCTGGCCCATGAGTGGGAGACAACTTCAAGAAAACCCTCTCCTAATGAGATGAATCCAGGAGTCAGGGAGAGGAGGGGTGGGTGGTGGTTGGAGACAGGCCTGGTGCCCCGGGTGCAGTGGAAGTCTCTGGAAGACCAGGTGGAGGGAGGCCTCACGGAGTGATGCCCAGGGTCACAGACCTGTCGCAGCTGCTGTTTGTTAGTTCAAGTCCTGCTCTGAGGTGCTCTGTGTCAGCTCTGAGCGACAGGTGAGCTGGGGGTGCTCTGCAATGAGGGCTATGTGCACGGTTCCTGTGTGCCCAGCCCTGCCACGGTACCTGCAAGGGTAGCTCTGTATCCTGGGAGGGGCCTGACCACGAGAGCTCCGTGGGCTGGGGTGGGGGTGGGGTACCTGCCCAGGTGAGCTCCATATTCTGCGATTGGTCTGACCACGAGAGCCCCATGGGCTGCTGGGGACCTGGTAAAGGATGTCAGGACAGTCAGTGAAGCCACCAAGGATATACCTCCAGTTGCTCCTAATTCCTACACCCTGCTGGTCATTCTACCAACCACCAGGACATGGTATTCTGTATTAGTCTTCAATGATGCCTTCTTTTGTATTCCATTAGTCCCAGAGTCACAAGAAATTTTGGCTTGTGAGTGGCAGGACTCAACATACAACTAAAACAATACTTCCGGGCCGTCTGGCCCCAAGGGTGCAAAAATTCCCACACCATCTTTGGGGAAAGCTTAGCTAAAGACCTAAAAGTTCTGCCTCTGGAAAAGGAAACCCTCCTTCAATATGCAGACGACATTCTGATCGCCAGCCCTACTAAGGAGGCCTCTGAACTACCAAGCCAATAAAGGATAGAAGTTGTCCAAGAAAAAGCTCAAATATCACAGACTGCAGTGACCTGCCTGGGCTTCATTCTCACAGAAGGTCGGAGAAGCCCATCCCAGGAAAGGGAAGAAACCGTTTTCAGCCTTACCCCTTTCTAAAACAAGAAGACAGCCTGGGGAGGCCAGGGTTTGCTGCTTCTGGATCCCTAACTACAGTCTACTAGCTGGACCTCTATATGAAACACTGAAAGGAAAAGATGATGATCCTTTTGAATAGAATCCAGAAGTGGCTTTTCAAGAATGGAAAGAGCAGTCAATTCAGACCCTTGCCCTGGAACTCCCTAATTTAGCTAAACCCTTTGACCTTTACATTCCCGGTGAAAGGTGAATCACCATTGGAGAATTAGTGCAAAAACTGGGACCACTTGAAATGGAACAATGCAAGAATGCCATCCAGGTAGGATAAACTACGGTCACTAAGGGGCTTGGCCCACTGCCACATCTGGCCAAGATACTGGCGGTATCTAAAAACCTGGAAATCAGCAGCCCAAAAGGCCACCTCCCTCCTAAGGGAAAAGGACCCCACGTGGTGATCCTAACCACCAACCATGCCCTGAAGTTGCAGGGTTCGCTCCGTGGGCACACCGACCTCGAGTGAGGAGGCCCTCCAACTCCAACATCCAGAGAGATAACCGGGGGCAACAGGGCACCATGACGACTCGTGTGAACATCACTTGACCTGGAGTTTCTCTCATAAAACAACAAGAGTGTGTCCCAAAAGAGTAGACTACTGCTTGCAGGACTTACTGCACCCAGAGGGGAGCTAATAATCTTGGCGGGGGAACAGTATACCACACTGTCACCATAGAAAAGCCTACAGACACCGTGATGATGGTGGCCAATAAGACCGGCTGGACTCCTGTTTACTTCAAAAGGCTGTTGACTCAGTGGCCATCATGGTCCTTGATCACCACTGACCCTGGACTGTCTGGGAGTTGAGCGGGCAGGGCTCTGACACCTGGTGCTGTTTGTACGTTAATTCAGGGGCCTAATTGAAGAAAGCGCAGACTACTGGTCAGAGCATCTAGGCTGGCAGAAACGGTCAGCCTAAGGTGGCCGAACAAATGTGGGGCGGGGTGAAACCGGCCCCCACAGCGTCTCTGCACATCTCTTTCCTGGACCCTTAAAGGTCATTAGAATCTATAACACTTCCAATGCTGGTGCTCAGGCGGACGAGCAGGGAGACAGGGGTCCTGGGGACAATCAACGTCACCGGGAGGCTGCTGGGGAGAAGCTCTGACCCTCGCCCCAGGGTATGAGGGCTCCCAACTCAGCACTCAGCAGTTACAGAAGAAGGGTCTGCACCCTCAGCACTCCAAGAATGAGGAACGGGACAAAAGGCAGAGGAGGGGTTTGTCCCCAGCAAAGCCCATTAAAAATCCCTGGGAGATAAAAATAGAATCTGGGCAATAAAGTCAAGTCTAACCTTTTTTATCCTTTGTGCTTTGTCTAATTTCACGTGCTCCTAGGGTCCCGCATGCAGAGGTTCCACACCCGGCACTTCAGACCAGATTTCCTAGTGCAGAATGGCTGGGTCGACACCTCAGCTCCTGGGGCCCAGTGCAGACTCCACGATATAGAGCCTGAGCTACAGCCAACCCGGCCCTCGAGAGCTCCGCCGCCTCCCTCCCTCCCACTGACTCTGACAGGATCTCTACACAGCAGCCCAGCCCACAGCCCACGGGGTAGTGCATGCTCTCACCTCTCCATTCTCTGATCAAAATATAAAGTTTCCTTTGCTTGTGAACCAAACTCAGTCTCGATCTGTTGGCCCCAATGACTCTGGGCAGGGGGACACTCGTTGGGGTCCACTCTGGAGGATCAGTAACAGAAATTGAGACTATTGTAACCTCAATGAACAGATGTGTGAGCCAAACTGTAGTTAACATAGAACAGTGTATAAGGCTCGGGTAAAATAAGATGTTTTTAACACTTCCATTTGATATTTCCATCACTTTTTATAAGCAAGTTCAGTGAAAAGGTTTGTCTTATTTGTCAGGTCAATATTAGAGAAACGAAGTGATTTCTTTCCAAGGATGTACATCTAATAATCTTGGTTAAACCTTCAATCTTGTTTTAAATGCTTTTCCATTGAAAATGATACCTCTCTTTCAGCTCCCCCATTTCTGAGAAGTATAAAATCTTATAATTTATTATTACCAAAGGGGAAAGGTGGGAGGAGGGATAAATTAACAGTTTGGAATTAACACATACACACTGCTATGTATAAAATAGATCATCAACAAGGAACTACTGTATAGCACAGGGAACTACACTCAACATTTTGCAATAACCTATAAGGGGAAATAATCTGAAAAAGAATAGATATTTTTATTGACATCATCTATCAATGACAGTTAAAGTGTAGCCTAAGGGAAGCTGGTGGTGAGTGCTTCTGACCCTGAAGACTTCAATCATCTAAAGTTTGGACTCTGCCTACTTCCCAAGGCCCTTAATGAACATATGTGTAGCCGTAGCTTAAAAACTTCCCCAGTTTGGGTTTCGGGGAGACACTGATTTTGAAAAAGCCCTGGTGTTCTCCTTACATGAATGGGACTCTTCCTACTGCTAAAACATGTCTGTCACACCCAGAGGATGGTATACCGTCTGATCGGGAAGAGTTTGGAAAAGGCATCTCATCTCCTCATCTCCTGGTGCTCGGGTTCACCCCTCCAGCGTCTTTACTAACAGTCTCCCCACTTGGAGATGTCAGCACTGTCAACATCCTGTTGCGTACAGTTTGGAATTTGTCCAGAGGATGAAGCGGAAGGATGAGGAACAAAGAGAGACAAGTCCTAGGTGTTCAGACAGGCACATGTCACTCTAATTTCCAATCAGGAAGACGAATTGACCAAAGGCTAGGGTTGCCCATGGAAACAGTATAGGGCTTGAGGAAATCCCGCTGCTTTGTGGCCAGTTCCCATAAACACAAGTTGAACAATGGAACTCAGGGGCAGTAAAATTCACAAAACTGCAGAGTTGAAAATATCCATCACTGAAAAATGTCTTGAGGAAAGTCAGAGAAAAGGACTTGTAAGCAAGGGAGAATGGCAGGAAAGGGATTTGAGGAGGTAGAAAGGACTCGTCATTAAGCACAAGAAAAGGAGCTGAACATTGCCAACATTGCAGTTGGCCAAAAAGGGTGTATGCGTTTTTTTCTGTATATATTCAAGAAAAGGGCATACACTTTTTTAGCCAACCAAACAGGTGGGCACTGGAAGTCAATACTACAAAAGATATCACTTCGCATCAGTCAGAAGAGCCATCCTCATAAAGCGTAAACAACAGAAATGCAGGACAGGGCAAGGAGAAGAGGGAGCCCTGTGAGACTTATAGTGGAAATGTATATTGCCAACGGCCATTCTGGAGAAGTGTATTGTGTTTACTAAAGCATCTAAAAAATGAGCTACAGAGCATAGGGCACTTGCACTCATGGGCGTATATCTTGGGAAAAACAAAAATCGAGAGGACACAGGCACCCCAATGTTTACCCCCTCTCTGTTTAAAAGATCCTCGACTAGGATATAACTTAAATGTCTCTGGAGGGAAAAAATGGATAGAGATGTGGTACTTAGGTAGAGTGGAATATTATTCAACTTGGAAATCAATGAAATATGGCCAGTTGTAACAACTCCAGAGGAGTTACGTATGATCATTCTAAGTGACAGAATTCAAAAAGAAAAAGACACATATCATAAGATATCACTTAAAGGTGGAATCCAAAATGGCTACACATGAAATAAATTACAAAACAAAAACATAGTCAAATATGTAGAAAACACGCATAAGGCTGCTAAACGGGAAAGGTGGGGAGGGGTGAGGCATCATCCAGGAGGTTGAAATTAGCAAAGATACCATTCCAAATACCAAACTGATAATCAACAAGGCCTACACGGTAGCTAAAAGAACTGCACTCAGCACACTCAAGTCACCGGAAAAGAATATATACGACTGGTAAGAATCTGAAAAAGAATTTATTGATGTCTCTCTGTACGTGAATCAAGTGGATGTACAGCAGCAAGAAACAGAGCTTTGAAAATCAGCTGTAACCAATATAGTAATAAATTGAAAAAAATAAACGACAGAGAGACAGAGAAAACCTCTTACAACTTTTCCTCAGGGACGGTGATGCAACATGGATTGAACACATCTAGACCCACAGCAGGATGAGACATAAGGCTGGAAACTGTTTGCGCTAAGAGAAATGTGAGGTTGGGTGAGGAAATGCACATCCTTTAAAGTAATACTACCTGGTACCCATTCAATGGGTCCCAAATCTGCAGGTTCAAGCGATCTTCCTACAGCTAAAACATGCATGGAAAACCCAGAGGACTGTACACCATGTGATCGGGAGATGTGTCTAAAATGCACCTCATTTATCCTCTCCTGGTGCTCCTGTTCACCATTCCAGCCACATTACTTAGAATCTCCCCACGTGGAGAATCAGCACATTTCAAATTCTGTTTCACACATTTTGCAAATTGTGAGGAGGATGAACGGGAAGAGGGGGAACCAATGAGAGAATAGTTGTAGGGGTTTGGACGGGCACATATCACTCTAATTTCCCATTAAGAATAAGAATTAAAGAAAGGCTCAGCCTGCCTCACCGGAGCCAAAATAGGGCCTGAAGCAATCCTGCGGGTTTGAGGCCAGCTCACAAAAGAGCAACTTAAAAAATGGAGCTCAGGGTCACTGCAATTCACAAACCTGCAGAGTTATAAATGAAAACTAACGTCCAAAAATATGTTGAGGTAAGGCAAAGAAGAGGATCTGAATGCAAGACAGAATTGCAAGAAACAGATTTCAAGAGATAGATTGGACTCGTCTTTAACGCACATGAAAAGCGGCAGAATTTCGACAATGATGCAGTTGGTCCAAAAGGGCGTATGCGTTTTTTCCTGATTATATCCAGGAAAAAACGCATACGCACTTTATGGGCAACGAAGCAAGCAAGCAATGCAAATGTGCACAACAAAGAAGTCTCACTTCCCACCGGTCAAAAGGGCCATCCTAAAAAATTGTAAAAACCAGAAATGCAGGACAGGCCATGGAGAACAGGGAGCCTTTATACGCTGATGGGCAGTGTGTGAACTGCCGAGAGCCACTCTGGAGAAGTGTATGGTGGTTCCTAAATCATCTAAAAAACAGAGCTACAGAGCATAGGACACTTCCAATCATGGGAGTATATCTAGGGAAGTCTAAAAATCAACAAGACACAAGCACACCACAGTTTAGGGCTACTCTGTTTACAAGAACCTCAACTTCAGTACACCTTAAATATCCCAGGAAAGAGAACAATGGATAAAGAAGATGTGGTACTTATGTACAATGGAATATCTCTTCACCATGAAATCAATGTAATAAGGCTAGTAGAAGGATAAAGAGTGGATTTAGGTCCGATAATACTACTTGAAATAAGTCAAACAGAAAAAGAAACATATCATAAGATATCACTTATAGAGGGAGGGTAAATATGGCTGCACAAGAAATGAATTACAGAACAGAACAGTGTCTCACATTTAGAAAACACACTTATGTCAGCTTAAGGGGAAAGGAGAGGTGGGGTGATGCATAAAACCAGAGTTTGAAATTAGCACAGATACCGTTCAATAAACCAAATAGGTATTAGACAAGATCTACACCTTGCTCAATGAACTGGCCTCAACACACCCTATACACCACAGAGAAATATATCTGAGTAATAAGAATCTTAAAACCCATGTATTGATATATCTCCATAAGGGAATCAAGTGTGTGCAGAGCGGCACAAACACAGCAGTGAAAATGAGCTAAACCCCATTATAGAAATAAATTTTAAAAACAAAACACTGAAACAATGAAAGAGAGAAAAATTCTTACAAAATTCGCTCAGGGACTGTGATGCAACCTGGATTGACCACATATAAACCCACAGCTGGATAAGACATAAGGCTGGACACTTGGGGCTGAGAGGATTGGTGAGCTTTGGTGAGCAACTGCCGAAAGTTTAATGCAATACTTCATGCTACTCATTCCAAGGGTCCCAACACTCCAGGTTGAAGGGAATCTTCCTCCAGCTAAACCATGCTTGGGAAACCCAGCGACTGGTATACCATATGATCGGGAAAGGTTTCTAAAACACACCTCATTTTTCCTCTCCTGGGGCTCCGGATCGACATTCCAGCCGCTTTACTAACAACATCCCCACATGGAGAGTCAATGCCTTTAAGTTCTGGTATCGCACAGTCTGCAGTTAGTGCGGAGGATGAATGGGAATAGGGGGAACCAGTGAGAAACTAGCTGTAGTGGTTTCAATGGGCACATGTCACTCTAATTTCACATCAGTAAGAAGAATTAACCAAAGGCACAGCAAGGTGCCCCAGAAGAAGAATAGAGCTTCAAGGAATCCTGTGGTTATGGGGCAAGATCACAAAAATAAGAGCTGAAAAATGGAGCTAAGGGCCACTGCAATTCAAAAACCTGCAGAGTTATAAAGGCCAACTATTTTCAAAAAATATATTGAGGTAAGGCTATGAAGAAGCATTGAAAGCAAGGCAGAAGTGCAGGAAACCGATTTCAGGAGGTACACTGGAATTGCATTTAAAACATATGAAGAGAGTCAGAACCTCGACAGTGATGCACTTGGCCAAAAAGGGCGTATGTGTTTTTTCCTGAATATAGTCAGGAAAAAACGCATACACACTTTTTGGCCAACCAAGCAAGCTTGCAAAGGAAATCTGCACTACAATGAAGTCTCACTTTCCCCTGGTCAAAAGGGCCATCTGAAAAAAGTGTAAAATCCATAAAGGCACGACAGGCCATGGAGAACTGGGAGCCTTGTTATGCTGATGGGCGGGATGTAAATTGCCAACAGCCACTCTGGAGAAGTGTATGGTGTTTCCTGAAACATCTAAAAAACAAAGCAACAGAGCCTAGGGCACTTCCACTTATGGTCCTATAGTTTAGGGAAATTAAAATCAAAAAGACACAGCCACCCCAAAGTTTGGGATGGCTCTGTTTACAAGAACCTCATATACGGTACAAGTTCAATATCGCAGAAAGTGAAAAATGGATAAAGAAGTTGTGGTACTTATGTACAATGCAATATCACTCAGCAATGAAATCTATGTCATCAGGCCCGTAGCAGCATAATGAGTGGATTCAAGTACAATGATTCTAACTGAAATAAGTCACACAGAAAAAGAAACATCATAAGATATCACTAATACACGGAATGTAAACTTGGCTACACAGGAACTGAATTCCAAAACAGAACAGGGTCTCAAATTTAGAAAAACAACTTATGCTTGCTTAAGGGGAAAGGTGAGTTGGGGTGCTGCATAAAACCAGAGATTGAAATGAGCACAGATAAAGTTCCTTAAGCAAAATATGGAATAGACAAGAGCTACTCCTTGCTCAACGAAATGGACTCAACACCCCAAATTAAACGCCTAAGATAGTACCTGACTAGTAAGTATCTTAAAACCTATGGATTGCTATGTCTCCAAAAGAGAATCAAGCGTGTGTACAGGGGCATAAACGCAGCAGTGATAGGATTGGAGAGGTTCGGTGAGCAAATGAAGACCCTTTGAAGTCATATTGCATGGTACCCATTACACGGGTCTCAACTCTCCAGGTTTAAGGTATTCTTCCTTCAGCTAAAACATGCATGTGGAACCCAGAGTATGATCAACCGTGTGAACGGGAGACGTGTTCAAGTATGTCTCAGTTTTCCTCCCCTGGTACTCGGGTGCAACATTCCAGACGCTTTACTAACACTCTCCCGACTTGGAGAGTCAGTCCCTTTAACCTCCTGTTTGGCCCAGTTTGCAATTTCTGCGGAAGATGAACAGGAATAGCGAGAACCAATGAGAGACTAGCTGGAGGTGTCTGGACGGGCAAATTTAACTCTCATTTCCCACCAGGAAGAGGAAATAACCAAAGGCTCAGCGTGCTGTGCCAGAACAAGATTAGGGCCTGAAGCTATCCTGCGGTGTTGCGGCCAGCTCAAAAGAAAGTGAGTTGAAGAAAGGAGCTCAGGGGCACTGTAATTCACAAACCTGCAGAGTTATAAATGACAGCTATCGTCCAAAAATATACTGAAGTAAGGCTGCCAAGAGGACTTGAAAGCGCGGCAGAATTGCAGGAAACCGATTTCAGGAGGTAGACTGGAATTGCATTGAAAGCATAGGAAAAGAGGCAGAACGTCCACAATGATGCACTTGGCCAAAAAGGGCGTATGCGTTTTTTCCTGAATATATTCAGGAAAAAATGCATACGACCTTTTTGGCCAACCAAGCAAGCTTGCAAAGGAAATCTGCACTACAATGAAGTCTCACTTCCCCCAGGTCAAAAGGGCCATCTGAAAAAAGTGTAAAATCCAGAAAGGCAGGACAGGCCATGGAGAACTGGGAGCCTTGTTATGCTGATGGGCGGGATGTAAATTGCCAACAGACACTCGGGAGAAGTGTATGGTGTTTCCTGAAACATCTAAAAAACAAAGCAACAGAGCCTAGGGCACTTCCACTTATGGTCCTATAGCTTAGGGAAATTAAAATCAAAAAGACACAGCCACCCCAAAGTTTGGAACGGCTCTGTTTACAAGAACCTCGTTTACAGTACAAGTTCAACATCGCAGAAAGTGAAAAATGGATAAAGAAGTTGTGGTATTTACTTACAAAGCAATATCACTCAGCAATGAAATCTATGTCATCAGGCCCTTAGCAGCACAATGAGTGGATTCAGGTATGATGATTCTAACTGAAATAAGTCACACAGAAAAAGAAACATCATAAGATATCAGTAATACACGGAATGTAAACTTGGCTACACAGGAACTGAATTCCAAAACAGAACAGGGTCTCAAATTTAGAAAACCAACTTATGCTTGTTTAAGGGGAAAGGTGAGTTGGGGTGCTGCATAAAACCAGAGATTGAAATGAGCACAGATAAAGTTCCTTAAGCCAAATATGGAATAGACAAGAGCTACTCCTTGCTCAACGAAATGGACTCAACACCCCATATTAAACGCCTAAGAATGTACCTGACTAGTAAGTATCTTAAAACCTATGGATTGCTATGTCTCCAAAAGAGAATCAAGCGTGTGTACAGGGGCATAAACGCAGCAGTGATAGGATTGGAGAGGTTCGGTGAGCAAATGAAGACCCTTTGAAGTCATATTGCATGGTACCCATTACACAGGTCTCAACTCTCCAGGTTTAAGTTATTCTTCCTTCAGCTAAAACATGCATGTGGAACCCAGAGTATGATCAACCGTGTGAACGGGAGACGTGTTCAAATATGTTTCAGGTTTCCTCCCCTGGTACTCGGGTGCAACATTCCAGACGCTTTACTAACACTCTCCACACTTGGAGAGTCAGCGCCTTTAACGTCCTGTTTGGCCCAGTTTGCAATTTCTGTGGAAGATGAACAGGAATAGGGAGAACCAATGAGAGACTAGCTGGAGGTGTCTGGACGGGCAAATTTAACTCTCATTTCCCACCAGGAAGAGGAAATAACCAAAGGCTGAGCGTGCCGTGCCGGAACCAGATTAGGGCCTGAAGCCATCCTGCGGTGTTGCGGCCAGCTCAAAAGAAAGCGAGTTGAAGAAAGGAGCTCAGGGGCACTGTAATTCACAAACCTGCAGAGTTATAAATGACAGCTATCGTCCAAAAATATACTGAAGTAAGGCTGCCAAGAGGACTTGAAAGCGCGGCAGAATTGCAGGAAACCGATTTCAGGAGGTAGACTGGAATTACATTGAAAGCATAGGAAAAGAGGCAGAACGTCCACAATGATGCACTTGGCCAAAAAGGGCGTATGCATTTTTTCCTGAATATATTCAGGAAAAAACGCATACGCCCTTTTTGGCCAAGCAAGCAAACTTGCAAAGGAAAATATGCACTACAATGAAGTCTCACTTCCCCCAGGTCAAAAGGGCCATCTGAAAAAAGTGTAAAATCCAGAAAGGCAGGACAGGCCATGGAGAACTGGGAGCCTTGTTATGCTGATGGGCGGGATGTAAATTGCCAACAGACACTCGGGAGAAGTGTATGGTGTTTCCTGAAACATCTAAAAAACAAAGCAACAGAGCCTAGGGCACTTCCACTTATGGTCCTATAGCTTAGGGAAATTAAAATCAAAAAGACACAGCCACCCCAAAGTTTGGGACGCCTCTGTTTACAAGAACCTCGTTTACCGTACAAGTTCAATATAACAGAAAGAGAAAAATGGATAAAGAACTTGTGGTACTTACGTACAATGCAGTATCACTCAGCAATGAAATCTATGTCATCAGGCCCGTAGCAGCATAATGAGTGGATTCAAGTACGATGATTCTAACTGAAATAAGTCACACAGAAAAAGAAACATCATAAGATATCACTAATACACGGAATGTAACCTTGGCTACACAAGAACTGAATTCCAAGACAGAACAGGGTCTCAAATGTAGAAAACCAACTTATGCTTGCTTAAGGGGAAAGGTGAGTTGGGGTGCTGCATAAAACCAGAGATTGAAATGAGCACAGATAAAGTTCCTTAAGCCAAATATGGAATAGACAAGAGCTACTCCTTGCTCAACGAAATGGACTCAACACCGCATATTAAACGCCTAAGAATGTACCTGACTACTAAGTATCTTAAAACCTATGGATTGCTATGTCTCCAAAAGAGAATCAAGCGTGTTTACAGGGGCATAAACGCAGCAGTGATAGGATTGGAGAGGTTCGGTGAGCAAATGAAGACCCTTTGAAGACATATTGTATGGTACCCATTACACGGGTCTCAACTCTCCAGGTTTAAGGTATTCTTCCTTCAGCTAAAACATGCATGTGGAACCCAGAGTATGATCAACCATGTGAACGGCAGACGTGTTCAAATATGTCTCAGTTTTCCTCCCCTGGTACTCGGGTGCAACATTCCAGA
This sequence comes from Grampus griseus, assembly GCF_964374135.1. Lineage (NCBI taxonomy): Eukaryota > Metazoa > Chordata > Mammalia > Artiodactyla > Delphinidae > Grampus > Grampus griseus. The sequence goes on along the minus strand of NW_028133362.1, from coordinate 245,982 downwards.
CGCTTTACTAACACTCTCACCACTTGGAGAGTCAGCGCCTTTAACCTCCTGTTTGGCCCAGTTTGCAATTTCTGCGGAAGATGAACAGGAATAGCGAGAACCAATGAGAGACTAGCTGGAGGTGTCTGGACGGGCAAATTTAACTCTCATTTCCCACCAGGAAGAGGAAATACCCAAAGGCTCAGCGTGCCGTGCCAGAACCACATTAGGGCCTGAAGCCATCCTGTGGTGTTGCGGCCAGCTCAAAAGAAAGCGAGTTGAAGAAAGGAGCTCAGGGGCACTGTAATTCACAAACCTGCAGAGTTATCAATGACAGCTATCGTCCAAAAATATACTGAAGTAAGGCTCCCAAGAGGACTTGGAAGCGCGGCAGAATTGCAGGAAATCGATTTCAGGAGGTAGACTGGAATTGCATTGAAAGCATAGGAAAAGAGGCAGAACGTCCACAATGATGCACTTGGCCAAAAAGTGCGTATGCGTTTTTTCCTGATTATATTCAGGAAAAAACGCATACGCCCTTTTTGGCTAACCAAGCAAGCTTGCAAAGGAAATCTGCACTACAATGAAGTCTCACTTCCTCCCGGTCAAAAGGGCCATCTGAAAAAAGTGTAAAATCCAGAAAGGCAGGACAGGCCATGGAGAACTGGGAGCCTTGTTATGCTGATGGGCGGGATGTAAATTGCCAACAGACACTCGGGAGAAGTGTATGGTGTTTCCTGAAACATCTAAAAAACAAAGCAACAGAGCCTAGGGCACTTCCACTTATGGTCCTATAGCTTAGGGAAATTAAAATCAAAAAGACACAGCCACCCCAAAGTTTAGAACGGCTCTCTTTACAAGAACCTCGTTTACAGTACAAGTTCAACATCGCAGAAAGTGAAAAATGGATAAAGAAGTTGTGGTATTTACTTACAAAGCAATATCACTCAGCAATGAAATCTATGTCATCAGGCCCTTAGTAGCACAATGAGTGGATTCAGGTACGATGATTCTAACTGAAATAAGTCACACAGAAAAAGAAACATCATAAGATATCACTAATACACGGAATGTAAACTTGGCTACACAGGAACTAAATTCCAAAACAGAAGAGGGTCTCAAATTTAGAAAACCAACTTATGCTTGCTTAAGGGGAAAGGTGAGTTGGGGTGCTGCATAAAACCAGAGATTGAAATGAGCACAGATAAAGTTCCTTAAGCCAAATATGGAATAGACAAGAGCTACTCCTTGCTCAACGAAATGGACTCAACACCGCATATTAAACGCCTAAGAATGTACCTGACTACTAAGTATCTTAAAACCTATGGATTGCTATGTCTCCAAAAGAGAATCAAGCGTGTTTACAGGGTCATAAACGCAGCAGTGATAGGATTGGAGAGGTTCGGTGAGCAAATGAAGTCCCTTTGAAGACATATTGTATGGTACCCATTACACGGGTCTCAACTCTCCAGGTTTAAGGTATTCTTCCTTCAGCTAAAACATGCATGTGGAACCCAGAGTATGATCAACCGTGTGAACGGGAGACGTGTTCAAATATGTCTCAGTTTTCCTCCCCTGGTACTCGGGTGCAACATTCCAGACGCTTTACTAACACTCTCCCCACTTGGAGAGTCAGTCCCTTTAACCTCCTGTTTGGCCCAGTTTGCAATTTCTGCGGAAGATGAACAGGAATAGCGAGAACCAATGAGAGACTAGCTGGAGGTGTCTGGACGGGCAAATTTAACTCTCATTTCCCACCAGGAAGAGGAATTAACCAAAGGCTCAACGTGCCGTGCCGGAACAAGATTAGGGCCTGACGCCATCCTGCGGTGTTGCGGCCAGCTCACAAGAAATTGAGTTGAAGAAAGGAGCTCAGGGGCACTGTAATTCACAAACCTGCAGAGTAATAAATGACAGCTATCGTCCAAAAATATACTGAAGTAAGGCTGCCAAGAGGACTTGAAAGCGGGGCAGAATTGCAAGAAACCGATTTCAGGAGGTAGACTGGAATTGCATTGAAAGCATAGGAAAAGAGGCAGAACGTCCACAATGATGCACTTGGCCAAAAAGGGTGTATGCGTTTTTTCCTGAATATATACAGGAAAAAACGCATACGCCCTTTTTGGCCAACCAAGCAAGCTTGCAAAGGAAACCTGCACTACAATGAAGTCTCACTTCCCCCAGGTCAAAAGGGCCATCTGAAAAAAGTGTAAAATCCAGAAAGGCAGGACAGGCCATGGAGAACTGGGAGCCTTGTTATGCTGATGGGCGGGATGTAAATTGCCAACAGACACTCGGGAGAAGTGTATGGTGTTTCCTGAAACATCTAAAAAACAAAGCAACAGAGCCTAGGGCACTTCCACTTATGGTCCTATAGCTTAGGGAAATTAAAATCAAAAAGACACAGCCACCCCAAAGTTTGGGACGCCTCTGTTTACAAGAACCTCGTTTACCGTACAAGTTCAATATAACAGAAAGAGAAAAATGGATAAAGAACTTGTGGTACTTACGTACAATGCAGTATCACTCAGCAATGAAATCTATGTCATCAGGCCCGTAGCAGCATAATGAGTGGATTCAAGTACGATGATTCTAACTGAAATAAGTCACACAGAAAAAGAAACATCATAAGATATCACTAATACACGGAATGTAACCTTGGCTACACAAGAACTGAATTCCAAGACAGAACAGGGTCTCAAATGTAGAAAACCAACTTATGCTTGCTTAAGGGGAAAGGTGAGTTGGGGTGCTGCATAAAACCAGAGATTGAAATGAGCACAGATAAAGTTCCTTAAGCCAAATATGGAATAGACAAGAGCTACTCCTTGCTCAACGAAATGGACTCAACACCGCATATTAAACGCCTAAGAATGTACCTGACTACAAAGTATCTTAAAACCTATGGATTGCTATGTCTCCAAAAGAGAATCAAGCGTGTTTACAGGGGCATAAACGCAGCAGTGATAGGATTGGAGAGGTTCGGTGAGCAAATGAAGACCCTTTGAAGACATATTGTATGGTACCCATTACACGGGTCTCAACTCTCCAGGTTTAAGTTATTCTTCCTTCAGCTAAAACATGCATGTGGAACCCAGAGTATGATCAACCATGTGAACGGGAGACGTGTTCAAATATGTCTCAGTTTTCCTCCCCTGGTACTCGGGTGCAACATTCCAGACGCTTTACTAACACTCTCACCACTTGGAGAGTCAGCGCCTTTAACCTCCTGTTTGGCCCAGTTTGCAATTTCTGCGGAAGATGAACAGGAATAGCGAGAACCAATGAGAGACTAGCTGGAGGTGTCTGGACGGGCAAATTTAACTCTCATTTCCCACCAGGAAGAGGAAATACCCAAAGGCTCAGCGTGCCGTGCCAGAACCACATTAGGGCCTGAAGCCATCCTGTGGTGTTGCGGCCAGCTCAAAAGAAAGCGAGTTGAAGAAAGGAGCTCAGGGGCACTGTAATTCACAAACCTGCAGAGTTATCAATGACAGCTATCGTCCAAAAATATACTGAAGTAAGGCTCCCAAGAGGACTTGGAAGCGCGGCAGAATTGCAGGAAATCGATTTCAGGAGGTAGACTGGAATTGCATTGAAAGCATAGGAAAAGAGGCAGAACGTCCACAATGATGCACTTGGCCAAAAAGTGCGTATGCGTTTTTTCCTGATTATATTCAGGAAAAAACGCATACGCCCTTTTTGGCCAACCAAGCAAGCTTGCAAAGGAAATCTGCACTACAATGAAGTCTCACTTCCTCCCGGTCAAAAGGGCCATCTGAAAAAAGTGTAAAATCCAGAAAGGCAGGACAGGCCATGGAGAACTGGGAGCCTTGTTATGCTGATGGGCGGGATGTAAATTGCCAACAGACACTCGGGAGAAGTGTATGGTGTTTCCTGAAACATCTAAAAAACAAAGCAACAGAGCCTAGGGCACTTCCACTTATGGTCCTATAGCTTAGGGAAATTAAAATCAAAAAGACACAGCCACCCCAAAGTTTGGAATGGCTCTCTTTACAAGAACCTCGTTTACAGTACAAGTTCAACATCGCAGAAAGTGAAAAATGGATAAAGAAGTTGTGGTATTTACTTACAAAGCAATATCACTCAGCAATGAAATCTATGTCATCAGGCCCTTAGTAGCACAATGAGTGGATTCAGGTACGATGATTCTAACTGAAATAAGTCACACAGAAAAAGAAACATCATAAGATATCACTAATACACGGAATGTAAACTTGGCTACACAGGAACTAAATTCCAAAACAGAAGAGGGTCTCAAATTTAGAAAACCAACTTATGCTTGCTTAAGGGGAAAGGTGAGTTGGGGTGCTGCATAAAACCAGAGATTGAAATGAGCACAGATAAAGTTCCTTAAGCCAAATATGGAATAGACAAGAGCTACTCCTTGCTCAACGAAATGGACTCAACACCGCATATTAAACGCCTAAGAATGTACCTGACTACTAAGTATCTTAAAACCTATGGATTGCTATGTCTCCAAAAGAGAATCAAGCGTGTTTACAAGGTCATAAACGCAGCAGTGATAGGATTGGAGAGGTTCGGTGAGCAAATGAAGTCCCTTTGAAGACATATTGTATGGTACCCATTACACGGGTCTCAACTCTCCAGGTTTAAGGTATTCTTCCTTCAGCTAAAACATGCATGTGGAACCCAGAGTATGATCAACCGTGTGAACGGGAGACGTGTTCAAATATGTCTCAGTTTTCCTCCCCTGGTACTCGGGTGCAACATTCCAGACGCTTTACTAACACTCTCCCGACTTGGAGAGTCAGTCCCTTTAACCTCCTGTTTGGCCCAGTTTGCAATTTCTGCGGAAGATGAACAGGAATAGCGAGAACAAATGAGAGACTAGCTGGAGGTGTCTGGACGGGCAAATTTAACTCTCATTTCCCACCAGGAAGAGGAATTAACCAAAGGCTCAACGTGCCGTGCCGGAACCAGATTAGGGCCTGAAGCCATCCTGCGGTGTTGCGGCCAGCTCACAAGAAAGCGAGTTGAAGAAAGGAGCTCAGGGTCACTGTAATTCACAAACCTGCAGAGTTATAAATGACAGCTATCGTCCAAAAATATACTGAAGTAAGGCTGCCAAGAGGACTTGAAAGCGGGTCAGAATTGCAGGAAACCGATTTCAGGAGGTAGACTGGAATTGCATTGAAAGCATAGGAAAAGAGGCAGAACGTCCACAATGATGCACTTGGCCAAAAAGGGCGTATGCGTTTTTTCCTGAATATATTCGGAAAAAAACGCATACGCCCTTTTTGGCCAACCAAGCAAGCTTGCAAAGGAAATCTGCACTACAATGAAGTCTCACTTCCTCCCGGTCAAAAGGGCCATCTGAAAAAAGTGTAAAATCCAGAAAGGCAGGACAGGCCATGGAGAACTGGGAGCCTTTTTATGCTGATGGGCGGGATGTAAATTGCCAACAGACACTCGGGAGAAGTGTATGGTATTTCCTGAAACATCTAAAAAACAAAGCAACAGAGCCTAGGGCACTTCCACTTATGGGCCTATAGCTTAAGGAAATTAAAATCAAAAAGACACAGCCACCCCAAAGTTTGGGACCCCTCTGTTTACAAGAACCTCGTTTACCGTACAAGTTCAATATCACAGAAAGTGAAAAATGGATAAAGAACTTGTGGTACTTACGTACAATGCAGTATCACTCAGCAATGAAATCTATGTCATCAGGCCCGTAGCAGCATAATGAGTAGATTCAGGTACGATGATTCTAACTGAAATAAGTCACACAGAAAAAGAAACATCATAAGATATCAGTAATACACGGAATGTAAACTTGGCTACACAGGAACTGAATTCCAAAACAGAACAGGGTCTCAAATTTAGAAAACCAACTTATGCTTGCTTAAGGGTAAAGGTGAGTTGGGGTGCTGCATAAAACCAGAGATTGAAATGAGCACAGATAAAGTTCCTTAAGCCAAATATGGAATAGACAAGAGCTACTCCTTGCTCAATGAAATGGACTCAACACACCATATTAAACGCCTAAGAATGTACCTGACTAGTAAGTATCTTAAAACCTATGGATTGCTATGTCTCCAAAAGAGAATCAAGCATGTGTACAGGGGCATAAACGCAGCAGTGATAGGATTGGAGAGGTTCGGTGAGCAAATGAAGACCCTTTGAAGTCATATTGCATGGTACCCATTACACGGGTCTCAACTTTCCAGGTTTAAGGTATTCTTCCTTCAGCTAAAACATGCATGTGGAACCCAGAGTATGATCAACCGTGTGAACGGGAGACGTGTTCAAATATGTCTCAGTTTTCCTCACCTGGTACTCGGGTGCAACATTCCAGACGCTTTACTAACACTCTCCCCACTTGGAGAGTCAGCGCCTTTAACCTCCTGTTTGGCCCAGTTTGCAATTTCTGCGGAAGATGAACAGGACTAGCGAGAACCAATGAGAGACTAGCTGGAGGTGTCTGGACGGGCAAATTTAACTCTCATTTCCCACCAGGAAGAGGAAATAACCAAAGGCTCAGCGTGCCGTGCCAGAACCACATTAGGGCCTGAAGCCATCCTGCGGTGTTGCGGCCAGCTCAAAAGAAAGCGAGTTGAAGAAAGGAGCTCAGGGGCACTGTAATTCACAAACCTGCAGAGTTATAAATGACAGCTATCGTCCAAAAATATACTGAAGTAAGGCTGCCAAGAGGACTTGAAAGCGGGGCAGAATTGCAGGAAACCGATTTCAGGAGGTAGACTGGAATTGCATTGAAAGCATAGGAAAAGAGGCAGAACGTCCACAATGATGCACTTGGCCAAAAAGGGTGTATGCGTTTTTTCCTGAATATATTCAGGAAAAAACGCATACACCCTTTTTGGCCAACCAAGCAAGCTTGCAAAGGAAATCTGCACTACAATGAAGTCTCACTTCCCCCCGGTCAAAAGGGCCATCTGAAAAAAGTGTAAAATCCAGAAAGGCAGGACAGGCCATGGAGAACTGGGAGCCTTGTTATGCTGATGGGCGGGATGTAAATTGCCAACAGACACTCGGGAGAAGTGTATGGTGTTTCCTGAAACATCTAAAAAACAAAGCAACAGAGCCTAGGGCACTTCCACTTATGGTCCTATAGCTTAGGGAAATTAAAATCAAAAAGACACAGCCACCTCAAAGTTTGGAACGGCTCTGTTTACAAGAACCTCATTTACAGTACAAGTTCAACACCGCAGAAAGTGAAAAATGGATAAAGAAGTTGTGGTATTTACTTACAAAGCAATATCACTCAGCAATGAAATCTATGTCATCAGGCCCTTAGCAGCACAATGAGTGGATTCAGGTATGATGATTCTAACTGAAATAAGTCACACAGAAAAAGAAACATCATAAGATATCAGTAATACACGGAATGTAAACTTGGCTACACAGGAACTGAATTCCAAAACAGAACAGGGTCTCAAATTTAGAAAACCAACTTATGCTTGTTTAAGGGGAAAGGTGAGTTGGGGTGCTGCATAAAACCAGAGATTGAAATGAGCACAGATAAAGTTCCTTAAGCCAAATATGGAATAGACAAGAGCTACTCCTTGCTCAACGAAATGGACTCAACACCCCATATTAAACGCCTAAGAATGTACCTGACTAGTAAGTATCTTAAAACCTATGGATTGCTATGTCTCCAAAAGAGAATCAAGCGTGTGTACAGGGGCATAAACGCAGCAGTGATAGGATTGGAGAGGTTCGGTGAGCAAATGAAGACCCTTTGAAGTCATATTGCATGGTACCCATTACACAGGTCTCAACTCTCCAGGTTTAAGTTATTCTTCCTTCAGCTAAAACATGCATGTGGAACCCAGAGTATGATCAACCGTGTGAAAGGGAGACGTGTTCAAATATGTTTCAGGTTTCCTCCCCTGGTACTCGGGTGCAACATTCCAGACGCTTTACTAACACTCTCCACACTTGGAGAGTCAGCGCCTTTAACGTCCTGTTTGGCCCAGTTTGCAATTTCTGTGGAAGATGAACAGGAATAGGGAGAACCAATGAGAGACTAGCTGGAGGTGTCTGGACGGGCAAATTTAACTCTCATTTCCCACCAGGAAGAGGAAATAACCAAAGGCTGAGCGTGCCGTGCCGGAACCAGATTAGGGCCTGAAGCCATCCTGCGGTGTTGCGGCCAGCTCAAAAGAAAGCGAGTTGAAGAAAGGAGCTCAGGGGCACTGTAATTCACAAACCTGCAGAGTTATAAATGACAGCTATCGTCCAAAAATATACTGAAGTAAGGCTGCCAAGAGGACTTGAAAGCTCGGCAGAATTGCAGGAAACCGATTTCAGGAGGTAGACTGGAATTGCATTGAAAGCATAGGAAAAGAGGCAGAACGTCCACAATGATGCACTTGGCCAAAAAGGGCGTATGCATTTTTTCCTGAATATATTCAGGAAAAAACGCATACGCCCTTTTTGGCCAAGCAAGCAAACTTGCAAAGGAAATCTGCACTACAATGAAGTCTCACTTCCCCCAGGTCAAAAGGGCCATCTGAAAAAAGTGTAAAATCCAGAAAGGCAGGACAGGCCATGGAGAACTGGGAGCCTTGTTATGCTGATGGGCGGGATGTAAATTGCCAACAGACACTCGGGAGAAGTGTATGGTGTTTCCTGAAACATCTAAAAAACAAAGCAACAGAGCCTAGGGCACATCCACTTATGGTCCTATAGCTTAGGGAAATTAAAATCAAAAAGACACAGCCACCCCAAAGTTTGGGACGCCTCTGTTTACAAGAACCTCGTTTACCGTACAAGTTCAATATAACAGAAAGAGAAAAATGGAAAAAGAACTTGTGGTACTTACGTACAATGCAGTATCACTCAGCAATGAAATCTATGTCATCAGGCCCGTAGCAGCATAATGAGTGGATTCAAGTACGATGATTCTAACTGAAATAAGTCACACAGAAAAAGAAACATCATAAGATATCACTAATACACGGAATGTAACCTTGGCTACACAAGAACTGAATTCCAAGACAGAACAGGGTCTCAAATGTAGAAAACCAACTTATGCTTGCTTAAGGGGAAAGGTGAGTTGGGGTGCTGCATAAAACCAGAGATTGAAATGAGCACAGATAAAGTTCCTTAAGCCAAATATGGAATAGACAAGAGCTACTCCTTGCTCAACGAAATGGACTCAACACCGCATATTAAACGCCTAAGAATGTACCTGACTACTAAGTATCTTAATACCTATGGATTGCTATGTCTCTGAAAGAGAATCAAACATGTGTACAGGGGCATAAACGCAGCAGTGATAGGATTGGAGAGGTTTGGTGAGCAAATGAAGACCCTTTGAAGTCATATTGCATGGTACCCATTCCACGGGTTTCAACTCTCCAGGTTTAAGGTATTCTTCCTTCAGCTAAAATATGCATGTGGAACCCAGAGTATGATCAACCGTGTGAACGGGAGACGTGTTCAAATATGTCTCAGTTTTTCTCCCCTGGTACTCGGGTGCAACATTGCAGACGCTTTACTAACACTCTCCCCACTTGGAGAGTCAGCGCCTTTAACCTCCTGTTTGGCCCAGTTTGCAATTTCTGCGGAAGATGAACAGGAATAGGGAGAACCAATGAGAGACTAGCTGGAGGTGTCTGGACGGGCAAATTTAACTCTCATTTCCCACCAGGAAGAGGAAATAACCAAAGGCTCAGCGTGCCGTGCCAGAACCAGATTAGGGCCTGAAGCCATCCTGCGGTGTTGCCGCCAGCTCAAAAGAAAGCGAGTTGAAGAAAGGAGCTCAGGGGCACTGTAATTCACAAACCTGCAGAGTTATCAATGACAGCTATCGTCCAAAAATATACTGAAGTAAGGCTGCCAAGAGGACTTGAAAGCGGGGCAGAATTGCAGGAAACCAATTTCAGGAGGTAGACTGGAATTGCATTGAAAGCATAGGAAAAGAGGCAGAACGTCCACAATGATGCACTTGGCCAAAAAGGGCGTATGCGTTTTTTCCTGAATATATTCAGGAAAAAACGCATACGCCCTTTTTGGCCAACCAAGCAAGCTTGCAAAGGAAATCAGCACTACAATGAAGTCTCACTTCCCCCCGGTCAAAAGGGCCATCTGAATAAAGTGTAAAATCCAGAAAGGCAGGACAGGCCATGGAGAACTGGGAGCCTTGTTATGCTGATGGGCGGGATGTCAATTGCCAACAGACACTCGGGAGAAGTGTATGGTGTTTCCTGAAACATCTAAAAAACAAAGCAACAGAGCCTAGGGCAATGCCACTTATGGTCCTATAGCTTAGAGAAATTAAAATCAAAAAGACACAGCCACCACAAAATTTGGAACGGCTCTGTTTACAAGAACCTCGTTTACAGTACAAGTTCAACATCGCAGAAAGTGAAAAATGGATAAAGAAGTTGTGGTATTTACTTACAAAGCAATATAACTCAGCAATGAAATCTATGTCATCAGGCCCATAGCAGCATAATGAGTGGATTCAGGTACGATGATTCTAACTGAAATAAGTCACACAGAAAAAGAAACATCATAAGATATCACTAATACACGGAATGTAAACTTGGCTACACAGGAACTGAATTCCAAAACAGAACAGGGTCTCAATTTTAGAAAACCAACTTATGCTTGCTTAAGGGGAAAGGTGAGTTGAGGTGCTGCATAAAACCAGAGATTGAAATGAGCACAGATAAAGTTCCTTAAGCCAAATATGGAATAGACAAGAGCTACTCCTTGCTCAACGAAATGGACTCAACACCCCATATTAAACGCCTAAGAATGTACCTGACTAGTAAGTATCTTAAAACCTATGGATTGCTATGTCTCCAAAAGAGAATCAAGCGTGTGTACAGGGTCATAAACGCAGCAGTGATAGGATTGGAGAGGTTCGGTGAGCAAATGAAGACCCTTTGAAGTCATATTGCATGGTACCCATTCCACGGGTCTCAACTCTCCAGGTTTAAGGTATTCTTCCTTCAGCTAAAACATGCATGTGGAACCCAGAGTATGATCAACCATGTGAACGGGAGACGTGTTCAAATATGTCTCAGTTTTCCTCCCCTGGTACTCGGGTGCAACATTCCAGACGCTTTACTAACACTCTCCCCACTTGGAGAGTTAGCACCTTTAACCTCCTGTTTGGCCCAGTTTGCAATTTCTGCGGAAGATGAACAGGAATAGGGAGAACCAATGAGAGACTAGCTGGAGGTGTCTGGACGGGCAAATTTAACTCTCATTTCCCACCAGGAAGAGGAATTAACCAAAGGCTCAGCGTGCCGTGCCAGAACCAGATTAGGACCTGAAGCCATCCTGCGGTGTTGTGGCCAGCTCAAAAGAAAGCGAGTTGAAGAAAGGAGCTCAGGGGCACTGTAATTCACAAACCTGCAGAGTTATAAATGACAGCTATCGTCCAAAAATATACTGAAGTAAGGCTGCCAAGAGGACTTGAAAGCGGTGCAGAATTGCAGGAAACCGATTTCAGGAGGTAGACTGGAATTGCATTGAAAGCATAGGAAAAGAGGCAGAGCGTCCACAATGATCCACTTGGCCAGAAAGGGCGTATGCGTTTTTTCCTGAATATATTCAGGAAATAACGCATACGCCCTTTTTGAACAACCAAGCAAGCTTGCAAAGAAATCTGCACTACAATGAAGTCTCACTTCCCCCGGTCAAAAGGGCCATCTGAAAAAAGTTTAAAATGCAGAAAGGCAGGACAGTCCATGGAGAACTGGGAGCCTTGTTATGCTGATGGGCGGGATGTAAATTGCCAACAGACACTCGGGAGAAGTGTATGGTGTTTCCTGAAACATCTAAAAAACAAAGCAACAGAGCCTAGGGCACTTCCACTTATGGTCCTATAGCTTAGGGAAATTAAAATAAAAAAGACACAGCCACCCCAAAGTTTGGAACGGCTCTGTTTACAAGAACCTCGTTTACAGTACAAGTTCAACATCGCAGAAAGTGAAAAATGGATAAAGAACTTGAGGTATTTACTTACAAAGCAATATCACTCAGCAATGAAATCTATGTCATCAGGCCCGTAGCAGCATAATGAGTGGATTCAGGTACGATGATTCTAACTGAAATAAGTCACACAGAAAAAGAAACATCATAAGATATCAGTAATACACGGAATGTAAACTTGGCTACACAGGAACTGAATTCCAAAACAGAACAGGGTCTCAATTTTAGAAAACCAACTTATGCTTGCTTAAGGGGAAAGGTGAGTTGGGGTGCTGCATAAAACCAGAGATTGAAATGAGCACAGATAAAGTTCCTTAAGCCAAATATGGAATAGACAAGAGCTACTCCTTGCTCAACGAAATGGACTCAACACCCCATATTAAACGCCTAAGAATGTACCTGACTAGTAAGTATCTTAAAACCTATGGATTGCTATGTCTCCGAAAGAGAATCAAGCGGGTGTACAGGGGCATAAACGCAGCAGTGATAGGATTGGAGAGGTTCGGTGAGCAAATGAAGACCCTTTGAAGTCATATTGCATGGTACCCATTCCACGGGTTTCAACTCTCCAGGTTTAAGGTATTCTTCCTTCAGCTAAAACATGCATGTGGAACCTAGAGTATGATCAACCATGTGATCGGGAGACGTGTTCAAATATGTCTCAGTTTTCGTACCCTGGTACACGGGTGCAACATCCCAGATGCTTTACTAACACTCTCCCGACTTGGAGAATCAGTCCCTTTAACCCCCTGTTTGGCCCAGTTTGCAATTTCTGGTGAAGATGAACAGGAATAGCGAGAAAAAATGTGAGACTAGCTGGAGGTGTCTGGACGGGCAAATTTAACTCTCATTTCCCCCAAGGAAGAGGAATTAACCAAAGGCTCAGTGTGCCGTGCCGGAACCAGATTAGGGCCTGAAGCCATCCTGCGGTGTTGCGGCCAGCTCCCAAGAAAGCGAGTAGAAGAAAGGAGCTCAGGGGCACTGTAATTCACAAACCTGCAGAGTTATAAATGACAGCTATCGTCCAAAAATATACTGAAGTAAGGCTGCCAAGAGGACTTGAATGCGGGGCAGAATTGCAGGAAACCGATTTCAGGAGGTAGACTGGAATTGCATTGAAAGCATAGGAAAAGAGGCAGAGCGTCCACAATGATGCACTTGGCCAAAAAGGGCGTATGCGTTTTTTCCTGAATATATTCGGGAAAAAACGCATACGCCCTTTTTGGCCAACCAAGCAAGCTTGCAAAGGAAATCTGCACTACAATGAAGTCTCACTTCCTCCCGGTCAAAAGGGCCATCTGAAAAAAGTGTAAAATGCAGAAAGGCAGGACAGGCCATGGAGAACTGGGAGCCTTGTTATGCTGATGGGCGGGATGTAAATTGCCAACAGACACTCGGGAGAAGTGTATGGTGTTTCCTGAAACATCTAAAAAACAAAGCAACAGAGCCTAGGGCACTTCCACTTATGGTCCTATAGCTTAGGGAAATTAAAATCAAAAAGACACAGCCACCCCAAAGTTTGGAACGGCTCTCTTTACAAGAACCTCGTTTACAGTACAAGTTCAACATCGCAGAAAGTGAAAAATGGATAAAGAAGTTGTGGTATTTACTTACAAAGCAATATCACTCAGCAATGAAATCTATGTCATCAGGCACTTAGCAGCACAATGAGTGGATTCAGGTATGATGATTCTAACTGAAATAAGTCACACAGAAAAAGAAACATCATAAGATATCAGTAATACACGGAATGTAAACTTGGCTACACAGGAACTGAATTACAGAACAGAACAGGGTCTCAAATTTAGAAAACCAACTTATGCTTGCTTAAGGGGAAAGGTGAGTTGGGGTGCTGCATAAAACCAGAGATTGAAATGAGCACAGATAAAGTTCCTTAAGCCAAATATGGAATAGACAAGAGCTACTCCTTGCTCAACGAAATGGACTCAACACCGCATATTAAACGCCTAAGAATGCACCTGACTAGGAAGTATCTTAATACCTATGGATTGCTATGTCTCCGAAAGAGAATCAAGCATGTGTACAGGGGCATAAACGCAGCAGTGATAGGATTGGAGAGGTTCGGTGAGCAAATGAAGACCCTTTGAAGTCATATTGCATGGTACCCATTCCACGGGTTTCAACTACCCAGGTTTAAGGTATTCTTCCTTCAGCTAAAATATGAATGTGGAACCCAAAGTATGATCAACCGTGTGAACGGGAGACGTGTTCAAATATGTCTCAGTTTTCCTCCCCTGGTACTCGGGTGCAACATTCCAGACGCTTTACTAACACTCTCCCCACTTGGAGAGTCAGCGCCTTTAACCTCCTGTTTGGCCCAGTTTGCAATTTCTGCGGAAGATGAACAGGAATAGGGAGAACCAATGAGAGACTAGCTGGAGGTGTCTGGATGGGCAAATTTAACTCTCATTTCCCACCAGGAAGAGGAAATAACCAAAGGCTCAGCGTGCCGTGCCAGAACCAGATTAGGGCCTGAAGCCATCCTGCGGTGTTGCGGCCAGCTCAAAAGAAAGCGAGTTGAAGAAAGGAGCTCAGGGGCACTGTAATTCACAAACCTGCAGAGTTATAAATGACAGCTATCGTCCAAAAATATACTGAAGTAAGGCTGCCAAGAGGACTTGAAAGCGGGGCAGAATTGCAGGAATCCGATTTCAGGAGGTAGACTGGAATTGCATTGAAAGCATAGGAAAAGAGGCAGACCGTCCACAATGATGCACTTGAACAAAAAGGGCGTATGCGTTTTTTCCTGAATATATTCAGGAAAAAACGCATACGCCCTTTTTGGCCAACCAAGCAAGCTTGCAAAGGAAATCTGCACTACAATGAAGTCTCACTTCCCCCAGGTCAAAAGGGCCATCTGAAAAAAGTGTAAAATGCAGAAAGGCAGGACAGTCCATGGAGAACTGGGAGCCTTGATATGCTGATGGGCGGGATGTCAATTGCCAACAGACACTCGGGAGTAGTGTATGGTGTTTCCTGAAACATCTAAAAAACAAAGCAACAGAGCCTAGGGCAATGCCACTTATGGTCCTATAGCATAGAGAAATTAAAATCAAAAAGAAAGAGCCACCACAAAATTTGGAACGGCTCTGTTTACAAGAACCTCGTTTACAGTACAAGTTCAACATCGCAGAAAGTGAAAAATGGATAAAGAAGTTGTGGTATTTACTTACAAAGCAATATCACTCAGCAATGAAATCAATGTCATCAGGCCCATAGCAGCATAATGAGTGGATTCAGGTACGATGATTCTAACTGAAATAAGTCACACAGAAAAAGAAACATCATAAGATATCACTAATACACGGAATGTAAACTTGGCTACACAGGAACTGAATTCCAAAGCAGAACAGGGTCTCAATTTTAGAAGACCAACTTATGCTTGCTTAAGGGGAAAGGTGAGTTGAGGTGCTGCATAAAACCAGAGATTGAAATGAGCACAGATAAAGTTCCTTAAGCCAAATATGGAATAGACAAGAGCTACTCCTTGCTCAACGAAATGGACTCAACACCCCATATTAAACGCCTAAGAATGTACCTGACTAGTAAGTATCTTAAAACCGATGGATTGCTATGTCTCCAAAAGAGAATCAAGCGTGTGTACAGGGGCATAAACGCAGCAGTGATAGGATTGGAGAGGTTTGGTGAGCAAATGAAGACCCTTTGAAGTCGTATTGCATGGTACCCATTCCACGGGTCTCAACTCTCCAGGTTTAAGGTATTCTTCCTTCAGCTAAAACATGCATGTGGAACCCAGAGTATGATCAACCATGTGAACGGGAGACGTGTTCAAATATGTCTCAGTTTTCCTCCCCTGGTACTCGGGTGCAACATTCCAGACGCTTTACTAACACTCTCCCCACTTGGAGAGTTAGCACCTTTAACCTCCTGTTTGGCCCAGTTTGCAATTTCTGCGGAAGATGAACAGGAATAGCGAGAACCAATGAGAGACTAGCTGGAGGTGTCTGGACGGGCAAATTTAACTCTCATTTCCCACCAGGAAGAGGAATTAACCAAAGGCTCAGCGTGCCGTGCCAGAACCAGATTAGGACCTGAAGCCATCCTGCGGTGTTGTGGCCAGCTCAAAAGAAAGCGAGTTGAAGAAAGGAGCTCAGGGGCACTATAATTCACAAAGCTGCAGAGTTATAAATGACAGCTATCGTCCAAAAATATACTGAAGTAAGGTTGCCAAGAGGACTTGAAAGCGGGGCAGAATTGCAGGAAACCGATTTCAGGAGGTAGACTGGAATTGCATTGAAAGCATAGGAAAAGAGGCAGAACGTCCACAATGATGCACTTGGCCAAAAAGGGCGTATGCGTTTTTTCCTGAATATATTCAGGAAAAAACGCATACGCCCTTTTTGGCCAACCAAGCAAGCTTGCAAAGGAAATCTGCACTACAATGAAGTCTCACTTCCCCCGGTCAAAAGGGCCATCTGAAAAAAGTGTAAAATGCAGAAAGGCAGGACAGTCCATGGAGAACTGGGAGCCTTGTTATGCTGATGGGCGGGATGTAAATTGCCAACAGACACTCGGGAGAAGTGTATGGTGTTTCCTGAAACATCTAAAAAACAAAGCAACAGAGCCTAGGGCACTTCCACTTATGGTCCTATAGCTTAGGGAAATTAAAATCAAAAAGACACAGCCACCCCAAAGTTTGGAACGGCTCTGTTTACAAGAACCTCGTTTACAGTACAAGTTCAACATCGCAGAAAGTGAAAAATGGATAAAGAACTTGTGGTATTTACTTACAAAGCAATATCACTCAGCAATGAAATCTATGTCATCAGGCCCGTAGCAGCACAATGAGTGGATTCAGGTATGATGATTCTAACTGAAATAAGTCACACAGAAAAAGAAACATCATAAGATATCACTAATACATGGAATGTAACCTTGGCTACACAAGAACTGAATTCCAAGACAGAAGAGGGTCTCAAATGTAGAAAACCAACTTATGCTTGCTTAAGGGGAAAGGTGAGTTGGGGTGCTGCATAAAACCAGAGATTGAAATGAGCACAGATAAAGTTCCTTAAGCCAAATATGGAATAGACAAGAGCTACTCCTTGCTCAACGAAATGGACTCAACACCGCATATTAAACGCCTAAGAATGTACCTGACTACTAAGTATCTTAAAACCTATGGATTGCTATGTCTCCAAAAGAGAATCAAGCATGTTTACAGGGGCATAAACGCAGCAGTGATAGGATTGGAGAGGTTCGGTGAGCAAATGAAGACCCTTTGAAGACATATTGTATGGTACCCATTACACGGGTCTCAACTCTCCAGGTTTAAGGTATTCTTCCTTCAGCTAAAACATGCATGTGGAACCCAGAGTATGATCAACCATGTGAACGGGAGACGTGTTCAAATATGTCTCAGTTTTCCTCCCCTGGTACTCGGGTGCAACATTCCAGACGCTTTACTAACACTCTCACCACTTGGAGAGTCAGCGCCTTTAACCTCCTGTTTGGCCCAGTTTGCAATTTCTGCGGAAGATGAACAGGAATAGCGAGAACCAATGAGAGACTAGCTGGAGGTGTCTGGACGGGCAAATTTAACTCTCATTTCCCACCAGGAAGAGGAAATACCCAAAGGCTCAGCGTGCCGTGCCAGAACCACATTAGGGCCTGAAGCCATCCTGTGGTGTTGCGGCCAGCTCAAAACAAAGCGAGTTGAAGAAAGGAGCTCAGGGGCACTGTAATTCACAAACCTGCAGAGTTATCAATGACAGCTATCGTCCAAAAATATACTGAAGTAAGGCTCCCAAGAGGACTTGGAAGCGCGGCAGAATTGCAGGAAATCGATTTCAGGAGGTAGACTGGAATTGCATTGAAAGCATAGGAAAAGAGGCAGAACGTCCACAATGATGCACTTGGCCAAAAAGGGCGTATGCGTTTTTTCCTGAATATATTCGGGAAAAAACGCATACGCCCTTTTTGGCCAACCAAGCAAGCTTGCAAAGGAAATCTGCACTACAATGAAGTCTCACTTCCTCCCGGTCAAAAGGGCCATCTGAAAAAAGTGTAAAATCCAGAAAGGCAGGACAGGCCATGGAGAACTGGGAGCCTTGTTATGCTGATGGGCGGGATGTAAATTGCCAACAGACACTCGGGAGAAGTGTATGGTGTTTCCTGAAACATCTAAAAAACAAAGCAACAGAGCCTAGGGCACTTCCACTTATGGTCCTATAGCTTAAGGAAATTAAAATCAAAAAGACACAGCCACCCCAAAGTTTGGGACCCCTCTGTTTACAAGAACCTCGTTTACCGTACAAGTTCAATATCACAGAAAGTGAAAAATGGATAAAGAACTTGTGGTACTTACGTACAATGCAGTATCACTCAGCAATGAAATCTATGTCATCAGGCCCGTAGCAGCATAATGAGTGGATTCAGGTACGATGATTCTAACTGAAATAAGTCACACAGAAAAAGAAACATCATAAGATATCAGTAATACACGGAATGTAAACTTGGCTACACAGGAACTGAATTCCAAAACAGAACAGGGTCTCAAATTTAGAAAAGCAACTTATGCTTGCTTAAGGGTAAAGGTGAGTTGGGGTGCTGCATAAAACCAGAGATTGAAATGAGCACAGATAAAGTTCCTTAAGCCAAATATGGAATAGACAAGAGCTACTCCTTGCTCAATGAAATGGACTCAACACACCATATTAAACGCCTAAGAATGTACCTGACTAGTAAGTATCTTAAAACCTATGGATTGCTATGTCTCCAAAAGAGAATCAAGCGTGTGTACAGGGGCATAAACGCAGCAGTGATAGGATTGGAGAGGTTCGGTGAGCAAATGAAGACCCTTTGAAGTCATATTGCATGGTACCCATTACACGGGTCTCAACTTTCCAGGTTTAAGGTATTCTTCCTTCAGCTAAAACATGCATGTGGAACCCAGAGTATGATCAACCGTGTGAACGGGAGACGTGTTCAAATATGTCTCAGTTTTCCTCACCTGGTACTCGGGTGCAACATTCCAGACGCTTTACTAACACTCTCCCCACTTGGAGAGTCAGCGCCTTTAACCTCCTGTTTGGCCCAGTTTGCAATTTCTGCGGAAGATGAACAGGACTAGCGAGAACCAATGAGAGACTAGCTGGAGGTGTCTGGACGGGCAAATTTAACTCTCATTTCCCACCAGGAAGAGGAAATAACCAAAGGCTCAGCGTGCCGTGCCAGAACCACATTAGGGACTGAAGCCATCCTGCGGTGTTGCGGCCAGCTCAAAAGAAAGCGAGTTGAAGAAAGGAGCTCAGGGGCACTGTAATTCACAAACCTGCAGAGTTATAAATGACAGCTATCGTCCAAAAATATACTGAAGTAAGGCTGCGAAGAGGACTTGAAAGCGGGGCAGAATTGCAGGAAACCGATTTCAGGAGGTAGACTGGAATTGCATTGAAAGCATAGGAAAAGAGGCAGAACGTCCACAATGATGCACTTGGCCAAAAAGGGCGTATGCGTTTTTTCCTGAATATATTCAGGAAAAAACGCATACGCCCTTTTTGGCCAACCAAGCAAGCTTGCAAAGGAAATCTGCACTACAATGAAGTCTCACTTCCCCCCGGTCAAAAGGGCCATCTGAAAAAAGTGTAAAATCCAGAAAGGCAGGACAGGCCATGGAGAACTGGGAGCCTTGTTATGCTGATGGGCGGGATGTAAATTGCCAACAGACACTCGGGAGAAGTGTATGGTGTTTCCTGAAACATCTAAAAAACAAAGCAACAGAGCCTAGGGCACTTCCACTTATGGTCCTATAGCTTAGGGAAATTAAAATCAAAAAGACACAGCCACCTCAAAGTTTGGACCGGCTCTGTTTACAAGAACCTCATTTACAGTACAAGTTCAACACCGCAGAAAGTGAAAAATGGATAAAGAAGTTGTGGTATTTACTTACAAAGCAATATCACTCAGCAATGAAATCTATGTCATCAGGCCCTTAGCAGCACAATGAGTGGATTCAGGTATGATGATTCTAACTGAAATAAGTCACACAGAAAAAGAAACATCATAAGATATCAGTAATACACGGAATGTAAACTTGGCTACACAGGAACTGAATTCCAAAACAGAACAGGGTCTCAAATTTAGAAAACCAACTTATGCTTGTTTAAGGGGAAAGGTGAGTTGCGGTGCTGCATAAAACCAGAGATTGAAATGAGCACAGATAAAGTTCCTTAAGCCAAATATGGAATAGACAAGAGCTACTCCTTGCTCAACGAAATGGACTCAACACCCCATATTAAACGCCTAAGAATGTACCTGACTAGTAAGTATCTTAAAACCTATGGATTGCTATGTCTCCAAAAGAGAATCAAGCGTGTGTACAGGGGCATAAACGCAGCAGTGATAGGATTGGAGAGGTTCGGTGAGCAAATGAAGACCCTTTGAAGTCATATTGCATGGTACCCATTACACAGGTCTCAACTCTCCAGGTTTAAGTTATTCTTCCTTCAGCTAAAACATGCATGTGGAACCCAGAGTATGATCAACCGTGTGAACGGGAGACGTGTTCAAATATGTTTCAGGTTTCCTCCCCTGGTACTCGGGTGCAACATTCCAGACGCTTTACTAACACTCTCCACACTTGGAGAGTCAGCGCCTTTAACGTCCTGTTTGGCCCAGTTTGCAATTTCTGCGGAAGATGAACAGGAATAGGGAGAACCACTGAGAGACTAGCTGGAGGTGTCTGGACGGGCAAATTTAACTCTCATTTCCCACCAGGAAGAGGAAATAACCAAAGGCTGAGCGTGCCGTGCCGGAACCAGATTAGGGCCTGAAGCCATCCTGCGGTGTTGCGGCCAGCTCAAAAGAAAGCGAGTTGAAGAAAGGAGCTCAGGGGCACTGTAATTCACAAACCTGCAGAGTTATAAATGACAGCTATCGTCCAAAAATATACTGAAGTAAGGCTGCCAAGAGGACTTGAAAGCGCGGCAGAATTGCAGGAAACCGATTTCAGGAGGTAGACTGGAATTACATTGAAAGCATAGGAAAAGAGGCAGAACGTCCACAATGATGCACTTGGCCAAAAAGGGCGTATGTGTTTTTTCCTGAATATATTCAGGAAAAAACGCATACGCCCTTTTTGGCCAAGCAAGCAAACTTGCAAAGGAAATCTGCACTACAATGAAGTCTCACTTCCCCCAGGTCAAAAGGGCCATCTGAAAAAAGTGTAAAATCCAGAAAGGCAGGACAGGCCATGGAGAACTGGGAGCCTTGTTATGCTGATGGGCGGGATGTAAATTGCCAACAGACACTCGGGAGAAGTGTATGGTGTTTCCTGAAACATCTAAAAAACAAAGCAACAGAGCCTAGGGCACTTCCACTTATGGTCCTATAGCTTAGGGAAATTAAAATCAAAAAGACACAGCCACCCCAAAGTTTAGAACGGCTCTCTTTACAAGAACCTCGTTTACAGTACAAGTTCAACATTGCAGAAAGTGAAAAATGGATAAAGAAGTTGTGGTATTTACTTACAAAGCAATATCACTCAGCAATGAAATCTATGTCATCAGGCCCTTAGTAGCACAATGAGTGGATTCAGGTACGATGATTCTAACTGAAATAAGTCACACAGAAAAAGAAACATCATAAGATATCACTAATACACGGAATGTAAAGTTGGCTACACAGGAACTAAATTCCAAAACAGAAGAGGGTCTCAAATTTAGAAAACCAACTTATGCTTGCTTAAGGGGAAAGGTGAGTTGGGGTGCTGCATAAAACCAGAGAATGAAATGAGCACAGATAAAGTTCCTTAAGCCAAATATGGAATAGACAAGAGCTACTCCTTGCTCAACGAAATGGACTCAACACCGCATATTAAACGCCTAAGAATGTACCTGACTACTAAGTATCTTAAAACCTATGGATTGCTATGTCTCCAAAAGAGAATCAAGCGTGTTTACAGGGTCATAAACGCAGCAGTGATAGGATTGGAGAGGTTCGGTGAGCAAATGAAGTCCCTTTGAAGACATATTGTATGGTACCCATTACACGGGTCTCAACTCTCCAGGTTTAAGGTATTCTTCCTTCAGCTAAAACATGCATGTGGAACCCAGAGTATGATCAACCGTGTGAACGGGAGACGTGTTCAAATATGTCTCAGTTTTCCTCCCCTGGTACTCGGGTGCAACATTCCAGACGCTTTACTAACACTCTCCCGACTTGGAGAGTCAGTCCCTTTAACCTCCTGTTTGGCCCAGTTTGCAATTTCTGCGGAAGATGAACAGGAATAGCGAGAACCAATGAGAGACTAGCTGGAGGTGTCTGGACGGGCAAATTTAACTCTCATTTCCCACCAGGAAGAGGAATTAACCAAAGGCTCAACGTGCCGTGCCGGAACAAGATTAGGGCCTGAAGCCATCCTGTGGTGTTGCGGCCAGCTCAAAAGAAAGCGAGTTGAAGAAAGGAGCTCAGGGGCACTGTAATTCACAAACCTGCAGAGTTATCAATGACAGCTATCGTCCAAAAATATACTGAAGTAAGGCTGCCAAGAGGCCTTGGAAGCGCGGCAGAATTGCAGGAAATCGATTTCAGGAGGTAGACTGGAATTGCATTGAAAGCATAGGAAAGGAGGCAGAACGTCCACAATGATGCACTTGGCCAAAAAGGGCGTATGCGTTTTTTCCTGAATATATTCAGGAAAAAACGCATACGCCCTTTTTGGCCAACCAAGCAAGCTTGCAAAGGAAATCTGCACTACAATGAAGTCTCACTTCCTCCCGGTCAAAAGGGCCATCTGAAAAAAGTGTAAAATCCAGAAAGGCAGGACAGGCCATGGAGAACTGGGAGCCTTGTTATGCTGATGGGCGGGATGTAAATTGCCAACAGACACTCGGGAGAAGTGTATGGTGTTTCCTGAAACATCTAAAAAACAAAGCAACAGAGCCTAGGGCACTTCCACTTATGGTCCTATAGCTTAGGGAAATTAAAATCAAAAAGACACAGCCACCCCAAAGTTTGGGATGCCTCTGTTTACCAGAACCTCGTTTACCGTACAAGTTCAATATCACAGAAAGTGAAAAATGAATAAACAACTTGTGGTACTTACGTACAATGCAGTATCACTCAGCAATGAAATCTATGTCATCAGGCCCGTAGCAGCATAGTGAGTGGATTCAGGTACGATGATTCTAACTGAAATAAGTCACACAGAAAAAGGAACATCATAAGATATCACTAATACACGGAATGTAGACTTGGCTACACAGGAACTGAATTCCAAAACAGAACAGGGTCTCAAATTTAGAAAACCAACTTATGCTTGCTTAAGGGGAAAGGTGAGTTGGGGTGCTGCATAAAACCAGAGATTGAAATGAGCACAGATAAAGTTCCTTAAGCTAAATATGGAATAGACAAGAGCTACTCCTTGCTCAACGAAATGGACTCAACACACCATATTAAACGCCTAAGAATGTACCTGACTAGTAAGTATCTTAAAACCTATGGATTGCTATGTCTCTGAAAGAGAATCAAGCGTGTGTACAGGGGCATAAACGCAGCAGTGATAGGATTGGAGAGGTTCGGTGAGCAAATGAAGACCCTTTGAAGTCATATTGCATGGTACCCATTACACGGGTCTCAACTCTCCAGGTTTAAGGTATTCTTCCTTCAGCTAAAACATGCATGTGGAACCCAGAGTATGATCAACCGTGTGAACGGGAGACGTGTTCAAATATGTCTCAGTTTTCCTCCCCTGGTACTCGGGTGCAACATTCCAGACGCTTTACTAACACTCTCCCGACTTGGAGAGTCAGTCCCTTTAACCTCCTGTTTGGCCCAGTTTGCAATTTCTGCGGAAGATGAACAGGAATAGCGAGAACCAATGAGAGACTAGCTGGAGGTGTCTGGACGGGCAAATTTAACTCTCATTTCCCACCAGGAAGAGGAATTAACCAAAGGCTCAGCGTACCGTGCCGGATCCAGATTAGGGCCTGAAGCCATCCTGGGGTGTTGCGGCCATGTCACAAGGAAGCGAGTTGAAGAAAGGAGCTCAGGGGCACTGTAATTCACAAACCTGCAGAGTTATAAATGACAGCTATCGTCCAAAAATATACTGAAGTAAGGCTACCAAGAGGACTTGAAAGTGGGGCAGAATTGCAGGAAACCGATTTCAGGAGGTAGACTGGAATTGCATTGAAAGCATAGGAAAAGAGGCAGAACGTCCACAATGATGCACTTGGCCAAAAAGGGCGTATGCGTTTTTTCCTGAATATATTCAGGAAAAAACGCATACGCCCTTTTTGGCCAACCAAGCAAGCTTGCAAAGGAAATCTGCACTACAATGAAGTCTCACTTCCCCCCGGTCAAAAGGGCCATCTGAAAAAATTGTAAAATCCAGAAAGGCAGGACAGGCCATGCAGAACTGGGAGCCTTCTTAGGCTGATGGGCGGGATGTAAATTGCCAACGGACACTCCGGAGAAGTGTATGGTGTTTCCTGAAACATCTAAAAAACAAAGCAACAGAGCCTAGGGCACTTCCACTTATGGTCCTATAGATTAGGGAAATTAAAATCAAAAAGACACAGCCACCCCAAAGTTTGGGACGCCTCTGTTTACAAGAACCTCGTTTACCGTACAAGTTCAATATCACAGCAAGTGAAAAATGGATAAAGAACTTGTGGTACTTACGTACAATGCAGTATCACTCAGCAATGAAATCTATGTCATCAGGCCCGTAGCAGCATAATGAGTGGATTCAGGTACGATGATTCTAACTGAAATAAGTCACACAGAAAAAGAAACATCATAAGATATCAGTAATACACGGAATGTAAACTTGGCTACACAGGAACTGAATTCCAAAACAGAACAGGGTCTCAAATTTAGAAAACCAACTTATGCTTGCTTAAGGGTAAAGGTGAGTTGGGGTGCTGCATAAAACCAGAGATTGAAATGAGCACAGATAAAGTTCCTTAAGCCAAATATGGAATAGACAAGAGCTACTCCTTGCTCAATGAAATGGACTCAACACACCATATTAAACGCCTAAGAATGTACCTGACTAGTAAGTATCTTAAAACCTATGGATTGCTATGTCTCCAAAAGAGAATCAAGCGTGTGTACAGGGGCATAAACGCAGCAGTGATAGGATTGGAGAGGTTCGGTGAGCAAATGAAGACCCTTTGAAGTCATATTGCATGGTACCCATTACACGGGTCTCAACTTTCCAGGTTTAAGGTATTCTTCCTTCAGCTAAAACATGCATGTGGAACCCAGAGTATGATCAACCGTGTGAACGGGAGACGTGTTCAAATATGTCTCAGTTTTCCTCACCTGGTACTCGGGTGCAACATTCCAGACGCTTTACTAACACTCTCCCCACTTGGAGAGTCAGCGCCTTTAACCTCCTGTTTGGCCCAGTTTGCAATTTCTGCGGAAGATGAACAGGACTAGCGAGAACCAATGAGAGACTAGCTGGAGGTGTCTGGACGGGCAAATTTAACTCTCATTTCCCACCAGGAAGAGGAAATAACCAAAGGCTCAGTGTGCCGTGCCAGAACCACATTAGGGCCTGAAGCCATCCTGCGGTGTTGCGGCCAGCTCAAAAGAAAGCGAGTTGAAGAAAGGAGCTCAGGGGCACTGTAATTCACAAACCTGCAGAGTTATAAATGACAGCTATCGTCCAAAAATATACTGAAGTAAGGCTGCCAAGAGGACTTGAAAGCGGGGCAGAATTGCAGGAAACCGATTTCAGGAGGTAGACTGGAATTGCATTGAAAGCATAGGAAAAGAGGCAGAACGTCCACAATGATGCACTTGGCCAAAAAGGGCGTATGCGTTTTTTCCTGAATATATTCAGGAAAAAACGCATACGCCCTTTTTGGCCAACCAAGCAAGCTTGCAAAGGAAATCTGCACTACAATGAAGTCTCACTTCCCCCCGGTCAAAAGGGCCATCTGAAAAAAGTGTAAAATCCAGAAAGGCAGGACAGGCCATGGAGAACTGGGAGCCTTGTTATGCTGATGGGCGGGATGTAAATTGCCAACAGACACTCGGGAGAAGTGTATGGTGTTTCCTGAAACATCTAAAAAACAAAGCAACAGAGCCTAGGGCACTTCCACTTATGGTCCTATAGCTTAGGGAAATTAAAATCAAAAAGACACAGCCACCTCAAAGTTTGGAATGGCTCTGTTTACAAGAACCTCGTTTACAGTACAAGTTCAACACCGCAGAAAGTGAAAAATGGATAAAGAAGTTGTGGTATTTACTTACAAAGCAATATCACTCAGCAATGAAATCTATGTCATCAGGCCCTTAGCAGCACAATGAGTTGATTCAGGTATGATGATTCTAACTGAAATAAGTCACACAGAAAAAGAAACATCATAAGATATCAGTAATACACGGAATGTAAACTTGGCTACACAGGAACTGAATTCCAAAACAGAACAGGGTCTCAAATTTAGAAAACCAACTTATGCTTGTTTAAGGGGAAAGGTGAGTTGGGGTGCTGCATAAAACCAGAGATTGAAATGAGCACAGATAAAGTTCCTTAAGCCAAATATGGAATAGACAAGAGCTACTCCTTGCTCAACGAAATGGACTCAACACCCCATATTAAACGCCTAAGAATGTACCTGACTATTAAGTATCTTAAAACCTATGGATTGCTATGTCTCCAAAAGAGAATCAAGCATGTGTACAGGGGCATAAACGCAGCAGTGATAGGATTGGAGAGGTTCGGTGAGCAAATGAAGACCCTTTGAAGTCATATTGCATGGTACCCATTACACAGGTCTCAACTCTCCAGGTTTAAGTTATTCTTCCTTCAGCTAAAACATGCATGTGGAACCCAGAGTATGATCAACCGTGTGAACGGGAGACGTGTTCAAATATGTTTCAGGTTTCCTCCCCTGGTACTCGGTTGCAACATTCCAGACGCTTTACTAACACTCTCCACACTTGGAGAGTCAGCGCCTTTAACGTCCTGTTTGGCCCAGTTTGCAATTTCTGCGGAAGATGAACAGGAATAGGGAGAACCAATGAGAGACTAGCTGGAGGTGTCTGGACGGGCAAATTTAACTCTCATTTCCCACCAGGAAGAGGAAATAATCAAAGGCTGAGCGTGCCGTGCCGGAACCAGATTAGGGCCTGAAGCCATCCTGCGGTGTTGCGGCCAGCTCAAAAGAAAGCGAGTTGAAGAAAGGAGCTCAGGGGCACTGTAATTCACAAACCTGCAGAGTTATAAATGACAGCTATCGTCCAAAAATATACTGAAGTAAGGCTGCCAAGAGGACTTGAAAGCGCGGCAGAATTGCAGGAAACCGATTTCAGGAGGTAGACTGGAATTACATTGAAAGCATAGGAAAAGAGGCAGAACGTCCACAATGAGGCACTTGGCCAAAAAGGGCGTATGCGTTTTTTCCTGAATATATTCAGGAAAAAACGCATACGCCCTTTTTGGTCAAGCAAGCAAACTTGCAAAGGAAATCTGCACTACAATGAAGTCTCACTTCCCCCCGGTCAAAAGGGCCATCTGAAAAAAGTGTAAAATCCAGAAAGGCAGGACAGGCCATGGAGAACTGGGAGCCTTGTTATGCTGATGGGCGGGATGTAAATTGCCAACAGACACTCGGGAGAAGTGTATGGTGTTTCCTGAAACATCTAAAAAACAAAGCAACAGAGCCTAGGGCACTTCCACTTATGGTCCTATAGCTTAGGGAAATTAAAATCAAAACGACACAGCCACCCCAAAGTTTAGAACGGCTCTCTTTACAAGAACCTCGTTTACAGTACAAGATCAACATCGCAGAAAGTGAAAAATGGATAAAGAAGTTGTGGTATTTACTTACAAAGCAATATCACTCAGCAATGAAATCTATGTCATCAGGCCCTTAGTAGCACAATGAGTGGATTCAGGTACGATGATTCTAACTGAAATAAGTCACACAGAAAAAGAAACATCATAAGATATCACTAATACACGGAATGTAAACTTGGCTACACAGGAACTAAATTCCAAAACAGAAGAGGGTCTCAAATTTAGAAAACCAACTTATGCTTGCTTAAGGGGAAAGGTGAGTTGGGGTGCTGCATAAAACCAGAGAATGAAATGAGCACAGATAAAGTTCCTTAAGCCAAATATGGAATAGACAAGAGCTACTCCTTGCTCAACGAAATGGACTCAACACCGCATATTAAACGCCTAAGAATGTACCTGACTACTAAGTATCTTAAAACCTATGGATTGCTATGTCTCCAAAAGAGAATCAAGCGTGTTTACAGGGTCATAAACGCAGCAGTGATAGGATTGGAGAGGTTCGGTGAGCAAATGAAGTCCCTTTGAAGACATATTGTATGGTACCCATTACACGGGTCTCAACTCTCCAGGTTTAAGGTATTCTTCCTTCAGCTAAAACATGCATGTGGAACCCAGAGTATGATCAACCGTGTGAACGGGAGACGTGTTCAAATATGTCTCAGTTTTCCTCCCCTGGTACTCGGGTGCAACATTCCAGACGCTTTACTAACACTCTCCCGACTTGGAGAGTCAGTCCCTTTAACCTCCTGTTTGGCCCAGTTTGCAATTTCTGCGGAAGATGAACAGGAATAGCGAGAACCAATGAGAGACTAGCTGGAGGTGTCTGGACGGGCAAATTTAACTCTCATTTCCCACCAGGAAGAGGAATTAACCAAAGGCTCAACGTGCCGTGCCGGAACAAGATTAGGGCCTGACGCCATCCTGCGGTGTTGCGGCCAGCTCACAAGAAATTGAGTTGAAGAAAGGAGCTCAGGGGCACTGTAATTCACAAACCTGCAGAGTAATAAATGACAGCTATCGTCCAAAAATATACTGAAGTAAGGCTGCCAAGAGGACTTGAAACCGGGGCAGAATTGCAAGAAACCGATTTCAGGAGGTAGACTGGAATTGCATTGAAAGCATAGGAAAAGAGGCAGAACGTCCACAATGATGCACTTGGCCAAAAAGGGCGTATGCGTTTTTTCCTGAATATATTCAGGAAAAAACGCATACGCCCTTTTTGGCCAACCAAGCAAGCTTGCAAAGGAAACCTGCACTACAATGAAGTCTCACTTCCCCCAGGTCAAAAGGGCCATCTGAATAAAGTGTAAAATCCAGAAAGGCAGGACAGGCCATGGAGAACTGGGAGCCTTGTTATGCTGATGGGCGGGATGTAAATTGCCAACAGACACTCGGGAGAAGTGTATGGTGTTTCCTGAAACATCTAAAAAACAAAGCAACAGAGCCTAGGGCACTTCCACTTATGGTCCTATAGCTTAGGGAAATTAAAATCAAAAAGACACAGCCACCTCAAAGTTTGGAACGGCTCTGTTTACAAGAACCTCATTTACAGTACAAGTTCAACACCGCAGAAAGTGAAAAATGGATAAAGAAGTTGTGGTATTTACTTACAAAGCAATATCACTCAGCAATGAAATCTATGTCATCAGGCCCTTAGCAGCACAATGAGTGGATTCAGGTATGATGATTCTAACTGAAATAAGTTACACAGAAAAAGAAACATCATAAGATATCAGTAATACACGGAATGTAAACTTGGCTACACAGGAACTGAATTCCAAAACAGAACCGGGTCTCAAATTTAGAAAACCAACTTATGCTTGTTTAAGGGGAAAGGTGAGTTGGGGTGCTGCATAAAACCAGAGATTGAAATGAGCACAGATAAAGTTCCTTAAGCCAAATATGGAATAGACAAGAGCTACTCCTTGCTCAACGAAATGGACTCAACACCCCATATTAAACGCCTAAGAATGTACCTGACTAGTAAGTATCTTAAAACCTATGGATTGCTATGTCTCCAAAAGAGATTCAAGCATGTGTACAGGGGCATAAACGCAGCAGTGATAGGATTGGAGAGGTTCGGTGAGCAAATGAAGACCCTTTGAAGTCATATTGCATGGTACCCATTACACAGGTCTCAACTCTCCAGGTTTAAGTTATTCTTCCTTCAGCTAAAACATGCATGTGGAACCCAGAGTATGATCAACCGTGTGAACGGGAGACGTGTTCAAATATGTTTCAGGTTTCCTCCCCTGGTACTCGGGTGCAACATTCCAGACGCTTTACTAACACTCTCCACACTTGGAGAGTCAGCGCCTTTAACGTCCTGTTTGGCCCAGTTTGCAATTTCTGCGGAAGATGAACAGGAATAGGGAGAACCAATGAGAGACTAGCTGGAGGTGTCTGGACGGGCAAATTTAACTCTCATTTCCCACCAGGAAGAGGAAATAACCAAAGGCTGAGCGTGCCGTGCCGGAACCAGATTAGGGCCTGAAGCCATCCTGCGGTGTTGCGGCCAGCTCAAAAGAAAGCGAGTTGAAGAAAGGAGCTCAGGGGCACTGTAATTCACAAACCTGCAGAGTTATAAATGACAGCTATCGTCCAAAAATATACTGAAGTAAGGCTGCCAAGAGGACTTGAAAGCGCGGCAGAATTGCAGGAAACCGATTTCAGGAGGTAGACTGGAATTACATTGAAAGCATAGGAAAAGAGGCAGAACGTCCACAATGAGGCACTTGGCCAAAAAGGGCGTATGCGTTTTTTCCTGAATATATTCAGGAAAAAACGCATACGCCCTTTTTGGCCAAGCAAGCAAACTTGCAAAGGAAATCTGCACTACAATGAAGTCTCACTTCCCCCAGGTCAAAAGGGCCATCTGAAAAAAGTGTAAAATCCAGAAAGGCAGGACAGGCCATGGAGAACTGGGAGCCTTGTTATGCTGATGGGCGGGATGTAAATTGCCAACAGACACTCGGGAGAAGTGTATGGTGTTTCCTGAAACATCTAAAAAACAAAGCAACAGAGCCTAGGGCACTTCCACTTATGGTCCTATAGCTTAGGGAAATTAAAATCAAAAAGACACAGCCACCCCAAAGTTTGGGACGCCTCTGTTTACAAGAACCTCATTTACCATACAAGTTCAATATCACAGAAAGTGAAAAATGGATAAAGAACATGTGGTACTTACGTACAATGCAGTATCACTCAGCAATGAAATCTATGTCATCAGGCCCATAGCAGCATAATGAGTGGATTCAGGTACGATGATTCTAACTGAAATAAGTCACACAGAAAAAGAAACATCATAAGATATCACTAATACACGGAATGTAAACTTGGCTACACAGGAACTAAATTCCAAAACAGAAGAGGGTCTCAAATTTAGAAAACCAACTTATGCTTGCTTAAGGGGAAAGGTGAGTTGGGGTGCTGCATAAAACCAGAGATTGAAATGAGCACAGATAAAGTTCCTTAAGCCAAATATGGAATAGACAAGAGCTACTCCTTGCTCAACGAAATGGACTCAACACCGCATATTAAACGCCTAAGAATGTACCTGACTACTAAGTATCTTAAAACCTATGGATTGCTATGTCTCCAAAAGAGAATCAAGCGTGTTTACAGGGGCATAAACGCAGCAGTGATAGGATTGGAGAGGTTCGGTGAGCAAATGAAGACCCTTTGAAGACATATTGTATGGTACCCATTACACGGGTCTCAACTCTCCAGGTTTAAGGTATTCTTCCTTCAGCTAAAACATGCATGTGGAACCCAGAGTATGATCAACCATGTGAACGGGAGACGTGTTCAAATATGTCTCAGTTTTCCTCCCCTGGTACTCGGGTGCAACATTCCAGACGCTTTACTAACACTCTCACCACTTGGAGAGTCAGCGCCTTTAACCTCCTGTTTGGCCCAGTTTGCAATTTCTGCGGAAGATGAACAGGAATAGCGAGAACCAATGAGAGACTAGCTGGAGGTGTCTGGACGGGCAAATTTAACTCTCATTTCCCACCAGGAAGAGGAAATACCCAAAGGCTCAGCGTGCCGTGCCAGAACCACATTAGGGCCTGAAGCCATCCTGTGGTGTTGCGGCCAGCTGAAAAGAAAGCGAGTTGAAGAAAGGAGCTCAGGGGCACTGTAATTCACAAACCTGCAGAGTTATCAATGACAGCTATCGTCCAAAAATATACTGAAGTAAGGCTCCCAAGAGGACTTGGAAGCGCGGCAGAATTGCAGGAAATCGATTTCAGGAGGTAGACTGGAATTGCATTGAAAGCATAGGAAAAGAGGCAGAACGTCCACAATGATGCACTTGGCCAAAAAGTGCGTATGCGTTTTTTCCTGATTATATTCAGGAAAAAACGCATACGCCCTTTTTGGCTAACCAAGCAAGCTTGCAAAGGAAATCTGCACTACAATGAAGTCTCACTTCCTCCCGGTCAAAAGGGCCATCTGAAAAAAGTGTAAAATGCAGAAAGGCAGGACAGTCCATGGAGAACTGGGAGCCTTGTTATGCTGATGGGCGGGATGTAAATTGCCAACAGACACTCGGGAGAAGTGTATGGTGTTTCCTGAAACATCTAAAAAACAAAGCAACAGAGCCTAGGGCACTTCCACTTATGGTCCTATAGCTTAGGGAAATTAAAATCAAAAAGACACAGCCACCCCAAAGTTTGGAACGGCTCTCTTTACAAGAACCTCGTTTACAGTACAAGTTCAACATCGCAGAAAGTGAAAAATGGATAAAGAAGTTGTGGTATTTACTTACAAAGCAATATCACTCAGCAATGAAATCTATGTCATCAGGCCCTTAGTAGCACAATGAGTGGATTCAGGTACGATGATTCTAACTGAAATAAGTCACACAGAAAAAGAAACATCATAAGATATCACTAATACACGGAATGTAAACTTGGCTACACAGGAACTAAATTCCAAAACAGAAGAGGGTCTCAAATTTAGAAAACCAACTTATGCTTGCTTAAGGGGAAAGGTGAGTTGGGGTGCTGCATAAAACCAGAGAATGAAATGAGCACAGATAAAGTTCCTTAAGCCAAATATGGAATAGACAAGAGCTACTCCTTGCTCAACGAAATGGACTCAACACCGCATATTAAAAGCCTAAGAATGTACCTGACTACTAAGTATCTTAAAACCTA
Organism: Grampus griseus; assembly: GCF_964374135.1. Lineage (NCBI taxonomy): Eukaryota > Metazoa > Chordata > Mammalia > Artiodactyla > Delphinidae > Grampus > Grampus griseus. The sequence continues at coordinate 213,081 of NW_028133362.1, read as the reverse complement.
TGGATTGCTATGTCTCCAAAAGAGAATCAAGCGTGTTTACAGGGTCATAAACGCAGCAGTGATAGGATTGGAGAGGTTCGGTGAGCAAATGAAGTCCCTTTGAAGACATATTGTATGGTACCCATTACACGGGTCTCAACTCTCCAGGTTTAAGGTATTCTTCCTTCAGCTAAAACATGCATGTGGAACCCAGAGTATGATCAACCATGTGAACGGGAGACGTGTTCAAATATGTCTCAGTTTTCCTCCCCTGGTACTCGGGTGCAACATTCCAGACGCTTTACTAACACTCTCCCGACTTGGAGAGTCAGTCCCTTTAACCTCCTGTTTGGCCCAGTTTGCAATTTCTGCGGAAGATGAACAGGAATAGCGAGAACCAATGAGAGACTAGCTGGAGGTGTCTGGACGGGCAAATTTAACTCTCATTTCCCACCAGGAAGAGGAATTAACCAAAGGCTCAACGTGCCGTGCCGGAACAAGATTAGGGCCTGACGCCATCCTGCGGTGTTGCGGCCAGCTCACAAGAAATTGAGTTGAAGAAAGGAGCTCAGGGGCACTGTAATTCACAAACCTGCAGAGTAATAAATGACAGCTATCGTCCAAAAATATACTGAAGTAAGGCTGCCAAGAGGACTTGAAAGCGGGGCAGAATTGCAAGAAACCGATTTCAGGAGGTAGACTGGAATTGCATTGAAAGCATAGGAAAAGAGGCAGAACGTCCACAATGATGCACTTGGCCAAAAAGGGCGTATGCGTTTTTTCCTGAATATATTCAGGAAAAAACGCATACGCCCTTTTTGGCCAACCAAGCAAGCTTGCAAAGGAAACCTGCACTACAATGAAGTCTCACTTCCCCCAGGTCAAAAGGGCCATCTGAATAAAGTGTAAAATCCAGAAAGGCAGGACAGGCCATGGAGAATTGGGAGCCTTGTTATGCTGATGGGCGGGATGTAAATTGCCAACAGACACTCGGGAGAAGTGTATGGTGTTTCCTGAAACATCTAAAAAACAAAGCAACAGAGCCTAGGGCACTTCCACTTATGGTCCTATAGCTTAGGGAAATTAAAATCAAAAAGACACAGCCACCCCAAAGTTTGGGACGCCTCTGTTTACAAGAACCTCGTTTACCGTACAAGTTCAATATCACAGAAAGTGAAAAATGGATAAAGAACTTGTGGTACTTACGTACAATGCAGTATCACTCAGCAATGAAATCTATGTCATCAGGCCCGTAGCAGCATAATGAGTGGATTCAAGTACGATGATTCTAACTGAAATAAGTCACACAGAAAAAGAAACATCATAAGATATCACTAATACACGGAATGTCGACTTGGCTACACAGGAACTTAATTCCAAAACAGAACAGGGTCTCAAATTTAGAAAACCAACTTATGCTTGCTTAAGGGGAAAGGTGAGTTGGGGTGCTGCATAAAACCAGAGAATGAAATGAGCACAGATAAAGTTCCTTAAGCCAAATATGGAATAGACAAGAGCTACTCCTTACTCAACGAAATGGACTCAACACACCATATTAAAAGCCTAAGAATGTACCTGACTAGTAAGTATCTTAAAACCTATGGATTGCTATGTCTCCAAAAGAGAATCAAGCGTGTGTACAGGGGCATAAACGCAGCAGTGATAGGATTGGAGAGGTTCGGTGAGCAAATGAAGACCCTTTGAAGTCATATTGCATGGTACCCATTACACGGGTCTCAACTCTCCAGGTTTAAGGTATTCTTCCTTCAGCTAAAACATGCATGTGGAACCCAGAGTATGATCAACCGTGTGAACGGGAGACGTGTTCAAATATGTCTCAGTTTTCCTCCCCTGGTACTCGGGTGCAACATTCCAGACGCTTTACTAACACTCTCCCCACTTGGAGAGTCAGCGCCTTTAACCTCCTGTTTGGCCCAGTTTGCAATTTCTGCGGAAGATGAACAGGAATAGCGAGAACCAATGAGAGACCAGCTGGAGGTGTCTGGACGGGCAAATTTAACTCTCATTTCCCACCAGGAAGAGGAAATAACCAAAGGCTCAGCGTGCCGTGCCAGAACGACATTAGGGCCTGAAGCCATCCTGTGGTGTTGCGGCCAGCTCAAAAGAAAGCGAGTTGAAGAAAGGAGCTCAGGGGCACTGTAATTCACAAACCTGCAGAGTTATCAATGACAGCTATCGTCCAAAAATATACTGAAGTAAGGCTGCCAAGAGGCCTTGGAAGCGCGGCAGAATTGCAGGAAATCGATTTCAGGAGGTAGACTGGAATTGCATTGAAAGCATAGGAAAGGAGGCAGAACGTCCACAATGATGCACTTGGCCAAAAAGGGCGTATGCGTTTTTTCCTGAATATATTCAGGAAAAAACGCATACGCCCTTTTTGGCCAACCAAGCAAGCTTGCAAAGGAAATCTGCACTACAATGAAGTCTCACTTCCTCCCGGTCAAAAGGGCCATCTGAAAAAAGTGTAAAATCCAGAAAGGCAGGACAGGCCATGGAGAACTGGGAGCCTTGTTATGCTGATGGGCGGGATGTAAATTGCCAACAGACACTCGGGAGAAGTGTATGGTGTTTCCTGAAACATCTAAAAAACAAAGCAACAGAGCCTAGGGCACTTCCACTTATGGTCCTATAGCTTAGGGAAATTAAAATCAAAAAGACACAGCCACCCCAAAGTTTGGGATGCTTCTGTTTACCAGAACCTCGTTTACCGTACAAGTTCAATATCACAGAAAGTGAAAAATGGATAAACAACTTGTGGTACTTACGTACAATGCAGTATCACTCAGCAATGAAATCTATGTCATCAGGCCCGTAGCAGCATAATGAGTGGATTCAGGTACGATGATTCTAACTGAAATAAGTCACACAGAAAAAGAAACATCATAAGATATCACTAATACACGGAATGTAGACTTGGCTACACAGGAACTGAATTCCAAAACAGAACAGGGTCTCAAATTTAGAAAACCAACTTATGCTTGCTTAAGGGGAAAGGTGAGTTGGGGTGCTGCATAAAACCAGAGATTGAAATGAGCACAGATAAAGTTCCTTAAGCCAAATATGGAATAGACAAGAGCTACTCCTTGCTCAACGAAATGGACTCAACACACCATATTAAACGCCTAAGAATGTACCTGACTAGTAAGTATCTTAAAACCTATGGATTGCTATGTCTCTGAAAGAGAATCAAGCGTGTGTACAGGGGCATAAACTCAGCAGTGATAGGATTGGAGAGGTTCGGTGAGCAAATGAAGACCCTTTGAAGTCATATTGCATGGTACCCATTACACGGGTCTCAACTCTCCAGGTTTAAGGTATTCTTCCTTCAGCTAAAACATGCATGTGGAACCCAGAGTATGATCAACCGTGTGAACGGGAGACGTGTTCAAATATGTCTCAGTTTTCCTCCCCTGGTACTCGGGTGCAACATTCCAGACGCTTTACTAACAATCTCACCACTTGGAGAGTCAGCACCTTTAACCTCCTGTTTGGCCCAGTTTGCAATTTCTGCAGAAGATGAACAGGAATAGCGAGAACCAATGAGAGACTAGCTGGAGGTGTCTGGACGGGCAAATTTAACTCTCATTTCCCACCAGAAAGAGGAAATAACCAAAGGCTCAGCGTGCCGTTCCGGAACCAGATTAGGGCCTGAAGCCATCCTGCGGTGTTGCGGCCAGCTCACAAGAAAGCGAGTTGAAGAAAGGAGCTCAGGGGCACTGTAATTCACAAACCTGCAGAGTTATAAATGACAGCTATCGTCCAAAAATATACAGAAGTAAGGCTGCCAAGAGGACTTGAAAGCGGGGCAAAATTGCAGGAAACCGATTTCAGGAGGTAGACTGGAATTGCATTGAAAGCATAGGAAAAGAGGCAGAACGTCCACAATGATGCACTTGGTCAAAAAGGGCGTATGCGTTTTTTCCTGAATATATTCAGGAAAAAACGCATACGCCCTTTTTGGCCAAGCAAGCAAGCTTGCAAATGAAATCTGCACTACAATGAAGTCTCACTTCCCCCCGGTCAAAAAGGCCATCTGAAAAAAGTGTAAAATCCAGAAAGGCAGGACAGGCCATGGAGAACTTGGAGCCTTGTTATGCTGATGGGCGGGATGTAAATTGCCAACAGACACTCGGGAGAAGTGTATGGTGTTTCCTGAAACATCTAAAAAACAAAGCAACAGAGCCTAGGGCACTTCCTCTTATGGTCCTATAGCTTAGGGAAATTAAAATCAAAAAGACACAGCCACCCCAAAGTTTGGGATGCCTCTGTTTACAAGAACCTCGTTTACTGTACAAGTTCAATATCACAGAAAGTGAAAAATGGATAAAGAACTTGTGGTACTTACGTACAATGCAGTATCACTCAGCAATGAAATCTATGTCATCAGGCCCGTAGCAGCATAATGAGTGGATTCAGGTACGATGATTCTAACTGAAATAAGTCACACAGAAAAAGAAACATCATAAGATATCAGTAATACACGGAATGTAAACTTGGCTACACACAAACTGAATTACAGAACAGAACAGGGTCTCAAATTTAGAAAACCAACTTATGCTTGCTTAAGGGTAAAGGTGAGTTGGGTTGCTGCATAAAACCAGAGACTGAAAGGAGCACAGATAAAGTTCCTTAAGCCAAATATGGAATAGACAAGAGCTACTCCTTGCTCAACGAAATGGACTCAACACCGCACATTAAATGCCTAAGAATGTACCTGACTAGTAAATATCTTAAAACCTATGGATTGCTATGTCTCCAAAAGAGAATCAAGCATGTGTACAGGGGCATAAACGCAGCAGTGATAGGATTGGAGAGGTTCGGTGAGCAAATGAAGACCCTTTGAAGTCATATTGCATGGTACCCATTCCACGGGTTTCAACTACCCAGGTTTAATGTATTCTTCCTTCAGCTAAAACATGCATGTGGAACCCAGAGTATGATCAACCGTGTGAACGGGAGATATGTTCAAATATGTCTCAGTTTTCGTACCCTGGTACTCGGGTGCAACATTCCAGACGCTTTACTAACACTCTCCCCACTTGGAGAGTCTGCGCCTTTAACCTCCTGTTTGGCCCAGTTTGCAATTTCTGCGGAAGATAAACAGGAATAGCGAGAACCAATGAGAGACTAGCTGGAGGTGTCTGGACGGGCAAATTTAACTCTCATTTCCCACCAGGAAGAGTAAATAACCAAAGGCTGAGCATGCCGTTCCAGAACCAGATTAGGGCCTGAAGCCATCCTGCGGTGTTGCGGCCAGCTCACAAGAAAACGAGTTGAAGAAAGGAGCTCAGGGGCACTGTAATTCACAAAACTGCAGAGTTATAAATGACAGCTATCGTCCAAAAATATACTGAAGTAAGGCTGCCAAGAGGACTTGAAAGCGGGGCAGAATTGAAGGAAACCGATTTCAGGTGGTAGACTGGAATTGCATTGAAAGCATAGGAAAAGAGGCAGAACGTCCACAATGATGCACTTGGCCAAAAAGGGCGTATGCATTTTTTCCTGAATATATTTAGGAAAAAACGCATACGCCCTTTTTGGCCAACCAAGCAATCTTGCAAAGGAAATCTGCACTACAATGAAGTCTCACTTTCCGCCGGTCAAAAGGGCCATCTGAAAAAAGTGTAAAATCCAGAAAGGCAGGACAGGCCATGGAGAACTGGGAGCCTTGTTATGCTGATAGGCGGGATGTAAATTGCCAACAGACACTCGGGAGAAGTGTATGGTGTTTCCTGAAACATCTAAAAAACAAAGCAACAGAGCCTAGGGCACTTCCACTTATGGTCCTATAGCTTAGGGAAATTAAAATCAAAAAGACACAGCCACCCCAAAGTTTGGGACGCCTCTGTTTACAAGAACCTCGTTTACCGTACAAGTTCAATATGACAGAAAGTGAAAAATGGATAAAGAACTTGTGGTACTTACGTACAATGCAGTATCTCTCTGCAATGAAATCTATGTCATCAGGCCCGTAGCAGCATAATGAGTGGATTCAGGTACGATGATTCTAACTGAAATAAGTCACACAGAAAAAGAAACATCATAAGATATCACTAATACACGGAATGTAAACTTGGCTACACAGGAACTGAATTCCAAAACAGAACAGGGTCTCAAGTTTAGAAAACCAACTTATGCTTGCTTAAGGGGAAAGGTGAGTTGGGGTGCTGCATAAAACCAGAGATTGAAATGAGCACAGATAAAGTTCCTTAAGCCAAATATGGAATAGACAAGAGCTACACCTTGCTCAACGAAATGGACTCAACACCCCATATTAAACGCCTAAGAATGTACCTGACTACTAAGTATCTTAAAACCTATGGATTGCTATGTCTCCAAAAGAGAACCAAGCGTGTGTTCAGGGGCATAAACGCAGCAGTGATAGGATTCGAGATGTTCGGTGAGCAAATGAAGACCCTTTGAAGTCATATTGCATGGTACCCATTACACGGGTCTCAACTCTCCAGGTTTAAGGTATTCTTCCTTCAGCTAAAACAGGCATTTGGAACCCAGAGTATGATCAACCGTGTGAACGGGAGACGTGTTCAAATATGTCTCAGTTTTCCTCCCCTGGTACTCGGGTGCAACATTCCAGCCACTTTACTAACACTCTCCCCACTTGGAGAGTCAGCGCCTTTAACCTCCTGTTTGGCCCAGTTTGCAATGTCTGCGGAAGATGAACAGGAATAGGGAGAACCAATGAGAGACTAGCTGGAGGTGTCTGGGCGGGCAAATTTAACTCTCATTTCCCACCAGGAAGAGGAATTAACCAAAGGCTCAGCGTGCCATGCTGGAACCAGATTAGGGCCTGAAGCCATCCTGCGGTGTTGCGGCCAGGTCACAAGAAAGCGAATTGAAGAAAGGAGCTCAGTGGCACTGTAATGCACAAACCTGCAGAGTTATAAATGACAGCTATCGTCCAAAAATATACTGAAGTAAGGCTGCCAAGAGGACTTGAAAGCGGGGCAGAATTGCAGGAAACCGATTTCAGGAGGTAGACTGGAATTGCATTGAAAGCATAGGAAAAGAGGCAGAACGTCCACAATGATGCACTTGGCCAAAAAGGGCGTATGCGTTTTTTCCAGAATATATTCAGGAAAAAACGCATACGCCCTTTTTGGCCAACCAAGCAAGCTTGCAAAGGAAATCTGCACTACAATGAAGTCTCACTTCCCCCCGGTCAAAAGGGCCATCTGAAAAAAGTGTAAAATCCAGAAAGGCAGGACAGGCCATGGAGAACTGGGAGCCTTGTTATGCTGATGGGCGGGATGTAAATTGCCAACAGACACTCGGGAGAAGTGTATGGTGTTTCCTGAAACATCTAAAAAACAAAGCAACAGAGCCTAGGGCACTTCCACTTATGGTCCTAGAGATTAGGGAAATTAAAATCAAAAAGACACAGCCACCCCAAAGTGTGGAACGGCTCTGTTTACAAGAACCTCGTTAACAGTAAAAGTTCAAAATCGCAGAAAGTGAAAAATGGATAAAGAAGTTGTGGTATTTACTTACAAAGCAATATCACTCAGCAATGAAATCTATGTCATCAGGCCCTTAGCAGCACAATGAGTGGATTCAGGTATGATGATTCTAACTGAAATGAGTCACACAGAAAAAGAAACATCATAAGATATCAGTAATACACGGAATGTAAACTTGGCTACACAGGAACTGAATTACAGACCAGAACAGGGTCTCAAATTTAGAAAACCAACTTATGCTTGCTTAAGGGGAAAGGTGAGTTGGGGTGCTGCATAAAACCAGAGATTGAAATGAGCACAGATAAAGTTCCTTAAGCCAAATATGGAATAGACAAGAGCTACTCCTTGCTCAACTAAATGGACTCAACACCGCATATTAAACGCCTAAGAATGCACCTGACTAGGAAGTATCTTAATACCTATGGATTGCTATGTCTCCGAAAGAGAATCAAACATGTGTACAGGGGCATAAACGCAGCAGTGATAGGATTGGAGAGGTTTGGTGAGCAAATGAAGACCCTTTGAAGTCATATTTCATGGTACCCATTCCACGGGTTTCAACTCTCCAGGTTTAAGGTATTCTTCCTTCAGCTAAAATATGCATGTGGAACCCAGAGTATGATCAACCGTGTGAACGGGAGACGTGTTCAAATATGTCTCAGTTTTTCTCCCCTGGTACTCGGGTGCAACATTGCAGACGCTTTACTAACACTCTCCCCACTTGGAGAGTCAGCGCCTTTAACCTCCTGTTTGGCCCAGTTTGCAATTTCTGCGGAAGATGAACAGGAATAGGGAGAACCAATGAGAGACTAGCTGGAGGTGTCTGGACGGGCAAATTTAACTCTCATTTCCCACCAGGAAGAGGAAATAACCAAAGGCTCAGCGTGCCGTGCCAGAACCAGATTAGGGCCTGAAGCCATCCTGCGGTGTTGCGGCCAGCTCAAAAGAAAGCGAGTTGAAGAAAGGAGCTCAGGGGCACTGTAATTCACAAACCTGCAGAGTTATTAATGACAGCTATCGTCCAAAAATATACTGAAGTAAGGCTGCCAAGAGGACTTGAAAGCGGGGCAGAATTGCAGGAAACCAATTTCAGGAGGTAGACTGGAATTGCATTGAAAGCATAGGAAAAGAGGCAGAACGTCCACAATGATGCACTTGGCCAAAAAGGGCGTATGCGTTTTTTCCTGAATATATTCAGGAAAAAACGCATACGCCCTATTTGGCCAACCAAGCAAGCTTGCAAAGGAAATCTGCACTACAATGAAGTCTCACTTCCCCCCGGTCAAAAGGGCCATCTGAATAAAGTGTAAAATCCAGAAAGGCAGGACAGGCCATGGAGAACTGGGAGCCTTGTTATGCTGATGGGCGGGCTGTCAATTGCCAACAGACACTCGGGAGAAGTGTATGGTGTTTCCTGAAACATCTAAAAAACAAAGCAACAGAGCCTAGGGCAATGCCACTTATGGTCCTATAGCTTAGAGAAATTAAAATCAAAAAGACACAGCCACCACAAAATTTGGAACGGCTCTGTTTACAAGAACCTCGTTTACAGTACAAGTTCAACATCGCAGAAAGTGAAAAATGGATAAAGAAGTTGTGGTATTTACTTACAAAGCAATATCACTCAGCAATGAAATCTATGTCATCAGGCCCATAGCAGCATAATGAGTGGATTCAGGTACGATGATTCTAACTGAAATAAGTCACACAGAAAAAGAAACATCATAAGATATCACTAATACACGGAATGTAAACTTGGCTACACAGGAACTGAATTCCAAAACAGAACAGGGTCTCAATTTTAGAAAACCAACTTATGCTTGCTTAAGGGGAAAGGTGAGTTGAGGTGCTGCATAAAACCAGAGATTGAAATGAGCACAGATAAAGTTCCTTAAGCCAAATATGGAATAGACAAGAGCTACTCCTTGCTCAACGAAATGGACTCAACACCCCATATTAAACGCCTAAGAATGTACCTGACTAGTAAGTATCTTAAAACCTATGGATTGCTATGTCTCCAAAAGAGAATCAAGCGTGTGTACAGGGTCATAAACGCAGCAGTGATAGGATTGGAGAGGTTCGGTGAGCAAATGAAGACCCTTTGAAGTCATATTGCATGGTACCCATTCCACGGGTCTCAACTCTCCAGGTTTAAGGTATTCTTCCTTCAGCTAAAACATGCATGTGGAACCCAGAGTATGATCAACCATGTGAACGGGAGACGTGTTCAAATATGTCTCAGTTTTCCTCCCCTGGTACTCGGGTGCAACATTCCAGACGCTTTACTAACACTCTCCCCACTTGGAGAGTTAGCACCTTTAACCTCCTGTTTGGCCCAGTTTGCAATTTCTGCGGAAGATGAACAGGAATAGGGAGAACCAATGAGAGACTAGCTGGAGGTGTCTGGACGGGCAAATTTAACTCTCATTTCCCACCAGGAAGAGGAATTAACCAAAGGCTCAGCGTGCCGTGCCAGAACCAGATTAGGACCTGAAGCCATCCTGCGGTGTTGTGGCCAGCTCAAAAGAAAGCGAGTTGAAGAAAGGAGCTCAGGGGCACTGTAATTCACAAACCTGCAGAGTTATAAATGACAGCTATCGTCCAAAAATATACTGAAGTAAGGCTGCCAAGAGGACTTGAAAGCGGGGCAGAATTGCAGGAAACCGATTTCAGGAGGTAGACTGGAATTGCATTGAAAGCATAGGAAAAGAGGCAGAGCGTCCACAATGATCCACTTGGCCAAAAAGGGCGTATGCGTTTTTTCCTGAATATATTCAGGAAATAACGCATACGCCCTTTTTGAACAACCAAGCAAGCTTGCAAAGAAATCTGCACTACAATGAAGTCTCACTTCCCCCGGTCAAAAGGGCCATCTGAAAAAAGTTTAAAATGCAGAAAGGCAGGACAGTCCATGGAGAACTGGGAGCCTTGTTATGCTGATGGGCGGGATGTAAATTGCCAACAGACACTCGGGAGAAGTGTATGTTGTTTCCTGAAACATCTAAAAAACAAAGCAACAGAGCCTAGGGCACTTCCACTTATGGTCCTATAGCTTAGGGAAATTAAAATAAAAAAGACACAGCCACCCCAAAGTTTGGAACGGCTCTGTTTACAAGAACCTCGTTTACAGTACAAGTTCAACATCGCAGAAAGTGAAAAATGGATAAAGAACTTGAGGTATTTACTTACAAAGCAATATCACTCAGCAATGAAATCTATGTCATCAGGCCCGTGGCAGCATAATGAGTGGATTCAGGTACGATGATTCTAACTGAAATAAGTCACACAGAAAAAGAAACATCATAAGATATCAGTAATACACGGAATGTAAACTTGGCTACACAGGAACTGAATTCCAAAACAGAACAGGGTCTCAATTTTAGAAAACCAACTTATGCTTGCTTAAGGGGAAAGGTGAGTTGGGGTGCTGCATAAAACCAGAGATTGAAATGAGCACAGATAAAGTTCCTTAAGCCAAATATGGAATAGACAAGAGCTACTCCTTGCTCAACGAAATGGACTCAACACCCCATATTAAACGCCTAAGAATGTACCTGACTATTAAGTATCTTAAAACCTATGGATTGCTATGTCTCCAAAAGAGAATCAAGCATGTGTACAGGGGCATAAACGCAGCAGTGATAGGATTGGAGAGGTTCGGTGAGCAAATGAAGACCCTTTGAAGTCATATTGCATGGTACCCATTCCACGGGTTTCAACTCTCCAGGTTTAAGGTATTCTTCCTTCAGCTAAAACATGCACGTGGAACCTAGAGTATGATCAACCATGTGATCGGGAGACGTGTTCAAATATGTCTCAGTTTTCGTACCCTGGTACACGGGTGCAACATCCCAGATGCTTTACTAACACTCTCCCGACTTGGAGAATCAGTCCCTTTAACCCCCTGTTTGGCCCAGTTTGCAATTTCTGGGGAAGATGAACAGGAATAGCGAGAAAAAATGTGAGACTAGCTGGAGGTGTCTGGACGGGCAAATTTAACTCTCATTTCCCCCAAGGAAGAGGAATTAACCAAAGGCTCAGCGTGCCGTGCCGGAACCAGATTAGGGCCTGAAGCCATCCTGCGGTGTTGCGGCCAGCTCCCAAGAAAGCGAGTAGAAGAAAGGAGCTCAGGGGCACTGTAATTCACAAACCTGCAGAGTTATAAATGACAGCTATCGTCCAAAAATATACTGAAGTAAGGCTGCCAAGAGGACTTGAATGCGGGGCAGAATTGCAGGAAACCGATTTCAGGAGGTAGACTGGAATTGCATTGAAAGCATAGGAAAAGAGGCAGAATGTCCACAATGATGCACTTGGCCAAAAAGGGCGTATGCGTTTTTTCCTGAATATATTCAGGAAAAAACGCATACGCCCTTTTTGGCCAACCAAGCAAGCTTGCAAAGGAAATCTGCACTACAATGAAGTCTCACTTCCCCCGGTCAAAAGGGCCATCTGAAAAAAGTGTAAAATGCAGAAAGGCAGGACAGTCCATGGAGAACTGGGAGCCTTGTTATGCTGATGGGCGGGATGTAAATTGCCAACAGACACTCGGGAGAAGTGTATGGTGTTTCCTGAAACATCTAAAAAACAAAGCAACAGAGCCTAGGGCACTTCCACTTATGGTCCTATAGCTTAGGGAAATTAAAATCAAAAAGACACAGCCACCCCAAAGTTTGGAACGGCTCTCTTTACAAGAACCTCGTTTACAGTACAAGTTCAACATCGCAGAAAGTGAAAAATGGATAAAGAAGTTGTGGTATTTACTTACAAAGCAATATCACTCAGCAATGAAATCTATGTCATCAGGCACTTAGCAGCACAATGAGTGGATTCAGGTATGATGATTCTAACTGAAATAAGTCACACAGAAAAAGAAACATCATAAGATATCAGTAATACACGGAATGTAAACTTGGCTACACAGGAACTGAATTACAGAACAGAACAGGGTCTCAAATTTAGAAAACCAACTTATGCTTGCTTAAGGGGAAAGGTGAGTTGGGGTGCTGCATAAAACCAGAGATTGAAATGAGCACAGATAAAGTTCCTTAAGCCAAATATGGAATAGACAAGAGCTACTCCTTGCTCAACGAAATGGACTCAACACCGCATATTAAACGCCTAAGAATGCACCTGACTAGGAAGTATCTTAATACCTATGGATTGCTATGTCTCCGAAAGAGAATCAAGCATGTGTACAGGGGCATAAACGCAGCAGTGATAGGATTGGAGAGGTTCGGTGAGCAAATGAAGACCCTTTGAAGTCATATTGCATGGTACCCATTCCACGGGTTTCAACTACCCAGGTTTAAGGTATTCTTCCTTCAGCTAAAATATGAATGTGGAACCCAAAGTATGATCAACCGTGTGAACGGGAGACGTGTTCAAATATGTCTCAGTTTTCCTCCCCTGGTACTCGGGTGCAACATTCCAGACGCTTTACTAACACTCTCCCCACTTGGAGAGTCAGCGCCTTTAACCTCCTGTTTGGCCCAGTTTGCAATTTCTGCGGAAGATGAACAGGAATAGGGAGAACCAATGAGAGACTAGCTGGAGGTGTCTGGATGGGCAAATTTAACTCTCATTTCCCACCAGGAAGAGGAAATAACCAAAGGCTCAGCGTGCCGTGCCAGAACCAGATTAGGGCCTGAAGCCATCCTGCGGTGTTGCGGCCAGCTCAAAAGAAAGCGAGTTGAAGAAAGGAGCTCAGGGGCACTGTAATTCACAAACCTGCAGAGTTATAAATGACAGCTATCGTCCAAAAATATACTGAAGTAAGGCTGCCAAGAGGACTTGAAAGCGGGGCAGAATTGCAGGAAACCGATTTCAGGAGGTAGACTGGAATTGCATTGAAAGCATAGGAAAAGAGGCAGACCGTCCACAATGATGCACTTGAACAAAAAGGGCGTATGCGTTTTTTCCTGAATATATTCAGGAAAAAACGCATACGCCCTTTTTGGCCAACCAAGCAAGCTTGCAAAGGAAATCTGCACTACAATGAAGTCTCACTTCCCCCCGGTCAAAAGGGCCATCTGAAAAAAGTGTAAAATGCAGAAAGGCAGGACAGTCCATGGAGAACTGGGAGCCTTGATATGCTGATGGGCGGGATGTCAATTGCCAACAGACACTCGGGAGTAGTGTATGGTGTTTCCTGAAACATCTAAAAAACAAAGCAACAGAGCCTAGGGCAATGCCACTTATGGTCCTATAGCATAGAGAAATTAAAATCAAAAAGACACAGCCACCACAAAATTTGGAACGGCTCTGTTTACAAGAACCTCGTTTACAGTACAAGTTCAACATCGCAGAAAGTGAAAAATGGATAAAGAAGTTGTGGTATTTACTTACAAAGCAATATCACTCAGCAATGAAATCTATGTCATCAGGCCCATAGCAGCATAATGAGTGGATTCAGGTACGATGATTCTAACTGAAATAAGTCACACAGAAAAAGAAACATCATAAGATATCACTAATACACGGAATGTAAACTTGGCTACACAGGAACTGAATTCCAAAACAGAACAGGGTCTCAATTTTAGAAGACCAACTTATGCTTGCTTAAGGGGAAAGGTGAGTTGAGGTGCTGCATAAAACCAGAGATTGAAATGAGCACAGATAAAGTTCCTTAAGCCAAATATGGAATAGACAAGAGCTACTCCTTGCTCAACGAAATGGACTCAACACCCCATATTAAACGCCTAAGAATGTACCTGACTAGTAAGTATCTTAAAACCTATGGATTGCTATGTCTCCAAAAGAGAATCAAGCGTGTGTACAGGGGCATAAACGCAGCAGTGATAGGATTGGAGAGGTTTGGTGAGCAAATGAAGACCCTTTGAAGTCGTATTGCATGGTACCCATTCCACGGGTCTCAACTCTCCAGGTTTAAGGTATTCTTCCTTCAGCTAAAACATGCATGTGGAACCCAGAGTATGATCAACCATGTGAACGGGAGACGTGTTCAAATATGTCTCAGTTTTCCTCCCCTGGTACTCGGGTGCAACATTCCAGACGCTTTACTAACACTCTCCCCACTTGGAGAGTTAGCACCTTTAACCTCCTGTTTGGCCCAGTTTGCAATTTCTGCGGAAGATAAACAGGAATAGCGAGAACCAATGACAGACTAGCTGGAGGTGTCTGGACGGGCAAATTTAACTCTCATTTAACACCAGGAAGAGGAATTAACCAAAGGCTCAGCGTGCCGTGCCAGAACCAGATTAGGACCTGAAGCCATCCTGCGGTGTTGTGGCCAGCTCAAAAGAAAGCGAGTTGAAGAAAGGAGCTCAGGGGCACTATAATTCACAAACCTGCAGAGTTATAAATGACAGCTATCGTCCAAAAATATACTGAAGTAAGGTTGCCAAGAGGACTTGAAAGCGGGGCAGAATTGCAGGAAACCGATTTCAGGAGGTAGACTGGAATTGCATTGAAAGCATAGGAAAAGAGGCAGAACGTCCACAATGATGCACTTGGCCAAAAAGGGCGTATGCGTTTTTTCCTGAATATATTCAGGAAAAAACGCATACGCCCTTTTTGGCCAACCAAGCAAGCTTGCAAAGGAAATCTGCACTACAATGAAGTCTCACTTCCCCCGGTCAAAAGGGCCATCTGAAAAAAGTGTAAAATGCAGAAAGGCAGGACAGTCCATGGAGAACTGGGAGCCTTGTTATGCTGATGGGCGGGATGTAAATTGCCAACAGACACTCGGGAGAAGTGTATGGTGTTTCCTGAAACATCTAAAAAACAAAGCAACAGAGCCTAGGGCACTTCCACTTATGGTCCTATAGCTTAGGGAAATTAAAATCAAAAAGACACAGCCACCCCAAAGTTTGGAACGGCTCTGTTTACAAGAACCTCGTTTACAGTACAAGTTCAACATCGCAGAAAGTGAAAAATGGATAAAGAACATGTGGTATTTACTTACAAAGCAATATCACTCAGCAATGAAATCTATGTCATCAGGCCCGTAGCAGCACAATGAGTGGATTCAGGTATGATGATTCTAACTGAAATAAGTCACACAGAAAAAGAAACATCATAAGATATCAGTAATACATGGAAAGTAAACTTGGCTACACGGGAACTGAATTACAGAACAGAACAGGGTCTCAAATTGAGAAAACCAACTTATGCTTGCTTAAGGGGAAAGGTGAGTTGGGGTGCTGCATAAAACCAGAGATTGAAATGAGCACAGATAAAGTTCCTTAAGCCAAATATGGAATAGACAAGAGCTACTCCTTGGTCAACGAAATGGACTCAACACCACATATTAAACGCCTAAGAATGCACCTGACTAGTAAGTATCTTAATACCTATGGATTGCTATGTCTCTGAAAGAGAATCAAGCATGTGTACAGGGGCATATACGCAGCAGTGATAGGATTGGAGAGGTTCGGTGAGCAAATGAAGACCCTTTGAAGTCATATTGCATGGTACCCATCACACGGGTCTCAACTCTCCAGGTTTAAGGTATTCTTCCTTCAGCTAAAACATGCATGTGGAACCCAGAGTATGATCAACCGTGTGAACGGGAGACGTGTTCAAATATGTCTCAGTTTTCCTGCCCTGGTACTCGGGGGCAACATTCCAGACACTTTACTAACACTCTCCCCACTTGGAGAGTCAGTCCCTTTAACCTCCTGTTTGGCCCAGTTTGCAATTTCTGCGGAAGATGAACAGGAATAGGGAGAACCAATGAGAGACTAGCTGGAGGTGTCTGGACGGGCAAATTTAACTCTCATTTCCCACCAGGAAGAGGAATTAACCAAAGGCTCAGCGTGCCGTGCCGGAACCAGATTAGGGCCTGAAGCCATCCTGCGGCGTTGCGGCCAGCTCAAAAGAAAGCGAGTTGAAGAAAGGAGCTCAGGGGCACTGTAATTCACAAACCTGCAGAGTTATAAATGACAGCTATCGTCCCAAAATATACTGAAGTAAGGCTGCCAAGAGGATTTGAAAGCGGGGCAGAATTGCAGGAAACCGATTTCAGGAGGTAGACTGGAATTGCATTGAAAGCATAGGAAAAGAGGCAGAACGTCCACAATGATGCACTTGGTCAAAAAGGGCGTATGCGTTTTTTCCTGAATATATTCAGGAAAAAACGCATACGCACTTTTTGGCCAACCAAGCAAGCTTGCAAAGGAAATCTGCACTACAATGAAGTCTCACTTCCCCCCGGTCAAAAGGGCCATCTGAAAAAAGTGTAAAATCCAGAAAGGCAGGACAGGCCATGGAGAACTGGGAGCCTTGTTATGCTGATGGGCGGGATGTAAATTGCCAACAGACACTCGGGAGAAGTGTATGGTGTTTCCTGAAACACCTAAAAAACAAAGCAACAGAGCCTAGGGCACTTCCACGTATGGTCCTATAGCTTAGGGAAATTAAAATCAAAAAGACACAACCACCCCAAAGTTTGGAACGGCTCTCTTTACAAGAACCTCGTTTACAGTACAAGTTCAACATCGCAGAAAGTGAAAAATGGATAAAGAAGTTGTGGTATTTACTTACAAAGCAATATCACTCAGCAATGAAATCTATGTCATCAGGCCCTTAGCAGCACAATGAGTGGATTCAGGTATGATGATTCTAACTGAAATAAGTCACACAGAAAAAGAAACATCATAAGATATCAGTAGTACACGGAATGTAAACTTGGCTACACACAAACTGAATTACAGAACAGAACAGGGTCTCAAATTTAGAAAACCAACTTATGCTTGCTTAAGGGGAAAGGTGAGTTGGGGTGCTGCATAAAACCAGAGATTGAAATGAGCACAGATAAAGTTCCTTAAGCCAAATATGGAATAGACAAGAGCTACTCCTTGCTCAACGAAATGGACTCAACACCGCATATTAAACGCCTAAGAATGTACCTGACTAGTAAGTATCTTAAAACCTATGGATTGCTATGTCTCCGAAAGAGAATCAAGCATGTGTACAGGGGCATAAACGCAGCAGTGATAGGATTGGAGAGGTTCGGTGAGCAAATGAAGACCCTTTGAAGTCATATTGCATGGTACCCATTACACGGGTCTCAACTCTCCAGGTTTAAGGTATTCTTCCTTCAGCTAAAACATGCATGTGGAACCCAGAGTATGATCAACCGTGTGAACGGGAGACGTGTTCAAATATGTCTCAGTTTTCCTCCCCTGGTACTCGGGTGCAACATTCCAGACACTTTACTAACACTCTCCCCACCAGGAGAGTCAGCGCCTTTAACCTCCTGTTTGGCCCAGTTTGCAATTTCTGCGGAAGATGAACAGGAATAGGGAGAACCAATGAGAGACTAGCTGGAGGTGTCTGGACGGGCAAATTTAACTCTCATTTCCCACCAGGAAGAGGAATTAACCAAAGGCTCAGCGTGCAGTGCCGGAACCAGATTAGGGCCTGAAGCCATCCTGCGTTGTTGCGGCCAGCTCACAAGAAAGAGAGTTGAAGAAAGGAGCTCAGCGGCACTGTAATTCACAAACCTGCAGAGTTATAAATGACAGCTATCGTCCAAAAATATACTGAAGTAAGGCTGCCAAGAGGACTTGAAAGCGGGGCAGAATTGCAGGAAACCGATTTCAGGAGGTAGACTGGAATTGCATTGAAAGCATAGGAAAAGAGGCAGAACGTCCACAATGATGCACTTGGCCAAAAAGGGCGTATGCGTTTTTTCCTGAATATATTCAGGAAAAAACGCATACGCCCTTTTTGGCCAACCAAGCAAGCTTGCAAAGGAAATCTGCACTACAATGAAGTCTCACTTCCACCCGGTCAAAAGGGCCATCTGAAAAAAGTGTAAAATCCAGAAAGGCAGGACAGGCCATGGAGAACTGGGAGCCTTGTTATGCTGATGGGCGGGATGTAAATTGCCAACAGACACTCGGGAGAAGTGTATGGTGTTTCCTGAAACATCTAAAAAACAAAGCAACAGAGCCTAGGGCACTTCCACTTATGGTCCTATAGCTTAGGGAAATTAAAATCAAAAAGACACAGCCACCCCAAAGTTTGCAATGGCTCTGTTTACAAGAACCTCGTTTACAGTACAAGTTCAAAATCGCAGAAAGTGAAAAATGGATAAAGAAGTTGTGGTATTTACTTACAAAGCAATATCACTCAGCAATGAAATCTATGTCATCAGGCCCGTAGCAGCATAATGAGTGGATTCAGGTACGATGATTCTAACTGAAATAAGTCACACAGAAAAAGAAACATCATAAGATATCACTAATACACGGAATGTAAACTTGGCTACACAGGAACTGAATTCCAAAACAGAACAGGGTCTCAATTTTAGAAAACCAACTTATGCTTGCTTAAGGGGAAAGGTGAGTTGGGGTGCTGCATAAAACCAGAGATTGAAATGAGCACAGATAAAGTTCCTTAAGCCAAATATGGAATAGACAAGAGCTACTCCTTGCTCAACGAAATGGACTCAACACCCCATATTAAACGCCTAAGAATGTACCTGACTAGTAAGTATCTTAAAACCTATGGATTGCTATGTCTCCGAAAGAGAATCAAGCGTGTGTACAGGGGCATAAACGCAGCAGTGATAGGATTGGAGAGGTTCGGTGAGCAAATGAAGACCCTTTGAAGTCATATTGCATTGTACCCATTCCACGGGTTTCAACTCTCCAGGTTTAAGGTATTCTTCCTTCAGCTAAAACATGCATGTGGAACCTAGAGTATGATCAACCATGTGATCGGGAGACGTGTTCAAATATGTCTCAGTTTTCGTACCCTGGTACACGGGTGCAACATCCCAGATGCTTTACTAACACTCTCCCGACTTGGAGAATCAGTCCCTTTAACCCCCTGTTTGGCCCAGTTTGCAATTTCTGGGGAAGATGAACAGGAATAGCGAGAACCAATGAGAGACTAGCTGGAGGTGTCTGGACGGGCAAATTTAACTCTCATTTCCCCCAAGGAAGAGGAATTAACCAAAGGCTCAGCGTGCCGTGCCGGAACCAGATTAGGGCCTGAAGCCATCCTGCGGTGTTGCGGCCAGCTCACAAGAAAGCGAGTAGAAGAAAGGAGCTCAGGGGCACTGTAATTCACAAACCTGCAGAGTTATAAATGACAGCTATCGTCCAAAAATATACTGAAGTAAGGCTGCCAAGAGGACTTGAAAGCGGGGCAGAATTGCAGGAAACCGATTTCAGGAGGTAGACTGGAATTGCATTGAAAGCATAGGAAAAGAGGCAGAGCGTCCACAATGATGCACTTGGCCAAAAAGGGCGTATGCGTTTTTTCCTGAATATATTCAGGAAAAAACGCATACGCCCTTTTTGGCCAACCAAGCAAGCTTGCAAAGGAAATCTGCACTACAATGAAGTCTCACTTCCCCCGGTCAAAAGGGCCATCTGAGAAAAGTGTAAAATGCAGAAAGGCAGGACAGTCCATGGAGAACTGGGAGCCTTGTTATGCTGATGGGCGGGATGTAAATTGCCAACAGACACTCGGGAGAAGTGTATGGTGTTTCCTGAAACATCTAAAAAACAAAGCAACAGAGCCTAGGGCACTTCCACTTATGGTCCTATAGCTTAGGGAAATTAAAATCAAAAAGACACAGCCACCCCAAAGTTTGGAACGGCTCTCTTTACAAGAACCTCGTTTACAGTACAAGTTCAACATCGCAGAAAGTGAAAAATGGATAAAGAAGTTGTGGTATTTACTTACAAAGCAATATCACTCAGCAATGAAATCTATGTCATCAGGCCCTTAGTAGCAAAATGAGTGGATTCAGGTACGATGATTCTAACTGAAATAAGTCACACAGAAAAAGAAACATCATAAGATATCACTAATACATGGAATGTAAACTTGGCTACACAGGAACTGAATTCCAAAACAGAACAGGGTCTCAAATTTAGAAAACCAACTTATGCTTGCTTAAGGGGAAAGGTGAGTTGGGGTGCTGCATAAAACCAGAGATTGAAATGAGCACAGATAAAGTTCCTTAAGCCAAATATGGAATAGACAAGAGCTACTCCTTGCTCAACGAAATGGACTCAACACCGCATATTAAACGCCTAAGAATGTACCTGACTACTAAGTATCTTAAAATCTATGGATTGCTATGTCTCCAAAAGAGAATCAAGCGTGTGTACAGGGGCATAAACGCAGCAGTGATAGGATTGGAGAGGTTCGGTGAGCAAATGAAGACCCTTTGAAGTCATATTGCATGGTACCCATTACACGGGTCTCAACTCTCCAGGTTTAAGGTATTCTTCCTTCAGCTAAAACATGCATGTGGAACCCAGAGTATGATCAACCGTGTGAACGGGAGACGTGTTCAAATATGTCTCAGTTTTCCTCCCCTGGTACTCGGGTGCAACATTCCAGACACTTTACTAACACTCTCCCCACCAGGAGAGTCAGCGCCTTTAACCTCCTGTTTGGCCCAGTTTGCAATTTCTGCGGAAGATGAACAGGAATAGGGAGAACCAATGAGAGACTAGCTGGAGGTGTCTGGACGGGCAAATTTAACTCTCATTTCCCACCAGGAAGAGGAATTAACCAAAGGCTCAGCGTGCCGTGCCGGAACAAGATTAGGGCCTGAAGCCATCCTGAGGTGTTGCGGCCAGCTCACAAGAAAGCGAGTTGAAGAAAGGAGCTCAGGGACACTGTAATGCACAAACCTGCAGAGTTATAAATGACAGCTATCGTCCAAAAATATACTGAAGTAAGGCTGCCAAGAGGACTTGAAAGCGGGGCAGAATTGCAGGAAACCGATTTCAGGAGGTAGACTGGAATTGCATTGAAAGCATAGGAAAAGAGGCAGAACGTCCACAATGATGCACTTGTCCAAAAAGGGCGTATGCGTTTTTTCCTGAATATATTCAGGAAAAAACGCATACGCCCTTTTTGGCCAACCAAGCAAGCTTGCAAAGGAAATCTGCACTACAATGAAGTCTCACTTCCCCCTGGTCAAAAGGGCCAGCTGAAAAAAGTGTAAAATCCAGAAAGGCAGGACAGGCCATGGAGAACTGGGAGCCTTGTTATGCTCATGGGCGGGATGTAAATTGCCAACAGACACTCGGGAGAAGTGTATGGTGTTTCCTGAAACATCTAAAAAACAAAGCAACAGAGCCTAGGGCACTTCCACTTATGGTCCTAAAGCTTAGGGAAATTAAAATCAAAAAGACACAGCCACCCCAAAGTTTGGGACGCCTCTGTTTACAAGAACCTCGTTTACCGTACAAGTTCAATATAACAGAAAGAGAAAAATGGATAAAGAACTTGTGGTACTTACGTACAACGCAGTATCACTCAGCAATGAAATCTATGTCATCAGGCCCGTAGCAGCATAATGAGTGGATTCAAGTACGATGATTCTAACTGAAATAAGTCACACAGAAAAAGAAACATCATAAGATATCACTAATACACGGAATGTAACCTTGGCTACACAAGAACTGAATTCCAAGACAGAAGAGGGTCTCAAATGTAGAAAACCAACTTATGCTTGCTTAAGGGGAAAGGTGAGTTGGGGTGCTGCATAAAACCAGAGATTGAAATGAGCACAGATAAAGTTCCTTAAGCCAAATATGGAATAGACAAGAGCTACTCCTTGCTCAACGAAATGGACTCAACACCGCATATTAAACGCCTAAGAATGTACCTGACTACTAAGTATCTTAAAACCTATGGATTGCTATGTCTCCAAAAGAGAATCAAGCATGTTTACAGGGGCATAAACGCAGCAGTGATAGGATTGGAGAGGTTCGGTGAGCAAATGAAGACCCTTTGAAGACATATTGTATGGTACCCATTACACGGGTCTCAACTCTCCAGGTTTAAGGTATTCTTCCTTCAGCTAAAACATGCATGTGGAACCCAGAGTATGATCAACCATGTGAACGGGAGACGTGTTCAAATATGTCTCAGGTTTCCTCCCCTGGTACTCGGGTGCAACATTCCAGACGCTTTACTAACACTCTCACCACTTGGAGAGTCAGCGCCTTTAACCTCCTGTTTGGCCCAGTTTGCAATTTCTGCGGAAGATGAACAGGAATAGCGAGAACCAATGAGAGACTAGCTGGAGGTGTCTGGACGGGCAAATTTAACTCTCATTTCCCACCAGGAAGAGGAAATACCCAAAGGCTCAGCGTGCCGTGCCAGAACCACATTAGGGCCTGAAGCCATCCTGTGGTGTTGCGGCCAGCTCAAAAGAAAGCGAGTTGAAGAAAGGAGCTCAGGGGCACTGTAATTCACAAACCTGCAGAGTTATCAATGACAGCTATCGTCCAAAAATATACTGAAGTAAGGCTGCCAAGAGGACTTGAAAGCGGGTCAGAATTGCAGGAAACCGATTTCAGGAGGTAGACTGGAATTGCATTGAAAGCATAGGAAAAGAGGCAGAACGTCCACAATGATGCACTTGGCCAAAAAGGGCGTATGCGTTTTTTCCTGAATATATTCGGGAAAAAACGCATACGCCCTTTTTGGCCAACCAAGCAAGCTTGCAAAGGAAATCTGCACTACAATGAAGTCTCACTTCCTCCCGGTCAAAAGGGCCATCTGAAAAAAGTGTAAAATCCAGAAAGGCAGGACAGGCCATGGAGAACTGGGAGCCTTGTTATGCTGATGGGCGGGATGTAAATTGCCAACAGACACTCGGGAGAAGTGTATGGTGTTTCCTGAAACATCTAAAAAACAAAGCAACAGAGCCTAGGGCACTTCCACTTATGGTCCTATAGCTTAAGGAAATTAAAATCAAAAAGACACAGCCACCCCAAAGTTTGGGACCCCTCTGTTTACAAGAACCTCGTTTACCGTACAAGTTCAATATCACAGAAAGTGAAAAATGGATAAAGAACTTGTGGTACTTACGTACAATGCAGTATCACTCAGCAATGAAATCTATGTCATCAGGCCCGTAGCAGCATAATGAGTGGATTCAGGTACGATGATTCTAACTGAAATAAGTCACACAGAAAAAGAAACATCATAA
Source organism: Grampus griseus (assembly GCF_964374135.1). Taxonomy (NCBI): domain Eukaryota; kingdom Metazoa; phylum Chordata; class Mammalia; order Artiodactyla; family Delphinidae; genus Grampus; species Grampus griseus. The sequence goes on along the minus strand of NW_028133362.1, from coordinate 189,660 downwards.
GATATCAGTAATACACGGAATGTAAACTTGGCTACACAGGAACTGAATTCCAAAACAGAACAGGGTCTCAAATTTAGAAAAGCAACTTATGCTTGCTTAAGGGTAAAGGTGAGTTGGGGTGCTGCATAAAACCAGAGATTGAAATGAGCACAGATAAAGTTCCTTAAGCCAAATATGGAATAGACAAGAGCTACTCCTTGCTCAATGAAATGGACTCAACACACCATATTAAACGCCTAAGAATGTACCTGACTAGTAAGTATCTTAAAACCTATGGATTGCTATGTCACCAAAAGAGAATCAAGCGTGTGTACAGGGGCATAAACGCAGCAGTGATAGGATTGGAGAGGTTCGGTGAGCAAATGAAGACCCTTTGAAGTCATATTGCATGGTACCCATTACACGGGTCTCAACTTTCCAGGTTTAAGGTATTCTTCCTTCAGCTAAAACATGCATGTGGAACCCAGAGTATGATCAACCGTGTGAACGGGAGACGTGTTCAAATATGTCTCAGTTTTCCTCACCTGGTACTCGGGTGCAACATTCCAGACGCTTTACTAACACTCTCCCCACTTGGAGAGTCAGCGCCTTTAACCTCCTGTTTGGCCCAGTTTGCAATTTCTGCGGAAGATGAACAGGACTAGCGAGAACCAATGAGAGACTAGCTGGAGGTGTCTGGACGGGCAAATTTAACTCTCATTTCCCACCAGGAAGAGGAAATAACCAAAGGCTCAGCGTGCCGTGCCAGAACCACATTAGGGACTGAAGCCATCCTGCGGTGTTGCGGCCAGCTCAAAAGAAAGCGAGTTGAAGAAAGGAGCTCAGGGGCACTGTAATTCACAAACCTGCAGAGTTATAAATGACAGCTATCGTCCAAAAATATACTGAAGTAAGGCTGCCAAGAGGACTTGAAAGCGGGGCAGAATTGCAGGAAACCGATTTCAGGAGGTAGACTGGAATTGCATTGAAAGCATAGGAAAAGAGGCAGAACGTCCACAATGATGCACTTGGCCAAAAAGGGCGTATGCGTTTTTTCCTGAATATATTCAGGAAAAAACGCATACGCCCTTTTTGGCCAACCAAGCAAGCTTGCAAAGGAAATCTGCACTACAATGAAGTCTCACTTCCCCCCGGTCAAAAGGGCCATCTGAAAAAAGTGTAAAATCCAGAAAGGCAGGACAGGCCATGGAGAACTGGGAGCCTTGTTATGCTGATGGGCGGGATGTAAATTGCCAACAGACACTCGGGAGAAGTGTATGGTGTTTCCTGAAACATCTAAAAAACAAAGCAACAGAGCCTAGGGCACTTCCACTTATGGTCCTATAGCTTAGGGAAATTAAAATCAAAAAGACACAGCCACCTCAAAGTTTGGACCGGCTCTGTTTACAAGAACCTCATTTACAGTACAAGTTCAACACCGCAGAAAGTGAAAAATGGATAAAGAAGTTGTGGTATTTACTTACAAAGCAATATCACTCAGCAATGAAATCTATGTCATCAGGCCCTTAGCAGCACAATGAGTGGATTCAGGTATGATGATTCTAACTGAAATAAGTCACACAGAAAAAGAAACATCATAAGATATCAGTAATACACGGAATGTAAACTTGGCTACACAGGAAGTGAATTCCAAAACAGAACAGGGTCTCAAATTTAGAAAACCAACTTATGCTTGTTTAAGGGGAAAGGTGAGTTGGGGTGCTGCATAAAACCAGAGATTGAAATGAGCACAGATAAAGTTCCTTAAGCCAAATATGGAATAGACAAGAGCTACTCCTTGCTCAACGAAATGGACTCAACACCCCATATTAAACGCCTGAAAATGTACCTGACTAGTAAGTATCTTAAAACCTATGGATTGCTATGTCTCCAAAAGAGAATCAAGCGTGTGTACAGGGGCATAAACGCAGCAGTGATAGGATTGGAGAGGTTCGGTGAGCAAATGAAGACCCTTTGAAGTCATATTGCATGGTACCCATTACACAGGTCTCAACTCTCCAGGTTTAAGTTATTCTTCCTTCAGCTAAAACATGCATGTGGAACCCAGAGTATGATCAACCGTGTGAACGGGAGACGTGTTCAAATATGTTTCAGGTTTCCTCCCCTGGTACTCGGGTGCAACATTCCAGACGCTTTACTAACACTCTCCACACTTGGAGAGTCAGCGCCTTTAACGTCCTGTTTGGCCCAGTTTGCAATTTCTGCGGAAGATGAACAGGAATAGGGAGAACCACTGAGAGACTAGCTGGAGGTGTCTGGACGGGCAAATTTAACTCTCATTTCCCACCAGGAAGAGGAAATAACCAAAGGCTGAGCGTGCCGTGCCGGAACCAGATTAGGGCCTGAAGCCATCCTGCGGTGTTGCGGCCAGCTCAAAAGAAAGCGAGTTGAAGAAAGGAGCTCAGGGGCACTGTAATTCACAAACCTGCAGAGTTATAAATGACAGCTATCGTCCAAAAATATACTGAAGTAAGGCTGCCAAGAGGACTTGAAAGCGGGGCAGAATTGCAGGAAACCGATTTCAGGAGGTAGACTGGAATTACATTGAAAGCATAGGAAAAGAGGCAGAACGTCCACAATGATGCACTTGGCCAAAAAGGGCGTATGCGTTTTTTCCTGAATATATTCAGGAAAAAACGCATACGCCCTTTTTGGCCAAGCAAGCAAACTTGCAAAGGAAATCTGCACTACAATGAAGTCTCACTTCCCCCAGGTCAAAAGGGCCATCTGAAAAAAGTGTAAAATCCAGAAAGGCAGGACAGGCCATGGAGAACTGGGAGCCTTGTTATGCTGATGGGCGGGATGTAAATTGCCAACAGACACTCGGGAGAAGTGTATGGTGTTTCCTGAAACATCTAAAAAACAAAGCAACAGAGCCTAGGGCACTTCCACTTATGGTCCTATAGCTTAGGGAAATTAAAATCAAAAAGACACAGCCACCCCAAAGTTTGGGACGCCTCTGTTTACAAGAACCTCGTTTACCATACAAGTTCAATATCACAGAAAGTGAAAAATGGATAAAGAACATGTGGTACTTACGTACAATGCAGTATCACTCAGCAATGAAATCTATGTCATCAGGCCCGTAGCAGCATAATGAGTGGATTCAGGTACGATGATTCTAACTGAAATAAGTCACACAGAAAAAGAAACATCATAAGATATCACTAATACACGGAATGTAAACTTGGCTACACAGGAACTAAATTCCAAAACAGAAGAGGGTCTCAAATTTAGAAAACCAACTTATGCTTGCTTAAGGGGAAAGGTGAGTTGGGGTGCTGCATAAAACCAGAGATTGAAATGAGCACAGATAAAGTTCCTTAAGCCAAATATGGAATAGACAAGAGCTACTCCTTGCTCAACGAAATGGACTCAGCACCGCATATTAAACGCCTAAGAATGTACCTGACTACTAAGTATCTTAAAACCTATGGATTGCTATGTCTCCAAAAGAGAATCAAGCGTGTTTACAGGGGCATAAACGCAGCAGTGATAGGATTGGAGAGGTTCGGTGAGCAAATGAAGACCCTTTGAAGACATATTGTATGGTACCCATTACACGGGTCTCAACTCTCCAGATTTAAGGTATTCTTCCTTCAGCTAAAACATGCACGTGGAACCCAGAGTATGATCAACCATGTGAACGGGAGACGTGTTCAAATATGTCTCAGTTTTCCTCCCCTGGTACTCGGGTGCAACATTCCAGACGCTTTACTAACACTCTCACCACTTGGAGAGTCAGCGCCTTTAACCTCCTGTTTGGCCCAGTTTGCAATTTCTGCGGAAGATGAACAGGAATAGCGAGAACCAATGAGAGACTAGCTGGAGGTGTCTGGACGGGCAAATTTAACTCTCATTTCCCACCAGGAAGAGGAAATACCCAAAGGCTCAGCGTGCCGTGCCAGAACCACATTAGGGCCTGAAGCCATCCTGTGGTGTTGCGGCCAGCTCAAAAGAAAGCGAGTTGAAGAAAGGAGCTCAGGGGCACTGTAATTCACAAACCTGCAGAGTTATCAATGACAGCTATCGTCCAAAAATATACTGAAGTAAGGCTCCCAAGAGGACTTGGAAGCGCGGCAGAATTGCAGGAAATCAATTTCAGGAGGTAGACTGGAATTGCATTGAAAGCATAGGAAAAGAGGCAGAACGTCCACAATGATGCACTTGGCCAAAAAGTGCGTATGCGTTTTTTCCTGATTATATTCAGGAAAAAACGCATACGCCCTTTTTGGCTAACCAAGCAAGCTTGCAAAGGAAATCTGCACTACAATGAAGTCTCACTTCCTCCCGGTCAAAATGGCCATCTGAAAAAAGTGTAAAATCCAGAAAGGCAGGACAGGCCATGGAGAACTGGGAGCCTTGTTATGCTGATGGGCGGGATGTAAATTGCCAACAGACACTCGGGAGAAGTGTATGGTGTTTCCTGAAACATCTAAAAAACAAAGCAACAGAGCCTAAGGCACTTCCACTTATGGTCCTATAGCTTAGGAAAATTAAAATCAAAAAGACACAGCCACCCCAAAGTTTAGAACGGCTCTCTTTACAAGAACCTCGTTTACAGTACAAGTTCAACATTGCAGAAAGTGAAAAATGGATAAAGAAGTTGTGGTATTTACTTACAAAGCAATATCACTCAGCAATGAAATCTATGTCATCAGGCCCTTAGAAGCACAATGAGTGGATTCAGGTACGATGATTCTAACTGAAATAAGTCACACAGAAAAAGAAACATCATAAGATATCACTAATACACGGAATGTAAAGTTGGCTACACAGGAACTAAATTCCAAAACAGAAGAGGGTCTCAAATTTAGAAAACCAACTTATGCTTGCTTAAGGGGAAAGGTGAGTTGGGGTGCTGCATAAAACCAGAGAATGAAATGAGCACAGATAAAGTTCCTTAAGCCAAATATGGAATAGACAAGAGCTACTCCTTGCTCAACGAAATGGACTCAACACCGCATATTAAACGCCTAAGAATGTACCTGACTACTAAGTATCTTAAAACCTATGGATTGCTATGTCTCCAAAAGAGAATCAAGCGTGTTTACAGGGTCATAAACGCAGCAGTGATAGGATTGGAGAGGTTCGGTGAGCAAATGAAGTCCCTTTGAAGACATATTGTATGGTACCCATTACACGGGTCTCTACTCTCCAGGTTTAAGGTATTCTTCCTTCAGCTAAAACATGCATGTGGAACCCAGAGTATGATCAACCGTGTGAACGGGAGACGTGTTCAAATATGTCTCAGTTTTCCTCCCCTGGTACTCGGGTGCAACATTCCAGACGCTTTACTAACACTCTCCCGACTTGGAGAGTCAGTCCCTTTAACCTCCTGTTTGGCCCAGTTTGCAATTTCTGCGGAAGATGAACAGGAATAGCGAGAACCAATGAGAGACTAGCTGGAGGTGTCTGGACGGGCAAATTTAACTCTCATTTCCCACCAGGAAGAGGAATTAACCAAAGGCTCAGCGTACCGTGCCGGATCCAGATTAGGGCCTGAAGCCATCCTGGGGTGTTGCGGCCATGTCACAAGGAAGCGAGTTGAAGAAAGGAGCTCAGGGGCACTGTAATTCACAAACCTGCAGAGTTATAAATGACAGCTATCGTCCAAAAATATACTGAAGTAAGGCTGCCAAGAGGCCTTGGAAGCGCGGCAGAATTGCAGGAAATCGATTTCAGGAGGTAGACTGGAATTGCATTGAAAGCATAGGAAAGGAGGCAGAACGTCCACAATGATGCACTTGGCCAAAAAGGGCGTATGCGTTTTTTCCTGAATATATTCAGGAAAAAACGCATACGCCCTTTTTGGCCAACCAAGCAAGCTTGCAAAGGAAATCTGCACTACAATGAAGTCTCACTTCCCCCAGGTCAAAAGGGCCATCTGAAAAAAGTGTAAAATCCAGAAAGGCAGGACAGGCCATGGAGAACTGGGAGCCTTGTTATGCTGATGGGCGGGATGTAAATTGCCAACAGACACTCGGGAGAAGTGTATGGTGTTTCCTGAAACATCTAAAAAACAAAGCAACAGAGCCTAGGGCACTTCCACTTATGGTCCTATAGCTTAGGGAAATTAAAATCAAAAAGACACAGCCACCCCAAAGTTTGGGATGCCTCTGTTTACCAGAACCTCGTTTACCGTACAAGTTCAATATCACAGAAAGTGAAAAATGAATAAACAACTTGTGGTACTTACGTACAATGCAGTATCACTCAGCAATGAAATCTATGTCATCAGGCCCGTAGCAGCATAGTGAGTGGATTCAGGTACGATGATTCTAACTGAAATAAGTCACACAGAAAAAGGAACATCATAAGATATCACTAATACACGGAATGTAGACTTGGCTACACAGGAACTGAATTCCAAAACAGAACAGGGTCTCAAATTTAGAAAACCAACTTATGCTTGCTTAAGGGGAAAGGTGAGTTGGGGTGCTGCATAAAACCAGAGATTGAAATGAGCACAGATAAAGTTCCTTAAGCTAAATATGGAATAGACAAGAGCTACTCCTTGCTCAACGAAATGGACTCAACACACCATATTAAACGCCTAAGAATGTACCTGACTAGTAAGTATCTTAAAACCTATGGATTGCTATGTCTCTGAAAGAGAATCAAGCGTGTGTACAGGGGCATAAACGCAGCAGTGATAGGATTGGAGAGGTTCGGTGAGCAAATGAAGACCCTTTGAAGTCATATTGCATGGTACCCATTACACGGGTCTCAACTCTCCAGGTTTAAGGTATTCTTCCTTCAGCTAAAACATGCATGTGGAACCCAGAGTATGATCAACCGTGTGAACGGGAGACGTGTTCAAATATGTCTCAGTTTTCCTCCCCTGGTACTCGGGTGCAACATTCCAGACGCTTTACTAACACTCTCCCGACTTGGAGAGTCAGTCCCTTTAACCTCCTGTTTGGCCCAGTTTGCAATTTCTGCGGAAGATGAACAGGAATAGCGAGAACCAATGAGAGACTAGCTGGAGGTGTCTGGACGGGCAAATTTAACTCTCATTTCCCACCAGGAAGAGGAATTAACCAAAGGCTCAGCGTACCGTGCCGGATCCAGATTAGGGCCTGAAGCCATCCTGGGGTGTTGCGGCCATGTCACAAGGAAGCGAGTTGAAGAAAGGAGCTCAGGGGCACTGTAATTCACAAACCTGCAGAGTTATAAATGACAGCTATCGTCCAAAAATATACTGAAGTAAGGCTACCAAGAGGACTTGAAAGCGGGGCAGAATTGCAGGAAACCGATTTCAGGAGGTAGACTGGAATTGCATTGAAAGCATAGGAAAAGAGGCAGAACGTCCACAATGATGCACTTGGCCAAAAAGGGCGTATGCGTTTTTTCCTGAATATATTCAGGAAAAAACGCATACGCCCTTTTTGGCCAACCAAGCAAGCTTGCAAAGGAAATCTGCACTACAATGAAGTCTCACTTCCCCCCGGTCAAAAGGGCCATCTGAAAAAATTGTAAAATCCAGAAAGGCAGGACAGGCCATGCAGAACTGGGAGCCTTCTTAGGCTGATGGGCGGGATGTAAATTGCCAACAGACACTCCGGAGAAGTGTATGGTGTTTCCTGAAACATCTAAAAAACAAAGCAACAGAGCCTAGGGCACTTCCACTTATGGTCCTATAGATTAGGGAAATTAAAATCAAAAAGACACAGCCACCCCAAAGTTTGGGACGCCTCTGTTTACAAGAACCTCGTTTACCGTACAAGTTCAATATCACAGCAAGTGAAAAATGGATAAAGAACTTGTGGTACTTACGTACAATGCAGTATCACTCAGCAATGAAATCTATGTCATCAGGCCCGTAGCAGCATAATGAGTGGATTCAGGTACGATGATTCTAACTGAAATAAGTCACACAGAAAAAGGAACATCATAAGATATCACTAATACACGGAATGTAGACTTGGCTACACAGGAACTGAATTCCAAAACAGAACAGGGTCTCAAATTTAGAAAACCAACTTATGCTTGCTTAAGGGGAAAGGTGAGTTGGGGTGCTGCATAAAACCAGAGATTGAAATGAGCACAGATAAAGTTCCTTAAGCTAAATATGGAATAGACAAGAGCTACTCCTTGCTCAACGAAATGGACTCAACACACCATATTAAACGCCTAAGAATGTACCTGACTAGTAAGTATCTTAAAACCTATGGATTGCTATGTCTCCAAAGGAGAATCAAGCGTGTGTACAGGGGCATAAACGCAGCAGTGATAGGATTGGAGAGGTTCAGTGAGCAAATGAAGACCCTTTGAAGTCATATTGCATGGTACCCATTCCACGGGTCTCAACTCTCCAGGTTTAAGGTATTCTTCCTTCAGCTAAAACATGCATGTGGAACCCAGAGTATGATCAACCGTGTGAACGGGAGACGTGTTCAAATATGTCTCAGTTTTCCTCCCCTGGTACTCGGGTGCAACATTCCAGACGCTTTACTAACACTCTCCCCACTTGGAGAGTCAGCGCCTTTAACCTCCTGTTTGGCCCAGTTTGCAATTTCTGCGGAAGATGAACAGGAATAGCGAGAACCAATGAGAGACTAGCTGGAGGTGTCTTGACGGGCAAATTTAACTCTCATTTCCCACCAGGAAGAGGAAATAACCAAAGGCTCAGAGTGCTGTGCCGGAACAAGATTAGGGCCTGAAGCTATCCTGCGGTGTTGCGGCCAGCTCAAAAGAAAGTGAGTTGAAGAAAGGAGCTCAGGGTCACTGTAATCCACAAACCTGCAGAGTTATCAATGACAGCTATCGTCCAAAAATATACTGAAGTAAGGCTGCCAAGAGGACTTGAAAGCGGGGCAGAAGTGCACGAAACCGATTTCAGGAGGTACACTGGAATTGCATTGAAAGCATAGGAAAAGAGGCAGAACGTCCACAATGATGCACTTGGCCAAAAAGGGCGTATGCGTTTTTTCCTGAATATATTCAGGAAAAAACGCATACGCCCTTTTTGGCCAACCAAGCAAGCTTGCAAAGGAAATCTGCACTACAATGAAGTCTCACTTCCCCCCGGTCAAAAGGGCCATCTGAAAAAAGTGTAAAATCCAGAAATGCAGGACAGGCCATGGAGAACTGGGAGCCTTGTTATGCTGATGGGCGGGATGTAAATTGCCAACAGACACTCGGGAGAAGTGTATGGTGTTTCCTGAAACATCTAAAAAACAAAGCAACAGAGCCTAGGGCACTTCCACTTATGGTCCTATAGCTTAGGGAAATTAAAATCAAAAAGACACAGCCACCCCAAAGTTTGGGACGCCTCTGTTTACAAGAACCTCGTTTACCGTACAAGTTCAATATCACAGAAAGTGAAAAATGGATAAAGAACTTGTGGTACTTACGTACAATGCAGTATCACTCAGCAATGAAATCTATGTCATCAGGCCCGTAGCAGCATAATGAGTGGATTCAGGTACGATGATTCTAACTGAAATAAGTCACACAGAAAAAGAAACATCATAAGATATCACTAATACACGGAATGTAAACTTGGCTACACAGGAACTGAATTCCAAAACAGAACAGGGTCTCAAATTTAGAAAACCAACTTATGCTTGCTTAAGGGGAAAGGTGAGTTGGGGTGCTGCATAAAACCAGAGATTGAAATGAGCACAGATAAAGTTCCTTAAGCCAAATATGGAATAGACAAGAGCTACTCCTTGCTCAACGAAATGGACTCAACACCCCATATTAAACGCCTAAGAATGTACCTGACTAGTAAGTATCTTAAAACCTATGGATTGCTATCTCTCCTAAAGAGAATCAAGCATGTGTACAGGGGCATAAATGCAGCAGTGATAGGATTGGAGAGGTTCGGTGAGCAAATGAAGACCCTTTGAAGTCATATTGCATGGTACCCATTCCACGGGTCTCTACTCTCCTGGTTTAAGCTATTCTTCCTTCAGCTAAAACATGCATGTGGAACCCAGAGTATGATCAACCGTGTGAACGGGAGACGTGTTCAAATATGTCTCAGTTTTCCTCCCCTGGTACTCGGGTGCAACATTCCAGACGCTTTACTAACACTCTCCCGACTTGGAGAGTCAGCGCCTTTAACCTCCTGTTTGGCCCAGTTTGCAATTTCTGCGGAAGATGAACAGGAATAGCGAGAACCAATGAGAGACTAGCTGGAGGTGTCTGGACGGGCAAATTTAACTCTCATTTCCCACCAGGAAGAGGAAATAACCAAAGGCTCAGCGTGCCGTGCCGGAACCAGATTAGGGCCTGAAGCCATCCTGCGGTGTTGCGGCCAGCTCACAAGAAAGCGAGTTGAAGAAAGGAGCTCAGGGGCACTGTAATGCACAAACCTGCAGAGTTATAAATGACAGCTATCGTCCAAAAATATACTGAAGTAAGGCTGCCAAGAGGACTTGAAAGCGGGGCAGAATTGCAGGAAACCGATTTCAGGAGGTAGACTGGAATTGCATTGAAAGCATAGGAAAACAGGCAGAACGTCCACAATGATGCACTTGGCCAAAAAGGGCGTATGCGTTTTTTCCTGAATATATTCAGGAAAAAACGCATACGCCCTTTTTGGCCAACCAAGCAAGCTTGCAAAGGAAATCTGCACTACAATGAAGTCTCACTTCCCCCCGGTCAAAAGGGTCATCTGAAAAAAGTGTAAAATCCAGAAAGGCAGGACAGGCCATGGAGAACTGGGAGACTTGTTATGCTGATGGGCGGGATGTAAATTGCCAACAGACACTCGGGAGAAGTGTATGGTGTTTCCTGAAACATCTAAAAAACAAAGCAACAGAGCCTAGGGCACTTCCACTTATGGTCCTATAGCTTAGGGAAATTAAAATCAAAAAGACACAGTCACCCCAAAGTTTGGAACGGCTCTGTTTACAAGAACCTCGTTTACCGTACGAGTTCAACATCGCAGAAAGTGAAAAATGGATAAAGAAGTTGTGGTATTTACTTACAAAGCAATATCACTCAGCAATGAAATCTATGTCATCAGGCCCATAGCAGCACAATGAGTGGATTCAGGTATGATGATTCTAACTGAAATAAGTCACACAGAAAAAGAAACATCATAAGATATCAGTAATACACGGAATGTAAACTTGGCTACACAGGAACTGAATTACAGAACAGAACAGGGTCTCAAATTTAGAAAACCAACTTATGCTTGCTTAAGGGTAAAGGTGAGTTGAGGTGCTACATAAAACCAGAGACTGAAATGAGCACAGATAAAGTTCCTTAAGCCAAATATGGAATAGACAAGAGCTACTCCTTGCTCAACGAAATGGACTCAACACCGCACATTAAATGCCTAAGAATGTACCTGACTAGTAAATATCTTAAAACATATGGATTGCTATGTCTCCGAAAGAGAATCAAGCATGTGTACAGGGGCATAAACGTAGCAGTGATAGGATTGGAGAGGTTCGGTGAACAAATGAAGACCCTTTGAAGTCATATTGCATGGTACCCATTCCACAGGTTTCAACTACCCAGGTTTAAGGTATTCTTCCTTCAGCTAAAACATGCATGTGGAACCTAGAGTATGATCAACCATGTGATCGGGAGACGTGTTCAAATATGTCTCAGTTTTCGTACCCTGGTACTCGGGTGCAACATTCCAGACGCTTTACTAACACTCTCCCGACTTGGAGAGTCAGTCCCTTTAACCTCCTGTTTGGCTCAGTTTGCAATTTCTGCGGAAGATGAACAGGAATAGGGAGAACCAATGAGAGACTAGCTGGAGGTGTCTGGACGGGCAAATTTAACTCTCATTTCCCACCAGGAAGTGGAATTAACCAAAGGCTCAGCGTGCCATGCCGGAACCAGATTAGGGCCTGAAGCCATCCTGCGGTGCTGCGGCCAGCTCACAAGAAAGCGAGTTGAAGAAAGGAGCTCAGGGGCACTGTAATTCACAAACCTGCAGAGTTATAAATGACAGCTATCGTCCAAAAATATACTGAAGTAAGGCTGCCAAGAGGACTTGAAAGCGGGGCAGAATTGCAGGAAACCGATTTCAGGAGGTAGACTGGAATTGCATTGAAAGCATAGGAAAAGAGGCAGAACGTCCACAATGATGCACTTGGCCAAAAAGGGCGTATGCGTTTTTTCCTGAATATATTCAGGAAAAAACGCATACGCCCTTTTTGGCCAACCAAGCAAGCTTGCAAAGGAAATCTGCACTACAATGAAGTCTCACTTCCCCCAGGTCAAAAGGGCCATCTGAAAAAAGTGTAAAATCCAGAAAGGCAGGACAGGCCATGGAGAACTGGGAGCCTTGTTATGCTGATGGGCGGGATGTAAATTGCCAACAGACACTTGGGAGAAATGTATGGTGTTTCCTGAAACATCTAAAAAACAAAGCAACAGAGCCTAGGGCACTTCCACTTATGGTCCTATAGCTTAGGGAAATTAAAATCAAAAAGACACAGCCACGCCAATCTTTGGGACGTCTCTGTTTACAAGAACCTCGTTTACCGTACAAGTTCTATATCACAGAAAGTGAAAAATGGATAAAGAACTTGTGGTACTTACGTACAATGCAGTATCACTCAGCAATGAAATCTATGTCATCAGGCCCGTAGCTGCATAATGAGTGGATTCACGTACGATGATTCTAACTGAAATAAGTCACACAGAAAAAGAAATATCATAAGATATCACTAATACAAGGAATGTAAACTTGGCTACACAGGAACTGAATTCCAAAACAGAACAGGGTCTCAAATTTAGAAAACCAACTTATGCTTGCTTAAGGGGAAAGGTGAGTTGGGGTGCTGCATAAAACCAGAGATTGAAATGAGCACAGATAAAGTTCCCTAAGCCAAATATGGAATAGACAAGAGCTACTCCTTGCTCAACGAAATGGACTCAACACCGCATATTAAACGCCTAAGAATGTACCTGACTTGTAAGTATCTTAAAACCTATGGATTGCTATGTCTCCGAAAGAGAATCAAGCATGTGTACAGGGGCATAAACGCAGCAGTGATAGGATTGGAGAGGTTCGGTGAGCAAATGAAGACCCTTTGAAGTCATATTGCATGGTACCCATTCCAAAGGTTTCAACTACCCAGGTTTAAGGTATTCTTCCTTCAGCTAAAACATGCATGTGGAACCTAGAGTATGATCAACCATGTGATCGGGAAACGTGTTCAAATATGTCTCAGTTTTCGTACCCTGGTACTCGGGTGCAACATTCCAGACGCTTTACTATCACTCTCCCGACTTGGAGAGTCAGTCCCTTTAACCTCCTGTTTGGCCCAGTTTGCAATTTCTGCGGAAGATGAACAGGAATAGCGAGAACCAATGAGAGACTACCTGGAGGTGTCTAGACGGACAAATTTATCTCTCATTTCCCACCAGGAAGAGGAAATAACCAAAGGCTGTGCGTGCTGTGCCGGAACCAGATTAGGGCCTGAAACCATCCTGCGGTGTTGCGGCCAGCTCACAAGAAAGCGAGTTGAAGAAAGGAGCTCAGGGGCACTGTAATTCACAAACCTGCAGAGTTATAAATGACAGCTATCGTCCAAAAATATACTGAAGTAAGGCTGCCAAGAGGACTTGAAAGCGGGGCAGAATTGCAGGAAACCGATTTCAGGAGGTAGACTGGAATTGCATTGAAAGCATAGGAAAAGAGGCAGAACGTCCACAATGATGCACTTGGCCAAAAAGCGCGTATGCGTTTTTCCCTGAATATATTCAGTAAAAAACGCATACGCCCTTTTTGGCCAACCAAGCAAGCTTGCAAAGGAAATCTGCACTACAATGAAGTCTCACTTCCCGCCGGTCAAAAGGGCCATCTGAAAAAAGTGTAAAATGCAGAAAGGCAGGACAGTCCATGGAGAACTGGGAGCCTTGTTATACTGATGGGCGGGATGTAAATTGCCAACAGACACTCGGGAGAAGTGTATGGTGTTTCCTGAAACATCTAAAAAACAAAGCAACAGAGCCTAGGGCACTTCCACTTATGGTCCTATAGCTTAGGGAAATTAAAATCAAAAAGACACAGCCACCCCAAAGTTTGGGACGCCTCTGTTTACAAGAACCTCGTTTACAGTACAAGTTCAACATCGCAGAAAGTGAAAAATGGATAAAGAAGTTGTGGTATTTATTTACAAAGCAATATCACTCAGCAATGAAATCTATGTCATCAGGTCCTTAGCAGCATAATGAGTGGATTCATGTACGATGATTCTAACTGAAATAAGTCACACAGAAAAAGAAACATCATAAGATATCACTAATACACGGAATGTAAACTTGGTTACACAGGAACTGAATTCCAAAACAGAACAGGGTCTCAAATTTAGAAAACCAACTTATGCTTGCTTAAGGGTAAAGGTGATTTGGGGTGCTGCATAAAACCAGAGACTGAAATGAGCACAGATAAAGTTCCTTAAGCCAAATATGGAATAGACAAGAGCTACTCCTTGCTCAACGAAATGGACTCAACAACGCACATTAAATGCCTAAGAATGTACCTGACTAGTAAATATCTTAAAACCTATGGATTGCTATCTCTCCGAAAGAGAATCAAGCATGTGTACAGGGGCATAAACGCAGCAGTGATAGGATTGGAGAGGTTCGGTGAGCAAATGAAGACCCTTTGAAGTCATATTGCATGGTACCCATTCCACAGGTTTCAACTACCCAGGTTTAAGGTATTCTTCCTTCAGCTAAAACATGCATGTGGAACCCAGAGTATAATCAACCGTGTGAACGGAAGACGTGTTCAAATATGTCTCAGTTTTCCTCCCCTGGTACTCGGGTGCAACATTCCAGACGCTTTACTAAAACTCTTCCCACTTGGATTGTCAGTGCCTTTAACCTCCTGTTTGGTCTAGTTTGCAATTTCTGCGGAAGATGAACAGGAATAGGGAGAACCAATGAGAGACTAGCTGGAGGTGTCTGGACGGGCAAATTTAACTCTCATTTCCCACCAGGAAGAGGAATTAACCAAATGCTCAGCGTGCCGTGCCAGGACCAGATTAGGGCCTGTAGCCATCCTGTGGTGTTGCGGCCAGGTCACAAGAAAGCAAGTTGAGGAAAGGAGCTCAGGGGCACTGTAATTCACAAACCTGCAGAGTTATAAATGACAGCTATCGTCCAAAAATATACTGAAGTAAGGCTGCCAAGAGGACTTGAAAGTGGGGCAGAATTGCAGGAAACTGATTTCAGGAGGTAGACTGGAATTGCATTGAAAGCATAGGAAAAGAGGCAGAACGTCCACAATGATGCACTTGGCCAAAAAGGGCGTATGCGTTTTTTCCTGAATATATTCAGGAAAAAACGCATACGCCCTTTTTGGCCAACCAAGCAAGCTTGCAAAGGAAATCTGCACTACAATGAAGTCTCACTTCCCCCCGGTCAAAAGGGCCATCTGAAAAAAGTGTAAAATCCAGAAAGGCAGGACAGGCCATGGAGAACTGGGAGCCTTGTTATGCTGATGGGGGGGATGTAAATTGCCAACAGACACTCGGGAGAAGTGTATGGTGTTTCCTGAAACATCTAAAAAACAAAGCAACAGAGCCTAGGGCACTTCCACTTATGGTCCTATAGCTTAGGGAAATTAAAATCAAAAAGACACAGCCACCCCAAAGTTTGGAATGGCTATGTTTACAAGAACCTCGTTTACATTACAAGTTCAACATCGCAGAAAGTGAAAAATGGATAAAGAAGTTGTGGTATTTACTTACAAAGCAATATCACTCAGCAATGAAATCTATGTCATCAGGTCCTTAGCAGCACAATGAGTGGATTCAGGTATGATGATTCTAACTGAAATAAGTCACACAGAAAAAGAAACATCATAAGATATCAGTAATACACGGAATGTAAACTTGGCTACACAGGAACTGAATTACAGAACAAAACAGGGTCTCAAATGTAGAAAACCAACTTATGCTTCCTTAAGGGGAAAGGTGAGTTGGGGTGCTGCATAAAACCAGAGACTGAAATGAGCACAGATAAAGTTCCTTAAGCCAAATATGGAATAGACAAGAGCTACTCCTTGCTCAACGAAATGGACTCAACACCGCACATTAAATGCCTAAGAATGTACCTGACTAGTAAATATCTTAAAACCTATGGATTGCTATGTCTCCGAAAGAGAATCAAGCATGTGTACAAGGGCATAAATGCAGCAGTGATAGGATTGGAGAGGTTCGGTGAGCAAATGAAGACCCTTTGAAGTCATATTGCAGGGTACCCATTCCACAGGTTTCAACTACCCAGGTTTAAGGTATTCTTCCTTCAGCTAAAACATGCATGTGGAACCTAGAGTATGATCAACCATGTGATCGCGAGACGTGTTCAAATATGTCTCAGTTTTCGTACCCTGGTACTCGGGTGCAACATTCCAGACGCTTTACTAACACTCTCCCGACTTGGAGAGTCAGTCCCTTTAACCTCCTGTTTGGCCCAGTTTGCAATTTCTGCGGAAGATGAACAGGAATAGCGAGAACCAATGAGAGACTAGCTAGAGGTGTCTGGACTGGCAAATTTATCTCTCATTTCCCACCAGGAAGAGGAATTAACCAAAGGTTCAGCGTGCCGTGCCGGAACCAGACTAGGGCCTGAAGCCATCCTGTGGTGTTGCGGCCAGCTCACAAGAAAGCGAGTTGAAGAAAGGAGCTCAGGGACGCTGTAATTCACAAACCTGCAGAGTTATAAATGACAGCTATCGTCCAAAAATATACTGAAGTAAGGCTGCCAAGAGGACTTGAAAGCGGGGCAGAATTGCAGGAACCGATTTCAGGAGGTAGACTGGAATTGCATTGAAAGCATAGGAAAAGAGGAAGAGCGTCCACAATGATGCACTTGGCCAAAAAGGGCGTATGCGTTTTTTCCTGAATATATTCAGGAAAAAACGCATACGCACTTTTTGGCCAACCAAGCAAGCTTGCAAAGGAAATCTGCACTACAATGAAGTCTCACTTCCCCCCGGTCAAAAGGGCCATCTGAAAAAATTGTAAAATCCAGAAAGGCAGGACAGGCCATGGAGAAATGGGAGCATTGTTATGCTGATGGGCGGGATGTAAATTGCCAACAGACACTCGGGAGAAGTGTATGGTGTTTCCTGAAACATCTGAAAAACAAAGCAACAGAGCCTAGGACACTTCCACTTATGGTCCTATAGCTTAGGGAAATTAAAATCAAAAAGACACAGCCACCCCAATGTTTGGGACGCCTCTGTTTACAAGAACCTCGTTTACCGTACAAGTTCAATATCACAGCAAGTGAAAAATGCATAAAGAACATGTGGTACTTACGTACAATGCAGTATCACTCAGCAATGAAATCTATGTCATCAGGCCCGTAGCAGCATAATGAGTGGATTCAGGTACGATGATTCTAACTGAAATAAGTCACACAGAAAAAGAAACATCATAAGATATCACTAATACACGGAATGTAAACTTGGTTACACAGGAACTGAATTCCAAAACAGAACAGGGTCTCAAATTTAGAAAACCAACTTATGCTTGCTTAAGGGGAAAGGTGAGTTGGGGTGCTGCATAAAACCAGAGATTGAAATGAGCACAGGTAAAGTTCTTAAGCCAAATATGGAATAGACAAGAGCTACTCCTTACTCAAAGAAATGGACTCAACACCCCATATTAAACGCCTAAGAATGTACCTGACTAGTAAGTATCTTAAAACCTATGGATTTCTATGTCTCCGAAAGAGAATCAAGCATGTGTACAGGGGCATAAACGCAGCAGTGATAGGATTGGAGAGGTTCGGTGAGCAAATGAAGACCCTTTGAAGTCATATTACATGGTACCCATTCCACAGGTTTCAACTACCCAGGTTTAAGGTATTCTTCCTTCAGCTAAAACATGCATGGGGATCCTAGAGTATGATCAACCATGTGATCGCGAGACGTGTTCAAATATGTCTCAGTTTTCGTACCCTGGTACTCGGGTGCAACATTCCAGACGCTTTACTAACACTCTCCCGACTTGGAGAGTCAGTCCCTTTAACCTCCTGTTTGGCCCAGTTTGCAATTTCTGCAGAAGATGAACAGGAATAGCGAGAACCAATGAGAGACTAGCTGGAGGTGTCTGGACGGGCAAATTTATCTCTCATTTCCCACCAGGAAGAGGAATTAACCAAAGGCTCAGCGTGCCGTGCCGGAACCAGACTAGGGCCTGAAGCCATCCTGTGGTGTAGCGGCCAGCTCACAAGAAAGCGAGTTGAAGAAAGGAGCTCAGAGGCACTGTAATTCACAAACCTGCAGAGTTATAAATGACAGCTATCCTCCAAAAATATACTGAAGTAAGGCTGCCAAGAGGACTTGAAAGCGGGGCAGAATTGCAGGAAACCGATTTCAGGAGGTAGACTGGAATTGCATTGAAAGCATAGGAAAAGAGGCAGAGCGTCCACAATGATGCACTTGGCCAAAAAGGGCGTATGCGTTTTTCCCTGAATATATTCAGGAAAAAACGCATACGCTCTTTTTGGCCAACCAAGCAAGCTTGCAAAGGAAATCTGCACTACAATGAAGTCTCACTTCCCCCCGGTCAAAAGGGCCATCTGAAAAAAGTGTAAAATCCAGAAAGGCAGGACAGGCCATGGAGAACTGGGAGCCTTGTTATGCTGATGGGCGGGATGTAAATTACCAACAGACACTGGGGAGAAGTGTATGGTGTTTCCTGAAACATCTAAAAAACAAAGCAACAGAGCCTAGGGCACTTCCACTTATGGTCCTATAGCTTAGGGAAATTAAAATCAAAAAGACACAGCCACCCCAAAGTTTGGGATGGCTCTGTTTACAAGGACCTCATTTACGGTACAAGTTCAATATCGCAGAAAGTGAAAAATGGATAAAGAATTTGTGGTACTTACGTACAATGCAGTATCACTGAGCAATGAAATCTGTCATCAGGCCCGTAGCAGCACAATGAGTGGATTCAGGTACGATGATTCTAACTGAAATAAGTCACAGAGAAAAAGAAACATCATAAGATATCACTAATACACGGAATGTAAACTTGCCTACACAGGAACTGAATTCCAAAACAGAACAGGGTCTCAAATTTAGAAAACCAACTTATGCTTGCTTAAGGGGAAAGGTGACTTGGGGTGCTGCATAAAACGAGAGATTGAAATGAGCACAAATAAAGTTCCTTAAGCCAAATATGGAATAGACAAGAGGTACTCCTTGCTCAACGAAATGGACTCAACTCCCCATATTAAACGCCTAAGAATGTACCTGACTAGTAAGTATCTCAAAACCTAGGGATTGCTATGTCTCCAAAAGAGAATCAAGCGTGTTTACTGGGGCATAAATGCAGCAGTGATAGGATTGGAGAGGTTCGGTGAGCAAATGAAGACCCTTTGAAGTCATATTGCATGGTACCCATTCCACGGGTCTCAACTCTCCAGGTTTAAGGGATTCTTCCTTCTGCTAAAACATGCATGTGGGACCCAGAGTATGATCAACCATGTGATCGGGAGACGTGTTCAAATATGTCTCACTTTTCGTCCCCTGGTACTCGGGTGCAACATTCCAGACGCTTTACTAACACTCTCCCCACTTGGAGAGTCAGTGCCTTTAACCTCCTGTTTGGCCCAGTTTGCAATTTCTGCGGAAGATGAACAGGAATAGGGAGAACCAATGAGAGACTAGCTGGAGGTGTCTGAACGGGCAAATTTAACTCTCATTTCCCACTAGGAAGAGGAATTAACCAAAGGCTCAGCGTACCGTGCCGGAACCAGATTAGGGCCTGAAGCAATCCTGCGGTGTTTCGGCCAGCTCACAAGAAAGCGAGTTGAAGAAAGGAGCTCAGGGGCTCTGTAATTCACAAACCTGCAGAGTTATAAATGACAGCTATCGTCCAAAAATATACTGAAGTAAGGCTGCCAAGAGGACTTGAAAGCGGGGCAGAATTGCAGGAAACCGATTTCAGGAGGTAGACTGGAATTGCATTGAAAGCATAGGAAAAGAGGCAGAACGTCCACAATGATGCACTTGGCCAAAAAGGGCGTATGCGTTTTTTCCTGAATATATTCAGGAAAAAACGCATACGCCCTTTTTGGCCAACCAAGCAAGCTTGCAAAGGAAATCTGCACTACAATGAAGTCTCACTTCCCCCCGGTCAAAAGGGCCATGTGAAAAAAGTGTAAAACCCAGAAAGGCAGAACAGGCCATGGAGACCTGGGAGCCTTGTTATGCTGATGGGCGGGATGTATATTGCCAACAGACACACGGGAGAAGTGTATGGTGTTTCCTGAAACATCTAAAAAACAAAGCAACAGAGCCTAGGGCACTTCCACTTATGGTTCTATAGCTTAGGGAAATTAAAATCAAAAAGACACAGCCACCCCAAAATTTGGGACGGCTCTTTTTACAGGAATCTCTTCTGCGGCACAAGTTAAATATCCCAGAGAGCAAATAATGGATAAAGAAGTTGCGGTACTTATGTACAACAGAATACCACTCAGCAATGAAATCTATGTCACCAGGCCCGTACCAGCATAATGAGTGGATTGAGGCACGATGATTCTAAGTGAAATAAGTCACACAGAAAAAGAAACATCATAAGGTATCACTAATACACGGAATGTGAACTTGGCTACACATGAACTGAATTACAAAACAGAACATGGTCTCAAGTTTAGAAAACCAACTTAAGCCTGCTTAAGGGGGAAGGTGAGTTGGGGTGCTGCATAAAAGCAGAGTTTGAAATTATCACAGATACCGTTCCATAATCCAAATATGTAATAGACAAGACCTACCCCTTGCTCAACGAAATGGATTCAGCAATGAGGTATCACCTCACACCTGGTAGAATAGGCATCATAGAAAATCTACAAACAAAAAATGCTGGAAAGGGTGTGGAGAAAAGGAACCCTCTTCCACTATTGTTGGGAATATAAATTGATACAGTCATTATGGAGAACAATATGGAATTTCTTAAGAAACTAACAATAGAATTACCATATGATACAGCAATCCCAGTACTGGACATATACCCAGACAAAACCATAAATCAAAAAGAGTCATTCACCGCAATGTTCATTGCATCACTATTTACAATATCGAGGTAATGGAAGCAACCTAAATGCCCACAGACAGACGAATGCATAAAGCTGTGGTACATATATAAAATGGAATATTACTAAGCCATGAAAAGGAATGAAATTGGGTCATTTGTAGAGACGTCGATGGATCTAGAGACTGTCATACAGAGTGAAGTAAGTCAGAAAGAGAAAAACAAATCTTGTATATTCATGCATATATGTGGAACCTAGAAAAACTGTACAGATTAACCATTTTGCAAGGCATAAATAGAGCAACAGATGTAGACAACAAACGTATGGACAACAAGGGGGAAAGCTGTTGGGGGGTTGGTGGTGGGAGGAGTTGAGAGACTGGGATTGGCATGTATACATTTATATGTATAAAATAGATAACCAATAAGAACCTGCTGTATAAAAATATAAAATAAAATTCAAAATTAAAAAGAAATAAAATTTTAAAAATAAAACAGAATAAACAATTATTCCCTGCACATACATGTATTCATATGAATAAATTATTTCCATGCTTATATCTGTAAATACAAAAAAGAGGAATAAAATCTACCTTGAACCAAAAACGAAAAAGAGAAAAAAAACACAGAACCCACCAGTTACACAGAGGAAAACAGTATCAGGGCACTTGCTCCAGTTGTAAACAATTCTGAAGTTGGTCAGTGGTGGGGAATCGTCTCCCATTCAGCCAGCAGCCCCCACGCAACAAGCGTCCTCATTGCAAAGCTGGGGCACCATGCCGAGGCATCTGTGAGTAAACGTGAGCTGAGCCCCAGGTCAGTTGCTGCTGAACTATTCCCACCCGTCCCAGGTAAAACACCTGAATATATACAAGGACTTGAAAGCCTAGAGGAAGGGCCATAGAGCCACATGAGTGACAGCATGCCGGCCGACTTGGTGCCTGCAGGCCAGCCAGGATGGTCCTGGCCCTGGGTGCTCTTCTGGAAGATTTCCATTTCCCTGCCTGAGATACCCGTCCTGTCCCTGCCCCCACTGCTTTTTTCCTTCCTCACCTCTGCCCAGGGAGAAATTCCAGCAGCAGGTATGGGTGACACATCCTCTTCTTTAGCAGGTGGCAGCCTGGCAACTGCTGCAGAAAGTCCAGCAGAGCCCCACTCACACTGGGCCACCCACAAAGCCGTGGCCTCTCACTCCCTCCCACCAGCCCAGCCCCGAGACTGCTGACAGGGCAGAGAAAATGGTGTCAGGCACGGCTGCAGGGGCTCTTGCTGCCTGGAGTGGTATTTATATTGATCTCAACCCAGGCACACCTGGGGAGGGCTGGCCGGCACGGTAAGGCTGCCCAGGTCAGCCAATCATCACCCCTCAGGGGCTCAAAGTTGCAGAAAATGGAACTTGCTGAACCGGCCAGGTCCAAGGAACAGGTGTGGGCTCCTGAGAGTCAGGATAGACAAGAGGCTGCAGCTTTGGCTTGTTTTCTAATCATTTTATCTGGCCCATGAGTGGGAGACAACTTCAAGAAAACCCTCTCCTAATGAGAGGAACCCAGGAGTCAGGGAGAGGAGGGGTGGGTGGTGGTTGGAGACAGAGGCCTGGTGCCCCGGGTGCAGTGGAAGTCTCTGGAAGACCAGGTGGAGGGAGGCCTCACGGAGTGATGCCCAGGGTCACAGACCTGTCGCAGCTGCTGTTTGTTAGTTCAAGTCCTGCTCTGAGGTGCTCTGTGTCAGCTCTGAGCGACAGGTGAGCTGGGGGTGCTCTGCAATGAGGGCTATGTGCACGGTTCCTGTGTGCCCAGCCCTGCCACGGTACCTGCAAGGGTAGCTCTGTATCCTGGGAGGGGCCTGACCACGAGAGCTCCGTGGGCTGGGGTGGGGGTGGGGTACCTGCCCAGGTGAGCTCCATATTCTGCGATTGGTCTGACCACGAGAGCCCCATGGGCTGCTGGGGACCTGGTAAAGGATGTCAGGACAGTCAGTGAAGCCACCAAGGATATACCTCCAGTTGCTCCTAATTCCTACACCCTGCTGGTCATTCTACCAACCACCAGGACATGGTATTCTGTATTAGTCTTCAATGATGCCTTCTTTTGTATTCCATTAGTCCCAGAGTCACAAGAAATTTTGGCTTGTGAGTGGCAGGACTCAACATACAACTAAAACAATACTTCCGGGCCGTCTGGCCCCAAGGGTGCAAAAATTCCCACACCATCTTTGGGGAAAGCTTAGCTAAAGACCTAAAAGTTCTGCCTCTGGAAAAGGAAACCCTCCTTCAATATGCAGACGACATTCTGATCGCCAGCCCTACTAAGGAGGCCTCTGAACTACCAAGCCAATAAAGGATAGAAGTTGTCCAAGAAAAAGCTCAAATATCACAGACTGCAGTGACCTGCCTGGGCTTCATTCTCACAGAAGGTCGGAGAAGCCCATCCCAGGAAAGGGAAGAAACCGTTTTCAGCCTTACCCCTTTCTAAAACAAGAAGACAGCCTGGGGAGGCCAGGGTTTGCTGCTTCTGGATCCCTAACTACAGTCTACTAGCTGTGCCTCTATATGAAACACCGAAAGGAAAAGATGATGATCCTTTTGAATAGAATCCAGAAGTGGCTTTTCAAGAATGGAAAGAGCAGTCAATTCAGACCCTTGCCCTGGAACTCCCTAATTTAGCTAAACCCTTTGACCTTTACATTCCCGGTGAAAGGTGAATCACCATTGGAGAATTAGTGCAAAAACTGGGACCACTTGAAATGGAACAATGCAAGAATGCCATCCAGGTAGGATAAACTACGGTCACTAAGGGGCTTGGCCCACTGCCACATCTGGCCAAGATGCTGGCGGTATCTAAAAACCTGGAAATCAGCAGCCCAAAAGGCCACCTCCCTCCTAAGGGAAAAGGACCCCACGTGGTGATCCTAACCACCAACCATGCCCTGAAGTTGCAGGGTTCGCTCCGTGGGCACACCGACCTCGAGTGAGGAGGCCCTCCAACTCCAACATCCAGAGAGATAACCGGGGGCAACAGGGCACCATGACGACTCGTGTGAACATCACTTGACCTGGAGTTTCTCTCATAAAACAACAAGAGTGTGTCCCAAAAGAGTAGACTACTGCTTGCAGGACTTACTGCACCCAGAGGGGAGCTAATAATCTTGGCGGGGGAACAGTATACCACACTGTCACCATAGAAAAGCCTACAGACACCGTGATGATGGTGGCCAATAAGACCGGCTGGACTCCTGTTTACTTCAAAAGGCTGTTGACTCAGTGGCCATCATGGTCCTTGATCACCACTGACCCTGGACTGTCTGGGAGTTGAGCGGGCAGGGCTCTGACACCTGGTGCTGTTTGTACGTTAATTCAGGGGCCTAATTGAAGAAAGCGCAGACTACTGGTCAGAGCATCTAGGCTGGCAGAAACGGTCAGCCTAAGGTGGCCGAACAAATGTGGGGCGGGGTGAAACCGGCCCCCACAGCGTCTCTGCACATCTCTTTCCTGGACCCTTAAAGGTCATTAGAATCTATAACACTTCCAATGCTGGTGCTCAGGCGGACGAGCAGGGAGACAGGGGTCCTGGGGACAATCAACGTCACCGGGAGGCTGCTGGGGAGAAGCTCTGACCCTCGCCCCAGGGTATGAGGGCTCCCAACTCAGCACTCAGCAGTTACAGAAGAAGGGTCTGCACCCTCAGCACTCCAAGAATGAGGAACGGGACAAAAGGCAGAGGAGGGGTTTGTCCCCAGCAAAGCCCATTAAAAATCCCTGGGAGATAAAAATAGAATCTGGGCAATAAAGTCAAGTCTAACCTTTTTTATCCTTTGTGCTTTGTCTAATTTCACGTGCTCCTAGGGTCCCGCATGCAGAGGTTCCACACCCGGCACTTCAGACCAGATTTCCTAGTGCAGAATGGCTGGGTCGACACCTCAGCTCCTGGGGCCCAGTGCAGACTCCACGATATAGAGCCTGAGCTACAGCCAACCCGGCCCTCGAGAGCTCCGCCGCCTCCCTCCCTCCCACTGACTCTGACAGGATCTCTACACAGCAGCCCAGCCCACAGCCCACGGGGTAGTGCATGCTCTCACCTCTCCATTCTCTGATCAAAATATAAAGTTTCCTTTGCTTGTGAACCAAACTCAATCTCGATCTGTTGGCCCCAATGACACTGGGCAGGGGGACACTCGTTGGGGTCCACTCTGGAGGATCAGTAACAGAAATTGAGACTATTGTAACCTCAATGAACAGATGTGTGAGCCAAACTGTAGTTAACATAGAACAGTGTATAAGGCTCGGGTAAAATAAGATGTTTTTAACACTTTCATTTGATATTTCCATCACTTTTTATAAGCAAGTTCAGTGAAAAGGTTTGTCTTATTTGTCAGGTCAATATTAGAGAAACGAAGTGATTTCTTTCCAAGGATGTACATCTAATAATCTTGGTTAAACCTTCAATCTTGTTTTAAATGCTTTTCCATTGAAAATGATACCTCTCTTTCAGCTCCCCCATTTCTGAGAAGTATAAAATCTTATAATTTATTATTACCAAAGGGGAAAGGTGGGAGGAGGGATAAATTAACAGTTTGGAATTAACACATACACACTGCTATGTATAAAATAGATCATCAACAAGGAACTACTGTATAGCACAGGGAACTACACTCAACATTTTGCAATAACCTATAAGGGGAAATAATCTGAAAAAGAATAGATATTTTTATTGACATCATCTATCAATGACAGTTAAAGTGTAGCCTAAGGGAAGCTGGTGGTGAGTGCTTCTGACCCTGAAGACTTCAATCATCTAAAGTTTGGACTCTGCCTACTTCCCAAGGCCCTTAATGAACATATGTGCAGCCGTAGCTTAAAAACTTCCCCAGTTTGGGTTTCGGGGAGACACTGATTTTGAAAAAGCCCTGGTGTTCTCCTTACATGAATGGGACTCTTCCTACTGCTAAAACATGTCTGTCACACCCAGAGGATGGTATACCGTCTGATCGGGAAGAGTTTGGAAAAGGCATCTCATCTCCTCATCTCCTGGTGCTCGGGTTCACCCCTCCAGCGTCTTTACTAACAGTCTCCCCACTTGGAGATGTCAGCACTGTCAACATCCTGTTGCGTACAGTTTGGAATTTGTCCAGAGGATGAAGCGGAAGGATGAGGAACAAAGAGAGACAAGTCCTAGGTGTTCAGACAGGCACATGTCACTCTAATTTCCAATCAGGAAGACGAATTGACCAAAGGCTAGGGTTGCCCATGGAAACAGTATAGGGCTTGAGGAAATCCCGCTGCTTTGTGGCCAGTTCCCATAAACACAAGTTGAACAATGGAACTCAGGGGCAGTAAAATTCACAAAACTGCAGAGTTGAAAATATCCATCACTGAAAAATGTCTTGAGGAAAGTCAGAGAAAAGGACTTGTAAACAAGGGAGAATGGCAGGAAAGGGATTTGAGGAGGTAGAAAGGACTCGCCATTAAGCACAAGAAAAGGAGCTGAACATTGCCAACATTGCAGTTGGCCAAAAAGGGTGTATGCGTTTTTTTCTGTATATATTCAAGAAAAGGGCATACACTTTTTTAGCCAACCAAACAGGTGGGCACTGGAAGTCAATACTACAAAAGATATCACTTCGCATCAGTCAGAAGAGCCATCCTCATAAAGCGTAAACAACAGAAATGCAGGACAGGGCAAGGAGAAGAGGGAGCCCTGTGAGACTTATAGTGGAAATGTATATTGCCAACGGCCATTCTGGAGAAGTGTATTGTGTTTACTAAAGCATCTAAAAAATGAGCTACAGAGCATAGGGCACTTGCACTCATGGGCGTATATCTTGGGAAAAACAAAAATCGAGAGGACACAGGCACCCCAATGTTTACCCCCTCTCTGTTTAAAAGATCCTCGACTAGGATATAACTTAAATGTCTCTGGAGGGAAAAAATGGATAGAGATGTGGTACTTAGGTAGAGTGGAATATTATTCAGCCTGGAAATCAATGAAATATGGCCAGTTGTAACAACTCCAGAGGAGTTACGTATGATCATTCTAAGTGACAGAATTCAAAAAGAAAAAGACACATATCATAAGATATCACTTAAAGGTGGAATCCAAAATGGCTACACATGAAATAAATTACAAAACAAAAACAGAGTCAAATATGTAGAAAACACGCATAAGGCTGCTAAACGGGAAAGGTGGGGAGGGGTGAGGCATCATCCAGGAGGTTGAAATTAGCAAAGATACCATTCCAAATACCAAACTGATAATCAACAAGGCCTACACGGTAGCTAAAAGAACTGCACTCAGCACACTCAAGTCACCGGAAAAGAATATATACGACTGGTAAGAATCTGAAAAAGAATTTATTGATGTCTCTCTGTACGTGAATCAAGTGGATGTACAGCAGCAAGAAACAGAGCTTTGAAAATCAGCTGTAACCAATATAGTAATAAATTGAAAAAAATAAACGACAGAGAGACAGAGAAAACCTCTTACAACTTTTCCTCAGGGACGGTGATGCAACATGGATTGAACACATCTAGACCCACAGCAGGATGAGACATAAGGCTGGAAACTGTTTGCGCTAAGAGAAATGTGAGGTTGGGTGAGGAAATGCACATCCTTTAAAGTAATACTACCTGGTACCCATTCAATGGGTCCCAAATCTGCAGGTTCAAGCGATCTTCCTACAGCTAAAACATGCATGGAAAACCCAGAGGACTGTACACCATGTGATCGGGAGATGTGTCTAAAATGCACCTCATTTATCCTCTCCTGGTGCTCCTGTTCACCATTCCAGCCACATTACTTAGAATCTCCCCACGTGGAGAATCAGCACATTTCAAATTCTGTTTCACACATTTTGCAAATTGTGAGGAGGATGAACGGGAAGAGGGGGAACCAATGAGAGAATAGTTGTAGGGGTTTGGACGGGCACATATCACTCTAATTTCCCATTAAGAATAAGAATTAAAGAAAGGCTCAGCCTGCCTCGCCGGAGCCAAAATAGGGCCTGAAGCAATCCTGCGGGTTTGAGGCCAGCTCACAAAAGAGCAACTTAAAAAATGGAGCTCAGGGTCACTGCAATTCACAAACCTGCAGAGTTATAAATGAAAACTAACGTCCAAAAATATGTTGAGGTAAGGCAAAGAAGAGGATCTGAATGCAAGACAGAATTGCAAGAAACAGATTTCAAGAGATAGATTGGACTCGTCTTTAACGCACATGAAAAGCGGCAGAATTTCGACAATGATGCAGTTGGTCCAAAAGGGCGTATGCGTTTTTTCCTGATTATATCCAGGAAAAAACGCATACGCACTTTATGGGCAACGAAGCAAGCAAGCAATGCAAATGTGCACAACAAAGAAGTCTCACTTCCCACCGGTCAAAAGGGCCATCCTAAAAAATTGTAAAAACCAGAAATGCAGGACAGGCCATGGAGAACAGGGAGCCTTTATACGCTGATGGGCAGTGTGTGAACTGCCGAGAGCCACTCTGGAGAAGTGTATGGTGGTTCCTAAATCATCTAAAAAACAGAGCTACAGAGCATAGGACACTTCCAATCATGGGAGTATATCTAGGGAAGTCTAAAAATCAACAAGACACAAGCACACCACAGTTTAGGGCTACTCTGTTTACAAGAACCTCAACTTCAGTACACCTTAAATATCCCAGGAAAGAGAACAATGGATAAAGAAGATGTGGTACTTATGTACAATGGAATATCTCTTCACCATGAAATCAATGTAATAAGGCTAGTAGAAGGATAAAGAGTGGATTTAGGTCCGATAATACTACTTGAAATAAGTCAAACAGAAAAAGAAACATATCATAAGATATCACTTATAGAGGGAGGGTAAATATGGCTGCACAAGAAATGAATTACAGAACAGAACAGTGTCTCACATTTAGAAAACACACTTATGTCAGCTTAAGGGGAAAGGAGAGGTGGGGTGATGCATAAAACCAGAGTTTGAAATTAGCACAGATACCGTTCAATAAACCAAATAGGTATTAGACAAGATCTACACCTTGCTCAATGAACTGGCCTCAACACACCCTATACACCACAGAGAAATATATCTGAGTAATAAGAATCTTAAAACCCATGTATTGATATATCTCCATAAGGGAATCAAGTGTGTGCAGAGCGGCACAAACACAGCAGTGAAAATGAGCTAAACCCCATTATAGAAATAAATTTTAAAAACAAAACACTGAAACAATGAAAGAGAGAAAAATTCTTACAAAATTCGCTCAGGGACTGTGATGCAACCTGGATTGACCACATATAAACCCACAGCTGGATAAGACATAAGGCTGGACACTTGGGGCTGAGAGGATTGGTGAGCTTTGGTGAGCAACTGCCGAAAGTTTAATGCAATACTTCATGCTACTCATTCCAAGGGTCCCAACACTCCAGGTTGAAGGGAATCTTCCTCCAGCTAAACCATGCTTGGGAAACCCAGCGACTGGTATACCATATGATCGGGAAAGGTTTCTAAAACACACCTCATTTTTCCTCTCCTGGGGCTCCGGATCGACATTCCAGCCGCTTTACTAACAACATCCCCACATGGAGAGTCAATGCCTTTAAGTTCTGGTATCGCACAGTCTGCAGTTAGTGCGGAGGATGAATGGGAATAGGGGGAACCAGTGAGAAACTAGCTGTAGTGGTTTCAATGGGCACATGTCACTCTAATTTCACATCAGTAAGAAGAATTAACCAAAGGAACAGCAAGGTGCCCCAGAAGAAGAATAGAGCTTCAAGGAATCCTGTGGTTATGGGGCAAGATCACAAAAATAAGAGCTGAAAAATGGAGCTAAGGGCCACTGCAATTCAAAAACCTGCAGAGTTATAAAGGCCAACTATTTTCAAAAAATATATTGAGGTAAGGCTATGAAGAAGCATTGAAAGCAAGGCAGAATTGCAGGAAACCGATTTCAGGAGGTACACTGGAATTGCATTTAAAACATATGAAGAGAGTCAGAACCTCGACAGTGATGCACTTGGCCAAAAAGGGCGTATGAGTTTTTTCCTGAATATAGTCAGGAAAAAACGCATACACACTTTTTGGCCAACCAAGCAAGCTTGCAAAGGAAATCTGCACTACAATGAAGTCTCACTTTCCCCTGGTCAAAAGGGCCATCTGAAAAAAGTGTAAAATCCAGAAAGGCAGGAGAGGCCATGGAGAACTGGGAGCCTTGTTATGCTGATGGGCGGGATGTAAATTGCCAACAGCCACTCTGGAGAAGTGTATGGTGTTTCCTGAAACATCTAAAAAACAAAGCAACAGAGCCTAGGGCACTTCCACTTATGGTCCTATAGTTTAGGGAAATTAAAATCAAAAAGACACAGCCACCCCAAAGTTTGGGATGGCTTTGTTTACAAGAACCTCATATACGGTACAAGTTCAATATCGCAGAAAGTGAAAAATGGATAAAGAAGTTGTGGTACTTATGTACAATGCAATATCACTCAGCAATGAAATCTATGTCATCAGGCCCGTAGCAGCATAATGAGTGGAATAAGTACGATGAATCTAACTGAAATAAGTCACACAGAGAAAGAAACATCATAAGATATCACTAATACACGGAATGTAAACTTGGCTACACAGGAACTGAATTCCAAAACAGAACAGGGTCTCAAATTTAGAAAACCAACTTATGCTTGCTTAAGGGGAAAGGTGAGTTGGGGTGCTGCATAAAACCAGAGATTGAAATGAGCACAGATAAAGTTCTATAAGCCAAATATGGAATAGACAAGAGCTACTCCTTGCTCAACGAAATGGACTCAACACCCCATATTCAACGCCTAGGAATATACCTGCCTAGTAAGAATCATAAAAGCTATGGATTTATATATCTCTGTAAGAGAATCAAGAGTGTGTACAGCGGCATTAAAGCAGTGAAAATCAGCTAAATCCCATATTAAAAATAAATTTCTTAAACAAAACACAATGACAGTGAAATAGAGAGCAATACTTAAGTAATTCATTCAAGGCTTCTGAGGCAACCTGCATTTACCATATCTACACCCAGAGCTGGGTGACACATAAGGCTGGACACTTGGGGCTCATAAGATTGGTGAGGTTCGGTAAGCAAATGCAGACCCTTTGAAGTCATATTGCATGGTACCCATTCCATGGGTCTCAACTCTCCAGGTTTAAGGGATTCTTCCTTCAGCTAAAACATGCATGTGGAACCCAGAGTATGATCCACCGTGTGATCGAGAACCGTGTTCAAATGTGTCTCACTTTTCGTTCCCTGGTACTCGGGTGCAACATTCCAGACGCTTTACTAACACTCTCCTCACTTGGAGAGTGAGTGCCTTTAACCTCCTGTTTGGCCCAGTTTGCAATTTCTGCGGAAGATGAACAGGAATAGGGAGAACCAATGAGAGACTAGCTGGAGGTGTCTGGACGGGCAAATTTAACTCTCATTTCCCACCAGGAAGAGGAATTAACCAAAGGCTCAGCGTGCCGTGCCGGAACCAGATTATGGCCTGAAGCCATCCTGCGGTGTTGCGGCCAGGTCACAAGAAAGCGAGTTGAAGAAAGGAGCTCAGGGGCACTGTAATTCACAAACCTGCAGATTTATAAATGACAGCTATTGTCCGAAAATATACTGAAGTAGGGCTGCCAAGAGGACTTGAATGCGGGGCAGAATTGCAGGAAACCGATTTTAGGAGGAATCGGAATTGGATTGCATTTAAAACACAGGAAAAGAGGCAGAATGTCGACAATGATGCACTTGGCCAAAAAGGGCGTATGCGTTTTTTCCTGAATATATTCAGGAAAAAACGCATACGCCCTTTTTGGCCAACCAAGCAAGCTTGCAAAGGAAATCTGCACTACAATGAAGTCTCACTTCCCCCCGGTCAAAAGGGCCATCTGAAAAAAGTGTAAAATCCAGAAAGGCAGGACAGGCCATGGAGAACTGGGAGCCTTGTTATGCTGATGGGCTGGATGTAAATTGCCAACAGCCGCTCTGTAGAAGTGTATGGTGTTTCCTGAAACATCTAAAAAACAAAGCAACAGAGCCTAGGGCACTTCCACTTATGGTCCTATAGCT
The DNA here is from genome assembly GCF_964374135.1 of Grampus griseus. Taxonomy (NCBI): domain Eukaryota; kingdom Metazoa; phylum Chordata; class Mammalia; order Artiodactyla; family Delphinidae; genus Grampus; species Grampus griseus. Next base: position 157,613 of record NW_028133362.1, on the reverse strand, counting down.
TAGGGAAATTAAAATCAAAAAGACACAGCCACCCCAAAATTTGGGACGGCTCTTTTTACAGGAATCTCTTCTGTGGCACAAGTTAAATATCCCAGAGAGCAAATAATGGATAAAGAAGTTGCGGTACTTATGTACAACAGAATACCACTCAGCAATGAAATCTATGTCACCAGGCCCGTACCAGCATAATGAGTGGATTGAGGCACGATGATTCTAAGTGAAATAAGTCACACAGAAAAAGAAACATCCTAAGGTATCACTAATACACGGAATGTGAACTTGGCTACACATGGACTGAATTACAAAACAGAACAGGGTCTCAAATTTAGAAAACCAACTTATGCTTGCTTAAGGGGGAAGGTGAGTTGGGGTGCTGCATAAAAGCAGAGTTTGAAATTAGCACAGATACCGTTCCATAAGCCAAATATGTAATAGACAAGACCTACCCCTTGCTCAACGAAATGGATTCAACAATGAGGTATCACCTCACACCTGGTAGAATAGGCATCATAGAAAATCTACAAACAAAAAATGCTGGAAAGGGTGTGGAGAAAAGGAACCCTCTTCCACTATTGTTGGGAATATAAATTGATACAGTCATTATGGAGAACAATATGGAATTTCTTAAGAAACTAACAATAGAATTACCATATGATACAGCAATCCCAGTACTGGACATATACCCAGACAAAACCATAAATCAAAAAGAGTCATTCACCGCAATGTTCATTGCATCACTATTTACAATATCGAGGTAATGGAAGCAACCTAAATGCCCACAGACAGACGAATGCATAAAGCTGTGGTACATATATAAAATGGAATATTACTAAGCCATGAAAAGGAATGAAATTGGGTCATTTGTAGAGACGTCGATGGATCTAGAGACTGTCATACAGAGTGAAGTAAGTCAGAAAGAGAAAAACAAATCTTGTATATTCATGCATATATGTGGAACCTAGAAAAACTGTACAGATTAACCATTTTGCAAGGCATAAATAGAGCAACAGATGTAGACAACAAACGTATGGACAACAAGGGGGGAAAGCTGTTGGGGGGGTGGTGGTGGGAGGAGTTGAGAGACTGGGATTGGCATGTATACATTTATATGTATAAAATAGATAACCAATAAGAACCTGCTGTATAAAAATATAAAATAAAATTCAAAATTAAAAAGAAATAAAATTTAAAAAATAAAACAGAAAAAACAATTATTCCCTGCACATACATGTATTCACATGAATAAATTATTTCCATGCTTATATCTGTAAATACAAAAAAGAGGAATAAAATCTACCTTGAACCAAAAACGAAAAAGAGAAAAAAAACACAGAACCCACCAGTTACACAGAGGAAAACCGTATCAGGGCACTTGCTCCAGTTGTAAACAATTCTGAAGTTGGTCAGTGGTGGGGAATCGTCTCCCATTCAGCCAGCAGCCCCCACGCAACAAGCGTCCTCATTGCAAAGCTGGGGCACCATGCCGAGGCATCTGTGAGTAAACGTGAGCTGAGCCCCAGGTCAGTTGCTGCTGAACTATTCCCACCCGTCCCAGGTAAAACACCTGAATATATACAAGGACTTGAAAGCCTAGAGGAAGGGCCATAGAGCCACATGAGTGACAGCATGCCGGCCGACTTGGTGCCTGCAGGCCAGCCAGGATGGTCCTGGCCCTGGGTGCTCTTCTGGAAGATTTCCATTTCCCTGCCTGAGATACCCGTCCTGTCCCTGCCCCCACTGCTTTTTTCCTTCCTCACCTCTGCCCAGGGAGAAATTCCAGCAGCAGGTATGGGTGACACATCCTCTTCTTTAGCAGGTGGCAGCCTGGCAACTGCTGCAGAAAGTCCAGCAGAGCCCCACTCACACTGGGCCACCCACAAAGCCGTGGCCTCTCACTCCCTCCCACCAGCCCAGCCCCGAGACTGCTGACAGGGCAGAGAAAATGGTGTCAGGCACGGCTGCAGGGGCTCTTGCTGCCTGGAGTGGTATTTATATTGATCTCAACCCAGGCACACCTGGGGAGGGCTGGCCAGCACGGTAAGGCTGCCCAGGTCAGCCAATCATCACACCTCAGGGGCTCACAGTTGCAGAAAATGGAACTTGCTGAACCGGCCAGGTCCAAGGAACAGGTGTGGGCTCCTGAGAGTCAGGATAGACAAGGGGCTGCAGCTTTGGCTTGTTTTCTAATCATTTTATCTGGCCCATGAGTGGGAGACAACTTCAAGAAAACCCTCTCCTAATGAGAGGAACCCAGGAGTCAGGGAGAGGAGGGGTGGGTGGTGGTTGGAGACAGAGGCCTGGTGCCCCGGGTGCAGTGGAAGTCTCTGGAAGACCAGGTGGAGGGAGGCCTCACGGAGTGATGCCCAGGGTCACAGACCTGTCGCAGCTGCTGTTTGTTAGTTCAAGTCCTGCTCTGAGGTGCTCTGTGTCAGCTCTGAGCGACAGGTGAGCTGGGGGTGCTCTGCAATGAGGGCTATGTGCACGGTTCCTGTGTGCCCAGCCCTGCCACGGTACCTGCAAGGGTAGCTCTGTATCCTGGGAGGGGCCTGACCACGAGAGCTCCGTGGGCTGGGGTGGGGGTGGGGTACCTGCCCAGGTGAGCTCCATATTCTGCGATTGGTCTGACCACGAGAGCCCCATGGGCTGCTGGGGACCTGGTAAAGGATGTCAGGACAGTCAGTGAAGCCACCAAGGATATACCTCCAGTTGCTCCTAATTCCTACACCCTGCTGGTCATTCTACCAACCACCAGGACATGGTATTCTGTATTAGTCTTCAATGATGCCTTCTTTTGTATTCCATTAGTCCCAGAGTCACAAGAAATTTTGCCTTGTGAGTGGCAGGACTCAACATACAACTAAAACAATACTTCCGGGCCGTCTGGCCCCAAGGGTGCAAAAATTCCCACACCATCTTTGGGGAAAGCTTAGCTAAAGACCTAAAAGTTCTGCCTCTGGAAAAGGAAACCCTCCTTCAATATGCAGACGACATTCTGATCGCCAGCCCTACTAAGGAGGCCTCTGAACTACCAAGCCAATAAAGGATAGAAGTTGTCCAAGAAAAAGCTCAAATATCACAGACTGCAGTGACCTGCCTGGGCTTCATTCTCACAGAAGGTCGGAGAAGCCCATCCCAGGAAAGGGAAGAAACCGTTTTCAGCCTTACCCCTTTCTAAAACAAGAAGACAGCCTGGGGAGGCCAGGGTTTGCTGCTTCTGGATCCCTAACTACAGTCTACTAGCTGGGCCTCTATATGAAACACCGAAAGGAAAAGATGATGATCCTTTTGAATAGAATCCAGAAGTGGCTTTTCAAGAATGGAAAGAGCAGTCAATTCAGACCCTTGCCCTGGAACTCCCTAATTTAGCTAAACCCTTTGACCTTTACATTCCCGGTGAAAGGTGAATCACCATTGGAGAATTAGTGCAAAAACTGGGACCACTTGAAATGGAACAATGCAAGAATGCCATCCAGGTAGGATAAACTACGGTCACTAAGGGGCTTGGCCCACTGCCACATCTGGCCAAGATGCTGGCGGTATCTAAAAACCTGGAAATCAGCAGCCCAAAAGGCCACCTCCCTCCTAAGGGAAAAGGACCCCACGTGGTGATCCTAACCACCAACCATGCCCTGAAGTTGCAGGGTTCGCTCCGTGGGCACACCGACCTCGAGTGAGGAGGCCCTCCAACTCCAACATCCAGAGAGATAACCGGGGGCAACAGGGCACCATGACGACTCGTGTGAACATCACTTGACCTGGAGTTTCTCTCATAAAACAACAAGAGTGTGTCCCAAAAGAGTAGACTACTGCTTGCAGGACTTACTGCACCCAGAGGGGAGCTAATAATCTTGGCGGGGGAACAGTATACCACACTGTCACCATAGAAAAGCCTACAGACACCGTGATGATGGTGGCCAATAAGACCGGCTGGACTCCTGTTTACTTCAAAAGGCTGTTGACTCAGTGGCCATCATGGTCCTTGATCACCACTGACCCTGGACTGTCTGGGAGTTGAGCGGGCAGGGCTCTGACACCTGGTGCTGTTTGTACGTTAATTCAGGGGCCTAATTGAAGAAAGCGCAGACTACTGGTCAGAGCATCTAGGCTGGCAGAAACGGTCAGCCTAAGGTGGCCGAACAAATGTGGGGCGGGGTGAAACCGGCCCCCACAGCGTCTCTGCACATCTCTTTCCTGGACCCTTAAAGGTCATTAGAATCTATAACACTTCCAATGCTGGTGCTCAGGCGGACGAGCAGGGAGACAGGGGTCCTGGGGACAATCAACGTCACCGGGAGGCTGCTGGGGAGAAGCTCTGACCCTCGCCCCAGGGTATGAGGGCTCCCAACTCAGCACTCAGCAGTTACAGAAGAAGGGTCTGCACCCTCAGCACTCCAAGAATGAGGAACGGGACAAAAGGCAGAGGAGGGGTTTGTCCCCAGCAAAGCCCATTAAAAATCCCTGGGAGATAAAAATAGAATCTGGGCAATAAAGTCAAGTCTAACCTTTTTTATCCTTTGTGCTTTGTCTAATTTCACGTGCTCCTAGGGTCCCGCATGCAGAGGTTCCACACCCGGCACTTCAGACCAGATTTCCTAGTGCAGAATGGCTGGGTCGACACCTCAGCTCCTGGGGCCCAGTGCAGACTCCACGATATAGAGCCTGAGCTACAGCCAACCTGGCCCTCGAGAGCTCCGCCGCCTCCCTCCCTCCCACTGACTCTGACAGGATCTCTACACAGCAGCCCAGCCCACAGCCCACGGGGTAGTGCATGCTCTCACCTCTCCATTCTCTGATCAAAATATAAAGTTTCCTTTGCTTGTGAACCAAACTCAATCTCGATCTGTTGGCCCCAATGACACTGGGCAGGGGGACACTCGTTGGGGTCCACTCTGGAGGATCAGTAACAGAAATTGAGACTATTGTAACCTCAATGAACAGATGTGTGAGCCAAACTGTAGTTAACATAGAACAGTGTATAAGGCTCGGGTAAAATAAGATGTTTTTAACACTTTCATTTGATATTTCCATCACTTTTTATAAGCAAGTTCAGTGAAAAGGTTTGTCTTATTTGTCAGGTCAATATTAGAGAAACGAAGTGATTTCTTTCCAAGGATGTACATCTAATAATCTTGGTTAAACCTTCAATCTTGTTTTAAATGCTTTTCCATTGAAAATGATACCTCTCTTTCAGCTCCCCCATTTCTGAGAAGTATAAAATCTTATAATTTATTATTACCAAAGGGGAAAGGTGGGAGGAGGGATAAATTAACAGTTTGGAATTAACACATACACACTGCTATGTATAAAATAGATCATCAACAAGGAACTACTGTATAGCACAGGGAACTACACTCAACATTTTGCAATAACCTATAAGGGGAAATAATCTGAAAAAGAATAGATATTTTTATTGACATCATCTATCAATGACAGTTAAAGTGTAGCCTAAGGGAAGCTGGTGGTGAGTGCTTCTGACCCTGAAGACTTCAATCATCTAAAGTTTGGACTCTGCCTACTTCCCAAGGCCCTTAATGAACATATGTGTAGCCGTAGCTTAAAAACTTCCCCAGTTTGGGTTTCGGGGAGACACTGATTTTGAAAAAGCCCTGGTGTTCTCCTTACATGAATGGGACTCTTCCTACTGCTAAAACATGTCTGTCACACCCAGAGGATGGTATACCGTCTGATCGGGAAGAGTTTGGAAAAGGCATCTCATCTCCTCATCTCCTGGTGCTCGGGTTCACCCCTCCAGCGTCTTTACTAACAGTCTCCCCACTTGGAGATGTCAGCACTGTCAACATCCTGTTGCGTACAGTTTGGAATTTGTCCAGAGGATGAAGCGGAAGGATGAGGAACAAAGAGAGACAAGTCCTAGGTGTTCAGACAGGCACATGTCACTCTAATTTCCAATCAGGAAGACGAATTGACCAAAGGCTAGGGTTGCCCATGGAAACAGTATAGGGCTTGAGGAAATCCCGCTGCTTTGTGGCCAGTTCCCATAAACACAAGTTGAACAATGGAACTCAGGGGCAGTAAAATTCACAAAACTGCAGAGTTGAAAATATCCATCACTGAAAAATGTCTTGAGGAAAGTCAGAGAAAAGGACTTGTAAACAAGGGAGAATGGCAGGAAAGGGATTTGAGGAGGTAGAAAGGACTCGCCATTAAGCACAAGAAAAGGAGCTGAACATTGCCAACATTGCAGTTGGCCAAAAAGGGTGTATGCGTTTTTTTCTGTATATATTCAAGAAAAGGGCATACACTTTTTTAGCCAACCAAACAGGTGGGCACTGGAAGTCAATACTACAAAAGATATCACTTCGCATCAGTCAGAAGAGCCATCCTCATAAAGCGTAAACAACAGAAATGCAGGACAGGGCAAGGAGAAGAGGGAGCCCTGTGAGACTTATAGTGGAAATGTATATTGCCAACGGCCATTCTGGAGAAGTGTATTGTGTTTACTAAAGCATCTAAAAAATGAGCTACAGAGCATAGGGCACTTGCACTCATGGGCGTATATCTTGGGAAAAACAAAAATCGAGAGGACACAGGCACCCCAATGTTTACCCCCTCTCTGTTTAAAAGATCCTCGACTAGGATATAACTTAAATGTCTCTGGAGGGAAAAAATGGATAGAGATGTGGTACTTAGGTAGAGTGGAATATTATTCAGCCTGGAAATCAATGAAATATGGCCAGTTGTAACAACTCCAGAGGAGTTACGTATGATCATTCTAAGTGACAGAATTCAAAAAGAAAAAGACACATATCATAAGATATCACTTAAAGGTGGAATCCAAAATGGCTACACATGAAATAAATTACAAAACAAAAACAGAGTCAAATATGTAGAAAACACGCATAAGGCTGCTAAACGGGAAAGGTGGGGAGGGGTGAGGCATCATCCAGGAGGTTGAAATTAGCAAAGATACCATTCCAAATACCAAACTGATAATCAACAAGGCCTACACGGTAGCTAAAAGAACTGCACTCAGCACACTCAAGTCACCGGAAAAGAATATATACGACTGGTAAGAATCTGAAAAAGAATTTATTGATGTCTCTCTGTACGTGAATCAAGTGGATGTACAGCAGCAAGAAACAGAGCTTTGAAAATCAGCTGTAACCAATATAGTAATAAATTGAAAAAAATAAACGACAGAGAGACAGAGAAAACCTCTTACAACTTTTCCTCAGGGACGGTGATGCAACATGGATTGAACACATCTAGACCCACAGCAGGATGAGACATAAGGCTGGAAACTGTTTGCGCTAAGAGAAATGTGAGGTTGGGTGAGGAAATGCACATCCTTTAAAGTAATACTACCTGGTACCCATTCAATGGGTCCCAAATCTGCAGGTTCAAGCGATCTTCCTACAGCTAAAACATGCATGGAAAACCCAGAGGACTGTACACCATGTGATCGGGAGATGTGTCTAAAATGCACCTCATTTATCCTCTCCTGGTGCTCCTGTTCACCATTCCAGCCACATTACTTAGAATCTCCCCACGTGGAGAATCAGCACATTTCAAATTCTGTTTCACACATTTTGCAAATTGTGAGGAGGATGAACGGGAAGAGGGGGAACCAATGAGAGAATAGTTGTAGGGGTTTGGACGGGCACATATCACTCTAATTTCCCATTAAGAATAAGAATTAAAGAAAGGCTCAGCCTGCCTCGCCGGAGCCAAAATAGGGCCTGAAGCAATCCTGCGGGTTTGAGGCCAGCTCACAAAAGAGCAACTTAAAAAATGGAGCTCAGGGTCACTGCAATTCACAAACCTGCAGAGTTATAAATGAAAACTAACGTCCAAAAATATGTTGAGGTAAGGCAAAGAAGAGGATCTGAATGCAAGACAGAATTGCAAGAAACAGATTTCAAGAGATAGATTGGACTCGTCTTTAACGCACATGAAAAGCGGCAGAATTTCGACAATGATGCAGTTGGTCCAAAAGGGCGTATGCGTTTTTTCCTGATTATATCCAGGAAAAAACGCATACGCACTTTATGGGCAACGAAGCAAGCAAGCAATGCAAATGTGCACAACAAAGAAGTCTCACTTCCCACCGGTCAAAAGGGCCATCCTAAAAAATTGTAAAAACCAGAAATGCAGGACAGGCCATGGAGAACAGGGAGCCTTTATACGCTGATGGGCAGTGTGTGAACTGCCGAGAGCCACTCTGGAGAAGTGTATGGTGGTTCCTAAATCATCTAAAAAACAGAGCTACAGAGCATAGGACACTTCCAATCATGGGAGTATATCTAGGGAAGTCTAAAAATCAACAAGACACAAGCACACCACAGTTTAGGGCTACTCTGTTTACAAGAACCTCAACTTCAGTACACCTTAAATATCCCAGGAAAGAGAACAATGGATAAAGAAGATGTGGTACTTATGTACAATGGAATATCTCTTCACCATGAAATCAATGTAATAAGGCTAGTAGAAGGATAAAGAGTGGATTTAGGTCCGATAATACTACTTGAAATAAGTCAAACAGAAAAAGAAACATATCATAAGATATCACTTATAGAGGGAGGGTAAATATGGCTGCACAAGAAATGAATTACAGAACAGAACAGTGTCTCACATTTAGAAAACACACTTATGTCAGCTTAAGGGGAAAGGAGAGGTGGGGTGATGCATAAAACCAGAGTTTGAAATTAGCACAGATACCGTTCAATAAACCAAATAGGTATTAGACAAGATCTACACCTTGCTCAATGAACTGGCCTCAACACACCCTATACACCACAGAGAAATATATCTGAGTAATAAGAATCTTAAAACCCATGTATTGATATATCTCCATAAGGGAATCAAGTGTGTGCAGAGCGGCACAAACACAGCAGTGAAAATGAGCTAAACCCCATTATAGAAATAAATTTTAAAAACAAAACACTGAAACAATGAAAGAGAGAAAAATTCTTACAAAATTCGCTCAGGGACTGTGATGCAACCTGGATTGACCACATATAAACCCACAGCTGGATAAGACATAAGGCTGGACACTTGGGGCTGAGAGGATTGGTGAGCTTTGGTGAGCAACTGCCGAAAGTTTAATGCAATACTTCATGCTACTCATTCCAAGGGTCCCAACACTCCAGGTTGAAGGGAATCTTCCTCCAGCTAAACCATGCTTGGGAAACCCAGCGACTGGTATACCATATGATCGGGAAAGGTTTCTAAAACACACCTCATTTTTCCTCTCCTGGGGCTCCGGATCGACATTCCAGCCGCTTTACTAACAACATCCCCACATGGAGAGTCAATGCCTTTAAGTTCTGGTATCGCACAGTCTGCAGTTAGTGCGGAGGATGAATGGGAATAGGGGGAACCAGTGAGAAACTAGCTGTAGTGGTTTCAATGGGCACATGTCACTCTAATTTCACATCAGTAAGAAGAATTAACCAAAGGCACAGCAAGGTGCCCCAGAAGAAGAATAGAGCTTCAAGGAATCCTGTGGTTATGGGGCAAGATCACAAAAATAAGAGCTGAAAAATGGAGCTAAGGGCCACTGCAATTCAAAAACCTGCAGAGTTATAAAGGCCAACTATTTTCAAAAAATATATTGAGGTAAGGCTATGAAGAAGCATTGAAAGCAAGGCAGAAGTGCAGGAAACCGATTTCAGGAGGTACACTGGAATTGCATTTAAAACATATGAAGAGAGTCAGAACCTCGACAGTGATGCACTTGGCCAAAAAGGGCGTATGTGTTTTTTCCTGAATATAGTCAGGAAAAAACGCATACACACTTTTTGGCCAACCAAGCAAGCTTGCAAAGGAAATCTGCACTACAATGAAGTCTCACTTTCCCCTGGTCAAAAGGGCCATCTGAAAAAAGTGTAAAATCCATAAAGGCACGACAGGCCATGGAGAACTGGGAGCCTTGTTATGCTGATGGGCGGGATGTAAATTGCCAACAGCCACTCTGGAGAAGTGTATGGTGTTTCCTGAAACATCTAAAAAACAAAGCAACAGAGCCTAGGGCACTTCCACTTATGGTCCTATAGTTTAGGGAAATTAAAATCAAAAAGACACAGCCACCCCAAAGTTTGGGATGGCTCTGTTTACAAGAACCTCATATACGGTACAAGTTCAATATCGCAGAAAGTGAAAAATGGATAAAGAAGTTGTGGTACTTATGTACAATGCAATATCACTCAGCAATGAAATCTATGTCATCAGGCCCGTAGCAGCATAATGAGTGGATTCAAGTACAATGATTCTAACTGAAATAAGTCACACAGAAAAAGAAACATCATAAGATATCACTAATACATGGAATGTAAACTTGGCTACACAGGAACTGAATTCCAAAACAGAACAGGGTCTCAAATTTAGAAAACCAACTTATGCTTGCTTAAGGGGAAAGGTGAGTTGGGGTGCTGCATAAAACCAGAGATTGAAATGAGCACAGATAAAGTTCCTTAAGCAAAATATGGAATAGACAAGAGCTACTCCTTGCTCAACGAAATGGACTCAACACCCCAAATTAAACGCCTAAGATAGTACCTGACTAGTAAGTATCTTAAAACCTATGGATTGCTATGTCTCCAAAAGAGAATCAAGCGTGTGTACAGGGGCATAAACGCAGCAGTGATAGGATTGGAGAGGTTCGGTGAGCAAATGAAGACCCTTTGAAGTCATATTGCATGGTACCCATTACACGGGTCTCAACTCTCCAGGTTTAAGGTATTCTTCCTTCAGCTAAAACATGCATGTGGAACCCAGAGTATGATCAACCGTGTGAACGGGAGACGTGTTCAAGTATGTCTCAGTTTTCCTCCCCTGGTATTCGGGTGCAACATTCCAGACGCTTTACTAACACTCTCCCGACTTGGAGAGTCAGTCCCTTTAACCTCCTGTTTGGCCCAGTTTGCAATTTCTGCGGAAGATGAACAGGAATAGTGAGAACCAATGAGAGACTAGCTGGAGGTGTCTGGACGGGCAAATTTAACTCTCATTTCCCACCAGGAAGAGGAAATAACCAAAGGCTCAGCGTGCTGTGCCAGAACAAGATTAGGGCCTGAAGCTATCCTGCGGTGTTGCGGCCAGCTCAAAAGAAAGTGAGTTGAAGAAAGGAGCTCAGGGGCACTGTAATTCACAAACCTGCAGAGTTATAAATGACAGCTATCGTCCAAAAATATACTGAAGTAAGGCTGCCAAGAGGACTTGAAAGCGCGGCAGAATTGCAGGAAACCGATTTCAGGAGGTAGACTGGAATTGCATTGAAAGCATAGGAAAAGAGGCAGAACGTCCACAATGATGCACTTGGCCAAAAAGGGCGTATGCGTTTTTTCCTGAATATATTCAGGAAAAAATGCATACGACCTTTTTGGCCAACCAAGCAAGCTTGCAAAGGAAATCTGCACTACAATGAAGTCTCACTTCCCCCAGGTCAAAAGGGCCATCTGAAAAAAGTGTAAAATCCAGAAAGGCAGGACAGGCCATGGAGAACTGGGAGCCTTGTTATGCTGATGGGCGGGATGTAAATTGCCAACAGACACTCGGGAGAAGTGTATGGTGTTTCCTGAAACATCTAAAAAACAAAGCAACAGAGCCTAGGGCACTTCCACTTATGGTCCTATAGTTTAGGGAAATTAAAATCAAAAAGACACAGGCACCCCAAAGTTTGGAACGGCTCTGTTTACAAGAACCTCGTTTACAGTACAAGTTCAACATCGCAGAAAGTGAAAAATGGATAAAGAAGTTGTGGTATTTACTTACAAAGCAATATCACTCAGCAATGAAATCTATGTCATCAGGCCCTTAGCAGCACAATGAGTGGATTCAGGTATGATGATTCTAACTGAAATAAGTCACACAGAAAAAGAAACATCATAAGATATCAGTAATACACGGAATGTAAACTTGGCTACACACAAACTGAATTACAGAACAGAACAGGGTCTCAAATTTAGAAAACCAACTTATGCTTGCTTAAGGGTAAAGGTGAGTTGAGGTGCTGCATAAAACCAGAGATTGAAATGAACACAGATAAAGTTCCTTAAGCCAAATATGGAATAGACAAGAGCTACTCCTTGCTCAACGAAATGGACTCAACACCGCATATTAAACGGCTAAGAATGTACCTGACTAGTAAGTATGTTAAAACCTATGGATTGCTATGTCTCCAAAAGAGAATCAAGCGTGTGTACAGGGGCATAAACGCAGCAGTGATAAGATTGGAGAGGTTCGGTGAGCAAATGAAGACCCTTTGAAGTCATATTGCATGGTACCCATTACACGGGTCTCAACTCTCCAGGTTTAAGGTATTCTTCCTTCAGCTAAAACATGCATGTGGAACCCAGAGTATGATCAACCGTGTGAACGGGAGACGTGTTGAAATATGTCTCAGTTTTCCTCCCCTGGTACTCGGGTGCAACATTCCAGACACTTTACTAACACTCTCCCCACTTGGAGAGTCAGCGCCTTTAACCTCCTGTTTGGCCCAGTTTGCAATTTCTGCGGAAGATGAACAGGAATAGCGAGAACCAATGAGAGACTAGCTGGAGGTGTCTGGACGGGCAAATTTAACTCTCATTTCCCACCAGGAAGAGGAAATAACCAAAGGCTCAGCGTGCCGTGCCGGAACCAGATTAGGGCCTGAAGCCATCCTGCGGTGTTGCGGCCAGCTCACAAGAAAGCGAGTTGAAGAAAGGAGTTCAGGGGCACTGTAATTCACAAACTTGCAGAGTTATAAATGACAGCTATCGTCCAAAAATATACTGAAGTAAGGCTGCCAAGAGGACTTGAAAGCAGGGCAGAATTGCAGGAAACCGATTTCAGGAGGTAGACTGGAATTGCATTGAAAGCATAGGAAAAGAGGCAGAACGTCCACAATGATGCACTTGGCCAAAAAGGGCGTATGCGTTTTTTCCTGAATATATTCAGGAAAAAACACATACGCCCTTTTTGGCCAACCAAGCAAGCTTGCAAAGGAAATCTGCACTACAATGAAGTCTCACTTCCCCCCGGTCAAAAGGGCCATCTGAAAAAAGTGTAAAATCCAGAAAGGCAGGACAGGCCATGGAGAACTGGGAGCCTTGTTATGCTGATGGGCGGGATGTAAATTGCCAACAGACACTCGGGAGAAGTGTATGGTGTTTCCTGAAACATCTAAAAAACAAAGCAACAGAGCCTAGGGCACTTCCACTTATGGTCCTATAGCTTAGGGAAATTAAAATCAAAAAGACACAGCCACCCCAAAGTTTGGGATGCCTCTCTTTACAAGAACCTCGTTTACTGTACAAGTTCAATATCACAGAAAGTGAAAAATGGATAAAGAACTTGTGGTACTTACGTACAATGCAGTATCACTCAGCAATGAAATCTATGTCATCAGGCCCGTAGCAGCATAATGAGTGGATTCAGGTACGATGATTCTAACTGAAATAAGTCACACAGAAAAAGAAACATCATAAGATATCAGTAATACACGGAATGTAAACTTGGCTACACAGGAACTGAATTACAGAACAGAACACGGTCTCAAATTTAGAAAACCAACTTATGCTTGCTTAAGCGGAAAGGTGAGTTGGGGTGCTGCATAAAACCAGAGATTGAAATGAGAACAGATAAAGTTCCTTAAGCCAAATATGGAATAGACAAGAGGTACTCCTTGCTCAACGAAATGGACTCAACACCACATATTAAACGCCTAAGAATGTACCTGACTAGTAAGTATCTTAAAACGTATGGATTGCTATGTCTCCGAAAGAGAATCAAGCATGTGTACAGGGGCATAAACGCAGCAGTGATAGGATTGGAGAGGTTCGGTGAGCAAATGAAGACCCTTTGAAGTCATATTGCATGGTACCCATTCCACAGGTTTCAACTACCCAGGTGTAAGGTATTCTTCCTTCAGCTAAAGCATGCATGTGGAACCTAGAATATGATCAACCATGTGATCGGGAGACGTGTTCAAATATGTCTCAGTTTTCATACCCTGGTACTCGGGTGCAACATTCCAGACGCTTTACTAACACTCTCCCGACTTGGAGAGTCAGTCCCTTTAACCTCCTGTTTGGCCTAGTTTGCAATTTCTGCGGAAGATGAACAGGAATAGCGAGAACCAATGAGAGACTAGCTGGAGGTGTCTGGACGGGCAAATTTATCTCTCATTTCCCACCAGGAAGAGGAATTAACCAAAGGCTCAGCGTGCCGTGCCGGAACCAGATTAGGGCCTGAAGCCATCCTGTGGTGTTGCGACCAGCTCACAAGAAAGCGAGTTGAAGAAAGGAGCTCAGGGGCACTGTAATTCACAAACCTGCAGAGTTATAAATGACAGCTATCGTCCAAAAATATACTGAAGTAAGGCTGCCAAGAGGACTTGAAAGCGGGGCAGAATTGCAGGAAACCGATTTCAGGAGGTAGACTGGAATTGCATTGAAAGCATAGGAAAAGAGGCAGAATGTCCACAATGATACACTTGGCCAAAAAGGGCGTATGCGTTTTTTCCTGAATATATTCAGGAAAAAACGCATACGCCCTTTTTGGCCAAACAAGCAAGCTTGCAAAGGAAATCTGCACTACAATGAAGTCTCACTTCCCCCCGGTCAAAAGGGCCATCTGAAAAAAGTGTAAAATCCAGAAAGGCAGGACAGGCCATGGAGAACTGGGAGCCTTGTTATGCTGATGGGTGGGATGTAAATTGCCAACAGACACTCGGGAGAAGTGTATGGTGTTTCCTGAAACATCTAAAAAACAAAGCAACAGAGCCTAGGGCACTTCCACTTATTGTCCTATAGCTTAGGAAAATTAAAATCAAAAAGACACAGGCACCCCAAAGTTTGGAACGGCTCTGTTTACAAGAACCTCGTTTACAGTACAAGTTCAACATCGCAGAAAGTGAAAAATGGATAAAGAAGATGTGGTATTTACTTACAAAGCAATATCACTCAGCAATGAAATCTATGTCATCAGGCCCTTAGCAGCACAATGAGTGGATTCAGGTATGATGATTCTAACTGAAATAAGTCACAGAGAAAAAGAAACATCATAAGATATCAGTAATACACGGAATGTAAACTTGGCTACACACAAACTGAATTACAGAACAGAACAGGGTCTCAAATTTAGAAAACCAACTTATGCTTGCTTAAGGGTAAAGGTGAGTTGGGGTGCTGCATAAAACCAGAGATTGAAATGAACACAGATAAAGTTCCTTAAGCCAAATATGGAATAGACAAGAGCTACTCCTTGCTCAACGAAATGGACTCAACACCGCATATTAAACGCCTAAGAATGTACCTGACTAGTAAGTATCTTAAAACCTATGGATTGCTATGTCTCCGAAAGAGAATCAAGCATGTGTACAGGGGCATAAACGCAGCAGTGATAGGATTGGAGAGGTTCGGTGAGCAAATGAAGACCCTTTGAAGTCATATTGCATGGTACCCATTACACGGGTCTCAACTCTATAGGTTTAAGGTATTCTTCCTTCAGCTAAAACATGCATGTGGAACCCAGAGTATGATCAACCGTGTGAACGGGAGACGTGTTCAAATATGTCTCAGTTTTCGTACCCTGTTACTCGGGTGCAACATTCCAGACGCTTTACTAACACTCTCCCGACTTGGAGAGTCAGTCTCTTTAACCTCCTGTTTGGCCCAGTTTGCAATTTCTGCGGAAGATGAACAGGAATAGGGAGAACCAATGAGAGACTAGCTGGAGGTGTCTGGACGGGCAAATTTAACTCTCATTTCCCACCAGGAAGAGGAATTAACCAAAGGCTCAGCGTGCCATGCCGGAACCAGATTAGGGCCTGAAGCCATCCTGCGGTGTTGCGGCCAGCTCACAAGAAACCGAGTTGAAGAAAGGCGCTCAGGGGCACTGTAATTCACAAACCTGCAGAGTTATAAATGACAGCTATCATCCAAAAATATACTGAAGTAAGGCTGCCAAGAGGACTTGAAAGCGGGGCAGAATTGCAGGAAACCGATTTCAGGAGGTAGACTGGAATTGCATTGAAAGCATAGGAAAAGAGGCAGAACGTCCACAATGATGCACTTGGCCAAAAAGGGCGTATGCGTTTTTTCCTGAATATATTCAGGAAAAAACGCATACGCCCTGTTTGGCCAACCAAGCAAGCTTGCAAAGGAAATCTGCACTACAATGAAGTCTCACTTCCCCCCGGTCAAAAGGGCCATCTGAAAAAAGTGTAAAATCCAGAAAGGCAGGACAGGCCATGGAGAACTGGGAGCCTTGTTATGCTGATGGGCGGGATGTAAATGGTCAACAGACACTCGGGAGAAGTGTATGGTGTTTCCTGAAACATCTAAAAAACAAAGCAACAGAGCCTAGGGCACTTCCACTTATGGTCCTATAGATTAGGGAAATTAAAATCAAAAAGACACAGCCACCCCAAAGTTTGGGACGCCTCTGTTTACAAGAACCTCATTTATCGTACAAGTTCAATATCACAGAAAGGGAAAAATGGATAAAGAACTTGTGGTACTTACGTACAATGCAGTATCACTCAGCAATGAAATCTATGTCATCAGGCCCGTAGCAGCATAATGAGTGGATTCAGGTACGATGATTCTAACTGAAATAAGTCACACAGAAAAAGAAACATCATAAGATATCACTAATACACGGAATGTAAACTTGGTTACACAGGAACTGAATTCCAAAACAGAACAGGGTCTCAAATTTAGAAAACCAACTTATGCTTGCTTAAGGGGAAAGGTGAGTTGGGGTGCTGCATAAAACCAGAGATTGAAATGAGCACAGATAAAGTTCCTTAAGCCAAATATGGAATAGACAAGAGCTACTCCTTGCTCAACGAAATGGACTCAACACCCCATATTAAACGTCTAAGAATGTACCTGACTAGTAAGTATCTTAAAACCTATGGATAGCTATGTCTCTGAAAGAGAATCAAGCGTGTGTACAGGGGCATAAACGCAGCAGTGATAGGATTGGAGAGGTTCGGTGAGCAAATGAAGACCCTTTGAAGTCATATTGCATGGTACCCATTACACGGGTCTCAACTCTCCAGGTTTAAGGTATTCTTCCTTCAGCTAAAACATGCATGTGGAACCCAGAGTATGATCAACCATGTGAACGGGAGACGTGTTCAAATATGTCTCAGTTTTCCTCCCCTGGTACTCGGGTGCAACATTCCAGACGCTTTACTAACACTCTCCCCACTTGGAGAGTCAGCGCCTTTAACCTCCTGTTTGGCCCAGTTTGCAATTTCTGCGGAAGATGAACAGGAATAGCGAGAACCAATGAGAGACTAGCTGGAGGTGTCTGGACGGGCAAATTTAACTCTCATTTCCCACCAGGAAGAGGAAATAACCAAAGGCTCACCATGCCGTGCCGGGACCAGATTAGGGCCTGAAGCCATCCTGCGGTGTTGCGGCCAGCTCACAAGAAAGCGAGTTGAAGAAAGGAGCTCAGGGGCACTGTAATTCACAAACTTGCAGAGTTATAAATGACAGCTATCGTCCAAAAATATACTGAAGTAAGGCTGCCAAGAGGACTTGAAAGCAGGGCAGAATTGCAGGAAACCGATTTCAGGAGGTAGACTGGAATTGCATTGAAAGCATAGGAAAAGAGGCAGAACGTCCACAATGATGAACTTGGCCAAAAAGGGCGTATGCGTTTTTTCCTGAATATATTCAGGAAAAAACGCATACGCCCTTTTTGGCCAACCAAGCAAGCTTGCAAAGGAAATCTGCACTACAATGAAGTCTCACTTCCCCCCGGTCAAAAGGGCCATCTGAAAAAAGTGTAAAATCCAGAAAGGCAGGACAGGCCATGGAGAACTGGGAGCCTTGTTATGCTGATGGGCGGGATGTAAATTGCCAACAGACACTTGTGAGAAGTGTATGGTGTTTCCTGAAACATCTAAAAAACAAAGCAACAGAGCCTAGGGCACTTCCACTTATGGTCCTATAGCTTAGGGAAATTAAAATCAAAAAGACACAGCCACCCCAAAGTTTGGGATGCCTCTCTTTACAAGAACCTCGTTTACTGTACAAGTTCAATATCACAGAAAGTGAAAAATGGATAAAGAACTTGTGGTACTTACGTACAATGCAGTATCACTCAGCAATGAAATCTATGTCATCAGGCCCGTAGCAGCATAATGAGTGGATTCAGGTACGATGATTCTAACTGAAATAAGTCACACAGAAAAAGAAACATCATAAGATATCAGTAATACACGGAATGTAAACTTGGCTACACAGGAACTGAATTACAGAACAGAACACGGTCTCAAATTTAGAAAACCAACTTATGCTTGCTTAAGCGGAAAGGTGAGTTGGGGTGCTGCATAAAACCAGAGATTGAAATGAGAACAGATAAAGTTCCTTAAGCCAAATATGGAATAGACAAGAGGTACTCCTTGCTCAACGAAATGGACTCAACACCACATATTAAACGCCTAAGAATGTACCTGACTAGTAAGTATCTTAAAACCTATGGATTGCTATGTCTCCGAAAGAGAATCAAGCATGTGTACAGGGGCATAAACGCAGCAGTGATAGGATTGGAGAGGTTCGGTGAGCAAATGAAGACCCTTTGAAGTCATATTGCATGGTACCCATTCCACAGGTTTCAACTCTCCAGGTTTAAGGTATTCTTCCTTCAGCTAAAACATGCATGTGGAACCTAGAATATGATCAACCATGTGATCGGGAGACGTGTTCAAATATGTCTCAGTTTTCCTCCCCTGGTACTCGGGTGCAACATTCCAGACGCTTTACTAACACTCTCCCGACTTGGAGAGTCAGTCCCTTTAACCTCCTGTTTGGCCTAGTTTGCAATTTCTGCGGAAGATGAACAGGAATAGCGAGAACCAATGAGAGACTAGCTGGAGGTGTCTGGACGGGCAAATTTATCTCTCATTTCCCACCAGGAAGAGGAATTAACCAAAGGCTCAGCGTGCCGTGCCGGAACCAGATTAGGGCCTGAAGCCATCCTGTGGTGTTGCGACCAGCTCACAAGAAAGCGAGTTGAAGAAAGGAGCTCAGGGGCACTGTAATTCACAAACCTGCAGAGTTATAAATGACAGCTATCGTCCAAAAATATACTGAAGTAAGGCTGCCAAGAGGACTTGAAAGCGGGGCAGAATTGCAGGAAACCGATTTCAGGAGGTAGACTGGAATTGCATTGAAAGCATAGGAAAAGAGGCAGAATGTCCACAATGATACACTTGGCCAAAAAGGGCGTATGCGTTTTTTCCTGAATATATTCAGGAAAAAACGCATACGCCCTTTTTGGCCAAACAAGCAAGCTTGCAAAGGAAATCTGCACTACAATGAAGTCTCACTTCCCCCCGGTCAAAAGGGCCATCTGAAAAAAGTGTAAAATCCAGAAAGGCAGGACAGGCCATGGAGAACTGGGAGCCTTGTTATGCTGATGGGTGGGATGTAAATTGCCAACAGACACTCGGGAGAAGTGTATGGTGTTTCCTGAAACATCTAAAAAACAAAGCAACAGAGCCTAGGGCACTTCCACTTATTGTCCTATAGCTTAGGAAAATTAAAATCAAAAAGACACAGGCACCCCAAAGTTTGGAACGGCTCTGTTTACAAGAACCTCGTTTACAGTACAAGTTCAACATCGCAGAAAGTGAAAAATGGATAAAGAAGATGTGGTATTTACTTACAAAGCAATATCACTCAGCAATGAAATCTATGTCATCAGGCCCTTAGCAGCACAATGAGTGGATTCAGGTATGATGATTCTAACTGAAATAAGTCACAGAGAAAAAGAAACATCATAAGATATCAGTAATACACGGAATGTAAACTTGGCTACACACAAACTGAATTACAGAACAGAACAGGGTCTCAAATTTAGAAAACCAACTTATGCTTGCTTAAGGGTAAAGGTGAGTTGGGGTGCTGCATAAAACCAGAGATTGAAATGAACACAGATAAAGTTCCTTAAGCCAAATATGGAATAGACAAGAGCTACTCCTTGCTCAACGAAATGGACTCAACACCGCATATTAAACGCCTAAGAATGTACCTGACTAGTAAGTATCTTAAAACCTATGGATTGCTATGTCTCCGAAAGAGAATCAAGCATGTGTACAGGGGCATAAACGCAGCAGTGATAGGATTGGAGAGGTTCGGTGAGCAAATGAAGACCCTTTGAAGTCATATTGCATGGTACCCATTACACGGGTCTCAACTCTATAGGTTTAAGGTATTCTTCCTTCAGCTAAAACATGCATGTGGAACCCAGAGTATGATCAACCGTGTGAACGGGAGACGTGTTCAAATATGTCTCAGTTTTCGTACCCTGTTACTCGGGTGCAACATTCCAGACGCTTTACTAACACTCTCCCGACTTGGAGAGTCAGTCCCTTTAACCTCCTGTTTGGCCCAGTTTGCAATTTCTGCGGAAGATGAACAGGAATAGGGAGAACCAATGAGAGACTAGCTGGAGGTGTCTGGACGGGCAAATTTAACTCTCATTTCCCACCAGGAAGAGGAATTAACCAAAGGCTCAGCGTGCCATGCCGGAACCAGATTAGGGCCTGAAGCCATCCTGCGGTGTTGCGGCCAGCTCACAAGAAACCGAGTTGAAGAAAGGCGCTCAGGGGCACTGTAATTCACAAACCTGCAGAGTTATAAATGACAGCTATCATCCAAAAATATACTGAAGTAAGGCTGCCAAGAGGACTTGAAAGCGGGGCAGAATTGCAGGAAACCGATTTCAGGAGGTAGACTGGAATTGCATTGAAAGCATAGGAAAAGAGGCAGAACGTCCACAATGATGCACTTGGCCAAAAAGGGCGTATGCGTTTTTTCCTGAATATATTCAGGAAAAAACGCATACGCCCTGTTTGGCCAACCAAGCAAGCTTGCAAAGGAAATCTGCACTACAATGAAGTCTCACTTCCCCCCGGTCAAAAGGGCCATCTGAAAAAAGTGTAAAATCCAGAAAGGCAGGACAGGCCATGGAGAACTGGGAGCCTTGTTATGCTGATGGGCGGGATGTAAATTGTCAACAGACACTCGGGAGAAGTGTATGGTGTTTCCTGAAACATCTAAAAAACAAAGCAACAGAGCCTAGGGCACTTCCACTTATGGTCCTATAGATTAGGGAAATTAAAATCAAAAAGACACAGCCACCCCAAAGTTTGGGAAGCCTCTGTTTACAAGAACCTCATTTATCGTACAAGTTCAATATCACAGAAAGGGAAAAATGGATAAAGAACTTGTGGTACTTACGTACAATGCAGTATCACTCAGCAATGAAATCTATGTCATCAGACCCGTAGCAGCATAATGAGTGGATTCAGGTACGATGATTCTAACTGAAATAAGTCACACAGAAAAAGAAACATCATAAGATATCACTAATACACGGAATGTAAACTTGGTTACACAGGAACTGAATTCCAAAACAAAACAGGGTCTCAAATTTAGAAAACCAACTTATGCTTGCTTAAGGGGAAAGGTGAGTTGGGGTGCTGCATAAAACCAGAGATTGAAATGAGCACAGATAAACTTCCTTAAGCCAAATATGGAATAGACAAGAGCTACTCCTTGCTCAACGAAATGGACTCAACACCCCATATTAAACGCCTAAGAATGTACCTGACTAGTAAGTATCTTAAAACCTATGGATAGCTATGTCTCTGAAAGAGAATCAAGCATGTGTACAGGGGCATAAATGCAGCAGTGATAGGATTGGAGAGGTTCGGTGAGCAAATGAAGACCCTTTGAAGTCATATTGCATGGTACCCATTACAGGGGTCTCAACTCTCCAGGTTTAAACTATTCTTCCTTCAGCTAAAACATGCATGTGGAACCCAGAGTATGATCAACCGTGTGAACGGGAGACTTGTTCAAATATGTCTCAGTTTTCCTCCCCTGGTACTCGGGTGCAACATTCCAGACGCTTTACTAACACTCTCCCCACTTGGAGAGTCAGCGCCTTTAACCTCCTGTTTGGCCCAATTTGCAATTTCTGTGGAAGATGAACAGGAATAGGGAGAACCAATGAGAGACTAGCTGGAGGTGTCTGGACGGGCAAATTTAACTCTCATTTCCCACCAGGAAGAGGAATTAACCAAAGGCTCAGCGTGCCGTGCCGGAACCAGATTAGGGCCTGTAGCCATCCTGCGGTGTTGCGGCCAGGTCACAAGAAAGCGAGGTGAAGAAAGGAGCTCAGGGGCACTGTAATTCACAAAACTGCAGAGTTATAAATGACAGCTATCGTCCAAAAATATACTGAAGTAAGGCTGCCAAGAGGACTTGAAAGCGGGGCAGAATTGCAGGAAACCGATTTCAGGAGGTAGACAGGAATTGCATTGAAAGCATAGGAAAAGAGGCAGAACGTCCACAATGATGCACTTGGCCAAAAAGGGCGTATGCGTTTTTTCCTGAATATATTCAGGAAAAAACGCATACGCCCTTTTTGGCCAACCAAGCAAACTTGCAAAGGAAATCTGCACTACAATGAAGTCTCACTTCCCCCAGGTCAAAGGGGCCATCTGAAAAAAGTGTAAAATCCAGAAATGCAGGACAGGCCATGGAGAACTGGGAGCCTTGTTATGCTGATGGGCGGGATGTAAATTGCCAACAGACACTCGGGAGAAGTGTATGGTGTTTCCTGAAACATCTAAAAAACAAAGCAACAGAGCCTAGGGCACTTCCACTTATGGTCCTTTAGCTTAGGGAAATTAAAATCAAAAAGACACAGCCACCCTAAAGTTTGGGACGCCTCTGTTTACAAGAACCTCGTTTACCATACAAGTTCAATATCACAGAAAGTGAAAAATGGATAAAGAACTTGTGGTACTTACGTACAATGCAGTATGACTCAGCAATGAAATCTATGGCATCAGGCCCGTAGCAGCACAATGAGTGCATTCAGGTACGATGATTCTAACTGAAATAAGTCACACAGAAAAAGAAACATCATAAGATATCACTAATACACGGAATGTAAACTTGGCTACACAGGAACTGAATTCCAAAACAGAACAGGGTCTCAAATTTAGAAAACCAACTTATGCTTGCTTAAGGGGAAAGGTGAGTTGGGGTGCTGCATAAAACCAGAGATTGAAATGAGCACAGATAAAGTTCCTTAAGCCAAATATGGAATAGACTAGAGCTACTCCTTACTCAACGAAATGGACTCAACACCCCATATTAAACGCCTAAGAAAGTACCTGACTAGTAAGTATCTTAAAACCTATGGATTGCTATGTCTCCAAAAGAGAATCAAGCGTGTGTACAGGGGCATAAACGCAGCAGTGATAGGATTGGAGAGGTTCGGTGAGCAAATGAAGATCCTTTGAAGTCATATTGCATGGTACCCATTCCACAGGTTTCAACTACCCAGGTTTAAGGTATTCTTCCTTCAGCTAAAACATGCATGTGGAACCTAGAGTATGATCAACCATGTGATCGCGAGACGTGTTCAAATATGTCTCAGTTTTCCTCCCCTGGTACTCGGGTGCAACATTCCAGACGCTTTACTAACACTCTCCCCACTTGGAGAGTCAGCGCCTTTAACCTCCTGTTTGGCCCAGTTTGCAATTTGTGCGGAAGATGAACAGGAATAGCGAGAACCAATGAGAGACTAGCTGGAGGTGTCTGGACGGGCAAATGTAACTCTCATTTCCCACCAGGAACAGGAAATAACCAAAGGCTCAGCGTGCCGTGCCGGAACCAGTTTAGGGCCTGAAGCCATCCTGCGGTGTTGCGGCCAGCTCACAAGAAAGCGAGTTGAAGAAAGGAGCTCAGGGGCACTGTAATTCACAAACCTGCAGAGTTATAAATGACAGCTATCGTCCAAAAATATACTGAAGTAAGGCTGCCAAGAGGACTTGAAAGCGGGGCAGAATTGCAGGAAACCGATTTCAGGAGGTAGACTGGAATTGCATTGAAAGCATAGGAAAAGAGGCAGAACGTCCACAATGATGCACTTGGCCAAAAAGGGCATATGCGTTTTTTCCTGAATATATTCAGGAAAAAACGCATACGCCCTTTTTGGCCAACCAAGCAAGCTTGCAAAGGAAATCTGCACTACAATGAAGTCTCACTTCCCGCCGGTCAAAAGGGCCATCTGAAAAAAGTGTAAAATCCAGAAAGGCAGGACAGGCCATGGAGAACTGGGAGCCTTGTTATGCTGATGGGCGGGATGTAAATTGCCAACAGACACTCGGGAGAAGTGTATGGTGTTTCCTGAAACATCTAAAAAACAAAGCAACAGAGCCTAGGGCACTTCCACTTATGGTCCTATAGCTTAGGGAAATTAAAATCAAAAAGACACAGCCACCCCAAAGTTTGGAACGGGTCTGTTTACAAGAACCTCGTTTACAGTACAAGTTCAACATCGCAGAAAGTGAAAAATGGATAAAGAAGTTGTGGTATTTACTTACAAAGCAATATCACTCAGCAATGAAATCTATGTCATCAGGCACTTAGCAGCACAATGAGTGGATTCAGGTATGATGATTCTAACTGAAATAAGTCACACAGAAAAAGAAACATCATAAGATATCAGTAATACACGGAATGTAAACTTGGCTACACAGGAACTGAATTCCAAAACAGAACAGGGTCTCAAATTTAGAAAACCAACTTATGCTTGCTTAAGGGGAAAGGTGAGTTGGGGTGCTGCATAAAACCAGAGATTGAAATGAGCACAGATAAAGTTCCTTAAGCCAAATATGGAATAGACAAGAGCTACTCCTTGCTCAACGAAATAGACTCAACACCGCATATTAAAAGCCTAAGAATGTACCTGACTAGTAAGTATCTTAAAACCTATGGATTGCTATGTCTCCGAAAGAGAATGAAGCATGTGTACAGGGGCATAAACGCAGCAGTGATAGGATTGGAGAGGTTCGGTGAGCAAATGAAGACCCTTTGAAATCATATTGCATGGTACCCATTCCACAGGTTTCAACTACCCAGGTTTAAGGTATTCTTCCTTCAGCTAAAACATGCATGTGGAACCTAGAGTATTATCAACCATGTGATCGGGAGACATGTTCAAATATGTCTCAGTTTTCGTACCCTGGTACTCGGGTGCAACATTCCAGACGCTTTACTAACACTCTCCCGACTTGGAGAGTCAGTCCCTTTAACCTCCTGTTTGACCCAGTTTGCAATTTCTGAGGAAGATGAACAGGAATAGCGAGAACCAATGAGAGACTAGCTGGAGGTGTCTGGACGGGCAAATTTATCTCTCATTTCCCACCAGGAAGAGGAATTAACCAAAGGCTCAGCGTGCCGTGCCGGAACCAGATTAGGGCCTGAAGCCATCCAGCGGTGTTGCGGCCAGCTCAAAAGAAAGCGAGTTGAAGAAAGGAGCTCAGGGGCACTGTAATTCACAAACCTGCAGAGTTATAAATGACAGCTATCGTCCAAAAATATACTGAAGTAAGGCTGCCAAGAGGACTTGAAAGCGGTGCAGAATTGCAGGAAACCGATTTCAGGAGGTAGACTGGAATTGCATTGAAAGCATAGGAAAAGAGGCAGAACGTCCACAATGATGCACTTGGCCAAAAAGGGCGTATGCGTTTCTTCCTGAACATATTCAGGAAAAAACGCATACGCCCTTTTTGGCCAACCAAGCAAGCTTGCAAAGGAAATCTGCACTACAATGAAGTCTCACTTCCCCCAGGTCAAAAGGGCCATCTGAAAAAAGTGTAAAATCCAGAAAGGCAGGACAGACCATGGAGAACTGGGAGCCTTGTTATGCTGATGGGCGGGATGTAAATTGCCAACAGACACTCGGGAGAAGTGTATGGTGTTTCCTGAAACATCTAAAAAACAAAGCAACAGAGCCTAGGGCACTTCCACTTATGGTCCTATAGCTTAGGGAAATTAAAATCAAAAAGACACAGCCACCCCAAAGTTTGGAACGGCTCTGTTTACAAGAACCTCGTTTACAGTACAAGTTCAACATCGCAGAAAGTGAAAAATGGATAAAGAAGTTGTGGTATTTACTTACAAAGCAATATCACTCAGCAATGAAATCTATGTCATCAGGCCCTTAGCAGCACAATGAGTGGATTCAGGTATGATGATTCTAACTGAAATAAGTCACACAGAAAAAGAAACATCATAAGATATCAGTAATACACGGAATGTAAACTTGGCTACACAGGAACTGAATTCCAAAACAGAACAGGGTCTCAAATTTAAAAAACCAACTTATGCTTGCTTAAGGGTAAAGGTGAGTTGGGGTGCTGCATAAAACCAGAGACTGAAATGAGCACAGATAAAGTTCCTTAAGCCAAATATGGAATAGACAAGAGCTACTCCTTGCTCAACGAAATGGACTCAACACCGCACATTAAACGCTTAAGAATGTACCTGACTAGTAAATATCTTAAAACCTATGGATTGCTATGTCTCCGAAAGAGAATCAAGCATGTGTACAGGGGCATAAACGCAGCAGTGATAGGATTGGAGAGGTTCGGTTAGCAAATGAAGACCCTTTGAAGTCATATTGCATGGTACCCATTCCCCGGGTTTCAACTACCCAGGTTTAAGGTATTCTTCCTTCAGCTAAAACATGCATGTGGAACCTAGAGTATGATCAACCATGTGATCGGGAGACGTGTTCAAATATGTCTCAGTTTTCGTACCCTGGTACTTGGGTGCAACATTCCAGACGCTTTACTAACACTCCCCCCACTTGGAGAGTCAGCGCCTTTAACCTCCTCTTTGGCCCAGTTTGCAATTTCTGCGGAAGATGAACAGGAATAGCGAGAACCAATGAGAGACTAGCTGGAGGTGTCTGGATGGGCAAATTTAACTCTCATTTCCCACCAGGAAGAGGAAATAACCAAAGGCTCAGCGTGCCGTGCCAGAACCACATTAGGGCCTGAAGCCATCCCGTGGTGTTGCGGCTAGCTCAAAAGAAAGCGAGTTGAAGAAAGGAGCTCAGGGGCACTGTAATTCACAAACCTGCAGAGTTATAAATGACAGCTATCGTCCAAAAATATACTGAAGTAAGGCTGCCAAGAGGACTTGAAAGCGGGGCAGAATTGCAGGAAACCGATTTCAGGAGGTAGACTGGAATTGCATTGAAAGCATAGGAAAAGAGGCAGAACGTCCACAATGATGCACTTGGCCAAAAAGGGCGTATGCGTTTTTTCCTGAATATATTCAGGAAAAAACGCATACGCCCTTTTTGGCCAACCAAGCAAGCTTGCAAAGGAAATCTGCACTACAATGAAGTCTCAATTCCCCCCCGGTCAAAAGGGCCATCTGAAAAAAGTGTAAATTCCAGAAAGGCAGGACAGGCCATGGATAACTGGGAGCCTTGTTATGCTGATGGGCAGGATGTAAATTGCCAACAGACACTCGGGAGAAGTGTATGGTGTTTCCAGAAACATCTAAAAAACAAAGCAACAGAGCCTAGGGCACTTCCACTTATGGTCCTATAGCTTAGGGAAATTAAAATCAAAAAGACACAGGCACCCCAAAGTTTGGAACGGCTCTGTTTACAAGAACCTCGTTTACAGTACAAGTTCAACATCGCAGAAAGTGAAAAATGGATAAAGAAGTTGTGGTATTTACTTACAAAGCAATATCACTCAGCAATGAAATCTATGTCATCAGGCCCTTAGCAGCACAATGAGTGGATTCAGGTATGATGATTCTAACTGAAATAAGTCACACAGAAAAAGAAACATCATAAGATATCAGTAATACACGGAATGTAAACTTGGCTACACAGGAACTGAATTCCAAAACAGAACAGGGTCTCAAATTTAGAAAACCAACTTATGCTTGCTTAAGGGTAAAGGTGAGTTGGGGTGCTACATAAAACCAGAGACTGAAATGAGCACAGATAAAGTTCCTTAAGCCAAATATGGAATAGACAAGAGCTACTCCTTGCTCAACGAAATGGACTCAACACCGCACATTAAATGCCTAAGAATGTACCTGACTAGTAAATATCTTAAAACCTATGGATTGCTATGTCTCCGAAAGAGAATCAAGCGTGTGTACAGGGGCATAAATGCAGCAGTGATAGGATTGGAGAGGTTCGGTGAGCAAATGAAGACCCTTTGAAGTCTTATTGCATGGTACCCATTCCACAGGTTTCAACTACCCAGGTTTAAGGTATTCTTCCTTCAGCTAAAACATGCATGTGGAACCTAGAGTATGATCAACTGTGTGATCGCGAGACGTTTTCAAATATGTCTCAGTTTTCGTACCCTGGTACTTGGGTGCAACATTCCAGACGCTTTACTAACACTCTCCCGACTTGGAGAGTCAGTCCCTTTAACCTCCTGTTTGGCCCAGTTTGCAATTTCTGCGGAAGATGAACAGGAATAGCGAGAACCAATGAGAGACTAGCTGGAGGTGTCTGGACGGGCAAATTTAACTCTCATTTCCCACCAGGAAGAGGAAATAACCAAAGGCTGTGCGTGCCGTGCCGGGAACCAGATTAGGACCTGAAGCCATCCTGCGGTGTTGCGGCCAGCTCAAAAGAAAGCGAGTTGAAGAAAGGAGCTCAGGGGCACTGTAATTCACAAACCTGCAGAGTTATAAATGACAGCTATCGTCCAAAAATATACTGAAGTAAGGCTGCCAAGAGGACTTGAAAGCGGTGCAGAATTGCAGGAAACCGATTTCAGGAGGTAGACTGGAATTGCATTGAAAGCATAGGAAAAGAGGCAGAATATCCACAATGAGGCACTTGGCCAAAAAGGGCGTATGCGTTTTTTCCTGAATATATTCAGGAAAAAACGCATACGCCCTTTTTGGCCAACCAAGCAAGCTTGCAAAGGAAATCTGCACTACAATGGAGTCTCACTTCCCCCCGGTCAAAAGGGCCATCTGAAAAAAGTGTAAAATCCAGAAAGGCAGGACAGGCCATGGAGAACTGGGAGCCTTGTTATGCTGATGGGCGGGATGTAAATTGCCAACAGACACTCGGGAGAAGTGTATGGTGTTTCCTGAAACATCTAAAAAACAAAGCAACAGAGCCTAGGGCACTTCCACTTATGGTCCTATAGCTTAGGGAAATTAAAATCAAAAAGACACAGCCACCCCAAAGTTTGGGACGCCTTTGTTTACAAGAACCTCATTTACCGTACAAGTTCAATATCACAGCAAGTGAAAAATGGATAAAGAACTTGTGGTACTTACGTACAATGCAGTATGACTCAGCAATGAAATCTATGTCATCAGGCCCGTAGCAGCATAATGAGTGGATTCAGGTACGATGATTCTAACTGAAATAAGTCACACAGAAAAAGAAACATCATAAGATATCACTAATACACGGAATGTAAACTTGGCTACACAGGAACTGAATTCCAAAACAGAACAGGGTCTCAAATTTAGAAAACCAACTTATGCTTGCTTAAGGGGAAAGGTGAGTTGGGGTGCTGCATAAAACCAGAGATTGAAATGAGCACAGATAAAGTTCCTTAAGCCAAATATGGAATAGACAAGAGCTACACCTTGCTCAACGAAATGGACTCAACACCCCATATTAAACGCCTAAGAATGTACCTGACTAGTAAGTATCTTAAAACCTATGGATTGCTATGTCTCCGAAAGAGAATCAAGCGTGTGTACATGGGCATAAACGCAGCAGTGATAGGATTGGAGAGGTTCGGTTAGCAAATGAAGACCCTTTGAAGTCATATTGCATGGTACCCATTACACGGGTCTCAACTCTCCAGGTTTAAGGTATTCTTCCTTCAGCTAAAACATGCATGTGGAACCCAGAGTATGATCAACCATGTGAACGGGAGACGGGTTCAAATATGTCTCAGTTTTCCTCCCCTGGTACTCGGGTGCAACATTCCAGACGCTTTACTAACACTCTCCCCACTTGGAGAGTCAGCGCCTTTAACCTCCTGTTTGGCCCAGTTTGCAATTTCTGCGGAAGATGAACAGGAATAGGGAGAACCAATGAGAGACTAGCTGGAGGTGTCTGGACGGGCAAATTTAACTCTCATTTCCCACCAGGAAGAGGAAATAACCAAAGGCTGTGCGTGCCGTGCCGGAACCAGATTAGGGCCTGAAGCCATCCTGCGGTGTTGCGGCCAGCTCAAAAGAAAGCGAGTTGAAGAAAGGAGCTCAGGGGCACTGTAATTCACAAACCTGCAGAGTTATAAATGACAGCTATCGTCCAAAAATATACTGAAGTAAGGCTGCCAAGAGGACTTGAAAGCGGTGCAGAATTGCAGGAAACCGATTTCAGGAGGTAGACTGGAATTGCATTGAAAGCATAGGAAAAGAGGCAGAACGTCCACAATGATGCACTTGGCCAAAAAGGGCGTATGCGTTTTTTCCTGAATATATTCAGGAAAAAACGCATACGCCCTTTTTGGCCAACCAAGCAAGCTTGCAAAGGAAATCTGCACTACAATGAAGTCTCACTTCCCCCCGGTCAAAAGGGCCATCTGAAAAAAGTGTAAAATCCAGAAAGGCAGGACAGACCATGGAGAACTGGGAGCCTTGTTATGCTGATGGGCGGGATGTAAATTGCCAACAGACACTCGGGAGAAGTGTATGGTGTTTCCTGAAACATCTAAAAAACAAAGCAACAGAGCCTCGGGCACTTCCACTTATGGTCCTATAGCTTAGGGAAATTAAAATCAAAAAGACACAGCCACCCCAAAGTTTGGAACGGCTCTGTTTACAAGAACCTCGTTTACAGTAGAAGTTCAACATCGCAGAAAGTGAAAAATGGATAAAGAAGTTGTGGTATTTACTTACAAAGCAATATCACTCAGCAATGAAATCTATGTCATCAGGCCCTTAGCAGCACAATGAGTGGATTCAGGTATGATGATTCTAACTGAAATAAGTCACACAGAAAAAGAAACATCATAAGATATCAGTAATACACGGAATGTAAACTTGGCTACACAGGAACTGAATTCCAAAACAGAACAGGGTCTCAAATTTAGAAAACCAACTTATGCTTGCTTAAGGGTAAAGGTGAGTTGGGGTGCTGCATAAAACCAGAGACTGAAATGAGCACAGATAAAGTTCCTTAAGCCAAATATGGAATAGACAAGAGCTACTCCTTGCTCAACGAAATGGACTCAACACCGCACATTAAACGCTTAAGAATGTACCTGACTAGTAAATATCTTAAAACCTATGGATTGCTATGTCTCCAAAAGAGAATCAAGCATGTGTACAGGGGCATAAACGCAGCAGTGATAGGATTGGAGAGGTTCGGTTAGCAAATGAAGACCCTTTGAAGTCATATTGCATGGTACCCATTCCACGGGTTTCAACTACCCAGGTTTAAGGTATTCTTCCTTCAGCTAAAACATGCATGTGGAACCTAGAGTATGATCAACCATGTGATCGCGAGACGTGTTCAAATATGTCTCAGTTTTCGTACCCTGGTACTCGGGTGCAACATTCCAGACGCTTTACTAACACTCTCCCGACTTCGAGAGTCAGTCCCTTTAACCTCCTGTTTGGCCCAGTTTGCAATTTCTGCGGAAGATGAACAGGAATAGTGAGAACCAATGAGAGACTAGCTGGAGGTGTCTGGACGGGCAAATTTAACTCTCATTTCCCACCAGGAAGAGGAAATAACCAAAGGCTCAGCGTGCCGTGCCAGAACCACATTAGGGCCTGAAGCCATCCTGCGGTGTTGCGGCCAGCTCAAATGAAAACGAGATGAAGAAAGGAGCTCAGGGGCACTGTAATTCACAAACCTGCAGAGTTATAAATGACAGCTATCGTCCAAAAATATACTGAAGTAAGGCTGCCAAGAGGACTTGAAAGCGGGGCAGAATTGCAGGAAACCGATTTCAGGAGGTAGACTGGAATTGCATTGAAAGCATAGGAAAAGAGGCAGAACGTCCACAATGATGCACTTGGCCAAAAAGGGCGTATGCGTTTTTTCCTGAATATATTCAGGAAAAAACGCATACGCCCTTTTTGGCCAACCAAGCAAGCTTGCAAAGGAAATCTGCACTACAATGAAGTCTCACTTCTCCCCGGACAAAAGGGCCATCTGAAAAAAGTGTAAAATCCAGAAACGCAGGACAGGCCTTGGAGAACTGGGAGCCTTGTTATGCTGATGGGCGGGATGTAAATTGCCAACAGACACTCGGGAGAAGTGTATGGTGTTTCCTGAAACATCTAAAAAACAAAGCAACAGAGCCTAGGGCACTTCCACTTATGGTCCTATAGTTTAGGGAAATTAAAATCAAAAAGACACAGCCACCCCAAAGTTTGGGATGGCTTTGTTTACAAGAACCTCATATACGGTACAAGTTCAATATCGCAGAAAGTGAAAAATGGATAAAGAAGTTGTGGTACTTATGTACAATGCAATATCACTCAGCAATGAAATCTATGTCATCAGGCCCGTAGCAGCATAATGAGTGGATTAAGTACGATGAATCTAACTGAAATAAGTCACACAGAGAAAGGAACGTCATAAGATATCAGTAATACACGGAATGTAAACTTGGCTACAGAGGAACTGAATTCCAAAACAGAACAGGGTCTCAAATTTAGAAAACCAACTTATGCTTGCTTAAGGGGAAAGGTGAGTTGGGGTGCTGCATAAAACCAGAGATTGAAATGAGCACAGATAAAGTTCCTTAAGCCAAATATGGAATAGACAAGAGCTACTCCTTGCTCAACGAAATGGACTCAACACCCCATATTAAACGCCTAAGAATGTACCTGACTAGTAAGTATCTTAAAACCTATGGATTGCTATGTCTCCGAAAGAGAATCAAGCGTGTGTACAGGGGCATAAACGCAGCAGTGATAGGATTGGAGAGGTTCGGTGAGCAAATGAAGACCCTTTGAAGTCATATTGCATGGTACCCATTACACGGGTCTCAACTCTCCAGGTTTAAGGTATTCTTACTTCAGCTAAAACATGCATGTGGAACTTAGAGTATGAGCAACCATGTGATAGGGAGACGCGTTCAAATATGTCTCAGTTTTCGTACCCTGGTACTCGGGTGCAACATTCCAGACGCTTTACTAACACTCTCCCGACTTGGAGACTCAGTCCCTTTAACCTCCTGTATGGCCTAGTTTGCAATTTCTGCGGAAGATGAACATGAATAGCGAGAACCAATGAGAGACTAGCTGGAGGTGTCTGGACGGGCAAATTTAACTCTCATTTCCCACCAGGAAGAGGAATTAACCAAAGGCTCAGCTTGACTTGCCGCAACCAGATTAGGGCCTGACGCCATCCTGCGGTGTTGCGGCCAGGTCACAAGAAAGCGAATTTAAGAATGGAGCTCAGGGGCACTGTAATTCACAAAACTGCAGAGTTATAAATGACAGCTATCGTCCAAAAATATACTGAAGTAAGGCTGCCAAGAGGACTTGAAAGCGGGGCAGAATTGCAGGAAACCGATTTCAGGAGGTAGACTGGAATTGCATTGAAAGCATAGGAAAAGAGGCAGAACGTCCACAATGATGCACTTGGCCAAAAAGGGCGTATGCGTTTTTTCCTGAATATATTCAGGAAAAAACGCATACGCACTTTTTGGCCAACTAAGCAAATTTGCAAAGGAAATCTGCACTACAATAAAGTCTCACTTCCCCCAGGTCAAAAGGGCCATCTGAAAAAAGTGTAAAATCCAGAAAGGCAGGACAGGCCATGGAGAACTGGGAGCCTTGTTATGCTGATGGGCGGGATGTAAATTGCCAACAGACACTCGGGAGAAGTGTATGGTATTTCCTGAAACATCTAAAAAACAAAGCAACAGAGCCTAGGGCACTTCCACTTATGGTCCTATAGCTTAGGGAAATTAAAATCAAAAAGACACAGCCACCCCAAAGTTTGGGACGGCTCTGATTACAAGAACCTCGTTTACAGTACAAGTTCAACATCGCAGAAAGTGAAAAATGGATAAAGAAGTTGTGGTATTTACTTACAAAGCAATATCACTCAGCAATGAAATCTATGTCATCAGGCCCGTAGCAGCATAATGAGTTGATTCAGGTACGATGATTCTAACTGAAATAAGTCACACAGAAAAAGAAACATCATAAGATATCACTAATACACGGAATGTAAACTTGGCTACACAGGAACTGAATTCCAAAACAGAACAGGGTCTCAAATTTAGAAAACCAACTTATGCTTGCTTAAGGGGAAAGGTGAGTTGGGGTGCTGCATAAAACCAGAGATTGAAATGAGCACAGATAAAGTTCCTTAAGCCAAATATGGAATAGACAAGAGCTACACCTTGCTCAACGAAATGGACTCAACACCCCATATTAAACGCCTAAGAATGTACCTGACTAGTAAGTATCTTAAAACCTATGGATTGCTATGTCTCCGAAAGAGAATCAAGCGTGTGTACATGGGCATAAACGCAGCAGTGATAGGATTGGAGAGGTTCGGTTAGCAAATGAAGACCCTTTGAAGTCATATTGCATGGTACCCATTACACGGGTCTCAACTCTCCAGGTTTAAGGTATTCTTCCTTCAGCTAAAACATGCATGTGGAACCCAGAGTATGATCAACCATGTGAACGGGAGACGGGTTCAAATATGTCTCAGTTTTCCTCCCCTGGTACTCGGGTGCAACATTCCAGACGCTTTACTAACACTCTCCCCACTTGGAGAGTCAGCGCCTTTAACCTCCTGTTTGGCCCAGTTTGCAATTTCTGCGGAAGATGAACAGGAATAGGGAGAACCAATGAGAGACTAGCTGGAGGTGTCTGGACGGGCAAATTTAACTCTCATTTCCCACCAGGAAGAGGAAATAACCAAAGGCTGTGCGTGCCGTGCCGGAACCAGATTAGGGCCTGAAGCCATCCTGCGGTGTTGCGGCCAGCTCAAAAGAAAGCGAGTTGAAGAAAGGAGCTCAGGGGCACTGTAATTCACAAACCTGCAGAGTTATAAATGACAGCTATCGTCCAAAAATATACTGAAGTAAGGCTGCCAAGAGGACTTGAAAGCAGTGCAGAATTGCAGGAAACCGATTTCAGGAGGTAGACTGGAATTGCATTGAAAGCATAGGAAAAGAGGCAGAACGTCCACAATGATGCACTTGGCCAAAAAGGGTGTATGCGTTTTTTCCTGAATATATTCAGGAAAAAACGCATACGCCCTTTTTGGCCAACCAAGCAAGCTTGCAAAGGAAATCTGCACTACAATGAAGTCTCACTTCCCCCCGGTCAAAAGGGCCATCTGAAAAAAGTGTAAAATCCAGAAAGGCAGGACAGGCCATGGAGAACTGGGAGCCTTGTTATGCTGATGGGCGGGATGTAAATTGCCAACAGACACTCGGGAGAAGTGTATGGTGTTTCCTGAAACATCTAAAAAACAAAGCAACAGAGCCTAGGGCACTTCCACTTATGGTCCTATAGCTTAGGGAAATTAAAATCAAAAAGACACAGCCACCCCAAAGTTTGGAACGGCTCTGTTTACAAGAACCTCGTTTACAGTACAAGTTCAACATCGCAGAAAGTGAAAAATGGATAAAGAAGTTGTGGTATTTACTTACAAAGCAATATCACTCAGCAATGAAATCTATGTCATCAGGCCCTTAGCAGCACAATGAGTGGATTCAGGTATGATGATTCTAACTGAAATAAGTCACACAGAAAAAGAAACATCATAAGATATCAGTAATACACGGAATGTAAACTTGGCTACACAGGAAATGAATTCCAAAACAGAACAGGGTCTCAAATTTAGAAAACCAACTTATGCTTGCTTAAGGGTAAAGGTGAGTTGGGGTGCTGCATAAAACCAGAGACTGAAATGAGCACAGATAAAGTTCCTTAAGCCAAATATGGAATAGACAAGAGCTACTCCTTGCTCAACGAAATGGACTCAACACCGCACATTAAACGCTTAAGAATGTACCTGACTAGTAAATATCTTAAAACCTATGGATTGCTATGTCTCCAAAAGAGAATCAAGCATGTGTACAGGGGCATAAACGCAGCAGTGATAGGATTGGAGAGGTTCGGTTAGCAAATGAAGACCCTTTGAAGTCATATTGCATGGTACCCATTCCACGGGTTTCAACTACCCAGGTTTAAGGTATTCTTCCTTCAGCTAAAACATGCATGTGGAACCTAGAGTATGATCAACCATGTGATCGCGAGACGTGTTCAAATATGTCTCAGTTTTCGTACCCTGGTACTCGGGTGCAACATTCCAGACGCTTTACTAACACTCTCCCGACTTCGAGAGTCAGTCCCTTTAACCTCCTGTTTGGCCCAGTTTGCAATTTCTGCGGAAGATGAACAGGAATAGTGAGAACCAATGAGAGACTAGCTGGAGGTGTCTGGACGGGCAAATTTAACTCTCATTTCCCACCAGGAAGAGGAAATAACCAAAGGCTCAGCGTGCCGTGCCAGAACCACATTAGGGCCTGAAGCCATCCTGCGGTGTTGCGGCCAGCTCAAATGAAAACGAGATGAAGAAAGGAGCTCAGGGGCACTGTAATTCACAAACCTGCAGAGTTATAAATGACAGCTATCGTCCAAAAATATACTGAAGTAAGGCTGCCAAGAGGACTTGAAAGCGGGGCAGAATTGCAGGAAACCGATTTCAGGAGGTAGACTGGAATTGCATTGAAAGCATAGGAAAAGAGGCAGAACGTCCACAATGATGCACTTGGCCAAAAAGGGCGTATGCGTTTTTTCCTGAATATATTCAGGAAAAAACGCATACGCCCTTTTTGGCCAACCAAGCAAGCTTGCAAAGGAAATCTGCACTACAATGAAGTCTCACTTCTCCCCGGACAAAAGGGCCATCTGAAAAAAGTGTAAAATCCAGAAACGCAGGACAGGCCTTGGAGAACTGGGAGCCTTGTTATGCTGATGGGCGGGATGTAAATTGCCAACAGACACTCGGGAGAAGTGTATGGTGTTTCCTGAAACATCTAAAAAACAAAGCAACAGAGCCTAGGGCACTTCCACTTATGGTCCTATAGTTTAGGGAAATTAAAATCAAAAAGACACAGCCACCCCAAAGTTTGGGATGGCTTTGTTTACAAGAACCTCATATACGGTACAAGTTCAATATCGCAGAAAGTGAAAAATGGATAAAGAAGTTGTGGTACTTATGTACAATGCAATATCACTCAGCAATGAAATCTATGTCATCAGGCCCGTAGCAGCATAATGAGTGGATTAAGTACGATGAATCTAACTGAAATAAGTCACACAGAGAAAGGAACGTCATAAGATATCAGTAATACACGGAATGTAAACTTGGCTACAGAGGAACTGAATTCCAAAACAGAACAGGGTCTCAAATTTAGAAAACCAACTTATGCTTGCTTAAGGGGAAAGGTGAGTTGGGGTGCTGCATAAAACCAGAGATTGAAATGAGCACAGATAAAGTTCCTTAAGCCAAATATGGAATAGACAAGAGCTACTCCTTGCTCAACGAAATGGACTCAACACCCCATATTAAACGCCTAAGAATGTACCTGACTAGTAAGTATCTTAAAACCTATGGATTGCTATGTCTCCGAAAGAGAATCAAGCGTGTGTACAGGGGCATAAACGCAGCAGTGATAGGATTGGAGAGGTTCGGTGAGCAAATGAAGACCCTTTGAAGTCATATTGCATGGTACCCATTACACGGGTCTCAACTCTCCAGGTTTAAGGTATTCTTACTTCAGCTAAAACATGCATGTGGAACTTAGAGTATGAGCAACCATGTGATAGGGAGACGCGTTCAAATATGTCTCAGTTTTCGTACCCTGGTACTCGGGTGCAACATTCCAGACGCTTTACTAACACTCTCCCGACTTGGAGACTCAGTCCCTTTAACCTCCTGTATGGCCTAGTTTGCAATTTCTGCGGAAGATGAACATGAATAGCGAGAACCAATGAGAGACTAGCTGGAGGTGTCTGGACGGGCAAATTTAACTCTCATTTCCCACCAGGAAGAGGAATTAACCAAAGGCTCAGCTTGACTTGCCGCAACCAGATTAGGGCCTGACGCCATCCTGCGGTGTTGCGGCCAGCTCACAAGAAAGCGAGTTGAAGAAAGGAGCTCAGGGGCACTGTAATTCACAAACCTGCAGAGTTATAAATGACAGCTATCGTCCAAAAATATACTGAAGTAAGGCTGCCAAGAGGACTTGAAAGCGGGGCAGAATTGCAGGAAACCGATTTCAGGAGGTAGACTGGAATTGCATTGAAAGCATAGGAAAAGAGGCAGACCGTCCACAATGATGCACTTGAACAAAAAGGGCGTATGCGTTTTTTCCTGAATATATTCAGGAAAAAACGCATACGCCCTTTTTGGCCAACCAAGCAAGCTTGCAAAGGAAATCTGCACTACAATGAAGTCTCACTTCCCCCGGTCAAAAGGGCCATCTGAAAAAAGTGTAAAATGCAGAAAGGCAGGACAGTCCATGGAGAACTGGGAGCCTTGTTATGCTGATGGGCGGGATGTAAATTGCCAACAGACACTCGGGAGAAGTGTATGGTGTTTCCTGAAACATCTAAAAAACAAAGCAACAGAGCCTAGGGCACTTCCACTTATGGTCCTATAGCTTAGGGAAATTAAAATCAAAAAGACACAGCCACCCCAAAGTTTGGAACGGCTCTGTTTACAAGAACCTCGTTTACAGTACAAGTTCAACATCGCAGAAAGTGAAAAATGGATAAAGAACTTGTGGTATTTACTTACAAAGCAATATCACTCAGCAATGAAATCTATGTCATCAGGCCCGTAGCAGCACAATGAGTGGATTCAGGTATGATGATTCTAACTGAAATAAGTCACACAGAAAAAGAAACATCATAAGATATCAGTAATACATGGAAAGTAAACTTGGCTACACGGGAACTGAATTACAGAACAGAACAGGGTCTCAAATTGAGAAAACCAACTTATGCTTGCTTAAGGGGAAAGGTGAGTTGGGGTGCTGCATAAAACCAGAGATTGAAATGAGCACAGATAAAGTTCCTTAAGCCAAATATGGAATAGACAAGAGCTACTCCTTGGTCAACGAAATGGACTCAACACCACATATTAAACGCCTAAGAATGCACCTGACTAGTAAGTATCTTAATACCTATGGATTGCTATGTCTCTGAAAGAGAATCAAGCATGTGTACAGGGGCATATACGCAGCAGTGATAGGATTGGAGAGGTTCGGTGAGCAAATGAAGACCCTTTGAAGTCATATTGCATGGTACCCATCACACGGGTCTCAACTCTCCAGGTTTAAGGTATTCTTCCTTCAGCTAAAACATGCATGTGGAACCCAGAGTATGATCAACCATGTGATCGCGAGACGTGTTCAAATATGTCTCAGTTTTCCTCCCCTGGTACTCGGGTGCAACATTCCAGACGCTTTACTAACACTCTCCCCACTTGGAGAGTCAGCGCCTTTAACCTCCTGTTTGGCCCAGTTTGCAATTTGTGCGGAAGATGAACAGGAATAGCGAGAACCAATGAGAGACTAGCTGGAGGTGTCTGGACGGGCAAATGTAACTCTCATTTCCCACCAGGAACAGGAAATAACCAAAGGCTCAGCGTGCCGTGCCGGAACCAGTTTAGGGCCTGAAGCCATCCTGCGGTGTTGCGGCCAGCTCACAAGAAAGCGAGTTGAAGAAAGGAGCTCAGGGGCACTGTAATTCACAAACCTGCAGAGTTATAAATGACAGCTATCGTCCAAAAATATACTGAAGTAAGGCTGCCAAGAGGACTTGAAAGCGGGGCAGAATTGCAGGAAACCGATTTCAGGAGGTAGACTGGAATTGCATTGAAAGCATAGGAAAAGAGGCAGAACGTCCACAATGATGCACTTGGCCAAAAAGGGCATATGCGTTTTTTCCTGAATATATTCAGGAAAAAACGCATACGCCCTTTTTGGCCAACCAAGCAAGCTTGCAAAGGAAATCTGCACTACAATGAAGTCTCACTTCCCGCCGGTCAAAAGGGCCATCTGAAAAAAGTGTAAAATCCAGAAAGGCAGGACAGGCCATGGAGAACTGGGAGCCTTGTTATGCTGATGGGCGGGATGTAAATTGCCAACAGACACTCGGGAGAAGTGTATGGTGTTTCCTGAAACATCTAAAAAACAAAGCAACAGAGCCTAGGGCACTTCCACTTATGGTCCTATAGCTTAGGGAAATTAAAATCAAAAAGACACAGCCACCCCAAAGTTTGGAACGGGTCTGTTTACAAGAACCTCGTTTACAGTACAAGTTCAACATCGCAGAAAGTGAAAAATGGATAAAGAAGTTGTGGTATTTACTTACAAAGCAATATCACTCAGCAATGAAATCTATGTCATCAGGCACTTAGCAGCACAATGAGTGGATTCAGGTATGATGATTCTAACTGAAATAAGTCACACAGAAAAAGAAACATCATAAGATATCAGTAATACACGGAATGTAAACTTGGCTACACAGGAACTGAATTCCAAAACAGAACAGGGTCTCAAATTTAGAAAACCAACTTATGCTTGCTTAAGGGGAAAGGTGAGTTGGGGTGCTGCATAAAACCAGAGATTGAAATGAGCACAGATAAAGTTCCTTAAGCCAAATATGGAATAGACAAGAGCTACTCCTTGCTCAACGAAATAGACTCAACACCGCATATTAAAAGCCTAAGAATGTACCTGACTAGTAAGTATCTTAAAACCTATGGATTGCTATGTCTCCGAAAGAGAATGAAGCATGTGTACAGGGGCATAAACGCAGCAGTGATAGGATTGGAGAGGTTCGGTGAGCAAATGAAGACCCTTTGAAATCATATTGCATGGTACCCATTCCACAGGTTTCAACTACCCAGGTTTAAGGTATTCTTCCTTCAGCTAAAACATGCATGTGGAACCTAGAGTATTATCAACCATGTGATCGGGAGACATGTTCAAATATGTCTCAGTTTTCGTACCCTGGTACTCGGGTGCAACATTCCAGACGCTTTACTAACACTCTCCCGACTTGGAGAGTCAGTCCCTTTAACCTCCTGTTTGACCCAGTTTGCAATTTCTGAGGAAGATGAACAGGAATAGCGAGAACCAATGACAGACTAGCTGGAGGTGTCTGGACGGGCAAATTTATCTCTCATTTCCCACCAGGAAGAGGAATTAACCAAAGGCTCAGCGTGCCGTGCCGGAACCAGATTAGGGCCTGAAGCCATCCAGCGGTGTTGCGGCCAGCTCAAAAGAAAGCGAGTTGAAGAAAGGAGCTCAGGGGCACTGTAATTCACAAACCTGCAGAGTTATAAATGACAGCTATCGTCCAAAAATATACTGAAGTAAGGCTGCCAAGAGGACTTGAAAGCGGTGCAGAATTGCAGGAAACCGATTTCAGGAGGTAGACTGGAATTGCATTGAAAGCATAGGAAAAGAGGCAGAACGTCCACAATGATGCACTTGGCCAAAAAGGGCGTATGCGTTTCTTCCTGAACATATTCAGGAAAAAACGCATACGCCCTTTTTGGCCAACCAAGCAAGCTTGCAAAGGAAATCTGCACTACAATGAAGTCTCACTTCCCCCAGGTCAAAAGGGCCATCTGAAAAAAGTGTAAAATCCAGAAAGGCAGGACAGACCATGGAGAACTGGGAGCCTTGTTATGCTGATGGGCGGGATGTAAATTGCCAACAGACACTCGGGAGAAGTGTATGGTGTTTCCTGAAACATCTAAAAAACAAAGCAACAGAGCCTAGGGCACTTCCACTTATGGTCCTATAGCTTAGGGAAATTAAAATCAAAAAGACACAGCCACCCCAAAGTTTGGAACGGCTCTGTTTACAAGAACCTCGTTTACAGTACAAGTTCAACATCGCAGAAAGTGAAAAATGGATAAAGAAGTTGTGGTATTTACTTACAAAGCAATATCACTCAGCAATGAAATCTATGTCATCAGGCCCTTAGCAGCACAATGAGTGGATTCAGGTATGATGATTCTAACTGAAATAAGTCACACAGAAAAAGAAACATCATAAGATATCAGTAATACACGGAATGTAAACTTGGCTACACAGGAACTGAATTCCAAAACAGAACAGGGTCTCAAATTTAAAAAACCAACTTATGCTTGCTTAAGGGTAAAGGTGAGTTGGGGTGCTGCATAAAACCAGAGACTGAAATGAGCACAGATAAAGTTCCTTAAGCCAAATATGGAATAGACAAGAGCTACTCCTTGCTCAACGAAATGGACTCAACACCGCACATTAAACGCTTAAGAATGTACCTGACTAGTAAATATCTTAAAACCTATGGATTGCTATGTCTCCGAAAGAGAATCAAGCATGTGTACAGGGGCATAAACGCAGCAGTGATAGGATTGGAGAGGTTCGGTTAGCAAATGAAGACCCTTTGAAGTCATATTGCATGGTACCCATTCCCCGGGTTTCAACTACCCAGGTTTAAGGTATTCTTCCTTCAGCTAAAACATGCATGTGGAACCTAGAGTATGATCAACCATGTGATCGGGAGACGTGTTCAAATATGTCTCAGTTTTCGTACCCTGGTACTTGGGTGCAACATTCCAGACGCTTTACTAACACTCCCCCCACTTGGAGAGTCAGCGCCTTTAACCTCCTCTTTGGCCCAGTTTGCAATTTCTGCGGAAGATGAACAGGAATAGCGAGAACCAATGAGAGACTAGCTGGAGGTGTCTGGACGGGCAAATTTAACTCTCATTTCCCACCAGGAAGAGGAAATAACCAAAGGCTCAGCGTGCCGTGCCAGAACCACATTAGGGCCTGAAGCCATCCCGTGGTGTTGCGGCTAGCTCAAAAGAAAGCGAGTTGAAGAAAGGAGCTCAGGGGCACTGTAATTCACAAACCTGCAGAGTTATAAATGACAGCTATCGTCCAAAAATATACTGAAGTAAGGCTGCCAAGAGGACTTGAAAGCGGGGCAGAATTGCAGGAAACCGATTTCAGGAGGTAGACTGGAATTGCATTGAAAGCATAGGAAAAGAGGCAGAACGTCCACAATGATGCACTTGGCCAAAAAGGGCGTATGCGTTTTTTCCTGAATATATTCAGGAAAAAACGCATACGCCCTTTTTGGCCAACCAAGCAAGCTTGCAAAGGAAATCTGCACTACAATGAAGTCTCAATTCCCCCCCGGTCAAAAGGGCCATCTGAAAAAAGTGTAAATTCCAGAAAGGCAGGACAGGCCATGGATAACTGGGAGCCTTGTTATGCTGATGGGCAGGATGTAAATTGCCAACAGACACTCGGGAGAAGTGTATGGTGTTTCCAGAAACATCTAAAAAACAAAGCAACAGAGCCTAGGGCACTTCCACTTATGGTCCTATAGCTTAGGGAAATTAAAATCAAAAAGACACAGGCACCCCAAAGTTTGGAACGGCTCTGTTTACAAGAACCTCGTTTACAGTACAAGTTCAACATCGCAGAAAGTGAAAAATGGATAAAGAAGTTGTGGTATTTACTTACAAAGCAATATCACTCAGCAATGAAATCTATGTCATCAGGCCCTTAGCAGCACAATGAGTGGATTCAGGTATGATGATTCTAACTGAAATAAGTCACACAGAAAAAGAAACATCATAAGATATCAGTAATACACGGAATGTAAACTTGGCTACACAGGAACTGAATTCCAAAACAGAACAGGGTCTCAAATTTAGAAAACCAACTTATGCTTGCTTAAGGGTAAAGGTGAGTTGGGGTGCTACATAAAACCAGAGACTGAAATGAGCACAGATAAAGTTCCTTAAGCCAAATATGGAATAGACAAGAGCTACTCCTTGCTCAACGAAATGGACTCAACACCGCACATTAAATGCCTAAGAATGTACCTGACTAGTAAATATCTTAAAACCTATGGATTGCTATGTCTCCGAAAGAGAATCAAGCGTGTGTACAGGGGCATAAATGCAGCAGTGATAGGATTGGAGAGGTTCGGTGAGCAAATGAAGACCCTTTGAAGTCTTATTGCATGGTACCCATTCCACAGGTTTCAACTACCCAGGTTTAAGGTATTCTTCCTTCAGCTAAAACATGCATGTGGAACCTAGAGTATGATCAACTGTGTGATCGCGAGACGTTTTCAAATATGTCTCAGTTTTCGTACCCTGGTACTTGGGTGCAACATTCCAGACGCTTTACTAACACTCTCCCGACTTGGAGAGTCAGTCCCTTTAACCTCCTGTTTGGCCCAGTTTGCAATTTCTGCGGAAGATGAACAGGAATAGCGAGAACCAATGAGAGACTAGCTGGAGGTGTCTGGACGGGCAAATTTAACTCTCATTTCCCACCAGGAAGAGGAAATAACCAAAGGCTGTGCGTGCCGTGCCGGGAACCAGATTAGGACCTGAAGCCATCCTGCGGTGTTGCGGCCAGCTCAAAAGAAAGCGAGTTGAAGAAAGGAGCTCAGGGGCACTGTAATTCACAAACCTGCAGAGTTATAAATGACAGCTATCGTCCAAAAATATACTGAAGTAAGGCTGCCAAGAGGACTTGAAAGCGGTGCAGAATTGCAGGAAACCGATTTCAGGAGGTAGACTGGAATTGCATTGAAAGCATAGGAAAAGAGGCAGAATATCCACAATGAGGCACTTGGCCAAAA
Organism: Grampus griseus; assembly: GCF_964374135.1. Lineage (NCBI taxonomy): Eukaryota > Metazoa > Chordata > Mammalia > Artiodactyla > Delphinidae > Grampus > Grampus griseus. The sequence goes on along the minus strand of NW_028133362.1, from coordinate 113,145 downwards.
AGGGCGTATGCGTTTTTTCCTGAATATATTCAGGAAAAAACGCATACGCCCTTTTTGGCCAACCAAGCAAGCTTGCAAAGGAAATCTGCACTACAATGGAGTCTCACTTCCCCCCGGTCAAAAGGGCCATCTGAAAAAAGTGTAAAATCCAGAAAGGCAGGACAGGCCATGGAGAACTGGGAGCCTTGTTATGCTGATGGGCGGGATGTAAATTGCCAACAGACACTCGGGAGAAGTGTATGGTGTTTCCTGAAACATCTAAAAAACAAAGCAACAGAGCCTAGGGCACTTCCACTTATGGTCCTATAGCTTAGGGAAATTAAAATCAAAAAGACACAGCCACCCCAAAGTTTGGGACGCCTTTGTTTACAAGAACCTCATTTACCGTACAAGTTCAATATCACAGCAAGTGAAAAATGGATAAAGAACTTGTGGTACTTACGTACAATGCAGTATGACTCAGCAATGAAATCTATGTCATCAGGCCCGTAGCAGCATAATGAGTGGATTCAGGTACGATGATTCTAACTGAAATAAGTCACACAGAAAAAGAAACATCATAAGATATCACTAATACACGGAATGTAAACTTGGCTACACAGGAACTGAATTCCAAAACAGAACAGGGTCTCAAATTTAGAAAACCAACTTATGCTTGCTTAAGGGGAAAGGTGAGTTGGGGTGCTGCATAAAACCAGAGATTGAAATGAGCACAGATAAAGTTCCTTAAGCCAAATATGGAATAGACAAGAGCTACACCTTGCTCAACGAAATGGACTCAACACCCCATATTAAACGCCTAAGAATGTACCTGACTAGTAAGTATCTTAAAACCTATGGATTGCTATGTCTCCGAAAGAGAATCAAGCGTGTGTACATGGGCATAAACGCAGCAGTGATAGGATTGGAGAGGTTCGGTTAGCAAATGAAGACCCTTTGAAGTCATATTGCATGGTACCCATTACACGGGTCTCAACTCTCCAGGTTTAAGGTATTCTTCCTTCAGCTAAAACATGCATGTGGAACCCAGAGTATGATCAACCATGTGAACGGGAGACGGGTTCAAATATGTCTCAGTTTTCCTCCCCTGGTACTCGGGTGCAACATTCCAGACGCTTTACTAACACTCTCCCCACTTGGAGAGTCAGCGCCTTTAACCTCCTGTTTGGCCCAGTTTGCAATTTCTGCGGAAGATGAACAGGAATAGGGAGAACCAATGAGAGACTAGCTGGAGGTGTCTGGACGGGCAAATTTAACTCTCATTTCCCACCAGGAAGAGGAAATAACCAAAGGCTGTGCGTGCCGTGCCGGAACCAGATTAGGGCCTGAAGCCATCCTGCGGTGTTGCGGCCAGCTCAAAAGAAAGCGAGTTGAAGAAAGGAGCTCAGGGGCACTGTAATTCACAAACCTGCAGAGTTATAAATGACAGCTATCGTCCAAAAATATACTGAAGTAAGGCTGCCAAGAGGACTTGAAAGCGGTGCAGAATTGCAGGAAACCGATTTCAGGAGGTAGACTGGAATTGCATTGAAAGCATAGGAAAAGAGGCAGAACGTCCACAATGATGCACTTGGCCAAAAAGGGCGTATGCGTTTTTTCCTGAATATATTCAGGAAAAAACGCATACGCCCTTTTTGGCCAACCAAGCAAGCTTGCAAAGGAAATCTGCACTACAATGAAGTCTCACTTCCCCCCGGTCAAAAGGGCCATCTGAAAAAAGTGTAAAATCCAGAAAGGCAGGACAGACCATGGAGAACTGGGAGCCTTGTTATGCTGATGGGCGGGATGTAAATTGCCAACAGACACTCGGGAGAAGTGTATGGTGTTTCCTGAAACATCTAAAAAACAAAGCAACAGAGCCTCGGGCACTTCCACTTATGGTCCTATAGCTTAGGGAAATTAAAATCAAAAAGACACAGCCACCCCAAAGTTTGGAACGGCTCTGTTTACAAGAACCTCGTTTACAGTAGAAGTTCAACATCGCAGAAAGTGAAAAATGGATAAAGAAGTTGTGGTATTTACTTACAAAGCAATATCACTCAGCAATGAAATCTATGTCATCAGGCCCTTAGCAGCACAATGAGTGGATTCAGGTATGATGATTCTAACTGAAATAAGTCACACAGAAAAAGAAACATCATAAGATATCAGTAATACACGGAATGTAAACTTGGCTACACAGGAACTGAATTCCAAAACAGAACAGGGTCTCAAATTTAGAAAACCAACTTATGCTTGCTTAAGGGTAAAGGTGAGTTGGGGTGCTGCATAAAACCAGAGACTGAAATGAGCACAGATAAAGTTCCTTAAGCCAAATATGGAATAGACAAGAGCTACTCCTTGCTCAACGAAATGGACTCAACACCGCACATTAAACGCTTAAGAATGTACCTGACTAGTAAATATCTTAAAACCTATGGATTGCTATGTCTCCAAAAGAGAATCAAGCATGTGTACAGGGGCATAAACGCAGCAGTGATAGGATTGGAGAGGTTCGGTTAGCAAATGAAGACCCTTTGAAGTCATATTGCATGGTACCCATTCCACGGGTTTCAACTACCCAGGTTTAAGGTATTCTTCCTTCAGCTAAAACATGCATGTGGAACCTAGAGTATGATCAACCATGTGATCGCGAGACGTGTTCAAATATGTCTCAGTTTTCGTACCCTGGTACTCGGGTGCAACATTCCAGACGCTTTACTAACACTCTCCCGACTTCGAGAGTCAGTCCCTTTAACCTCCTGTTTGGCCCAGTTTGCAATTTCTGCGGAAGATGAACAGGAATAGTGAGAACCAATGAGAGACTAGCTGGAGGTGTCTGGACGGGCAAATTTAACTCTCATTTCCCACCAGGAAGAGGAAATAACCAAAGGCTCAGCGTGCCGTGCCAGAACCACATTAGGGCCTGAAGCCATCCTGCGGTGTTGCGGCCAGCTCAAATGAAAACGAGATGAAGAAAGGAGCTCAGGGGCACTGTAATTCACAAACCTGCAGAGTTATAAATGACAGCTATCGTCCAAAAATATACTGAAGTAAGGCTGCCAAGAGGACTTGAAAGCGGGGCAGAATTGCAGGAAACCGATTTCAGGAGGTAGACTGGAATTGCATTGAAAGCATAGGAAAAGAGGCAGAACGTCCACAATGATGCACTTGGCCAAAAAGGGCGTATGCGTTTTTTCCTGAATATATTCAGGAAAAAACGCATACGCCCTTTTTGGCCAACCAAGCAAGCTTGCAAAGGAAATCTGCACTACAATGAAGTCTCACTTCTCCCCGGACAAAAGGGCCATCTGAAAAAAGTGTAAAATCCAGAAACGCAGGACAGGCCTTGGAGAACTGGGAGCCTTGTTATGCTGATGGGCGGGATGTAAATTGCCAACAGACACTCGGGAGAAGTGTATGGTGTTTCCTGAAACATCTAAAAAACAAAGCAACAGAGCCTAGGGCACTTCCACTTATGGTCCTATAGTTTAGGGAAATTAAAATCAAAAAGACACAGCCACCCCAAAGTTTGGGATGGCTTTGTTTACAAGAACCTCATATACGGTACAAGTTCAATATCGCAGAAAGTGAAAAATGGATAAAGAAGTTGTGGTACTTATGTACAATGCAATATCACTCAGCAATGAAATCTATGTCATCAGGCCCGTAGCAGCATAATGAGTGGATTAAGTACGATGAATCTAACTGAAATAAGTCACACAGAGAAAGGAACGTCATAAGATATCAGTAATACACGGAATGTAAACTTGGCTACAGAGGAACTGAATTCCAAAACAGAACAGGGTCTCAAATTTAGAAAACCAACTTATGCTTGCTTAAGGGGAAAGGTGAGTTGGGGTGCTGCATAAAACCAGAGATTGAAATGAGCACAGATAAAGTTCCTTAAGCCAAATATGGAATAGACAAGAGCTACTCCTTGCTCAACGAAATGGACTCAACACCCCATATTAAACGCCTAAGAATGTACCTGACTAGTAAGTATCTTAAAACCTATGGATTGCTATGTCTCCGAAAGAGAATCAAGCGTGTGTACAGGGGCATAAACGCAGCAGTGATAGGATTGGAGAGGTTCGGTGAGCAAATGAAGACCCTTTGAAGTCATATTGCATGGTACCCATTACACGGGTCTCAACTCTCCAGGTTTAAGGTATTCTTACTTCAGCTAAAACATGCATGTGGAACTTAGAGTATGAGCAACCATGTGATAGGGAGACGCGTTCAAATATGTCTCAGTTTTCGTACCCTGGTACTCGGGTGCAACATTCCAGACGCTTTACTAACACTCTCCCGACTTGGAGACTCAGTCCCTTTAACCTCCTGTATGGCCTAGTTTGCAATTTCTGCGGAAGATGAACATGAATAGCGAGAACCAATGAGAGACTAGCTGGAGGTGTCTGGACGGGCAAATTTAACTCTCATTTCCCACCAGGAAGAGGAATTAACCAAAGGCTCAGCTTGACTTGCCGCAACCAGATTAGGGCCTGACGCCATCCTGCGGTGTTGCGGCCAGGTCACAAGAAAGCGAATTTAAGAAAGGAGCTCAGGGGCACTGTAATTCACAAAACTGCAGAGTTATAAATGACAGCTATCGTCCAAAAATATACTGAAGTAAGGCTGCCAAGAGGACTTGAAAGCGGGGCAGAATTGCAGGAAACCGATTTCAGGAGGTAGACTGGAATTGCATTGAAAGCATAGGAAAAGAGGCAGAACGTCCACAATGATGCACTTGGCCAAAAAGGGCGTATGCGTTTTTTCCTGAATATATTCAGGAAAAAACGCATACGCACTTTTTGGCCAACTAAGCAAATTTGCAAAGGAAATCTGCACTACAATAAAGTCTCACTTCCCCCAGGTCAAAAGGGCCATCTGAAAAAAGTGTAAAATCCAGAAAGGCAGGACAGGCCATGGAGAACTGGGAGCCTTGTTATGCTGATGGGCGGGATGTAAATTGCCAACAGACACTCGGGAGAAGTGTATGGTATTTCCTGAAACATCTAAAAAACAAAGCAACAGAGCCTAGGGCACTTCCACTTATGGTCCTATAGCTTAGGGAAATTAAAATCAAAAAGACACAGCCACCCCAAAGTTTGGGACGGCTCTGATTACAAGAACCTCGTTTACAGTACAAGTTCAACATCGCAGAAAGTGAAAAATGGATAAAGAAGTTGTGGTATTTACTTACAAAGCAATATCACTCAGCAATGAAATCTATGTCATCAGGCCCGTAGCAGCATAATGAGTTGATTCAGGTACGATGATTCTAACTGAAATAAGTCACACAGAAAAAGAAACATCATAAGATATCACTAATACACGGAATGTAAACTTGGCTACACAGGAACTGAATTCCAAAACAGAACAGGGTCTCAAATTTAGAAAACCAACTTATGCTTGCTTAAGGGGAAAGGTGAGTTGGGGTGCTGCATAAAACCAGAGATTGAAATGAGCACAGATAAAGTTCCTTAAGCCAAATATGGAATAGACAAGAGCTACACCTTGCTCAACGAAATGGACTCAACACCCCATATTAAACGCCTAAGAATGTACCTGACTAGTAAGTATCTTAAAACCTATGGATTGCTATGTCTCCGAAAGAGAATCAAGCGTGTGTACATGGGCATAAACGCAGCAGTGATAGGATTGGAGAGGTTCGGTTAGCAAATGAAGACCCTTTGAAGTCATATTGCATGGTACCCATTACACGGGTCTCAACTCTCCAGGTTTAAGGTATTCTTCCTTCAGCTAAAACATGCATGTGGAACCCAGAGTATGATCAACCATGTGAACGGGAGACGGGTTCAAATATGTCTCAGTTTTCCTCCCCTGGTACTCGGGTGCAACATTCCAGACGCTTTACTAACACTCTCCCCACTTGGAGAGTCAGCGCCTTTAACCTCCTGTTTGGCCCAGTTTGCAATTTCTGCGGAAGATGAACAGGAATAGGGAGAACCAATGAGAGACTAGCTGGAGGTGTCTGGACGGGCAAATTTAACTCTCATTTCCCACCAGGAAGAGGAAATAACCAAAGGCTGTGCGTGCCGTGCCGGAACCAGATTAGGGCCTGAAGCCATCCTGCGGTGTTGCGGCCAGCTCAAAAGAAAGCGAGTTGAAGAAAGGAGCTCAGGGGCACTGTAATTCACAAACCTGCAGAGTTATAAATGACAGCTATCGTCCAAAAATATACTGAAGTAAGGCTGCCAAGAGGACTTGAAAGCAGTGCAGAATTGCAGGAAACCGATTTCAGGAGGTAGACTGGAATTGCATTGAAAGCATAGGAAAAGAGGCAGAACGTCCACAATGATGCACTTGGCCAAAAAGGGTGTATGCGTTTTTTCCTGAATATATTCAGGAAAAAACGCATACGCCCTTTTTGGCCAACCAAGCAAGCTTGCAAAGGAAATCTGCACTACAATGAAGTCTCACTTCCCCCCGGTCAAAAGGGCCATCTGAAAAAAGTGTAAAATCCAGAAAGGCAGGACAGGCCATGGAGAACTGGGAGCCTTGTTATGCTGATGGGCGGGATGTAAATTGCCAACAGACACTCGGGAGAAGTGTATGGTGTTTCCTGAAACATCTAAAAAACAAAGCAACAGAGCCTAGGGCACTTCCACTTATGGTCCTATAGCTTAGGGAAATTAAAATCAAAAAGACACAGCCACCCCAAAGTTTGGAACGGCTCTGTTTACAAGAACCTCGTTTACAGTACAAGTTCAACATCGCAGAAAGTGAAAAATGGATAAAGAAGTTGTGGTATTTACTTACAAAGCAATATCACTCAGCAATGAAATCTATGTCATCAGGCCCTTAGCAGCACAATGAGTGGATTCAGGTATGATGATTCTAACTGAAATAAGTCACACAGAAAAAGAAACATCATAAGATATCAGTAATACACGGAATGTAAACTTGGCTACACAGGAAATGAATTCCAAAACAGAACAGGGTCTCAAATTTAGAAAACCAACTTATGCTTGCTTAAGGGTAAAGGTGAGTTGGGGTGCTGCATAAAACCAGAGACTGAAATGAGCACAGATAAAGTTCCTTAAGCCAAATATGGAATAGACAAGAGCTACTCCTTGCTCAACGAAATGGACTCAACACCGCACATTAAACGCTTAAGAATGTACCTGACTAGTAAATATCTTAAAACCTATGGATTGCTATGTCTCCAAAAGAGAATCAAGCATGTGTACAGGGGCATAAACGCAGCAGTGATAGGATTGGAGAGGTTCGGTTAGCAAATGAAGACCCTTTGAAGTCATATTGCATGGTACCCATTCCACGGGTTTCAACTACCCAGGTTTAAGGTATTCTTCCTTCAGCTAAAACATGCATGTGGAACCTAGAGTATGATCAACCATGTGATCGCGAGACGTGTTCAAATATGTCTCAGTTTTCGTACCCTGGTACTCGGGTGCAACATTCCAGACGCTTTACTAACACTCTCCCGACTTCGAGAGTCAGTCCCTTTAACCTCCTGTTTGGCCCAGTTTGCAATTTCTGCGGAAGATGAACAGGAATAGTGAGAACCAATGAGAGACTAGCTGGAGGTGTCTGGACGGGCAAATTTAACTCTCATTTCCCACCAGGAAGAGGAAATAACCAAAGGCTCAGCGTGCCGTGCCAGAACCACATTAGGGCCTGAAGCCATCCTGCGGTGTTGCGGCCAGCTCAAATGAAAACGAGATGAAGAAAGGAGCTCAGGGGCACTGTAATTCACAAACCTGCAGAGTTATAAATGACAGCTATCGTCCAAAAATATACTGAAGTAAGGCTGCCAAGAGGACTTGAAAGCGGGGCAGAATTGCAGGAAACCGATTTCAGGAGGTAGACTGGAATTGCATTGAAAGCATAGGAAAAGAGGCAGAACGTCCACAATGATGCACTTGGCCAAAAAGGGCGTATGCGTTTTTTCCTGAATATATTCAGGAAAAAACGCATACGCCCTTTTTGGCCAACCAAGCAAGCTTGCAAAGGAAATCTGCACTACAATGAAGTCTCACTTCTCCCCGGACAAAAGGGCCATCTGAAAAAAGTGTAAAATCCAGAAACGCAGGACAGGCCTTGGAGAACTGGGAGCCTTGTTATGCTGATGGGCGGGATGTAAATTGCCAACAGACACTCGGGAGAAGTGTATGGTGTTTCCTGAAACATCTAAAAAACAAAGCAACAGAGCCTAGGGCACTTCCACTTATGGTCCTATAGTTTAGGGAAATTAAAATCAAAAAGACACAGCCACCCCAAAGTTTGGGATGGCTTTGTTTACAAGAACCTCATATACGGTACAAGTTCAATATCGCAGAAAGTGAAAAATGGATAAAGAAGTTGTGGTACTTATGTACAATGCAATATCACTCAGCAATGAAATCTATGTCATCAGGCCCGTAGCAGCATAATGAGTGGATTAAGTACGATGAATCTAACTGAAATAAGTCACACAGAGAAAGGAACGTCATAAGATATCAGTAATACACGGAATGTAAACTTGGCTACAGAGGAACTGAATTCCAAAACAGAACAGGGTCTCAAATTTAGAAAACCAACTTATGCTTGCTTAAGGGGAAAGGTGAGTTGGGGTGCTGCATAAAACCAGAGATTGAAATGAGCACAGATAAAGTTCCTTAAGCCAAATATGGAATAGACAAGAGCTACTCCTTGCTCAACGAAATGGACTCAACACCCCATATTAAACGCCTAAGAATGTACCTGACTAGTAAGTATCTTAAAACCTATGGATTGCTATGTCTCCGAAAGAGAATCAAGCGTGTGTACAGGGGCATAAACGCAGCAGTGATAGGATTGGAGAGGTTCGGTGAGCAAATGAAGACCCTTTGAAGTCATATTGCATGGTACCCATTACACGGGTCTCAACTCTCCAGGTTTAAGGTATTCTTACTTCAGCTAAAACATGCATGTGGAACTTAGAGTATGAGCAACCATGTGATAGGGAGACGCGTTCAAATATGTCTCAGTTTTCGTACCCTGGTACTCGGGTGCAACATTCCAGACGCTTTACTAACACTCTCCCGACTTGGAGACTCAGTCCCTTTAACCTCCTGTATGGCCTAGTTTGCAATTTCTGCGGAAGATGAACATGAATAGCGAGAACCAATGAGAGACTAGCTGGAGGTGTCTGGACGGGCAAATTTAACTCTCATTTCCCACCAGGAAGAGGAATTAACCAAAGGCTCAGCTTGACTTGCCGCAACCAGATTAGGGCCTGACGCCATCCTGCGGTGTTGCGGCCAGCTCACAAGAAAGCGAGTTGAAGAAAGGAGCTCAGGGGCACTGTAATTCACAAACCTGCAGAGTTATAAATGACAGCTATCGTCCAAAAATATACTGAAGTAAGGCTGCCAAGAGGACTTGAAAGCGGGGCAGAATTGCAGGAAACCGATTTCAGGAGGTAGACTGGAATTGCATTGAAAGCATAGGAAAAGAGGCAGACCGTCCACAATGATGCACTTGAACAAAAAGGGCGTATGCGTTTTTTCCTGAATATATTCAGGAAAAAACGCATACGCCCTTTTTGGCCAACCAAGCAAGCTTGCAAAGGAAATCTGCACTACAATGAAGTCTCACTTCCCCCGGTCAAAAGGGCCATCTGAAAAAAGTGTAAAATGCAGAAAGGCAGGACAGTCCATGGAGAACTGGGAGCCTTGTTATGCTGATGGGCGGGATGTAAATTGCCAACAGACACTCGGGAGAAGTGTATGGTGTTTCCTGAAACATCTAAAAAACAAAGCAACAGAGCCTAGGGCACTTCCACTTATGGTCCTATAGCTTAGGGAAATTAAAATCAAAAAGACACAGCCACCCCAAAGTTTGGAACGGCTCTGTTTACAAGAACCTCGTTTACAGTACAAGTTCAACATCGCAGAAAGTGAAAAATGGATAAAGAACTTGTGGTATTTACTTACAAAGCAATATCACTCAGCAATGAAATCTATGTCATCAGGCCCATAGCAGCACAATGAGTGGATTCAGGTATGATGATTCTAACTGAAATAAGTCACACAGAAAAAGAAACATCATAAGATATCAGTAATACATGGAAAGTAAACTTGGCTACACGGGAACTGAATTACAGAACAGAACAGGGTCTCAAATTGAGAAAACCAACTTATGCTTGCTTAAGGGGAAAGGTGAGTTGGGGTGCTGCATAAAACCAGAGATTGAAATGAGCACAGATAAAGTTCCTTAAGCCAAATATGGAATAGACAAGAGCTACTCCTTGGTCAACGAAATGGACTCAACACCACATATTAAACGCCTAAGAATGCACCTGACTAGTAAGTATCTTAATACCTATGGATTGCTATGTCTCTGAAAGAGAATCAAGCATGTGTACAGGGGCATATACGCAGCAGTGATAGGATTGGAGAGGTTCGGTGAGCAAATGAAGACCCTTTGAAGTCATATTGCATGGTACCCATCACACGGGTCTCAACTCTCCAGGTTTAAGGTATTCTTCCTTCAGCTAAAACATGCATGTGGAACCCAGAGTATGATCAACCGTGTGAACGGGAGACGTGTTCAAATATGTCTCAGTTTTCCTCCCCTGGTACTCGGGTGCAACATTCCAGACGCTTTACTAACACTCTCCCCACTTGGAGAGTCAGTCCCTTTAACCTCCTGTTTGGCCCAGTTTGCAATTTCTGCGGAAGATGAACAGGAATAGGGAGAACCAATGAGAGACTAGCTGGAGGTGTCTGGACGGGCAAATTTAACTCTCATTTCCCACCAGGAAGAGGAATTAACCAAAGGCTCAGCGTGCCGTTCCGGAACCAGATTAGGGCCTGAAGCCATCCTGCGGTGTTGCGGCCAGCTTACAAGAAAGCGAGTTGAAGAAAGGAGCTCAGGGGCACTGTAATTCACAAACCTGCAGAGTTATAAATGACAGCTATCGTCCAAAAATATACTGAAGTAAGGCTGCCAAGAGGACTTGAAAGCGGGGCAGAATTGCAGGAAACCGATTTCAGGAGGTAGACTGGAATTGCACTGAAAGCATAGGAAAAGAGGCAGAACGTCCACAATGATGCACTTGGCCAAAAAGGGCGTATGCGTTTTTTCCTGAATATATTCAGGAAAAAACGCATACGCCCTTTTTGGCCAAGCAAGCAAGCTTGCAAAGGAAATCTGCACTACAATGAAGTCTCACTTCCCCCCGGTCAAAAAGGCCATCTGGAAAAAGTGTAAAATCCAGAAAGGCAGGACAGGCCATGGAGAACTTGGAGCCTTTTTATGCTGATGGGCGGGATGTAAATTGCCAACAGACACTCGAGAGAAGTGTATGGTGTTTCCTGAAACATCTAAAAAACAAAGCAACAGAGCCTAGGGCACTTCCACTTATGGTCCTATAGCTTAGGGAAATTAAAATCAAAAAGACACAGCCACCCCAAAGTTTGGGATGCCTCTGTTTACAAGAACCTCGTTTACTGTACAAGTTCAATATCACAGAAAGTTAAAAATGGATAAAGAACTTGTGGTACTTACGTACAATGCAGTATCACTCAGCAATGAAATCTATGTCATCAGGCCCGTAGCAGCATAATGAGTGGATTCAGGTATGATGATTCTAACTGAAATAAGTCACACAGAAAAAGAAACATCATAAGATATCACTAATACACGGAATGTAAACTTGGCTACACAGGAACTGAATTCCAAAACAGAACAGGGTCTCAAATTTAGAAAACCAACTTATGCTTGCTTAAGGGGAAAGGTGAGTTGGGGTGCTGCATAAAACCAGAGATTGAAATGAGCACAGATAAAGTTCCTTAAGCCAAATATGGAATAGACAAGAGCTACTCCTTGCTCAACGAAATGGACTCAACACCGCATATTAAACGCCTAAGAATGTACCTGACTAGTAAGTATCTTAAAACCTATGGATTGCTATGTCTCCAAAAGAGAATCAAGCATGTGTACAGGGGCATAAACGCAGCAGTGATAGGATTGGAGAGGTTCGGTGAGCAAATGAAGACCCTTTGAAGTCATATTGTATGGTACCCATTCCACGGGTTTCAACTACCCAGGTTTAATGTATTCTTCCTTCAGCTAAAACATGCATGTGGAACCCAGAGTATGATCAACCGTTTGAACGGGAGACATGTTCAAATATGTCTCAGTTTTCCTCCCCTGGTACTCGGGTGCAACATACCAGATGCTTTACTAACACTCTCCCCACTTGGAGAGTCAGCGCCTTTAACCTCCTGTTTGGCCCAGTTTGCAATTTCTGCGGAAGATAAACAGGAATAGCGAGAACCAATGAGAGACTAGCTGGAGGTGTCTGGACGGGCAAATTTAACTCTAATTTCCCACCAGGAAGAGTAAATAACCAAAGGCTGAGCGTGCCGTGCCAGAACCAGATTAGGGCCTGAAGCCATCCTGCGGTGTTGCGGCCAGCTCACAAGAAAACGAGTTGAAGAAAGGAGCTCAGGGGCACTGTAATTCACAAACCTGCAGAGTTATAAATGACAGCTATCGTCCAAAAATATACTGAAGTAAGGCTGCCAAGAGGACTTGAAAGCGGGGCAGAATTGCAGGAAACCGATTTCAGGAGGTAGACTGGAATTGCATTGAAAGCATAGGAAAAGAGGCAGAACGTCTACAATGATGCACTTGGCCAAAAAGGGCGTATGCGTTTTTTCCTGAATATATTCAGGAAAAAACGCATACGCCCTTTTTGGCCAACCAAGCAAGCTTGCAAAGGAAATCTGCACTACAATGAAGTCTCACTTCCCCCCGGTCAAAAGGGTCATCTGAAAAAAGTGTAAAATCCAGAAAGGCAGGACAGGCCATGGAGAACTGGGAGACTTGTTATGCTGATGGGCGGGATGTAAATTGCCAACAGACACTCGGGAGAAGTGTATGGTGTTTCCTGAAATATCTAAAAAACAAAGCAACAGAGCCTAGGGCACTTCCACTTATGGTCCTATAGCTTAGGGAAATTAAAATCAAAAAGACACAGTCACCCCAAAGTTTGGAACGGCTCTGTTTACAAGAACCTCGTTTACCGTACAAGTTCAACATCGCAGAAAGTGAAAAATGGATAAAGAAGTTGTGGTATTTACTTACAAAGCAATATCACTCAGCAATGAAATCTATGTCATCAGGCCCATAGCAGCACAATGAGTGGATTCAGGTATGATGATTCTAACTGAAATAAGTCACACAGAAAAAGAAACATCATAAGATATCAGTAATACACGGAATGTAAACTTGGCTACACAGGAACTGAATTACAGAACAGAACAGGGTCTCAAATTTAGAAAACCAACTTATGCTTGCTTAAGGGTAAAGGTGAGTTGGGGTGCTGCATAAATCCAGAGACTGAAATGAGCACAGATAAAGTTCCTTAAGCCAAATATGGAATAGACAAGAGCTACTCCTTGCTCAACGAAATGGACTCAACACCGCACATTAAATGCCTAAGAATGTACCTGACTAGTAAATATCTTAAAACCTATGGATTGCTATGTCTCCGAAAGAGAATCAAGCATGTGTACAGGGGCATAAACGCAGCAGTGATAGGATTGGAGAGGTTCGGTGAACAAATGAAGACCCTTTGAAGTCATATTGCATGGTACCCATTCCACAGGTTTCAACTACCCAGGTTTAAGGTATTCTTCCTTCAGCTAAAACATGCATGTGGAACCCAGAGTATGATCAACCGTGTGAACGGGAGACGTGTTCAAATATGTCTCAGTTTTCCTCCCCTGGTACTCGGGTGCAACATTCCAGACGCTTTACTAACAATCTCCCCACTTGGAGAGTCAGCACCTTTAACCTCCTGTTTGGTCCAGTTTGCAATTTCTGCGGAAGATGAACAGGAATAGCGAGAACCAATGAGAGACTAGCTGGAGGTGTCTGGACGGGCAAATTTAACTCTCATTTCCCACCAGGAAGAGGAAATAACCAAAGGCTCAGCGTGCCGTTCCGGAACCAGATTAGGGCCTGAAGCCATCCTGCGGTGTTGCGGCCAGCTCACAAGAAAGCGAGTTGAAGAAAGGAGCTCAGGGGCACTGTAATTCACAAACCTGCAGAGTTATAAATGACAGCTATCGTCCAAAAATATACTGAAGTAAGGCTGCCAAGAGGACTTGAAAGCGGGGCAGAAGTGCACGAAACCGATTTCAGGAGGTACACTGGAATTGCATTGAAAGCATAGGAAAAGAGGCAGAACGTCCACAATGATGCACTTGGCCAAAAAGGGCGTATGCGTTTTTTCCTGAATATATTCAGGAAAAAACGCATACGCCCTTTTTGGCCAACCAAGCAAGCTTGCAAAGGAAATCTGCACTACAATGAAGTCTCACTTCCCCCAGGTCAAAAGGGCCATCTGAAAAAAGTGTAAAATCCAGAAATGCAGGACAGGCCATGGAGAACTGGGAGCCTTGTTATGCTGATGGGCGGGATGTAAATTGCCAACAGACACTCGGGAGAAGTGTATGGTGTTTCCTGAAACATCTAAAAAACAAAGCAACAGAGCCTAGGGCACTTCCACTTATGGTCCTATAGCTTAGGGAAATTAAAATCAAAAAGACACAGCCACCCCAAAGTTTGGGACGCCTCTGTTTACAAGAACCTCGTTTACCGTACAAGTTCAATATCACAGAAAGTGAAAAATGGATAAAGAACTTGTGGTACTTACGTACAATGCAGTATCACTCAGCAATGAAATCTATGTCATCAGGCCCGTAGCAGCATAATGAGTGGATTCAGGTACGATGATTCTAACTGAAATAAGTCACACAGAAAAAGAAACATCATAAGATATCACTAATACACGGAATGTAACCTTGGCTACACAGGAACTGAATTCCAAAACAGAACAGGGTCTCAAATTTAGAAAACCAACTTATGCTTGCTTAAGGGGAAAGGTGAGTTGGGGTGCTGCATAAAACCAGAGATTGAAATGAGCACAGATAAAGTTCCTTAAGCCAAATATGGAATAGACAAGAGCTACTCCTTGCTCAACGAAATGGACTCAACACCCCATATTAAACGCCTAAGAATGTACCTGACTAGTAAGTATCTTAAAACCTATGGATTGCTATCTCTCCGAAAGAGAATCAAGCATGTGTACAGGGGCATAAATGCAGCAGTGATAGGATTGGAGAGGTTCGGTGAGCAAATGAAGACCCTTTGAAGTCATATTGCATGGTACCCATTCCACGGGTCTCTACTCTCCTGGTTTAAGCTATTCTTCCTTCAGCTAAAACATGCATGTGGAACCCAGAGTATGATCAACCGTGTGAACGGGAGACGTGTTCAAATATGTCTCAGTTTTCCTCCCCTGGTACTCGGGTGCAACATTCCAGACGCTTTACTAACACTCTCCCGACTTGGAGAGTCAGTCCCTTTAACCTCCTGTTTGGCCCAGTTTGCAATTTCTGCGGAAGATGAACAGGAATAGCGAGAACCAATGAGAGACAAGCTGGAGGTGTCTGGACGGGCAAATTTAACTATCATTTCCCACCAGGAAGAGGAATTAACCAAAGGCTCAGCGTGCCATGCCGGAACCAGATTAGGGCCTGAAGCCATCCTGCGGTGCTGCGGCCAGCTCACAAGAAAGCGAGTTGAAGAAAGGAGCTCAGGGGCACTGTAATTCACAAACCTGCAGAGTTATAAATGACAGCTATCGTCCAAAAATATACTGAAGTAAGGCTGCCAAGAGGACTTGAAAGCGGGGCAGAATTGCAGGAAACCGATTTCAGGAGGTAGACTGGAATTGCATTGAAAGCATAGGAAAAGAGGCAGAACGTCCACAATGATGCACTTGGCCAAAAAGGGCGTATGCGTTTTTTCCTGAATATATTCAGGAAAAAACGCATACGCTCTTTTTGGCCAACCAAGCAAGCTTGCAAAGGAAATCTGCACTACAATGAAGTCTCACTTCCCCCAGGTCAAAAGGGCCATCTGAAAAAAGTGTAAAATCCAGAAAGGCAGGACAGGCCATGGAGAACTGGGAGCCTTGTTATGCTGATGGGCGGGATGTAAATTGCCAACAGACACTTGGGAGAAGTGTATGGTGTTTCCTGAAACATCTAAAAAACAAAGCAACAGAGCCTAGGGCACTTCCACTTATGGTCCTATAGCTTAGGGAAATTAAAATAAAAAAGACACAGCCACGCCAATGTTTGGGACGTCTCTGTTTACAAGAACCTCGTTTACCGTACAAGTTCAATATCACAGAAAGTGAAAAATGGATAAAGAACTTGTGGTACTTACGTACAATGCAGTATCACTCAGCAATGAAATCTATGTCATCAGGCCCGTAGCTGCATTATGAGTGGATTCACGTACGATGATTCTAAATGAAATAAGTCACACAGAAAAAGAAATATCATAAGATATCACTAATACAAGGAATGTAAACTTGGCTACACAGGAACTGAATTCCAAAACAGAACAGGGTCTCAAATTTAGAAAACCAACTTATGCTTGCTTAAGGGGAAAGGTGAGTTGGGGTGCTGCATAAAACCAGAGATTGAAATGAGCACAGATAAAGTTCCCTAAGCCAAATATGGAATAGACAAGAGCTACTCCTTGCTCAACGAAATGGACTCAACACAGCATATTAAACGCCTAAGAATGTACCTGACTTGTAAGTATCTTAAAACCTATGGATTGCTATGTCTCCGAAAGAGAATCAAGCATGTGTACAGGGGCATAAACGCAGCAGTGATAGGATTGGAGAGGTTCGGTGAGCAAATGAAGACCCTTTGAAGTCATATTGCATGGTACCCATTCCACAGGTTTCAACTACCCAGGTTTAAGGTATTCTTCCTTCAGCTAAAACATGCATGTGGAACCCAGAGTATAATCAACCGTGTGAACGGAAGACGTGTTCAAATATGTCTCAGTTTTCCTCCCCTGGTACTCGGGTGCAACATTCCAGACGCTTTACTAAAACTCTTCCCACTTGGATTGTCAGTGCCTTTAACCTCCTGTTTGGTCTAGTTTGCAATTTCTGCGGAAGATGAACAGGAATAGGGAGAACCAATGAGAGACTAGCTGGAGGTGTCTGGACGGGCAAATTTAACTCTCATTTCCCACAAGGAAGAGGAATTAACCAAATGCTCAGCGTGCCGTGCCAGGACCAGATTAGGGCCTGTAGCCATCCTGTGGTGTTGCGGCCAGGTCACAAGAAAGCAAGTTGAGGAAAGGAGCTCAGGGGCACTGTAATTCACAAACCTGCAGAGTTATAAATGACAGCTATCGTCCAAAAATATACTGAAGTAAGGCTGCCAAGAGGACTTGAAAGCGGGGCAGAATTGCAGGAAACCGATTTCAGGAGGTAGACTGGAATTGCATTGAAAGCATAGGAAAAGAGGCAGAACGTCCACAATGATGCACTTGGCCAAAAAGGGCGTATGCGTTTTTTCCTGAATATATTCAGGAAAAAACGCATACGCCCTTTTTGGCCAACCAAGCAAGCTTGCAAAGGAAATCTGCACTACAATGAAGTCTCACTTCCCCCCGGTCAAAAGGGCCATCTGAAAAAAGTGTAAAATCCAGAAAGGCAGGACAGGCCATGGAGAACTGGGAGCCTTGTTATGCTGATGGGCGGGATGTAAATTGCCAACAGACACTCGGGAGAAGTGTATGGTGTTTCCTGAAACATCTAAAAAACAAAGCAACAGAGCCTAGGGCACTTCCACTTATGGTCCTATAGCTTAGGGAAATTAAAATCAAAAAGACACAGCCACCCCAAAGTTTGGAATGGCTATGTTTACAAGAACCTCGTTTACATTACAAGTTCAACATCGCAGAAAGTGAAAAATGGATAAAGAAGTTGTGGTATTTACTTACAAAGCAATATCACTCAGCAATGAAATCTATGTCATCAGGTCCTTAGCAGCACAATGAGTGGATTCAGGTATGATGATTCTAACTGAAATAAGTCACACAGAAAAAGAAACATCATAAGATATCAGTAATACACGGAATGTAAACTTGGCTACACAGGAACTGAATTACAGAACAAAACAGGGTCTCAAATGTAGAAAACCAACTTATGCTTGCTTAAGGGGAAAGGTGAGTTGGGGTGCTGCATAAAACCAGAGACTGAAATGAGCACAGATAAAGTTCCTTAAGCCAAATATGGAATAGACAAGAGCTACTCCTTGCTCAACGAAATGGACTCAACACCGCACATTAAATGCCTAAGAATGTACCTGACTAGTAAATATCTTAAAACCTATGGATTGCTATGTCTCCGAAAGAGAATCAAGCATGTGTACAAGGGCATAAATGCAGCAGTGATAGGATTGGAGAGGTTCGGTGAGCAAATGAAAACCCTTTGAAGTCATATTGCAGGGTACCCATTCCACAGGTTTCAACTACCCAGGTTTAAGGTATTCTTCCTTCAGCTAAAACATGCATGTGGAACCTAGAGTATGATCAACCATGTGATCGCGAGACGTGTTCAAATATGTCTCAGTTTTCGTACCCTGGTACTCGGGTGCAACATTCCAGACGCTTTACTAACACTCTCCCGACTTGGAAAGTCAGTCCCTTTAACCTCCTGTTTGGCCCAGTTTGCAATTTCTGCGGAAGATGAACAGGAATAGCGAGAACCAATGAGAGACTAGCTAGAGGTGTCTGGACGGGCAAATTTATCTCTCATTTCCCACCAGGAAGAGGAATTAACCAAAGGTTCAGCGTGCCGTGCCGGAACCAGACTAGGGCCTGAAGCCATCCTGTGGTGTTGCGGCCAGCTCACAAGAAAGCGAGTTGAAGAAAGGAGCTCAGGGACGCTGTAATTCACAAACCTGCAGAGTTATAAATGACAGCTATCGTCCAAAAATATACTGAAGTAAGGCTGCCAAGAGGACTTGAAAGCGGGGCAGAATTGCAGGAAACCGATTTCAGGAGGTAGACTGGAATTGCATTGAAAGCATAGGAAAAGAGGAAGAGCGTCCACAATGATGCACTTGGCCAAAAAGGGCGTATGCGTTTTTTCCTGAATATATTCAGGAAAAAACGCATACGCACTTTTTGGCCAACCAAGCAAGCTTGCAAAGGAAATCTGCACTACAATGAAGTCTCACTTCCCCCCGGTCAAAAGGGCCATCTGAAAAAATTGTAAAATCCAGAAAGGCAGGACAGGCCATGGAGAAATGGGAGCATTGTTATGCTGATGGGCGGGATGTAAATTGCCAACAGACACTCGGGAGAAGTGTATGGTGTTTCCTGAAACATCTGAAAAACAAAGCAACAGAGCCTAGGACACTTCCACTTATGGTCCTATAGCTTAGGGAAATTAAAATCAAAAAGACACAGCCACCCCAATGTTTGGGACGCCTCTGTTTACAAGAACCTCGTTTACCGTACAAGTTCAATATCACAGCAAGTGAAAAATGCATAAAGAACTTGTGGTACTTACGTACAATGCAGTATCCCTCAGCAATGAAATCTATGTCATCAGGCCCGTAGCAGCATAATGAGTGGATTCAGGTACGATGATTCTAACTGAAATAAGTCACACAGAAAAAGAAACATCATAAGATATCACTAATACACGGAATGTAAACTTGGTTACACAGGAACTGAATTCCAAAACAGAACAGGGTCTCAAATTTAGAAAACCAACTTATGCTTGCTTAAGGGGAAAGGTGAGTTGGGGTGCTGCATAAAACCAGAGATTGAAATGAGCACAGGTAAAGTTCTTAAGCCAAATATGGAATAGACAAGAGCTACTCCTTACTCAACGAAATGGACTCAACACCCCATATTAAACGCCTAAGAATGTACCTGACTAGTAAGTATCTTAAAACCTATGGATTTCTATGTCTCCGAAAGAGAATCAAGCATGTGTACAGGGGCATAAACGCAGCAGTGATAGGATTGGAGAGGTTCGGTGAGCAAATGAAGACCCTTTGAAGTCATATTACATGGTACCCATTCCACAGGTTTCAACTACCCAGGTTTAAGGTATTCTTCCTTCAGCTAAAACATGCATGGGGATCCTAGAGTATGATCAACCATGTGATCGCGAGACGTGTTCAAATATGTCTCAGTTTTCGTACCCTGGTACTCGGGTGCAACATTCCAGACGCTTTACTAACACTCTCCCGACTTGGAGAGTCAGTCCCTTTAACCTCCTGTTTGGCCCAGTTTGCAATTTCTGCAGAAGATGAACAGGAATAGCGAGAACCAATGAGAGACTAGCTAGAGGTGTCTGGACGGGCAAATTTATCTCTCATTTCCCACCAGGAAGAGGAATTAACCAAAGGCTCAGCGTGCCGTGCCGGAACCAGACTAGGGCCTGAAGCCATCCTGTGGTGTTGCGGCCAGCTCACAAGAAAGCGAGTTGAAGAAAGGAGCTCAGAGGCACTGTAATTCACAAACCTGCAGAGTTATAAATGACAGCTATCGTCCAAAAATATACTGAAGTAAGGCTGCCAAGAGGACTTGAAAGCGGGGCAGAATTGCAGGAAACTGATTTCAGGAGGTAGACTGGAATTGCATTGAAAGCATAGGAAAAGAGGCAGAGCGTCCACAATGATGCACTTGGCCAAAAAGGGCGTATGCGTTTTTCCCTGAATATATTCAGGAAAAAACGCATACGCTCTTTTTGGCCAACCAAGCAAGCTTGCAAAGGAAATCTGCACTACAATGAAGTCTCACTTCCCCCCGGTCAAAAGGGCCATCTGAAAAAAGTGTAAAATCCAGAAAGGCAGGACAGGCCATGGAGAACTGGGAGCCTTGTTATGCTGATGGGCGGGATGTAAATTACCAACAGACACTCGGGAGAAGTGTATGGTGTTTCCTGAAACATCTAAAAAACAAAGCAACAGAGCCTAGGGCACTTCCACTTATGGTCCTATAGTTTAGGGAAATTAAAATCAAAAAGACACAGCCACCCAAATGTTTGGGACTCCTGTTTACAAGAACCTCGTTTACCGTACAAGTTCAATATCACAGCAAGTGAAAAATGCATAAAGAACTTGTGGTGCTTACGTACAATGCAGTATCACTCAGCAATGAAATCTATGTCATCAGGCCCGTAGCAGCATAATGAGTGGATTCAGGTACGATGATTCTAACTGAAATAAGTCACACAGAAAAAGAAACATCATAAGATATCACTAATACACGGAATGTAAACTTGGTTACACAGGAAGTGAATTCCAAAACAGAACAGGGTCTCAAATTTAGAAAACCAACTTATGCTTGCTTAAGGGGAAAGGTGAGTTGGGTTGCTGCATAAAACCAGAGATTGAAATGAGCACAGATAAAGTTCCTTAAGCCAAATATGGAATAGACAAGAGCTACTCCTTGCTCAACGAAATGGACTCAACACCACATATTAAACGCCTAAGAATGTACCTGACTAGTAAGTATCTTAAAACCTACGGATTGCTATGTCTCCGAAAGAGAATCAAGCGTGTGTACAGGGGCATAAATGCAGCAGTGATAGGATTGGAGAGGTTCGGTGAGCAAATGAAGACCCTTTGAAGTCATATTGCATGGTACCCATTACACGGGTCTCAACTCTCCAGGTTTAAGGTATTCTTCCTTCAGCTAAAACATGCATGTGGAACCCAGAGTATAATCAACCATGTGAACGGGAGACGTGTTCAAATATGTCTCAGTTTTCCTCCCCTGGTACTCGGGTGCAACATTCCAGACGCTTTACTAACACTCTCCCCACTTGGAGAGTCAGCGCCTTTAACCTCCTGTTTGGTCCAGTTTGCAATTTCTGTGGAAGATGAACAGGAATAGGGAGAACCAATGAGAGACTAGCTGGAGGTGTCTGGACGGGCAAATTTAACTCTCATTTCCCACCAGGAAGAGTAATTAACCAAAGGCTCAGCGTGCCGTGCCGGAACCAGATTAGGGCCTGTAGCCATCCTGCGGTGCTGCAGCCAGCTCACAAGAAAGCGAGTTGAAGAAAGGAGCTCAGGGGCACTGTAATTCACAAACCTGCAGAGTTATAAATGACAGCTATCGTCCAAAAATATACTGAAGTAAGGCTGCCAAGAGGACTTGAAAGCGGGGCAGAATTGCAGGACACCGATTTCAGGAGGTAGACTGGAATTGCATTGAAAGCATAGGAAAAGAGGCAGAACGTCCACAATGATGCACTTGGTCAAAAAGGGCGTATGCGTTTTTTCCTGAATATATTCAGGAAAAAACGCATACGCGCTTTTTGGCCAACCAAGCAAGCTTGCAAAGGAAATCTGCACTACAATGAAGTCTCACTTCCCCCCGGTCAAAAGGGCCATCTGAAAAATGTGTAAAATCCAGAAAGGCAGGACAGGCCATGGAGAACTGGGAGCATTGTTATGCTGATGGGCGGGATGTAAATTGCCAACAGCCACTTGGGAGAAGTGTATGGTGTTTCCTGAAACATCTAAAAAACAAAGCAACAGAGCCTAGGGCACTTCCACTTATGGTCCTATAGCTTAGGGAAATTAAAATCAAAAAGACACAGCCACCCCAAAGTTTGGGATGGCTCTGTTTACAAGGACCTCATTTACGGTACAAGTTCAATATCGCAGAAAGTGAAAAATGGATAAAGAATTTGTGGTACTTACGTACAATGCAGTATCACTGAGCAATGAAATCTGTCATCAGGCCCGTAGCAGCACAATGAGTGGATTCAGGTACGATGATTCTAACTGAAATAAGTCACAGAGAAAAAGAAACATCATAAGATATCACTAATACACGGAATGTAAACTTGCCTACACAGGAACTGAATTCCAAAACAGAACAGGGTCTCAAATTTAGAAAACCAACTTATGCTTGCTTAAGGGGAAAGGTGACTTGGGGTGCTGCATAAAACCAGAGATTGAAATGAGCACAAATAAAGTTCCTTAAGCCAAATATGGAATAGACAAGAGGTACTCCTTGCTCAACGAAATGGACTAAACTCCCCATATTAAACGCCTAAGAATGTACCTGACTAGTAAGTATCTCAAAACCTAGGGATTGCTATGTCTCCAAAAGAGAATCAAGCGTGTTTACTGGGGCATAAATGCAGCAGTGATAGGATTGGAGAGGTTCGGTGAGCAAATGAAGACCCTTTGAAGTCATATTGCATGGTACCCATTCCACGGGTCTCAACTCTCCAGGTTTAAGGGATTCTTCCTTCTGCTAAAACATGCATGTGGAACCCAGAGTATAATCAACCATGTGAACGGGAGACGTGTTCAAATATGTCTCAGTTTTCCTCCCCTGGTACTCGGGTGCAACATTCCAGACGCTTTACTAACACTCTCCCCACTTGGAAAGTCAGCGCCTTTAACCTCCTGTTTGGTCCAGTTTGCAATTTCTGCGGAAGATGAACAGGAATAGGGAGAACCAATGAGAGACTAGCTGGAGGTGTCTGAACGGGCAAATTTAACTCTCATTTCCCACTAGGAAGAGGAATTAACCAAAGGCTCAGCGTACCGTGCCGGAACCAGATTAGGGCCTGAAGCAATCCTGCGGTGTTTCGGCCAGCTCACAAGAAAGCGAGTTGAAGAAAGGAGCTCAGGGGCTCTGTAATTCACAAACCTGCAGAGTTATAAATGACAGCTATCGTCCAAAAATATACTGAAGTAAGGCTGCCAAGAGGACTTGAAAGCGGGGCAGAATTGCAGGAAACCGATTTCAGGAGGTAGACTGGAATTCCATTGAAAGCATAGGAAAAGAGGCAGAACGTCCACAATGATGCACTTGGCCAAAAAGGGCGTATGCGTTTTTTCCTGAATATATTCAGGAAAAAACGCATACGCCCTTTTTGGCCAACCAAGCAAGCTTGCAAAGGAAATCTGCACTACAATGAAGTCTCACTTCCCCCCGGTCAAAAGGGCCATGTGAAAAAAGTGTAAAACCCAGAAAGGCAGAACAGGCCATGGAGACCTGGGAGCCTTGTTATGCTGATGGGCGGGATGTATATTGCCAACAGACACACGGGAGAAGTGTATGGTGTTTCCTGAAACATCTAAAAAACAAAGCAACAGAGCCTAGGGCACTTCCACTTATGGTTCTATAGCTTAGGGAAATTAAAATCAAAAAGACACAGCCACCCCAAAATTTGGGACGGCTCTTTTTACAGGAATCTCTTCTGCGGCACAAGTTAAATATCCCAGAGAGCAAATAATGGATAAAGAAGTTGCGGTACTTATGTACAACAGAATACCACTCAGCAATGAAATCTATGTCACCAGGCCCGTACCAGCATAATGAGTGGATTGAGGCACGATGATTCTAAGTGAAATAAGTCACACAGAAAAAGAAACATCATAAGGTATCACTAATACACGGAATGTGAACTTGGCTACACATGAACTGAATTACAAAACAGAACATGGTCTCAAGTTTAGAAAACCAACTTAAGCCTGCTTAAGGGGGAAGGTGAGTTGGGGTGCTGCATAAAAGCAGAGTTTGAAATTATCACAGATACCGTTCCATAATCCAAATATGTAATAGACAAGACCTACCCCTTGCTCAACGAAATGGATTCAGCAATGAGGTATCACCTCACACCTGGTAGAATAGGCATCATAGAAAATCTACAAACAAAAAATGCTGGAAAGGGTGTGGAGAAAAGGAACCCTCTTCCACTATTGTTGGGAATATAAATTGATACAGTCATTATGGAGAACAATATGGAATTTCTTAAGAAACTAACAATAGAATTACCATATGATACAGCAATCCCAGTACTGGACATATACCCAGACAAAACCATAAATCAAAAAGAGTCATTCACCGCAATGTTCATTGCATCACTATTTACAATATCGAGGTAATGGAAGCAACCTAAATGCCCACAGACAGACGAATGCATAAAGCTGTGGTACATATATAAAATGGAATATTACTAAGCCATGAAAAGGAATGAAATTGGGTCATTTGTAGAGACGTCGATGGATCTAGAGACTGTCATACAGAGTGAAGTAAGTCAGAAAGAGAAAAACAAATCTTGTATATTCATGCATATATGTGGAACCTAGAAAAACTGTACAGATTAACCATTTTGCAAGGCATAAATAGAGCAACAGATGTAGACAACAAACGTATGGACAACAAGGGGGAAAGCTGTTGGGGGGTTGGTGGTGGGAGGAGTTGAGAGACTGGGATTGGCATGTATACATTTATATGTATAAAATAGATAACCAATAAGAACCTGCTGTATAAAAATATAAAATAAAATTCAAAATTAAAAGGAAATAAAATTTTAAAAATAAAACAGAATAAACAATTATTCCCTGCACATACATGTATTCATATGAATAAATTATTTCCATGCTTATATCTGTAAATACAAAAAAGAGGAATAAAATCTACCTTGAACCAAAAACGAAAAAGAGAAAAAAAACACAGAACCCACCAGTTACACAGAGGAAAACAGTATCAGGGCACTTGCTCCAGTTGTAAACAATTCTGAAGTTGGTCAGTGGTGGGGAATCGTCTCCCATTCAGCCAGCAGCCCCCACGCAACAAGCGTCCTCATTGCAAAGCTGGGGCACCATGCCGAGGCATCTGTGAGTAAACGTGAGCTGAGCCCCAGGTCAGTTGCTGCTGAACTATTCCCACCCGTCCCAGGTAAAACACCTGAATATATACAAGGACTTGAAAGCCTAGAGGAAGGGCCATAGAGCCACATGAGTGACAGCATGCCGGCCGACTTGGTGCCTGCAGGCCAGCCAGGATGGTCCTGGCCCTGGGTGCTCTTCTGGAAGATTTCCATTTCCCTGCCTGAGATACCCGTCCTGTCCCTGCCCCCACTGCTTTTTTCCTTCCTCACCTCTGCCCAGGGAGAAATTCCAGCAGCAGGTATGGGTGACACATCCTCTTCTTTAGCAGGTGGCAGCCTGGCAACTGCTGCAGAAAGTCCAGCAGAGCCCCACTCACACTGGGCCACCCACAAAGCCGTGGCCTCTCACTCCCTCCCACCAGCCCAGCCCCGAGACTGCTGACAGGGCAGAGAAAATGGTGTCAGGCACGGCTGCAGGGGCTCTTGCTGCCTGGAGTGGTATTTATATTGATCTCAACCCAGGCACACCTGGGGAGGGCTGGCCGGCACGGTAAGGCTGCCCAGGTCAGCCAATCATCACCCCTCAGGGGCTCAAAGTTGCAGAAAATGGAACTTGCTGAACCGGCCAGGTCCAAGGAACAGGTGTGGGCTCCTGAGAGTCAGGATAGACAAGAGGCTGCAGCTTTGGCTTGTTTTCTAATCATTTTATCTGGCCCATGAGTGGGAGACAACTTCAAGAAAACCCTCTCCTAATGAGAGGAACCCAGGAGTCAGGGAGAGGAGGGGTGGGTGGTGGTTGGAGACAGAGGCCTGGTGCCCCGGGTGCAGTGGAAGTCTCTGGAAGACCAGGTGGAGGGAGGCCTCACGGAGTGATGCCCAGGGTCACAGACCTGTCGCAGCTGCTGTTTGTTAGTTCAAGTCCTGCTCTGAGGTGCTCTGTGTCAGCTCTGAGCGACAGGTGAGCTGGGGGTGCTCTGCAATGAGGGCTATGTGCACGGTTCCTGTGTGCCCAGCCCTGCCACGGTACCTGCAAGGGTAGCTCTGTATCCTGGGAGGGGCCTGACCACGAGAGCTCCGTGGGCTGGGGTGGGGGTGGGGTACCTGCCCAGGTGAGCTCCATATTCTGCGATTGGTCTGACCACGAGAGCCCCATGGGCTGCTGGGGACCTGGTAAAGGATGTCAGGACAGTCAGTGAAGCCACCAAGGATATACCTCCAGTTGCTCCTAATTCCTACACCCTGCTGGTCATTCTACCAACCACCAGGACATGGTATTCTGTATTAGTCTTCAATGATGCCTTCTTTTGTATTCCATTAGTCCCAGAGTCACAAGAAATTTTGGCTTGTGAGTGGCAGGACTCAACATACAACTAAAACAATACTTCCGGGCCGTCTGGCCCCAAGGGTGCAAAAATTCCCACACCATCTTTGGGGAAAGCTTAGCTAAAGACCTAAAAGTTCTGCCTCTGGAAAAGGAAACCCTCCTTCAATATGCAGACGACATTCTGATCGCCAGCCCTACTAAGGAGGCCTCTGAACTACCAAGCCAATAAAGGATAGAAGTTGTCCAAGAAAAAGCTCAAATATCACAGACTGCAGTGACCTGCCTGGGCTTCATTCTCACAGAAGGTCGGAGAAGCCCATCCCAGGAAAGGGAAGAAACCGTTTTCAGCCTTACCCCTTTCTAAAACAAGAAGACAGCCTGGGGAGGCCAGGGTTTGCTGCTTCTGGATCCCTAACTACAGTCTACTAGCTGGGCCTCTATATGAAACACCGAAAGGAAAAGATGATGATCCTTTTGAATAGAATCCAGAAGTGGCTTTTCAAGAATGGAAAGAGCAGTCAATTCAGACCCTTGCCCTGGAACTCCCTAATTTAGCTAAACCCTTTGACCTTTACATTCCCGGTGAAAGGTGAATCACCATTGGAGAATTAGTGCAAAAACTGGGACCACTTGAAATGGAACAATGCAAGAATGCCATCCAGGTAGGATAAACTACGGTCACTAAGGGGCTTGGCCCACTGCCACATCTGGCCAAGATGCTGGCGGTATCTAAAAACCTGGAAATCAGCAGCCCAAAAGGCCACCTCCCTCCTAAGGGAAAAGGACCCCACGTGGTGATCCTAACCACCAACCATGCCCTGAAGTTGCAGGGTTCGCTCCGTGGGCACACCGACCTCGAGTGAGGAGGCCCTCCAACTCCAACATCCAGAGAGATAACCGGGGGCAACAGGGCACCATGACGACTCGTGTGAACATCACTTGACCTGGAGTTTCTCTCATAAAACAACAAGAGTGTGTCCCAAAAGAGTAGACTACTGCTTGCAGGACTTACTGCACCCAGAGGGGAGCTAATAATCTTGGCGGGGGAACAGTATACCACACTGTCACCATAGAAAAGCCTACAGACACCGTGATGATGGTGGCCAATAAGACCGGCTGGACTCCTGTTTACTTCAAAATGCTGTTGACTCAGTGGCCATCATGGTCCTTGATCACCACTGACCCTGGACTGTCTGGGAGTTGAGCGGGCAGGGCTCTGACACCTGGTGCTGTTTGTACGTTAATTCAGGGGCCTAATTGAAGAAAGCGCAGACTACTGGTCAGAGCATCTAGGCTGGCAGAAACGGTCAGCCTAAGGTGGCCGAACAAATGTGGGGCGGGGTGAAACCGGCCCCCACAGCGTCTCTGCACATCTCTTTCCTGGACCCTTAAAGGTCATTAGAATCTATAACACTTCCAATGCTGGTGCTCAGGCGGACGAGCAGGGAGACAGGGGTCCTGGGGACAATCAACGTCACCGGGAGGCTGCTGGGGAGAAGCTCTGACCCTCGCCCCAGGGTATGAGGGCTCCCAACTCAGCACTCAGCAGTTACAGAAGAAGGGTCTGCACCCTCAGCACTCCAAGAATGAGGAACGGGACAAAAGGCAGAGGAGGGGTTTGTCCCCAGCAAAGCCCATTAAAAATCCCTGGGAGATAAAAATAGAATCTGGGCAATAAAGTCAAGTCTAACCTTTTTTATCCTTTGTGCTTTGTCTAATTTCACGTGCTCCTAGGGTCCCGCATGCAGAGGTTCCACACCCGGCACTTCAGACCAGATTTCCTAGTGCAGAATGGCTGGGTCGACACCTCAGCTCCTGGGGCCCAGTGCAGACTCCACGATATAGAGCCTGAGCTACAGCCAACCCGGCCCTCGAGAGCTCCGCCGCCTCCCTCCCTCCCACTGACTCTGACAGGATCTCTACACAGCAGCCCAGCCCACAGCCCACGGGGTAGTGCATGCTCTCACCTCTCCATTCTCTGATCAAAATATAAAGTTTCCTTTGCTTGTGAACCAAACTCAATCTCGATCTGTTGGCCCCAATGACACTGGGCAGGGGGACACTCGTTGGGGTCCACTCTGGAGGATCAGTAACAGAAATTGAGACTATTGTAACCTCAATGAACAGATGTGTGAGCCAAACTGTAGTTAACATAGAACAGTGTATAAGGCTCGGGTAAAATAAGATGTTTTTAACACTTCCATTTGATATTTCCATCACTTTTTATAAGCAAGTTCAGTGAAAAGGTTTGTCTTATTTGTCAGGTCAATATTAGAGAAACGAAGTGATTTCTTTCCAAGGATGTACATCTAATAATCTTGGTTAAACCTTCAATCTTGTTTTAAATGCTTTTCCATTGAAAATGATACCTCTCTTTCAGCTCCCCCATTTCTGAGAAGTATAAAATCTTATAATTTATTATTACCAAAGGGGAAAGGTGGGAGGAGGGATAAATTAACAGTTTGGAATTAACACATACACACTGCTATGTATAAAATAGATCATCAACAAGGAACTACTGTATAGCACAGGGAACTACACTCAACATTTTGCAATAACCTATAAGGGGAAATAATCTGAAAAAGAATAGATATTTTTATTGACATCATCTATCAATGACAGTTAAAGTGTAGCCTAAGGGAAGCTGGTGGTGAGTGCTTCTGACCCTGAAGACTTCAATCATCTAAAGTTTGGACTCTGCCTACTTCCCAAGGCCCTTAATGAACATATGTGTAGCCGTAGCTTAAAAACTTCCCCAGTTTGGGTTTCGGGGAGACACTGATTTTGAAAAAGCCCTGGTGTTCTCCTTACATGAATGGGACTCTTCCTACTGCTAAAACATGTCTGTCACACCCAGAGGATGGTATACCGTCTGATCGGGAAGAGTTTGGAAAAGGCATCTCATCTCCTCATCTCCTGGTGCTCGGGTTCACCCCTCCAGCGTCTTTACTAACAGTCTCCCCACTTGGAGATGTCAGCACTGTCAACATCCTGTTGCGTACAGTTTGGAATTTGTCCAGAGGATGAAGCGGAAGGATGAGGAACAAAGAGAGACAAGTCCTAGGTGTTCAGACAGGCACATGTCACTCTAATTTCCAATCAGGAAGACGAATTGACCAAAGGCTAGGGTTGCCCATGGAAACAGTATAGGGCTTGAGGAAATCCCGCTGCTTTGTGGCCAGTTCCCATAAACACAAGTTGAACAATGGAACTCAGGGGCAGTAAAATTCACAAAACTGCAGAGTTGAAAATATCCATCACTGAAAAATGTCTTGAGGAAAGTCAGAGAAAAGGACTTGTAAACAAGGGAGAATGGCAGGAAAGGGATTTGAGGAGGTAGAAAGGACTCGCCATTAAGCACAAGAAAAGGAGCTGAACATTGCCAACATTGCAGTTGGCCAAAAAGGGTGTATGTGTTTTTTTCTGTATATATTCAAGAAAAGGGCATACACTTTTTTAGCCAACCAAACAGGTGGGCACTGGAAGTCAATACTACAAAAGATATCACTTCGCATCAGTCAGAAGAGCCATCCTCATAAAGCGTAAACAACAGAAATGCAGGACAGGGCAAGGAGAAGAGGGAGCCCTGTGAGACTTATAGTGGAAATGTATATTGCCAACGGCCATTCTGGAGAAGTGTATTGTGTTTACTAAAGCATCTAAAAAATGAGCTACAGAGCATAGGGCACTTGCACTCATGGGCGTATATCTTGGGAAAAACAAAAATCGAGAGGACACAGGCACCCCAATGTTTACCCCCTCTCTGTTTAAAAGATCCTCGACTAGGATATAACTTAAATGTCTCTGGAGGGAAAAAATGGATAGAGATGTGGTACTTAGGTAGAGTGGAATATTATTCAGCCTGGAAATCAATGAAATATGGCCAGTTGTAACAACTCCAGAGGAGTTACGTATGATCATTCTAAGTGACAGAATTCAAAAAGAAAAAGACACATATCATAAGATATCACTTAAAGGTGGAATCCAAAATGGCTACACATGAAATAAATTACAAAACAAAAACAGAGTCAAATATGTAGAAAACACGCATAAGGCTGCTAAACGGGAAAGGTGGGGAGGGGTGAGGCATCATCCAGGAGGTTGAAATTAGCAAAGATACCATTCCAAATACCAAACTGATAATCAACAAGGCCTACACGGTAGCTAAAAGAACTGCACTCAGCACACTCAAGTCACCGGAAAAGAATATATACGACTGGTAAGAATCTGAAAAAGAATTTATTGATGTCTCTCTGTACGTGAATCAAGTGGATGTACAGCAGCAAGAAACAGAGCTTTGAAAATCAGCTGTAACCAATATAGTAATAAATTGAAAAAAATAAACGACAGAGAGACAGAGAAAACCTCTTACAACTTTTCCTCAGGGACAGTGATGCAACATGGATTGAACACATCTAGACCCACAGCAGGATGAGAC
Organism: Grampus griseus; assembly: GCF_964374135.1. NCBI lineage: Eukaryota > Metazoa > Chordata > Mammalia > Artiodactyla > Delphinidae > Grampus > Grampus griseus. The sequence goes on along the minus strand of NW_028133362.1, from coordinate 81,894 downwards.
ATAAGGCTGGAAACTGTTTGCGCTAAGAGAAATGTGAGGTTGGGTGAGGAAATGCACATCCTTTAAAGTAATACTACCTGGTACCCATTCAATGGGTCCCAAATCTGCAGGTTCAAGCGATCTTCCTACAGCTAAAACATGCATGGAAAACCCAGAGGACTGTACACCATGTGATCGGGAGATGTGTCTAAAATGCACCTCATTTATCCTCTCCTGGTGCTCCTGTTCACCATTCCAGCCACATTACTTAGAATCTCCCCACGTGGAGAATCAGCACATTTCAAATTCTGTTTCACACATTTTGCAAATTGTGAGGAGGATGAACGGGAAGAGGGGGAACCAATGAGAGAATAGTTGTAGGGGTTTGGACGGGCACATATCACTCTAATTTCCCATTAAGAATAAGAATTAAAGAAAGGCTCAGCCTGCCTCGCCGGAGCCAAAATAGGGCCTGAAGCAATCCTGCGGGTTTGAGGCCAGCTCACAAAAGAGCAACTTAAAAAATGGAGCTCAGGGTCACTGCAATTCACAAACCTGCAGAGTTATAAATGAAAACTAACGTCCAAAAATATGTTGAGGTAAGGCAAAGAAGAGGATCTGAATGCAAGACAGAATTGCAAGAAACAGATTTCAAGAGATAGATTGGACTCGTCTTTAACGCACATGAAAAGCGGCAGAATTTCGACAATGATGCAGTTGGTCCAAAAGGGCGTATGCGTTTTTTCCTGATTATATCCAGGAAAAAACGCATACGCACTTTATGGGCAACGAAGCAAGCAAGCAATGCAAATGTGCACAACAAAGAAGTCTCACTTCCCACCGGTCAAAAGGGCCATCCTAAAAAATTGTAAAAACCAGAAATGCAGGACAGGCCATGGAGAACAGGGAGCCTTTATACGCTGATGGGCAGTGTGTGAACTGCCGAGAGCCACTCTGGAGAAGTGTATGGTGGTTCCTAAATCATCTAAAAAACAGAGCTACAGAGCATAGGACACTTCCAATCATGGGAGTATATCTAGGGAAGTCTAAAAATCAACAAGACACAAGCACACCACAGTTTAGGGCTACTCTGTTTACAAGAACCTCAACTTCAGTACACCTTAAATATCCCAGGAAAGAGAACAATGGATAAAGAAGATGTGGTACTTATGTACAATGGAATATCTCTTCACCATGAAATCAATGTAATAAGGCTAGTAGAAGGATAAAGAGTGGATTTAGGTCCGATAATACTACTTGAAATAAGTCAAACAGAAAAAGAAACATATCATAAGATATCACTTATAGAGGGAGGGTAAATATGGCTGCACAAGAAATGAATTACAGAACAGAACAGTGTCTCACATTTAGAAAACACACTTATGTCAGCTTAAGGGGAAAGGAAAGGTGGGGTGATGCATAAAACCAGAGTTTGAAATTAGCACAGATACCGTTCAATAAACCAAATAGGTATTAGACAAGATCTACACCTTGCTCAATGAACTGGCCTCAACACACCCTATACACCACAGAGAAATATATCTGAGTAATAAGAATCTTAAAACCCATGTATTGATATATCTCCATAAGGGAATCAAGTGTGTGCAGAGCGGCACAAACACAGCAGTGAAAATGAGCTAAACCCCATTATAGAAATAAATTTTAAAAACAAAACGCTGAAACAATGAAAGAGAGAAAAATTCTTACAAAATTCGCTCAGGGGCTGTGATGCAACCTGGATTGACCACATATAAACCCACAGCTGGATAAGACATAAGGCTGGACACTTGGGGCTGAGAGGATTGGTGAGCTTTGGTGAGCAACTGCCGAAAGTTTAATGCAATACTTCATGCTACTCATTCCAAGGGTCCCAACACTCCAGGTTGAAGGGAATCTTCCTCCAGCTAAACCATGCTTGGGAAACCCAGCGACTGGTATACCATATGATCGGGAAAGGTTTCTAAAACACACCTCATTTTTCCTCTCCTGGGGCTCCGGATCGACATTCCAGCCGCTTTACTAACAACATCCCCACATGGAGAGTCAATGCCTTTAAGTTCTGGTATCGCACAGTCTGCAGTTAGTGCGGAGGATGAATGGGAATAGGGGGAACCAGTGAGAAACTAGCTGTAGTGGTTTCAATGGGCACATGTCACTCTAATTTCACATCAGTAAGAAGAATTAACCAAAGGCACAGCAAGGTGCCCCAGAAGAAGAATAGAGCTTCAAGGAATCCTGTGGTTATGGGGCAAGATCACAAAAATAAGAGCTGAAAAATGGAGCTAAGGGCCACTGCAATTCAAAAACCTGCAGAGTTATAAAGGCCAACTATTTTCAAAAAATATATTGAGGTAAGGCTATGAAGAAGCATTGAAAGCAAGGCAGAATTGCAGGAAACCGATTTCAGGAGGTACACTGGAATTGCATTTAAAACATATGAAGAGAGTCAGAACCTCGACAGTGATGCACTTGGCCAAAAAGGGCGTATGAGTTTTTTCCTGAATATAGTCAGGAAAAAACGCATACACACTTTTTGGCCAACCAAGCAAGCTTGCAAAGGAAATCTGCACTACAATGAAGTCTCACTTTCCCCTGGTCAAAAGGGCCATCTGAAAAAAGTGTAAAATCCAGAAAGGCAGGAGAGGCCATGGAGAACTGGGAGCCTTGTTATGCTGATGGGCGGGATGTAAATTGCCAACAGCCACTCTGGAGAAGTGTATGGTGTTTCCTGAAACATCTAAAAAACAAAGCAACAGAGCCTAGGGCACTTCCACTTATGGTCCTATAGTTTAGGGAAATTAAAATCAAAAAGACACAGCCACCCCAAAGTTTGGGATGGCTTTGTTTACAAGAACCTCATATACGGTACAAGTTCAATATCGCAGAAAGTGAAAAATGGATAAAGAAGTTGTGGTACTTATGTACAATGCAATATCACTCAGCAATGAAATCTATGTCATCAGGCCCGTAGCAGCATAATGAGTGGATTAAGTACGATGAATCTAACTGAAATAAGTCACACAGAGAAAGAAACATCATAAGATATCACTAATACACGGAATGTAAACTTGGCTACACAGGAACTGAATTCCAAAACAGAACAGGGTCTCAAATTTAGAAAACCAACTTATGCTTGCTTAAGGGGAAAGGTGAGTTGGGGTGCTGCATAAAACCAGAGATTGAAATGAGCACAGATAAAGTTCTATAAGCCAAATATGGAATAGACAAGAGCTACTCCTTGCTCAACGAAATGGACTCAACACCCCATATTCAATGCCTAGGAATATACCTGCCTAGTAAGAATCATAAAAGCTATGGATTTATATATCTCTGTAAGAGAATCAAGAGTGTGTACAGCGGCATTAAAGCAGTGAAAATCAGCTAAATCCCATATTAAAAATAAATTTCTTAAACAAAACACAATGACAGTGAAATAGAGAGCAATACTTAAGTAATTCATTCAAGGCTTCTGAGGCAACCTGCATTTACCATATCTACACCCAGAGCTGGGTGACACATAAGGCTGGACACTTGGGGCTCATAAGATTGGTGAGGTTCGGTAAGCAAATGCAGACCCTTTGAAGTCATATTGCATGGTACCCATTCCATGGGTCTCAACTCTCCAGGTTTAAGGGATTCTTCCTTCAGCTAAAACATGCATGTGGAACCCAGAGTATGATCCACCGTGTGATCGAGAACCGTGTTCAAATGTGTCTCACTTTTCGTTCCCTGGTACTCGGGTGCAACATTCCAGACGCTTTACTAACACTCTCCTCACTTGGAGAGTGAGTGCCTTTAACCTCCTGTTTGGCCCAGTTTGCAATTTCTGCGGAAGATGAACAGGAATAGGGAGAACCAATGAGAGACTAGCTGGAGGTGTCTGGACGGGCAAATTTAACTCTCATTTCCCACCAGGAAGAGGAATTAACCAAAGGCTCAGCGTGCCGTGCCGGAACCAGATTAGGGCCTGAAGCCATCCTGCGGTGTTGCGGCCAGGTCACAAGAAAGCGAGTTGAAGAAAGGAGCTCAGGGGCACTGTAATTCACAAACCTGCAGATTTATAAATGACAGCTATTGTCCGAAAATATACTGAAGTAGGGCTGCCAAGAGGACTTGAATGCGGGGCAGAATTGCAGGAAACCGATTTTAGGAGGAATCGGAATTGGATTGCATTTAAAACACAGGAAAAGAGGCAGAATGTCGACAATGATGCACTTGGCCAAAAAGGGCGTATGCGTTTTTTCCTGAATATATTCAGGAAAAAACGCATACGCCCTTTTTGGCCAACCAAGCAAGCTTGCAAAGGAAATCTGCACTACAATGAAGTCTCACTTCCCCCCGGTCAAAAGGGCCATCTGAAAAAAGTGTAAAATCCAGAAAGGCAGGACAGGCCATGGAGAACTGGGAGCCTTGTTATGCTGATGGGCTGGATGTAAATTGCCAACAGCCGCTCTGTAGAAGTGTATGGTGTTTCCTGAAACATCTAAAAAACAAAGCAACAGAGCCTAGGGCACTTCCACTTATGGTCCTATAGCTTAGGGAAATTAAAATCAAAAAGACACAGCCACCCCAAAATTTGGGACGGCTCTTTTTACAGGAATCTCTTCTGTGGCACAAGTTAAATATCCCAGAGAGCAAATAATGGATAAAGAAGTTGCGGTACTTATGTACAACAGAATACCACTCAGCAATGAAATCTATGTCACCAGGCCCGTACCAGCATAATGAGTGGATTGAGGCACGATGATTCTAAGTGAAATAAGTCACACAGAAAAAGAAACATCCTAAGGTATCACTAATACACGGAATGTGAACTTGGCTACACATGAACTGAATTACAAAACAGAACAGGGTCTCAAATTTAGAAAACCAACTTATGCTTGCTTAAGGGGGAAGGTGAGTTGGGGTGCTGCATAAAAGCAGAGTTTGAAATTAGCACAGATACCGTTCCATAAGCCAAATATGTAATAGACAAGACCTACCCCTTGCTCAACGAAATGGATTCAACAATGAGGTATCACCTCACACCTGGTAGAATAGGCATCATAGAAAATCTACAAACAAAAAATGCTGGAAAGGGTGTGGAGAAAAGGAACCCTCTTCCACTATTGTTGGGAATATAAATTGATACAGTCATTATGGAGAACAATATGGAATTTCTTAAGAAACTAACAATAGAATTACCATATGATACAGCAATCCCAGTACTGGACATATACCCAGACAAAACCATAAATCAAAAAGAGTCATTCACCGCAATGTTCATTGCATCACTATTTACAATATCGAGGTAATGGAAGCAACCTAAATGCCCACAGACAGACGAATGCATAAAGCCGTGGTACATATATAAAATGGAATATTACTAAGCCATGAAAAGGAATGAAATTGGGTCATTTGTAGAGACGTCGATGGATCTAGAGACTGTCATACAGAGTGAAGTAAGTCAGAAAGAGAAAAACAAATCTTGTATATTCATGCATATATGTGGAACCTAGAAAAACTGTACAGATTAACCATTTTGCAAGGCATAAATAGAGCAACAGATGTAGACAACAAACGTATGGACAACAAGGGGGGAAAGCTGTTGGGGGGGTGGTGGTGGGAGGAGTTGAGAGACTGGGATTGGCATGTATACATTTATATGTATAAAATAGATAACCAATAAGAACCTGCTGTATAAAAATATAAAATAAAATTCAAAATTAAAAAGAAATAAAATTTAAAAAATAAAACAGAAAAAACAATTATTCCCTGCACATACATGTATTCACATGAATAAATTATTTCCATGCTTATATCTGTAAATACAAAAAAGAGGAATAAAATCTACCTTGAACCAAAAACGAAAAAGAGAAAAAAAACACAGAACCCACCAGTTACACAGAGGAAAACAGTATCAGGGCACTTGCTCCAGTTGTAAACAATTCTGAAGTTGGTCAGTGGTGGGGAATCGTCTCCCATTCAGCCAGCAGCCCCCACGCAACAAGCGTCCTCATTGCAAAGCTGGGGCACCATGCCGAGGCATCTGTGAGTAAACGTGAGCTGAGCCCCAGGTCAGTTGCTGCTGAACTATTCCCACCCGTCCCAGGTAAAACACCTGAATATATACAAGGACTTGAAAGCCTAGAGGAAGGGCCATAGAGCCACATGAGTGACAGCATGCCGGCCGACTTGGTGCCTGCAGGCCAGCCAGGATGGTCCTGGCCCTGGGTGCTCTTCTGGAAGATTTCCATTTCCCTGCCTGAGATACCCGTCCTGTCCCTGCCCCCACTGCTTTTTTCCTTCCTCACCTCTGCCCAGGGAGAAATTCCAGCAGCAGGTATGGGTGACACATCCTCTTCTTTAGCAGGTGGCAGCCTGGCAACTGCTGCAGAAAGTCCAGCAGAGCCCCACTCACACTGGGCCACCCACAAAGCCGTGGCCTCTCACTCCCTCCCACCAGCCCAGCCCCGAGACTGCTGACAGGGCAGAGAAAATGGTGTCAGGCACGGCTGCAGGGGCTCTTGCTGCCTGGAGTGGTATTTATATTGATCTCAACCCAGGCACACCTGGGGAGGGCTGGCCGGCACGGTAAGGCTGCCCAGGTCAGCCAATCATCACCCCTCAGGGGCTCACAGTTGCAGAAAATGGAACTTGCTGAACCGGCCAGGTCCAAGGAACAGGTGTGGGCTCCTGAGAGTCAGGATAGACAAGGGGCTGCAGCTTTGGCTTGTTTTCTAATCATTTTATCTGGCCCATGAGTGGGAGACAACTTCAAGAAAACCCTCTCCTAATGAGATGAATCCAGGAGTCAGGGAGAGGAGGGGTGGGTGGTGGTTGGAGACAGGCCTGGTGCCCCGGGTGCAGTGGAAGTCTCTGGAAGACCAGGTGGAGGGAGGCCTCACGGAGTGATGCCCAGGGTCACAGACCTGTCGCAGCTGCTGTTTGTTAGTTCAAGTCCTGCTCTGAGGTGCTCTGTGTCAGCTCTGAGCGACAGGTGAGCTGGGGGTGCTCTGCAATGAGGGCTATGTGCACGGTTCCTGTGTGCCCAGCCCTGCCACGGTACCTGCAAGGGTAGCTCTGTATCCTGGGAGGGGCCTGACCACGAGAGCTCCGTGGGCTGGGGTGGGGGTGGGGTACCTGCCCAGGTGAGCTCCATATTCTGCGATTGGTCTGACCACGAGAGCCCCATGGGCTGCTGGGGACCTGGTAAAGGATGTCAGGACAGTCAGTGAAGCCACCAAGGATATACCTCCAGTTGCTCCTAATTCCTACACCCTGCTGGTCATTCTACCAACCACCAGGACATGGTATTCTGTATTAGTCTTCAATGATGCCTTCTTTTGTATTCCATTAGTCCCAGAGTCACAAGAAATTTTGGCTTGTGAGTGGCAGGACTCAACATACAACTAAAACAATACTTCCGGGCCGTCTGGCCCCAAGGGTGCAAAAATTCCCACACCATCTTTGGGGAAAGCTTAGCTAAAGACCTAAAAGTTCTGCCTCTGGAAAAGGAAACCCTCCTTCAATATGCAGACGACATTCTGATCGCCAGCCCTACTAAGGAGGCCTCTGAACTACCAAGCCAATAAAGGATAGAAGTTGTCCAAGAAAAAGCTCAAATATCACAGACTGCAGTGACCTGCCTGGGCTTCATTCTCACAGAAGGTCGGAGAAGCCCATCCCAGGAAAGGGAAGAAACCGTTTTCAGCCTTACCCCTTTCTAAAACAAGAAGACAGCCTGGGGAGGCCAGGGTTTGCTGCTTCTGGATCCCTAACTACAGTCTACTAGCTGGACCTCTATATGAAACACTGAAAGGAAAAGATGATGATCCTTTTGAATAGAATCCAGAAGTGGCTTTTTCAAGAATGGAAAGAGCAGTCAATTCAGACCCTTGCCCTGGAACTCACTAATTTAGCTAAAGCCTTTGACCTTTACATTCCCGGTGAAAGGTGAATCACCATTGGAGAATTAGTGCAAAAACTGGGACCACTTGAAATGGAACAATGCAAGAATGCCATCCAGGTAGGATAAACTACGGTCACTAAGGGGCTTGGCCCACTGCCACATCTGGCCAAGATACTGGCGGTATCTAAAAACCTGGAAATCAGCAGCCCAAAAGGCCACCTCCCTCCTAAGGGAAAAGGACCCCACGTGGTGATCCTAACCACCAACCATGCCCTGAAGTTGCAGGGTTCGCTCCGTGGGCACACCGACCTCGAGTGAGGAGGCCCTCCAACTCCAACATCCAGAGAGATAACCGGGGGCAACAGGGCACCATGACGACTCGTGTGAACATCACTTGACCTGGAGTTTCTCTCATAAAACAACAAGAGTGTGTCCCAAAAGAGTAGACTACTGCTTGCAGGACTTACTGCACCCAGAGGGGAGCTAATAATCTTGGCGGGGGAACAGTATACCACACTGTCACCATAGAAAAGCCTACAGACACCGTGATGATGGTGGCCAATAAGACCGGCTGGACTCCTGTTTACTTCAAAAGGCTGTTGACTCAGTGGCCATCATGGTCCTTGATCACCACTGACCCTGGACTGTCTGGGAGTTGAGCGGGCAGGGCTCTGACACCTGGTGCTGTTTGTACGTTAATTCAGGGGCCTAATTGAAGAAAGCGCAGACTACTGGTCAGAGCATCTAGGCTGGCAGAAACGGTCAGCCTAAGGTGGCCAAACAAATGTGGGGCGGGGTGAAACCGGCCCCCACAGCGTCTCTGCACATCTCTTTCCTGGACCCTTAAAGGTCATTAGAATCTATAACACTTCCAATGCTGGTGCTCAGGCGGACGAGCAGGGAGACAGGGGTCCTGGGGACAATCAACGTCACCGGGAGGCTGCTGGGGAGAAGCTCTGACCCTCGCCCCAGGGTATGAGGGCTCCCAACTCAGCACTCAGCAGTTACAGAAGAAGGGTCTGCACCCTCAGCACTCCAAGAATGAGGAACGGGACAAAAGGCAGAGGAGGGGTTTGTCCCCAGCAAAGCCCATTAAAAATCCCTGGGAGATAAAAATAGAATCTGGGCAATAAAGTCAAGTCTAACCTTTTTTATCCTTTGTGCTTTGTCTAATTTCACGTGCTCCTAGGGTCCCGCATGCAGAGGTTCCACACCCGGCACTTCAGACCAGATTTCCTAGTGCAGAATGGCTGGGTCGACACCTCAGCTCCTGGGGCCCAGTGCAGACTCCACGATATAGAGCCTGAGCTACAGCCAACCCGGCCCTCGAGAGCTCTGCCGCCTCCCTCCCTCCCACTGACTCTGACAGGATCTCTACACAGCAGCCCAGCCCACAGCCCACGGGGTAGTGCATGCTCTCACCTCTCCATTCTCTGATCAAAATATAAAGTTTCCTTTGCTTGTGAACCAAACTCAGTCTCGATCTGTTGGCCCCAATGACTCTGGGCAGGGGGACACTCGTTGGGGTCCACTCTGGAGGATCAGTAACAGAAATTGAGACTATTGTAACCTCAATGAACAGATGTGTGAGCCAAACTGTAGTTAACATAGAACAGTGTATAAGGCTCGGGTAAAATAAGATGTTTTTAACACTTCCATTTGATATTTCCATCACTTTTTATAAGCAAGTTCAGTGAAAAGGTTTGTCTTATTTGTCAGGTCAATATTAGAGAAACGAAGTGATTTCTTTCCAAGGATGTACATCTAATAATCTTGGTTAAACCTTCAATCTTGTTTTAAATGCTTTTCCATTGAAAATGATACCTCTCTTTCAGCTCCCCCATTTCTGAGAAGTATAAAATCTTATAATTTATTATTACCAAAGGGGAAAGGTGGGAGGAGGGATAAATTAACAGTTTGGAATTAACACATACACACTGCTATGTATAAAATAGATCATCAACAAGGAACTACTGTATAGCACAGGGAACTACACTCAACATTTTGCAATAACCTATAAGGGGAAATAATCTGAAAAAGAATAGATATTTTTATTGACATCATCTATCAATGACAGTTAAAGTGTAGCCTAAGGGAAGCTGGTGGTGAGTGCTTCTGACCCTGAAGACTTCAATCATCTAAAGTTTGGACTCTGCCTACTTCCCAAGGCCCTTAATGAACATATGTGTAGCCGTAGCTTAAAAACTTCCCCAGTTTGGGTTTCGGGGAGACACTGATTTTGAAAAAGCCCTGGTGTTCTCCTTACATGAATGGGACTCTTCCTACTGCTAAAACATGTCTGTCACACCCAGAGGATGGTATACCGTCTGATCGGGAAGAGTTTGGAAAAGGCATCTCATCTCCTCATCTCCTGGTGCTCGGGTTCACCCCTCCAGCGTCTTTACTAACAGTCTCCCCACTTGGAGATGTCAGCACTGTCAACATCCTGTTGCGTACAGTTTGGAATTTGTCCAGAGGATGAAGCGGAAGGATGAGGAACAAAGAGAGACAAGTCCTAGGTGTTCAGACAGGCACATGTCACTCTAATTTCCAATCAGGAAGACGAATTGACCAAAGGCTAGGGTTGCCCATGGAAACAGTATAGGGCTTGAGGAAATCCCGCTGCTTTGTGGCCAGTTCCCATAAACACAAGTTGAACAATGGAACTCAGGGGCAGTAAAATTCACAAAACTGCAGAGTTGAAAATATCCATCACTGAAAAATGTCTTGAGGAAAGTCAGAGAAAAGGACTTGTAAGCAAGGGAGAATGGCAGGAAAGGGATTTGAGGAGGTAGAAAGGACTCGCCATTAAGCACAAGAAAAGGAGCTGAACATTGCCAACATTGCAGTTGGCCAAAAAGGGTGTATGCGTTTTTTTCTGTATATATTCAAGAAAAGGGCATACACTTTTTTAGCCAACCAAACAGGTGGGCACTGGAAGTCAATACTACAAAAGATATCACTTCGCATCAGTCAGAAGAGCCATCCTCATAAAGCGTAAACAACAGAAATGCAGGACAGGGCAAGGAGAAGAGGGAGCCCTGTGAGACTTATAGTGGAAATGTATATTGCCAACGGCCATTCTGGAGAAGTGTATTGTGTTTACTAAAGCATCTAAAAAATGAGCTACAGAGCATAGGGCACTTGCACTCATGGGCGTATATCTTGGGAAAAACAAAAATCGAGAGGACACAGGCACCCCAATGTTTACCCCCTCTCTGTTTAAAAGATCCTCGACTAGGATATAACTTAAATGTCTCTGGAGGGAAAAAATGGATAGAGATGTGGTACTTAGGTAGAGTGGAATATTATTCAACTTGGAAATCAATGAAATATGGCCAGTTGTAACAACTCCAGAGGAGTTACGTATGATCATTCTAAGTGACAGAATTCAAAAAGAAAAAGACACATATCATAAGATATCACTTAAAGGTGGAATCCAAAATGGCTACACATGAAATAAATTACAAAACAAAAACATAGTCAAATATGTAGAAAACACGCATAAGGCTGCTAAACGGGAAAGGTGGGGAGGGGTGAGGCATCATCCAGGAGGTTGAAATTAGCAAAGATACCATTCCAAATACCAAACTGATAATCAACAAGGCCTACACGGTAGCTAAAAGAACTGCACTCAGCACACTCAAGTCACCGGAAAAGAATATATACGACTGGTAAGAATCTGAAAAAGAATTTATTGATGTCTCTCTGTACGTGAATCAAGTGGATGTACAGCAGCAAGAAACAGAGCTTTGAAAATCAGCTGTAACCAATATAGTAATAAATTGAAAAAAATAAACGACAGAGAGACAGAGAAAACCTCTTACAACTTTTCCTCAGGGACGGTGATGCAACATGGATTGAACACATCTAGACCCACAGCAGGATGAGACATAAGGCTGGAAACTGTTTGCGCTAAGAGAAATGTGAGGTTGGGTGAGGAAATGCACATCCTTTAAAGTAATACTACCTGGTACCCATTCAATGGGTCCCAAATCTGCAGGTTCAAGCGATCTTCCTACAGCTAAAACATGCATGGAAAACCCAGAGGACTGTACACCATGTGATCGGGAGATGTGTCTAAAATGCACCTCATTTATCCTCTCCTGGTGCTCCTGTTCACCATTCCAGCCACATTACTTAGAATCTCCCCACGTGGAGAATCAGCACATTTCAAATTCTGTTTCACACATTTTGCAAATTGTGAGGAGGATGAACGGGAAGAGGGGGAACCAATGAGAGAATAGTTGTAGGGGTTTGGACGGGCACATATCACTCTAATTTCCCATTAAGAATAAGAATTAAAGAAAGGCTCAGCCTGCCTCGCCGGAGCCAAAATAGGGCCTGAAGCAATCCTGCGGGTTTGAGGCCAGCTCACAAAAGAGCAACTTAAAAAATGGAGCTCAGGGTCACTGCAATTCACAAACCTGCAGAGTTATAAATGAAAACTAACGTCCAAAAATATGTTGAGGTAAGGCAAAGAAGAGGATCTGAATGCAAGACAGAATTGCAAGAAACAGATTTCAAGAGATAGATTGGACTCGTCTTTAACGCACATGAAAAGCGGCAGAATTTCGACAATGATGCAGTTGGTCCAAAAGGGCGTATGCGTTTTTTCCTGATTATATCCAGGAAAAAACGCATACGCACTTTATGGGCAACGAAGCAAGCAAGCAATGCAAATGTGCACAACAAAGAAGTCTCACTTCCCACCGGTCAAAAGGGCCATCCTAAAAAATTGTAAAAACCAGAAATGCAGGACAGGCCATGGAGAACAGGGAGCCTTTATACGCTGATGGGCAGTGTGTGAACTGCCGAGAGCCACTCTGGAGAAGTGTATGGTGGTTCCTAAATCATCTAAAAAACAGAGCTACAGAGCATAGGACACTTCCAATCATGGGAGTATATCTAGGGAAGTCTAAAAATCAACAAGACACAAGCACACCACAGTTTAGGGCTACTCTGTTTACAAGAACCTCAACTTCAGTACACCTTAAATATCCCAGGAAAGAGAACAATGGATAAAGAAGATGTGGTACTTATGTACAATGGAATATCTCTTCACCATGAAATCAATGTAATAAGGCTAGTAGAAGGATAAAGAGTGGATTTAGGTCCGATAATACTACTTGAAATAAGTCAAACAGAAAAAGAAACATATCATAAGATATCACTTATAGAGGGAGGGTAAATATGGCTGCACAAGAAATGAATTACAGAACAGAACAGTGTCTCACATTTAGAAAACACACTTATGTCAGCTTAAGGGGAAAGGAGAGGTGGGGTGATGCATAAAACCAGAGTTTGAAATTAGCACAGATACCGTTCAATAAACCAAATAGGTATTAGACAAGATCTACACCTTGCTCAATGAACTGGCCTCAACACACCCTATACACCACAGAGAAATATATCTGAGTAATAAGAATCTTAAAACCCATGTATTGATATATCTCCATAAGGGAATCAAGTGTGTGCAGAGCGGCACAAACACAGCAGTGAAAATGAGCTAAACCCCATTATAGAAATAAATTTTAAAAACAAAACACTGAAACAATGAAAGAGAGAAAAATTCTTACAAAATTCGCTCAGGGACTGTGATGCAACCTGGATTGACCACATATAAACCCACAGCTGGATAAGACATAAGGCTGGACACTTGGGGCTGAGAGGATTGGTGAGCTTTGGTGAGCAACTGCCGAAAGTTTAATGCAATACTTCATGCTACTCATTCCAAGGGTCCCAACACTCCAGGTTGAAGGGAATCTTCCTCCAGCTAAACCATGCTTGGGAAACCCAGCGACTGGTATACCATATGATCGGGAAAGGTTTCTAAAACACACCTCATTTTTCCTCTCCTGGGGCTCCGGATCGACATTCCAGCCGCTTTACTAACAACATCCCCACATGGAGAGTCAATGCCTTTAAGTTCTGGTATCGCACAGTCTGCAGTTAGTGCGGAGGATGAATGGGAATAGGGGGAACCAGTGAGAAACTAGCTGTAGTGGTTTCAATGGGCACATGTCACTCTAATTTCACATCAGTAAGAAGAATTAACCAAAGGCACAGCAAGGTGCCCCAGAAGAAGAATAGAGCTTCAAGGAATCCTGTGGTTATGGGGCAAGATCACAAAAATAAGAGCTGAAAAATGGAGCTAAGGGCCACTGCAATTCAAAAACCTGCAGAGTTATAAAGGCCAACTATTTTCAAAAAATATATTGAGGTAAGGCTATGAAGAAGCATTGAAAGCAAGGCAGAATTGCAGGAAACCGATTTCAGGAGGTACACTGGAATTGCATTTAAAACATATGAAGAGAGTCAGAACCTCGACAGTGATGCACTTGGCCAAAAAGGGCGTATGAGTTTTTTCCTGAATATAGTCAGGAAAAAACGCATACACACTTTTTGGCCAACCAAGCAAGCTTGCAAAGGAAATCTGCACTACAATGAAGTCTCACTTTCCCCTGGTCAAAAGGGCCATCTGAAAAAAGTGTAAAATCCAGAAAGGCAGGAGAGGCCATGGAGAACTGGGAGCCTTGTTATGCTGATGGGCGGGATGTAAATTGCCAACAGCCACTCTGGAGAAGTGTATGGTGTTTCCTGAAACATCTAAAAAACAAAGCAACAGAGCCTAGGGCACTTCCACTTATGGTCCTATAGTTTAGGGAAATTAAAATCAAAAAGACACAGCCACCCCAAAGTTTGGGATGGCTCTGTTTACAAGAACCTCATATACGGTACAAGTTCAATATCGCAGAAAGTGAAAAATGGATAAAGAAGTTGTGGTACTTATGTACAATGCAATATCACTCAGCAATGAAATCTATGTCATCAGGCCCGTAGCAGCATAATGAGTGGATTCAAGTACAATGATTCTAACTGAAATAAGTCACACAGAAAAAGAAACATCATAAGATATCACTAATACACGGAATGTAAACTTGGCTACACAGGAACTGAATTCCAAAACAGAACAGGGTCTCAAATTTAGAAAACCAACTTATGCTTGCTTAAGGGGAAAGGTGAGTTGGGGTGCTGCATAAAACCAGAGATTGAAATGAGCACAGATAAAGTTCCTTAAGCCAAATATGGAATAGACAAGAGCTACTCCTTGCTCAACGAAATGGACTCAACACCCCAAATTAAACGCCTAAGATAGTACCTGACTAGTAAGTATCTTAAAACCTATGGATTGCTATGTCTCCAAAAGAGAATCAAGCGTGTGTACAGGGGCATAAACGCAGCAGTGATAGGATTGGAGAGGTTCGGTGAGCAAATGAAGACCCTTTGAAGTCATATTGCATGGTACCCATTACACGGGTCTCAACTCTCCAGGTTTAAGGTATTCTTCCTTCAGCTAAAACATGCATGTGGAACCCAGAGTATGATCAACCGTGTGAACGGGAGACGTGTTCAAGTATGTCTCAGTTTTCCTCCCCTGGTACTCGGGTGCAACATTCCAGACGCTTTACTAACACTCTCCCGACTTGGAGAGTCAGTCCCTTTAACCTCCTGCTTGGCCCAGTTTGCAATTTCTGCGGAAGATGAACAGGAATAGCGAGAACCAATGAGAGACTAGCTGGAGGTGTCTGGACGGGCAAATTTAACTCTCATTTCCCACCAGGAAGAGGAAATAACCAAAGGCTCAGCGTGCTGTGCCAGAACAAGATTAGGGCCTGAAGCTATCCTGCGGTGTTGCGGCCAGCTCAAAAGAAAGTGAGTTGAAGAAAGGAGCTCAGGGGCACTGTAATTCACAAACCTGCAGAGTTATAAATGACAGCTATCGTCCAAAAATATACTGAAGTAAGGCTGCCAAGAGGACTTGAAAGCGCGGCAGAATTGCAGGAAACCGATTTCAGGAGGTAGACTGGAATTGCATTGAAAGCATAGGAAAAGAGGCAGAACGTCCACAATGATGCACTTGGCCAAAAAGGGCGTATGCGTTTTTTCCTGAATATATTCAGGAAAAAATGCATACGACCTTTTTGGCCAACCAAGCAAGCTTGCAAAGGAAATCTGCACTACAATGAAGTCTCACTTCCCCCAGGTCAAAAGGGCCATCTGAAAAAAGTGTAAAATCCAGAAAGGCAGGACAGGCCATGGAGAACTGGGAGCCTTGTTATGCTGATGGGCGGGATGTAAATTGCCAACAGACACTCGGGAGAAGTGTATGGTGTTTCCTGAAACATCTAAAAAACAAAGCAACAGAGCCTAGGGCACTTCCACTTATGGTCCTATAGCTTAGGGAAATTAAAATCAAAAAGACACAGCCACCCCAAAGTTTGGAACGGCTCTGTTTACAAGAACCTCGTTTACAGTACAAGTTCAACATCGCAGAAAGTGAAAAATGGATAAAGAAGTTGTGGTATTTACTTACAAAGCAATATCACTCAGCAATGAAATCTATGTCATCAGGCCCTTAGCAGCACAATGAGTGGATTCAGGTATGATGATTCTAACTGAAATAAGTCACACAGAAAAAGAAACATCATAAGATATCAGTAATACACGGAATGTAAACTTGGCTACACACAAACTGAATTACAGAACAGAACAGGGTCTCAAATTTAGAAAACCAACTTATGCTTGCTTAAGGGTAAAGGTGAGTTGGGGTGCTGCATAAAACCAGAGATTGAAATGAACACAGATAAAGTTCCTTAAGCCAAATATGGAATAGACAAGAGCTACTCCTTGCTCAACGAAATGGACTCAACACCGCATATTAAACGGCTAAGAATGTACCTGACTAGTAAGTATGTTAAAACCTATGGATTGCTATGTCTCCAAAAGAGAATCAAGCGTGTGTACAGGGGCATAAACGCAGCAGTGATAAGATTGGAGAGGTTCGGTGAGCAAATGAAGACCCTTTGAAGTCATATTGCATGGTACCCATTACACGGGTCTCAACTCTCCAGGTTTAAGGTATTCTTCCTTCAGCTAAAACATGCATGTGGAACCCAGAGTATGATCAACCGTGTGAACGGGAGACGTGTTCAAATATGTCTCAGTTTTCCTCCCCTGGTACTCGGGTGCAACATTCCAGACACTTTACTAACACTCTCCCCACTTGGAGAGTCAGCGCCTTTAACCTCCTGTTTGGCCCAGTTTGCAATTTCTGCGGAAGATGAACAGGAATAGCGAGAACCAATGAGAGACTAGCTGGAGGTGTCTGGACGGGCAAATTTAACTCTCATTTCCCACCAGGAAGAGGAAATAACCAAAGGCTCAGCGTGCCGTGCCGGAACCAGATTAGGGCCTGAAGCCATCCTGCGGTGTTGCGGCCAGCTCACAAGAAAGCGAGTTGAAGAAAGGAGTTCAGGGGCACTGTAATTCACAAACTTGCAGAGTTATAAATGACAGCTATCGTCCAAAAATATACTGAAGTAAGGCTGCCAAGAGGACTTGAAAGCAGGGCAGAATTGCAGGAAACCGATTTCAGGAGGTAGACTGGAATTGCATTGAAAGCATAGGAAAAGAGGCAGAACGTCCACAATGATGCACTTGGCCAAAAAGGGCGTATGCGTTTTTTCCTGAATATATTCAGGAAAAAACGCATACGCCCTTTTTGGCCAACCAAGCAAGCTTGCAAAGGAAATCTGCACTACAATGAAGTCTCACTTCCCCCCGGTCAAAAGGGCCATCTGAAAAAAGTGTAAAATCCAGAAAGGCAGGACAGGCCATGGAGAACTGGGAGCCTTGTTATGCTGATGGGCAGGATGTAAATTGCCAACAGACACTCGTGAGAAGTGTATGGTGTTTCCTGAAACATCTAAAAAACAAAGCAACAGAGCCTAGGGCACTTCCACTTATGGTCCTATAGCTTAGGGAAATTAAAATCAAAAAGACACAGCCACCCCAAATTTTGGGATGCCTCTCTTTACAAGAACCTCGTTTACTGTACAAGTTCAATATCACAGAAAGTGAAAAATGGATAAAGAACTTGTGGTACTTACGTACAATGCAGTATCACTCAGCAATGAAATCTATGTCATCAGGCCCGTAGCAGCATAATGAGTGGATTCAGGTACGATGATTCTAACTGAAATAAGTCACACAGAAAAAGAAACATCATAAGATATCAGTAATACACGGAATGTAAACTTGGCTACACAGGAACTGAATTACAGAACAGAACAGGGTCTCAAATTTAGAAAACCAACTTATGCTTGCTTAAGCGGAAAGGTGAGTTGGGGTGCTGCATAAAACCAGAGATTGAAATGAGAACAGATAAAGTTCCTTAAGCCAAATATGGAATAGACAAGAGCTACTCCTTGCTCAACGAAATGGACTCAACACCACATATTAAACGCCTAAGAATGTACCTGACTAGTAAGTATCTTAAAACCTATGGATTGCTATGTCTCCGAAAGAGAATCAAGCATGTGTACAGGGGCATAAACGCAGCAGTGATAGGATTGGAGAGGTTCGGTGAGCAAATGAAGACCCTTTGAAGTCATATTGCATGGTACCCATTCCACAGGTTTCAACTACCCAGGTTTAAGGTATTCTTCCTTCAGCTAAAACATGCATGTGGAACCTAGAATATGATCAACCATGTGATCGGGAGACGTGTTCAAATATGTCTCAGTTTTCATACCCTGGTACTCGGGTGCAACATTCCAGACGCTTTACTAACACTCTCCCGACTTGGAGAGTCAGTCCCTTTAACCTCCTGTTTGGCCTAGTTTGCAATTTCTGCGGAAGATGAACAGGAATAGCGAGAACCAATGAGAGACTAGCTGGAGGTGTCTGGACGGGCAAATTTATCTCTCATTTCCCACCAGGAAGAGGAATTAACCAAAGGCTCAGCGTGCCGTGCCGGAACCAGATTAGGGCCTGAAGCCATCCTGTGGTGTTGCGACCAGCTCACAAGAAAGCGAGTTGAAGAAAGGAGCTCAGGGGCACTGTAATTCACAAACCTGCAGAGTTATAAATGACAGCTATCGTCCAAAAATATACTGAAGTAAGGCTGCCAAGAGGACTTGAAAGCGGGGCAGAATTGCAGGAAACCGATTTCAGGAGGTAGACTGGAATTGCATTGAAAGCATAGGAAAAGAGGCAGAATGTCCACAATGATACACTTGGCCAAAAAGGGCGTATGCGTTTTTTCCTGAATATATTCAGGAAAAAACGCATACGCCCTTTTTGGCCAACCAAGCAAGCTTGCAAAGGAAATCTGCACTACAATGAAGTCTCAATTCCCCCCCGGTCAAAAGGGCCATCTGAAAAAAGTGTAAAATCCAGAAAGGCAGGACAGGCCATGGAGAACTGGGAGCCTTGTTATGCTGATGGGCGGGATGTAAATTGCCAACAGACACTCGTGAGAAGTGTATGGTGTTTCCTGAAACATCTAAAAAACAAAGCAACAGAGCCTAGGGCACTTCCACTTATGGTCCTATAGATTAGGGAAATTAAAATCAAAAAGACACAGCCACCCCAAAGTTTGGGATGCCTCTCTTTACAAGAACCTCGTTTACTGTACAAGTTCAATATCACAGAAAGTGAAAAATGGATAAAGAACTTGTGGTATTTACTTACAAAGCAATATCACTCAGCAATGAAATCTATGTCATCAGGCCCTTAGCAGCACAATGAGTGGATTCAGGTATGATGATTCTAACTGAAATAAGTCACACAGAAAAAGAAACATCATAAGATATCAGTAATACACGGAATGTAAACTTGGCTACACACAAACTGAATTACAGAACAGAACAGGGTCTCAAATTTAGAAAACCAACTTATGCTTGCTTAAGGGTAAAGGTGAGTTGGGGTGCTGCATAAAACCAGAGATTGAAATGAACACAGATAAAGTTCCTTAAGCCAAATATGGAATAGACAAGAGCTACTCCTTGCTCAACGAAATGGACTCAACACCGCATATTAAACGGCTAAGAATGTACCTGACTAGTAAGTATGTTAAAACCTATGGATTGCTATGTCTCCAAAAGAGAATCAAGCGTGTGTACAGGGGCATAAACGCAGCAGTGATAAGATTGGAGAGGTTCGGTGAGCAAATGAAGACCCTTTGAAGTCATATTGCATGGTACCCATTACACGGGTCTCAACTCTCCAGGTTTAAGGTATTCTTCCTTCAGCTAAAACATGCATGTGGAACCCAGAGTATGATCAACCGTGTGAACGGGAGACGTGTTCAAATATGTCTCAGTTTTCCTCCCCTGGTACTCGGGTGCAACATTCCAGACACTTTACTAACACTCTCCCCACTTGGAGAGTCAGCGCCTTTAACCTCCTGTTTGGCCCAGTTTGCAATTTCTGCGGAAGATGAACAGGAATAGCGAGAACCAATGAGAGACTAGCTGGAGGTGTCTGGACGGGCAAATTTAACTCTCATTTCCCACCAGGAAGAGGAAATAACCAAAGGCTCAGCGTGCCGTGCCGGAACCAGATTAGGGCCTGAAGCAATCCTGCGGTGTTGCGGCCAGCTCACAAGAAAGCGAGTTGAAGAAAGGAGTTCAGGGGCACTGTAATTCACAAACTTGCAGAGTTATAAATGACAGCTATCGTCCAAAAATATACTGAAGTAAGGCTGCCAAGAGGACTTGAAAGCAGGGCAGAATTGCAGGAAACCGATTTCAGGAGGTAGACTGGAATTGCATTGAAAGCATAGGAAAAGAGGCAGAACGTCCACAATGATGCACTTGGCCAAAAAGGGCGTATGCGTTTTTTCCTGAATATATTCAGGAAAAAACGCATACGCCCTTTTTGGCCAACCAAGCAAGCTTGCAAAGGAAATCTGCACTACAATGAAGTCTCACTTCCCCCCGGTCAAAAGGGCCATCTGAAAAAAGTGTAAAATCCAGAAAGGCAGGACAGGCCATGGAGAACTGGGAGCCTTGTTATGCTGATGGGCGGGATGTAAATTGCCAACAGACACTCGGGAGAAGTGTATGGTGTTTCCTGAAACATCTAAAAAACAAAGCAACAGAGCCTAGGGCACTTCCACTTATGGTCCTATAGCTTAGGGAAATTAAAATCAAAAAGACACAGCCACCCCAAAGTTTGGGATGCCTCTCTTTACAAGAACCTCGTTTACTGTACAAGTTCAATATCACAGAAAGTGAAAAATGGATAAAGAACTTGTGGTACTTACGTACAATGCAGTATCACTCAGCAATGAAATCTATGTCATCAGGCCCGTAGCAGCATAATGAGTGGATTCAGGTACGATGATTCTAACTGAAATAAGTCACACAGAAAAAGAAACATCATAAGATATCACTAATACACGGAATGTAAACTTGGTTACACAGGCACTGAATTCCAAAACCGAACAGGGTCTCAAATTTAGAAAACCAACTTATGCTTGCTTAAGGGGAAAGGTGAGTTGGGGTGCTGCATAAAACCAGAGATTGAAATGAGCACAGATAAAGTTCCTTAAGCCAAATATGGAATAGACAAGAGCTACTCCTTGCTCAACGAAATGGACTCAACACCCCATATTAAACGTCTAAGAATGTACCTGACTAGTATCTTAAAACCTATGGATAGCTATGTCTCTGAAAGAGAATCAAGCGTGTGTACAGGGGCATAAACGCAGCAGTGATAGGATTGGAGAGGTTCGGTGAGCAAATGAAGACCCTTTGAAGTCATATTGCATGGTACCCATTACACGGGTCTCAACTCTCCAGGTTTAAGGTATTCTTCCTTCAGCTAAAACATGCATGTGGAACCCAGAGTATGATCAACCATGTGAACGGGAGACGTGTTCAAATATGTCTCAGTTTTCCTCCCCTGGTACTCGGGTGCAACATTCCAGACGCTTTACTAACACTCTCCCCACTTGGAGAGTCAGCGCCTTTAACCTCCTGTTTGGCCCAGTTTGCAATGTCTGCGGAAGATGAACAGGAATAGCGAGAACCAATGAAAGAGTAGCTGGAGGTGTCTGGACGGGCAAATTTAACTCTCATTTCCCACCAGGAAGAGGAAATAACCAAAGGCTCACCGTGCCGTGCCGGGACCAGATTAGGGCCTGAAGACATCCTGCGGTGTTGCGGCCAGCTCACAAGAAAGCGAGTTGAAGAAAGGAGCTCAGGGGCACTGTAATTCACAAACCTGCAGACTTATAAATGACAGCTATCGTCCAAAAATATACTGAAGTAAGGCTGCCAAGAGGACTTGAAAGCGGGGCAGAATTGCAGGAAACCGATTTCAGGAGGTAGACTGGAATTGCATTGAAAGCATAGGAAAAGAGGCAGAACGTCCACAATGATGCACTTGGCCAAAAGGGGCATATGCGTTTTTTCCTGAATATATTCAGGAAAAAACGCATACGCCCTTTTTGGCCAACCAAGCAAGCTTGCAAAGGAAATCTGCACTACAATGAAGTCTCACTTCCCCCCGGTCAAAAGGGCCATCTGAAAAAAGTGTAAAATCCAGAAAGGCAGGACAGGCCATGGAGAACTGGGAGCCTTGTTATGCTGATGGGCGGGATGTAAATTGCCAACAGACACTCGGGAGAAGTGTATGGTGTTTCCTGAAACATCTAAAAAACAAAGCAACAGAGCCTAGGGCACTTCCACTTATGGTCCTATAGCTTAGGGAAATTAAAATCAAAAAGACACAGCCACCCCAAAGTTTGGAACGGCTCTGTTTACAAGAACCTCGTTTACAGTACAAGTTCAACATCGCAGAAAGTGAAAAATGGATAAAGAAATTGTGGTATTTACTTACAAAGCAATATCACTCAGCAATGAAATCTATGTCATCAGGCCCTTAGCAGCACAATGAGTGGATTCAGGTATGATGATTCTAACTGAAATAAGTCACACAGAAAAAGAAACATCATAAGATATCAGTAATACACGGAATGTAAACTTGGCTACACAGGAACTGAATTCCAAAACAGAACAGGGTCTCAAATTTAGAAAACCAACTTATGCTTGCTTAAGGGGAAAGGTGAGTTGGGGTGCTGCATAAAACCAGAGATTGAAATGAACACAGATAAAGTTCCTTAAGCCAAATATGGAATAGACAAGAGCTACTCCTTGCTCAACGAAATAGACTCAACACCGCATATTAAACGCCTAAGAATGTACCTGACTAGTAAGTATCTTAAAACCTCTGGATTGCTATGTCTCCGAAAGAGAATGAAGCATGTGTACAGGGGCATAAACGCAGCAGTGATAGGATTGGAGAGGTTCGGTGAGCAAATGAAGACCCTTTGAAGTCATATTGCATGGTACCCATTCCACAGGTTTCAACTATCCAGGTTTAAGGTATTCTTCCTTCAGCTAAAACATGCATGTGGAACCTAGAGTATGATCAACCATGTGATCGGGAGACGTGTTCAAATATGTCTCAGTTTTCATACCCTGGTACTCGGGTGCAACATTCCAGACGCTTTACTAACACTCTCCCGACTTGGAGAGTCAGTCCCTTTAACCTCCTGTTTGGCCCAGTTTGCAATTTCTGAGGAAGATGAACAGGAGTAGCGAGAACGAATGACAGACTAGCTGCAGGTGTCTGGACGGGCAAATTTATCTCTCATTTCCCACCAGGAAGAGGAATTAACCAAAGGATCAGCGTGCCGTGCCGGAACCAGATTAGGGCCTGAAGCCATCCTGCGGTGTTGCGGCCAGCTCACAAGAGGGCGAGTTGAAGAAAGGAGCTCAGGGACACTGTAATTCACAAACCTGCAGAGTTATAAATGACAGCTATCATCCAAAAATATACTGAAGTAAGGCTGCCAAGAGGACTTGAAAGCGGGGCAGAATTGCAGGAAACCGATTTCAGGAGGTAGACTGGAATTGCATTGAAAGCATAGGAAAAGAGGCAGAGCGTCCACAATGATGCACTTGGCCAAAAAGGGCGTATGCGTTTTTTCCTGAATATATTCAGGAAAAAACGCATACGCCCTTTTTGGCCAACCAAGCAAGCTTGCAAAGGAAATCTGCACTACAATGAAGTCTCACATCCCCCCGGTCAAACGGGCATCAGAAAAAAGTGTAAAATCCAGAAAGGCAGGACAGGCCATGGAGAACTGGGAGCTTTGTTATGCTGATGGTCGGGATGTAAATTGCCAACAGACACTCGGGAGAAGTGTATGGTGTTTCCTGAAACATCTAAAAAACAAAGCAACAGAGCCTAGGGCACTTCCACTTATGGTCCTATAGCTTAGGGAAATTAAAATCAAAAAGACACAGCCACCCCAAAGTTTGGGAAGCCTCTGTTTACAAGAACCTCATTTATCGTACAAGCTCAATATCACAGAAAGGGAAAAATGGATAAAGAACTTGTGGTACTTACGTACAATGCAGTATCACTCAGCAATGAAATCTATGTCATCAGACCCTTAGCAGCATAATGAGTGGATTCAGGTACGATGATTCTAACTGAAATAAGTCACACAGAAAAAGAAACATCATAAGATATCACTAATACACGGAATGTAAACTTGGTTACACAGGAACTGATATCCAAAACAGAACAGGGTCTCAAATTTAGAAAACCAACTTATGCTTGCTTAAGGGGAAAGGTGAGTTGGGGTGCTGCATAAAACCAGAGATTGAAATGAGCACAGATAAAGTTCCTTAAGCCAAATATGGAATAGACAAGAGCTACTCCTTGCTCAACGAAATGGACTCAACACCCCATATTAAACGCCTAAGAATGTACCTGACTAGTAAGTATCTTAAAACCTATGGATAGCTATGTCTCTGAAAGAGAATCAAGCATGTGTACAGGGGCATAAATGCAGCAGTGATAGGATTGGAGAGGTTCGGTGAGCAAATGAAGACCCTTTGAAGTCATATTGCATGGTACCCATTACAGGGGTCTCAACTCTCCAGGTTTAAGCTATTCTTCCTTCAGCTAAAACATGCATGTGGAACCCAGAGTATGATCAACCGTGTGAACGGGAGACGTGTTCAAATATGTCTCAGTTTTCCTCCCCTGGTACTCGGGTGCAACATTCCAGACGCTTTACTAACACTCTCCCCACTTGGAGAGTCAGCGCCTTTAACCTCCTGTTTGGCCCAATTTGCAATTTCTGTGGAAGATGAACAGGAATAGGGAGAACCAATGAGAGACTAGCTGGAGGTGTCTGGACGGGCAAATTTAACTCTCATTTCCCACCAGGAAGAGGAATTAACCAAAGGCTCAGCGTGCCGTGCCGGAACTAGATTAGGGCCTGTAGCCATCCTGCGGTGTTGCGGCCAGGTCACAAGAAAGCGAGGTGAAGAAAGGAGCTCAGTGGCACTGTAATTCACAAACCTGCAGAGTTATAAATGACAGCTATCGTCCAAAAATATACTGAAGTAAGGCTGCCAAGAGGACTTGAAAGCGGGGCAGAATTGCAGGAAACCGATTTCAGGAGGTAGACAGGAATTGCATTGAAAGCATAGGAAAAGAGGCAGAACGTCCACAATGATGCACTTGGCCAAAAAGGGCGTATGCGTTTTTTCCTGAATATATTCAGGAAAAAACGCATACGCCCTTTTTGGCCAACCAAGCAAGCTTGCAAAGGAAATCTGCACTACAATGAAGTCTCACTTCCCCCAGGTCAAAGGGGCCATCTGAAAAAAGTGTAAAATCCAGAAATGCAGGAAAGGCCATGGAGAACTGGGAGCCTTGTTATGCTGATGGGCGGGATGTAAATTGCCAACAGACACTCGGGAGAAGTGTATGGTGTTTCCTGAAACATCTAAAAAACAAAGCAACAGAGCCTAGGGCACTTCCACTTATGGTCCTTTAGCTTAGGGAAATTAAAATCAAAAAGACACAGCCACCCTAAAGTTTGGGACGCCTCTGTTTACAAGAACCTCGTTTACCATACAAGTTCAATATCACAGAAAGTGAAAAATGGATAAAGAACTTGTGGTACTTACGTACAATGCAGTATGACTCAGCAATGAAATCTATGTCATCAGGCCCGTAGCAGCACAATGAGTGGATTCAGGTACGATGATTCTAACTGAAATAAGTCACACAGAAAAAGAAACATCATAAGATATCACTAATACACGGAATGTAAACTTGGCTACACAGGAACTGAATTCCAAAACAGAACAGGGTCTCAAATTTAGAAAACCAACTTATGCTTGCTTAAGGGGAAAGGTGAGTTGGGGTGCTGCATAAAACCAGAGATTGAAATGAGCACAGATAAAGTTCCTTAAGCCAAATATGGAATAGACTAGAGCTACTCCTTACTCAACGAAATGGACTCAACACCCCATATTAAACGCCTAAGAAAGTACCTGACTAGTAAGTATCTTAAAACCTATGGATTGCTATGTCTCCAAAAGAGAATCAAGCGTGTGTACAGGGGCATAAACGCAGCAATGATAGGATTGGAGAGGTTCGGTGAGCAAATGAAGACCCTTTGAAGTCATATTGCATGGTACCCATTACACGGGTCTCAACTCTCCAGGTTTAAGGTATTCTTCCTTCAGCTAAAACATGCATGTGGAACCCAGAGTATGATCAACCATGTGAACGGGAGACGTGTTCAAATATGTCTCAGTTTTCCTCCCCTGGTACTCGGGTGCAACATTCCAGACTCTTTACTAACACTCTCCCCACTTGGAGAGTCAACGCCTTTAACCTCCTGTTTGGCCCAGTTTGCAATTTCTGCGGAAGATGAACAGGAATAGGGAGAACCAATGAGAGACTAGCTGGAGGTGTCTGGACGGGCAAATTTAACTCTCATTTCCCACCAGGAAGAGGAATTAACCAAAGGCTCAGCGTGCCGTGCCGGAACAAGATTAGGGCCTGAAGCCATCCTGCAGTGTTGCGGCCAGCTCACAAGAAAGCGAGTTGAAGAAAGGAGCTCAGGGGCACTGTAATGCAGAAACCTGCAGAGTTATAAATGACAGCTATCGTCCAAAAATATACTGAAGTAAGGCTGCCAAGAGGACTTGAAAGCGGGGCAGAATTGCAGGAAACCGATTTCAGGAGGTAGACTGGAATTGCATTGGAAGCATAGGAAAAGAGGCAGAACGTCCACAATGATGCACTTGGCCAAAAAGGGCGTATGCGTTTTATCCTGAATATATTCAGGAAAAAACGCATACGCTCCTTTTGGCCAACCAAGCAAGCTTGCAAAGGAAATCTGCACTACAATGAAGTCTCACTTACCCCCGGTCAAAAGGGCCATCTGAAAAAAGTGTAAAATCCAGAAAGGCAGGACAGGCCATGGAGAACTGGGAGCCTTGTTATGCTGATGGGCGGGATGTAAATTGCCAACAGACACTCGGGAGAAGTGTATGGTGTTTCCTGAAACATCTAAAAAACAAAGCAACAGAGCCTAGGGCACTTCCACTTATGGTCCTATAGCTTAGGGAAGTTAAAATCAAAAAGACACAGCCACCCCAAAGTTTGGAACGGCTCTGTTTACAAGAACCTCGTTTACAGTACAAGTTCAACATTCCAGAAAGTGAAAAATGGATAAAGAAGTTGTGGTATTTACTTACAAAGCAATATCACTCAGCAATGAAATCTATGTCATCAGGCCCTTAGCAGCACAATGAGTGGATTCAGGTATAATGATTCTAACTGAAATAAGTCACACAGAAAAAGAAACATCATAAGATATCAGTAATACACGGAATGTAAACTTGCCTACACAGGAACTGAATTACAGAACAGAACAGGGTCTCAAATTTAGAAAAACAACTTATGCTTGCTTAAGGGTAAAGGTGAGTTGGGGTGCTGCATAAAACCAGAGACTGAAATGAGCACAGATAAAGTTCCTTAAGCCAAATATGGAATAGACAAGAGCTACTCCTTGCTCAATGAATTGGACTCAACACCGCATATTAAATGCCTAAGAATGTAGCTGACTAGTAAATATTTTAAAACCTATGGATTGCTATGTCTCCGAAACAGAATCAAGCATGTGTACAGGGGCATAAACGCAGCAGTGATAGGATTGGAGAGGTTCGGTGAGCAAATGAAGATCCTTTGAAGTCATATTGCATGGTACCCATTCCACAGGTTTCAACTACCCAGGTTTAAGGTATTCTTCCTTCAGCTAAAACATGCATGTGGAACCTAGAGTATGATCAACCATGTGATCGCGAGACGTGTTCAAATATGTCTCAGTTTTCCTCCCCTGGTACTCGGGTGCAACATTCCAGACGCTTTACTAACACTCTACCCACTTGGAGAGTCAGCGCCTTTAACCTCCTGTTTGGCCCAGTTTGCAATTTCTGCGGAAGATGAACAGGAATAGCGAGAACCAATGAGAGACTAGCTGGAGGTGTCTGGACGGGCAAATGTAACTCTCATTTCCCACCAGGAACAGGAAATAACCAAAGGCTCAGCGTGCCGTGCCGGAACCAGTTTAGGGCCTGAAGCCATCCTGCGGTGTTGCGGCCAGCTCACAAGAAAGCGAGTTGAAGAAAGGAGCTCAGGGGCACTGTAATTCACAAACCTGCAGAGTTATAAATGACAGCTATCGTCCAAAAATATACTGAAGTAAGGCTGCCAAGAGGACTTGAAAGCGGGGCAGAATTGCAGGAAACCGATTTCAGGAGGTAGACTGGAATTGCATTGAAAGCATAGGAAAAGAGGCAGAACGTCCACAATGATGCACTTGGCCAAAAAGGGCGTATGCGTTTTTTCCTGAATATATTCAGGAAAAAACGCATACGCCCTTTTTGGCCAACCAAGCAAGCTTGCAAAGGAAATCTGCACTACAATGAAGTCTCACTTCCCCCCGGTCAAAAGGGCCATCTGAAAAAAGTGTAAAATCCAGAAAGGCAGGACAGGCCATGGAGAACTGGGAGCCTTGTTATGCTGATGGGCGGGATGTAAATTGCCAACAGACACTCGGGAGAAGTGTATGGTGTTTCCTGAAACATCTAAAAAACAAAGCAACAGAGCCTAGGGCACTTCCACTTATGGTCCTATAGCTTAGGGAAATTAAAATCAAAAAGACACAGCCACCCCAAAGTTTGGAACGGCTCTGTTTACAAGAACCTCGTTTACAGTACAAGTTCAACATCGCAGAAAGTGAAAAATGGATAAAGAAGTTGTGGTATTTACTTAGAAAGCAATATCACTCAGCAATGAAATCTATGTCATCAGGCACTTAGCAGCACAATGAGTGGATTCAGGTATGATGATTCTAACTGAAATAAGTCACACAGAAAAAGAAACATCATAAGATATCAGTAATACACGGAATGTAAACTTGGCTACACAGGAACTGAATTCCAAAACAGAACAGGGTCTCAAATTTAGAAAACCAACTTATGCTTGCTTAAGGGGAAAGGTGAGTTGGGGTGCTGCATAAAACCAGAGATTGAAATGAGCACAGATAAAGTTCCTTAAGCCAAATATGGAATAGACAAGAGCTACTCCTTGCTCAACGAAATAGACTCAACACCGCATATTAAAAGCCTAAGAATGTACCTGACTAGTAAGTATCTTAAAACCTATGGATTGCTATGTCTCTGAAAGAGAATGAAGCATGTGTACAGGGGCATAAACGCAGCAGTGATAGGATTGGAGAGGTTCGGTGAGCAAATGAAGACCCTTTGAAATCATATTGCATGGTACCCATTCCACAGGTTTCAACTACCCAGGTTTAAGGTATTCTTGCTTCAGCTAAAACATGCATGTGGAACCTCGAGTATTATCAACCATGTGATCGGGAGACATGTTCAAATATGTCTCAGTTTTCGTACCCTGGTACTCGGGTGCAACATTCCAGATGCTTTACTAACACTCTCCCGACTTGGAGAGTCAGTCCCTTTAACCTCCTGTTTGACCCAGTTTGCAATTTCTGAGGAAGATGAACAGGAATAGCGAGAACCAATGAGAGACTAGCTGGAGGTGTCTGGACGGGCAAATTTATCTCTCATTTCCCACCAGGAAGAGGAATTAACCAAAGGCTCAGCGTGCCGTGCCGGAACCAGATTAGGGCCTGAAGCCATCCTGCGGTGTTGCGGCCAGCTCAAAAGAAAGCGAGTTGAAGAAAGGAGCTCAGGGGCACTGTAATTCACAAACCTGCAGAGTTATAAATGACAGCTATCGTCCAAAAATATACTGAAGTAAGGCTGCCAAGAGGACTTGAAAGCGGTGCAGAATTGCAGGAAACCGATTTCAGGAGGTAGACTGGAATTGCATTGAAAGCATAGGAAAAGAGGCAGAATATCCACAATGAGGCACTTGGCCAAAAAGGGCGTATGCGTTTTTTCCTGAATATATTCAGGAAAAAACG
This sequence comes from Grampus griseus, assembly GCF_964374135.1. NCBI lineage: Eukaryota > Metazoa > Chordata > Mammalia > Artiodactyla > Delphinidae > Grampus > Grampus griseus. Next base: position 51,835 of record NW_028133362.1, on the reverse strand, counting down.
CATACGCCCTTTTTGGCCAACCAAGCAAGCTTGCAAAGGAAATCTGCACTACAATGGAGTCTCACTTCCCCCCGGTCAAAAGGGCCATCTGAAAAAAGTGTAAAATCCAGAAAGGCAGGACAGGCCATGGAGAACTGGGAGCCTTGTTATGCTGATGGGCGGGATGTAAATTGCCAACAGACACTCGGGAGAAGTGTATGGTGTTTCCTGAAACATCTAAAAAACAAAGCAACAGAGCCTAGGGCACTTCCACTTATGGTCCTATAGCTTAGGGAAATTAAAATCAAAAAGACACAGCCACCCCAAAGTTTGGGACGCCTTTGTTTACAAGAACCTCATTTACCGTACAAGTTCAATATCACAGCAAGTGAAAAATGGATAAAGAACTTGTGGTACTTACGTACAATGCAGTATGACTCAGCAAAGAAATCTATGTCATCAGGCCCGTAGCAGCATAATGAGTGGATTCAGGTACGATGATTCTAACTGAAATAAGTCACACAGAAAAAGAAACATCATAAGATATCACTAATACACGGAATGTAAACTTGGCTACACAGGAACTGAATTCCAAAACAGAACAGGGTCTCAAATTTAGAAAACCAACTTATGCTTGCTTAAGGGGAAAGGTGAGTTGGGGTGCTGCATAAAACCAGAGACTGAAATGAGCACAGATAAAGTTCCTTAAGCCAAATATGGAATAGACAAGAGCTACACCTTGCTCAACGAAATGGACTCAACACCCCATATTAAACGCCTAAGAATGTACCTGACTAGTAAGTATCTTAAAACCTATGGATTGCTATGTCTCCGAAAGAGAATCAAGCGTGTGTACATGGGCATAAACGCAGCAGTGATAGGATTGGAGAGGTTCGGTTAGCAAATGAAGACCCTTTGAAGTCATATTGCATGGTACCCATTACACGGGTCTCAACTCTCCAGGTTTAAGGTATTCTTCCTTCAGCTAAAATATGCATGTGGAACCCAGAGTATGATCAACCATGTGAACGGGAGACGGGTTCAAATATGTCTCAGTTTTCCTCCCCTGGTACTCGGGTGCAACATTCCAGACGCTTTACTAACACTCTCCCCACTTGGAGAGTCAGCGCCTTTAACCTCCTGTTTGGCCCAGTTTGCAATTTCTGCGGAAGATGAACAGGAATAGGGAGAACCAATGAGAGACTAGCTGGAGGTGTCTGGACGGGCAAATTTAACTCTCATTTCCCACCAGGAAGAGGAAATAACCAAAGGCTGTGCGTGCCGTGCCGGAACCAGATTAGGGCCTGAAGCCATCCTGCGGTGTTGCGGCCAGCTCAAAAGAAAGCGAGTTGAAGAAAGGAGCTCAGGGGCACTGTAATTCACAAACCTGCAGAGTTATAAATGACAGCTATCGTCCAAAAATATACTGAAGTAAGGCTGCCAAGAGGACTTGAAAGCGGTGCAGAATTGCAGGAAACCGATTTCAGGAGGTAGACTGGAATTGCATTGAAAGCATAGGAAAAGAGGCAGAACGTCCACAATGATGCACTTGGCCAAAAAGGGCGTATGCGTTTCTTCCTGAATATATTCAGGAAAAAACGCATATGCCCTTTTTGGCCAACCAAGCAAGCTTGCAAAGGAAATCTGCACTACAATGAAGTCTCACTTCCCCCCGGTCAAAAGGGCCATCTGAAAAAAGTGTAAAATCCAGAAAGGCAGGACAGACCATGGAGAACTGGGAGCCTTGTTATGCTGATGGGCGGGATGTAAATTGCCAACAGACACTCGGGAGAAGTGTATGGTGTTTCCTGAAACATCTAAAAAACAAAGCAACAGAGCCTACGGCACTTCCACTTATGGTCCTATAGCTTAGGGAAATTAAAATCAAAAGACACAGCCACCCCAAAGTTTGGAACGGCTCTGTTTACAAGAACCTCGTTTACAGTACAAGTTCAACATCGCAGAAAGTGAAAAATGGATAAAGAAGTTGTGGTATTTACTTACAAAGCAATATCACTCAGCAATGAAATCTATGTCATCAGGCACTTAGCAGCACAATGAGTGGATTCAGGTATGATGATTCTAACTGAAATAAGTCACACAGAAAAAGAAACATCATAAGATATCAGTAATACACGGAATGTAAACTTGGCTACACAGGAACTGAATTCCAAAACAGAACAGGGTCTCAAATTTAGAAAACCAACTTATGCTTGCTTAAGGGTAAAGGTGAGTTGGGCTGCTGCATAAAACCAGAGACTGAAATGAGCACAGATAAAGTTCCTTAAGCCAAATATGGAATAGACAAGAGCTACTCCTTGCTCAACGAAATGGACTCAACACCGCACATTAAACGCTTAAGAATGTACCTGACTAGTAAATATCTTAAAACCTATGGATTGCTATGTCTCCGAAAGAGAATCAAGCGTGTGTACATGGGCATAAACGCAGCAGTGATAGGATTGGAGAGGTTCGGTTAGCAAATGAAGACCCTTTGAAGTCATATTGCATGGTACCCATTACACGGATCTCAACTCTCCAGGTTTAAGGTATTCTTCCTTCAGCTAAAACATGCATGTGGAACCCAGAGTATGATCAACCATGTGAACGGGAGACGGGTTCAAATATGTCTCAGTTTTCCTCCCCTGGTACTCGGGTGCAACATTCCAGACGCTTTACTAACACTCTCCCCACTTGGAGAGTCAGCGCCTTTAACCTCCTGTTTGGCCCAGTTTGCAATTTCTGCGGAAGATGAACAGGAATAGGGAGAACCAATGAGAGACTAGCTGGAGGTGTCTGGACGGGCAAATTTAACTCTCATTTCCCACCAGGAAGAGGAAATAACCAAAGGCTGTGCGTGCCGTGCCGGAACCAGATTAGGGCCTGAAGCCATCCTGCGGTGTTGCGGCCAGCTCAAAAGAAAGCGAGTTGAAGAAAGGAGCTCAGGGGCACTGTAATTCACAAACCTGCAGAGTTATAAATGACAGCTATCGTCCAAAAATATACTGAAGTAAGGCTGCCAAGAGGACTTGAAAGCGGTGCAGAATTGCAGGAAACCGATTTCAGGAGGTAGACTGGAATTGCATTGAAAGCATAGGAAAAGAGGCAGAACGTCCACAATGATGCACTTGGCCAAAAAGGGTGTATGCGTTTTCTCCTGAATATATTCAGGAAAAAACGCATACGCCCTTTTTGGCCAACCAAGCAAGCTTGCAAAGGAAATCTGCACTACAATGAAGTCTCACTTCCCCCCGGTCAAAAGGGCCATCTGAAAAAAGTGTAAAATCCAGAAAGGCAGGACAGACCATGGAGAACTGGGAGCCTTGTTATGCTGATGGGCGGGATGTAAATTGCCAACAGACACTCGGGAGAAGTGTATGGTGTTTCCTGAAACATCTAAAAAACAAAGCAACAGAGCCTACGGCACTTCCACTTATGGTCCTATAGCTTAGGGAAATTAAAATCAAAAAGACACAGCCACCCCAAAGTTTGGAACGGCTCTGTTTACAAGAACCTCGTTTACAGTACAAGTTCAACATCGCAGAAAGTGAAAAATGGATAAAGAAGTTGTGGTATTTACTTACAAAGCAATATCACTCAGCAATGAAATCTATGTCATCAGGCACTTAGCAGCACAATGAGTGGATTCAGGTATGATGATTCTAACTGAAATAAGTCACACAGAAAAAGAAACATCATAAGATATCAGTAATACACGGAATGTAAACTTGGCTACACAGGAACTGAATTCCAAAACAGAACAGGGTCTCAAATTTAGAAAACCAACTTATGCTTGCTTAAGGGTAAAGGTGAGTTGGGCTGCTGCATAAAACCAGAGACTGAAATGAGCACAGATAAAGTTCCTTAAGCCAAATATGGAATAGACAAGAGCTACTCCTTGCTCAACGAAATGGACTCAACACCGCACATTAAACGCTTAAGAATGTACCTGACTAGTAAATATCTTAAAACCTATGGATTGCTATGTCTCCGAAAGAGAATCAAGCATGTGTACAGGGGCATAAACGCAGCAGTGATAGGATTGGAGAGGTTCGGTTAGCAAATGAAGACCCTTTGAAGTCATATTGCATGGTACCCATTCCACGGGTTTCAACTACCCAGGTTTAAGGTATTCTTCCTTCAGCTAAAACATGCGTGTGGAACCTAGAGTATGATCAACCATGTGATCGGGAGACGTGTTCAAATATGTCTCAGTTTTCGTACCCTGGTACTTGGGTGCAACATTCCAGACGCTTTACTAACACTCTCCCCACTTGGAGAGTCAGCGCCTTTAACCTCCTCTTTGGCCCAGTTTGCAATTTCTGCGGAAGATGAACAGGAATAGCGAGAACCAATGAGAGACTAGCTGGAGGTGTCTGGATGGGCAAATTTAACTCTCATTTCCCACCAGGAAGAGGAAATAACCAAAGGCTCAGCGTGCCGTGCCAGAAACACATTAGGGCCTGAAGCCATCCTGTGGTGTTGCGGCTAGCTCAAAAGAAAGCGAGTTGAAGAAAGGAGCTCAGGGGCACTGTAATTCACAAACCTGCAGAGTTATAAATGACAGCTATCGTCCAAAAATATACTGAAGTAAGGCTGCCAAGAGGACTTGAAAGCGGGGCAGAATTGCAGGAAACCGATTTCAGGAGGTAGACTGGAATTGCATTGAAAGCATAGGAAAAGAGGCAGAACGTCCACAATGATGCACTTGGCCAAAAAGGGCGTATGCGTTTTTTCCTGAATATATTCAGGAAAAAACGCATACGCCCTTTTTGGCCAACCAAGCAAGCTTGCAAAGGAAATCTGCACTACAATGAAGTCTCAATTCCCCCCCGGTCAAAAGGGCCATCTAAAAAAAGTGTAAATTCCAGAAAGGCAGGACAGACCATGGAGAACTGGGAGCCTTGTTATGCTGATGGGCAGGATGTAAATTGCCAACAGACACTCGGGAGAAGTGTATGGTGTTTCCAGAAACATCTAAAAAACAAAGCAACAGAGCCTAGGGCACTTCCACTTATGGTCCTATAGCTTAGGGAAATTAAAATCAAAAAGACACAGGCACCCCAAAGTTTGGAACGGCTCTGTTTACAAGAACCTCGTTTACAGTACAAGTTCAACATCGCAGAAAGTGAAAAATGGATAAAGAAGTTGTGGTATTTACTTACAAAGCAATATCACTCAGCAATGAAATCTATGTCATCAGGCCCTTAGCAGCACAATGAGTGGATTCAGGTATGATGATTCTAACTGAAATAAGTCACACAGAAAAAGGAACATCATAAGATATCACTAATACACAGAATGTAAACTTGGCTACACAGGAACTGAATTACAGAACAGAACAGGGTCTCAAATTTAGAAAACCAACTTATGCTTGCTTAAGGGTAAAGTTGAGTTGGGGTGCTGCATAAAACCAGAGATTGAAATGAGCACAGATAAAGTTCCTTAAGCCAAATATGGAATAGACAAGAGCTACTCCTTGCTCAACGAAATGGACTCAACACCCCATATTAAACGCCTAAGAATGTACCTGACTAGTAAGTACCTTAAAACCTATGGATTGCTATGTCTCCGAAAGAGAATCAAGCATGTGTACAGGGGCATAAACGCAGCAGTGATAGGATTGGAGAGGTTCGGTGAGCAAATGAAGACCCTTTGAAGTCATATTGCATGGTACCCATTCCACGGGTTTCAACTACCCAGGTTTAAGGTATTCTTCCTTCAGCTAAAACATGCATGTGGAACCTAGAGTATGATCAACCATGTGATCGCGAGACGTGTTCAAATATGTCTCAGTTTTCGTACCCTGGTACTCGGGTGCAACATTCCAGACGCTTTACTAACACTCTCCCGACTTCGAGAGTCAGTCCCTTTAACCTCCTGTTTGGCCCAGTTTGCAATTTCTGCGGAAGATGAACAGGAATAGTGAGAACCAATGAGAGACTAGCTGGAGGTGTCTGGACGGGCAAATTTAACTCTCATTTCCCACCAGGAAGAGGAAATAACCAAAGGCTCAGCGTGCCGTGCCAGAACCACATTAGGGCCTGAAGCCATCCTGCGGTGTTGCGGCCAGCTCAAATGAAAACGAGATGAAGAAAGGAGCTCAGGGGCACTGTAATTCACAAACCTGCAGAGTTATAAATGACAGCTATCGTCCAAAAATATACTGAAGTAAGGCTGCCAAGAGGACTTGAAAGCGCGGCAGAATTGCAGGAAACCGATTTCAGGAGGTAGACTGGAATTGCATTGAAAGCATAGGAAAAGAGGCAGAACGTCCACAATGATGCACTTGGCCAAAAAGGGCGTATGCGTTTTTTCCTGAATATATTCAGGAAAAAACGCATACGCCCTTTTTGGCCAACCAAGCAAGCTTGCAAAGGAAATCTGCACTACAATGAAGTCTCACTTCTCCCCGGACAAAAGGGCCATCTGAAAAAAGTGTAAAATCCAGAAACGCAGGACAGGCCTTGGAGAACTGGGAGCCTTGTTATGCTGATGGGCGGGATGTAAATTGCCAACAGACACTCCGGAGAAGTGTATGGTGTTTCCTGAAACATCTAAAAAACAAAGCAACAGAGCCTAGGGCACTTCCACTTATGGTCCTATAGTTTAGGGAAATTAAAATCAAAAAGACACAGCCACCCCAAAGTTTGGGATGGCTTTGTTTACAAGAACCTCATATACGGTACAAGTTCAATATCGCAGAAAGTGAAAAATGGATAAAGAAGTTGTGGTACTTATGTACAATGCAATATCACTCAGCAATGAAATCTATGTCATCAGGCCCGTAGCAGCATAATGAGTGGATTAAGTACGATGAATCTAACTGAAATAAGTCACACAGAAATAGAAACATCATAAGATATCAGTAATACACGGAATGTAAACTTGGCTACAGAGGAACTGAATTCCAAAACAGAACAGGGTCTCAAATTTAGAAAACCAACTTATGCTTGCTTAAGGGGAAAGGTGAGTTGGGGTGCTGCATAAAACCAGAGATTGAAATGAGCACAGATAAAGTTCCTTAAGCCAAATATGGAATAGACAAGAGCTACTCCTTGCTCAACGAAATGGACTCAACACCCCATATTAAACGCCTAAGAATGTACCTGACTAGTAAGTATCTTAAAACCTATGGATTGCTATGTCTCCGAAAGAGAATCAAGCGTGTGTACAGGGGCATAAACGCAGCAGTGATAGGATTGGAGAGGTTCGGTGAGCAAATGAAGACCCTTTGAAGTCATATTGCATGGTACCCATTACACGGGTCTCAACTCTCCAGGTTTAAGGTATTCTTCCTTCAGCTAAAACATGCATGTGGAACTTAGAGTATGAGCAACCATGTGATAGGGAGACGCGTTCAAATATGTCTCAGTTTTCGTACCCTGGTACTCGGGTGCAACATTCCAGACGCTTTACTAACACTCTCCCGACTTGGAGACTCAGTCCCTTTAACCTCCTGTATGGCCTAGTTTGCAATTTCTGCGGAAGATGAACATGAATAGCGAGAACCAATGAGAGACTAGCTGGAGGTGTCTGGACGGGCAAATTTAACTCTCATTTCCCACCAGGAAGAGGAATTAACCAAAGGCTCAGCTTGACTTGCCGGAACCAGATTAGGGCCTGACGCCATCCTGCGGTGTTGCGGCCAGGTCACAAGAAAGCGAATTTAAGAAAGGAGCTCAGGGGCACTGTAATTCACAAAACTGCAGAGTTATAAATGACAGCTATCGTCCAAAAATATACTGAAGTAAGGCTGCCAAGAGGACTTGAAAGCGGGGCAGAATTGCAGGAAACCGATTTCAGGAGGTAGACTGGAATTGCATTGAAAGCATAGGAAAAGAGGCAGAACGTCCACAATGATGCACTTGGCCAAAAAGGGCGTATGCGTTTTTTCCTGAATATATTCAGGAAAAAACGCATACGCACTTTTTGGCCAACTAAGCAAATTTGCAAAGGAAATCTGCACTACAATAAAGTCTCACTTCCCCCAGGTCAAAAGGGCCATCTGAAAAAAGTGTAAAATCCAGAAAGGCAGGACAGGCCATGGAGAACTGGGAGCCTTGTTATGCTGATGGGCAGGATGTAAATTGCCAACAGACACTCGGGAGAAGTGTATGGTGTTTCCAGAAACATCTAAAAAACAAAGCAACAGAGCCAAGGGCACTTCCACTTATGGTCCTATAGCTTAGGGAAATTAAAATCAAAAAGACACAGGCACCCCAAAGTTTGGAACTGCTCTGTTTACAAGAACCTCGTTTACAGTACAAGTTCAACATCGCAGAAAGTGAAAAATGGATAAAGAAGTTGTGGTATTTACTTACAAAGCAATATCACTCAGCAATGAAATCTATGTCATCAGGCCCGTAGCAGCATAATGAGTTGATTCAGGTACGATGATTCTAACTGAAATAAGTCACACAGAAAAAGAAACATCATAAGATATCACTAATACACGGAATGTAAACTTGGCTACACAGGAACTGAATTCCAAAACAGAACAGGGTCTCAAATTTAGAAAACCAACTTATGCTTGCTTAAGGGGAAAGGTGAGTTGGGGTGCTGCATAAAACCAGAGATTGAAATGAGCACAGATAAAGTTCCTTAAGCCAAATATGGAATAGACAAGAGCTACACCTTGCTCAACGAAATGGACTCAACACCCCATATTAAACGCCTAAGAATGTACCTGACTAGTAAGTATCTTAAAACCTATGGATTGCTATGTCTCCGAAAGAGAATCAAGCGTGTGTACATGGGCATAAACGCAGCAGTGATAGGATTGGAGAGGTTCGGTTAGCAAATGAAGACCCTTTGAAGTCATATTGCATGGTACCCATTACACGGGTCTCAACTCTCCAGGTTTAAGGTATTCTTCCTTCAGCTAAAACATGCATGTGGAACCCAGAGTATGATCAACCATGTGAACGGGAGACGGGTTCAAATATGTCTCAGTTTTCCTCCCCTGGTACTCGGGTGCAACATTCCAGACGCTTTACTAACACTCTCCCCACTTGGAGAGTCAGCGCCTTTAACCTCCTGTTTGGCCCAGTTTGCAATTTCTGCGGAAGATGAACAGGAATAGGGAGAACCAATGAGAGACTAGCTGGAGGTGTCTGGACGGGCAAATTTAACTCTCATTTCCCACCAGGAAGAGGAAATAACCAAAGGCTGTGCGTGCCGTGCCGGAACCAGATTAGGGCCTGAAGCCATCCTGCGGTGTTGCGGCCAGCTCAAAAGAAAGCGAGTTGAAGAAAGGAGCTCAGGGGCACTGTAATTCACAAACCTGCAGAGTTATAAATGACAGCTATCGTCCAAAAATATACTGAAGTAAGGCTGCCAAGAGGACTTGAAAGCGGTGCAGAATTGCAGGAAACCGATTTCAGGAGGTAGACTGGAATTGCATTGAAAGCATAGGAAAAGAGGCAGAACGTCCACAATGATGCACTTGGCCAAAAAGGGCGTATGCGTTTCTTCCTGAATATATTCAGGAAAAAACGCATACGCCCTTTTTGGCCAACCAAGCAAGCTTGCAAAGGAAATCTGCACTACAATGAAGTCTCACTTCCCCCCGGTCAAAAGGGCCATCTGAAAAAAGTGTAAAATCCAGAAAGGCAGGACAGACCAGGGAGAACTGGGAGCCTTGTTATGCTGATGGGCGGGATGTAAATTGCCAACAGACACTCGGGAGAAGTGTATGGTGTTTCCTGAAACATCTAAAAAACAAAGCAACAGAGCCTAGGGCACTTCCACTTATGGTCCTATAGCTTAGAGAAATTAAAATCAAAAAGACACAGCCACCCCAAAGTTTGGAACGGCTCTGTTTACAAGAACCTCATTTACAGTACAAGTTCAACATCGCAGAAAGTGAAAAATGGATAAAGAAGTTGTGGTATTTACTTACAAAGCAATATCACTCAGCAATGAAATCTATGTCATCAGGCCCTTAGCAGCACAATGAGTGGATTCAGGTATGATGATTCTAACTGAAATAAGTCACACAGAAAAAGAAACATCATAAGATATCACTAATACACGGAATGTAAACTTGGCTACACAGGAACTGAATTCCAAAACAGAACAGGGTCTCAAATTTAGAAAACCAACTTATGCTTGCTTAAGGGTAAAGGTGAGTTGGGGTGCTGCATAAAACCAGAGACTGAAATGAGCACAGATAAAGTTCCTTAAGCCAAATATGGAATAGACAAGAGCTACTCCTTGCTCAACGAAATGGACTCAACACCGCACATTAAACGCTTAAGAATGTACCTGACTAGTAAATATCTTAAAACCTATGGATTGCTATGTCTCCGAAAGAGAATCAAGCATGTGTACAGGGGCATAAACGCAGCAGTGATAGGATTGGAGAGGTTCGGTTAGCAAATGAAGACCCTTTGAAGTCATATTGCATGGTACCCATTCCACGGGTTTCAACTACCCAGGTTTAAGGTATTCTTCCTTCAGCTAAAACATGCATGTGGAACCTAGAGTATGATCAACCATGTGATCGGGAGACGTGTTCAAATATGTCTCAGTTTTCGTACCCTGGTACTTGGGTGCAACATTCCAGACGCTTTACTAACACTCTCCCCACTTGGAGAGTCAGCGCCTTTAACCTCCTCTTTGGCCCAGTTTGCAATTTCTGCGGAAGATGAACAGGAATAGCGAGAACCAATGAGAGACTAGCTGGAGGTGTCTGGATGGGCAAATTTAACTCTCATTTCCCACCAGGAAGAGGAAATAACCAAAGGCTCAGCGTGCCGTGCCAGAACCACATTAGGGCCTGAAGCCATCCTGTGGTGTTGCGGCTAGCTCAAAAGAAAGCGAGTTGAAGAAAGGAGCTCAGGGGCACTGTAATTCACAAACCTGCAGAGTTATAAATGACAGCTATCGTCCAAAAATATACTGAAGTAAGGCTGCCAAGAGGACTTGAAAGCGGGGCAGAATTGCAGGAAACCGATTTCAGGAGGTAGACTGGAATTGCATTGAAAGCATAGGAAAAGAGGCAGAACGTCCACAATGATGCACTTGGCCAAAAAGGGCGTATGCGTTTTTTCCTGAATATATTCAGGAAAAAACGCATACGCCCTTTTTGGCCAACCAAGCAAGCTTGCAAAGGAAATCTGCACTACAATGAAGTCTCAATTCCCCCCCGGTCAAAAGGGCCATCTGAAAAAAGTGTAAATTCCAGAAAGGCAGGACAGGCCATGGAGAACTGGGAGCCTTGTTATGCTGATGGGCAGGATGTAAATTGCCAACAGACACTCGGGAGAAGTGTATGGTGTTTCCAGAAACATCTAAAAAACAAAGCAACAGAGCCAAGGGCACTTCCACTTATGGTCCTATAGCTTAGGGAAATTAAAATCAAAAAGACACAGGCACCCCAAAGTTTGGAACTGCTCTGTTTACAAGAACCTCGTTTACAGTACAAGTTCAACATCGCAGAAAGTGAAAAATGGATAAAGAAGTTGTGGTATTTACTTACAAAGCAATATCACTCAGCAATGAAATCTATGTCATCAGGCCCTTAGCAGCACAATGAGTGGATTCAGGTATGATGATTCTAACTGAAATAAGTCACACAGAAAAAGAAACATCATAAGATATCAGTAATACACGGAATGTAAACTTGGCTACACAGGAACTGAATTCCAAAACAGAACAGGGTCTCAAATTTAGAAAACCAACTTATGCTTGCTTAAGGGTAAAGGTGAGTTGGGGTGCTGCATAAAACCAGAGACTGAAATGAGCACAGATAAAGTTCCTTAAGCCAAATATGGAATAGACAAGAGCTACTCCTTGCTCAACGAAATGGACTCAACACCGCACATTAAATGCCTAAGAATGTACCTGACTAGTAAATATCTTAAAACCTATGGATTGCTATGTCTCCGAAAGAGAATCAAGCGTGTGTACAGGGGCATAAACGCAGCAGTGATAGGATTGGAGAGGTTCGGTGAGCAAATGAAGACCCTTTGAAGTCTTATTGCATGGTACCCATTCCACAGGTTTCAACTACCCAGGTTTAAGGTATTCTTCCTTCAGCTAAAACATGCATGTGGAACCTAGAGTATGATCAACCGTGTGATCGCGAGACGTTTTCAAATATGTCTCAGTTTTCGTACCCTGGTACTTGGCTGCAACATTCCAGACGCTTTACTAACACTCTCCCGACTTGGAGAGTCAGTCCCTTTAACCTCCTGTTTGGCCCAGTTTGCAATTTCTGCGGAAGATGAACAGGAATAGGGAGAACCAATGAGAGACTAGCTGGAGGTGTCTGGACGGGCAAATTTAACTCTCATTTCCCACCAGGAAGAGGAAATAACCAAAGGCTGTGCGTGCCGTGCCGGGAACCAGATTAGGACCTGAAGCCATCCTGCGGTGTTGCGGCCAGCTCAAAAGAAAGCGAGTTGAAGAAAGGAGCTCAGGGGCACTGTAATTCACAAACCTGCAGAGTTATAAATGACAGCTATCGTCCAAAAATATACTGAAGTAAGGCTGCCAAGAGGACTTGAAAGCGGTGCAGAATTGCAGGAAACCGATTTCAGGAGGTAGACTGGAATTGCATTGAAAGCATAGGAAAAGAGGCAGAATATCCACAATGAGGCACTTGGCCAAAAAGGGCGTATGCGTTTTTTCCTGAATATATTCAGGAAAAAACGCATACGCCCTTTTTGGCCAACCAAGCAAGCTTGCAAAGGAAATCTGCACTACAATGGAGTCTCACTTCCCCCCGGTCAAAAGGGCCATCTGAAAAAAGTGTAAAATCCAGAAAGGCAGGACAGGCCATGGAGAACTGGGAGCCTTGTTATGCTGATGGGCGGGATGTAAATTGCCAACAGACACTCGGGAGAAGTGTATGGTGTTTCCTGACACATCTAAAAAACAAAGCAACAGAGCCTAGGGCACTTCCACTTATGGTCCTATAGCTTAGGGAAATTAAAATCAAAAAGACACAGCCACCCCAAAGTTTGGGACGCCTTTGTTTACAAGAACCTCATTTACCGTACAAGTTCAATATCACAGGAAGTGAAAAATGGATAAAGAACTTGTGGTACTTACGTACAATGCAGTATGACTCAGCAATGAAATCTATGTCATCAGGCCCGTAGCAGCATAATGAGTGGATTCAGGTACGATGATTCTAACTGAAATAAGTCACACAGAAAAAGAAACATCATAAGATATCACTAATACACGGAATGTAAACTTGGCTACACAGGAACTGAATTCCAAAACAGAACAGGGTCTCAAATTTAGAAAACCAACTTATGCTTGCTTAAGGGGAAAGGTGAGTTGGGGTGCTGCATAAAACCAGAGATTGAAATGAGCACAGATAAAGTTCCTTAAGCCAAATATGGAATAGACAAGAGCTACACCTTGCTCAACGAAATGGACTCAACACCCCATATTAAACGCCTAAGAATGTACCTGACTAGTAAGTATCTTAAAACCTATGGATTGCTATGTCTCCGAAAGAGAATCAAGCGTGTGTACATGGGCATAAACGCAGCAGTGATAGGATTGGAGAGGTTCGGTTAGCAAATGAAGACCCTTTGAAGTCATATTGCATGGTACCCATTACACGGGTCTCAACTCTCCAGGTTTAAGGTATTCTTCCTTCAGCTAAAACATGCATGTGGAACCCAGAGTATGATCAACCATGTGAACGGGAGACGGGTTCAAATATGTCTCAGTTTTCCTCCCCTGGTACTCGGGTGCAACATTCCAGACGCTTTACTAACACTCTCCCCACTTGGAGAGTCAGTCCCTTTAACCTCCTGTTTGGCCCAGTTTGCAATTTCTGCGGAAGATGAACAGGAATAGGGAGAACCAATGAGAGACTAGCTGGAGGTGTCTGGACGGGCAAATTTAACTCTCATTTCCCACCAGGAAGAGGAAATAACCAAAGGCTGTGCGTGCCGTGCCGGGAACCAGATTAGGACCTGAAGCCATCCTGCGGTGTTGGGGCCAGCTCAAAAGAAAGCGAGTTGAAGAAAGGAGCTCAGGGGCACTGTAATTCACAAACCTGCAGAGTTATAAATGACAGCTATCGTCCAAAAATATACTGAAGTAAGGCTGCCAAGAGGACTTGAAAGCGGTGCAGAATTGCAGGAAACCGATTTCAGGAGGTAGACTGGAATTGCATTGAAAGCATAGGAAAAGAGGCAGAATATCCACAATGAGGCACTTGGCCAAAAAGTGCGTATGCGTTTTTTCCTGAATATATTCAGGAAAAAACGCATACGCCCTTTTTGGCCAACCAAGCAAGCTTGCAAAGGAAATCTGCACTACAATGGAGTCTCACTTCCCCCCGGTCAAAAGGGCCATCTGAAACAAGTGTAAAATCCAGAAAGGCAGGACAGGCCATGGAGAACTGGGAGCCTTGTTATGCTGATGGGCGGGATGTAAATTGCCAACAGACACTCGGGAGAAGTGTATGGTGTTTCCTGAAACATCTAAAAAACAAAGCAACAGAGCCTAGGGCACTTCCACTTATGGTCCTATAGCTTAGGGAAATTAAAATCAAAAAGACACAGCCACCCCAAAGTTTGGGACGCCTTTGTTTACAAGAACCTCATTTACCGTACAAGTTCAATATCACAGCAAGTGAAAAATGGATAAAGAACTTCTGGTACTTACGTACAATGCAGTATGACTCAGCAATGAAATCTATGTCATCAGGCCCGTAGCAGCATAATGAGTGGATTCAGGTACGATGATTCTAACTGAAATAAGTCACACAGAAAAAGAAACATCATAAGATATCAGTAATACACGGAATGTAAACTTGGCTACACAGGAACTGAATTCCAAAACAGAACAGGGTCTCAAATTTAGAAAACCAACTTATGCTTGCTTAAGGGTAAAGGTGAGTTGGGGTGCTGCATAAAACCAGAGACTGAAATGAGCACAGATAAAGTTCCTTAAGCCAAATATGGAATAGACAAGAGCTACTCCTTGCTCAACGAAATGGACTCAACACCGCACATTAAACGCTTAAGAATGTACCTGACTAGTAAATATCTTAAAACCTATGGATTGCTATGTCTCCGAAAGAGAATCAAGCATGTGTACAGGGGCATAAACGCAGCAGTGATAGGATTGGAGAGGTTCGGTTAGCAAATGAAGACCCTTTGAAGTCATATTGCATGGTACCCATTCCACGGGTTTCAACTACCCAGGTTTAAGGTATTCTTCCTTCAGCTAAAACATGCATGTGGAACCTAGAGTATGATCAACCATGTGATCGGGAGACGTGTTCAAATATGTCTCAGTTTTCGTACCCTGGTACTTGGGTGCAACATTCCAGACGCTTTACTAACGCTCTCCCCACTTGGAGAGTCAGCGCCTTTAACCTCCTCTTTGGCCCAGTTTGCAATTTCTGCGGAAGATGAACAGGAATAGCGAGAACCAATGAGAGACTAGCTGGAGGTGTCTGGATGGGCAAATTTAACTCTCATTTCCCACCAGGAAGAGGAAATAACCAAAGGCTCAGCGTGCCGTGCCAGAACCACATTAGGGCCTGAAGCCATCCTGTGGTGTTGCGGCTAGCTCAAAAGAAAGCGAGTTGAAGAAAGGAGCTCAGGGGCACTGTAATTCACAAACCTGCAGAGTTATAAATGACAGCTATCGTCCAAAAATATACTGAAGTAAGGCTGCCAAGAGGACTTGAAAGCGGGGCAGAATTGCAGGAAACCGATTTCAGGAGGTAGACTGGAATTGCATTGAAAGCATAGGAAAAGAGGCAGAACGTCCACAATGATGCACTTGGCCAAAAAGGGCGTATGCGTTTTTTCCTGAATATATTCAGGAAAAAACGCATACGCCCTTTTTGGCCAACCAAGCAAGCTTGCAAAGGAAATCTGCACTACAATGAAGTCTCAATTCCCCCCCGGTCAAAAGGGCCATCTGAAAAAAGTGTAAATTCCAGAAAGGCAGGACAGGCCATGGAGAACTGGGAGCCTTGTTATGCTGATGGGCAGGATGTAAATTGCCAACAGACACTCGGGAGAAGTGTATGGTGTTTCCAGAAACATCTAAAAAACAAAGCAACAGAGCCTAGGGCACTTCCACTTATGGTCCTATAGCTTAGGGAAATTAAAATCAAAAAGACACAGGCACCCCAAAGTTTGGAACGGCTCTGTTTACAAGAACCTCGTTTACAGTACAAGTTCAACATCGCAGAAAGTGAAAAATGGATATAGAAGTTGTGGTATTTACTTACAAAGCAATATCACTCAGCAATGAAATCTATGTCATCAGGCCCTTAGCAGCACAATGAGTGGATTCAGGTATGATGATTCTAACTGAAATAAGTCACACAGAAAAAGGAACATCATAAGATATCACTAATACACAGAAT
This sequence comes from Grampus griseus, assembly GCF_964374135.1. Lineage (NCBI taxonomy): Eukaryota > Metazoa > Chordata > Mammalia > Artiodactyla > Delphinidae > Grampus > Grampus griseus. The sequence continues at coordinate 35,490 of NW_028133362.1, read as the reverse complement.
GTAAACTTGGCTACACAGGAACTGAATTACAGAACAGAACAGGGTCTCAAATTTAGAAAACCAACTTATGCTTGCTTAAGGGTAAAGTTGAGTTGGGGTGCTGCATAAAACCAGAGATTGAAATGAGCACAGATAAAGTTCCTTAAGCCAAATATGGAATAGACAAGAGCTACTCCTTGTTCAACGAAATGGACTCAACACCCCATATTAAACGCCTAAGAATGTACCTGACTAGTAAGTATCTTAAAACCTATGGATTGCTATGTCTCCGAAAGAGAATCAAGCATGTGTACAGGGGCATAAACGCAGCAGTGATAGGATTGGAGAGGTTCGGTGAGCAAATGAAGACCCTTTGAAGTCATATTGCATGGTACCCATTCCACGGGTTTCAACTACCCAGGTTTAAGGTATTCTTCCTTCAGCTAAAACATGCATGTGGAACCTAGAGTATGATCAACCATGTGATCGCGAGACGTGTTCAAATATGTCTCAGTTTTCGTACCCTGGTACTCGGGTGCAACATTCCAGACGCTTTACTAACACTCTCCCGACTTCGAGAGTCAGTCCCTTTAACCTCCTGTTTGGCCCAGTTTGCAATTTCTGCGGAAGATGAACAGGAATCGTGAGAACCAATGAGAGACTAGCTGGAGGTGTCTGGACGGGCAAATTTAACTCTCATTTCCCACCAGGAAGAGGAAATAACCAAAGGCTCAGCGTGCCGTGCCAGAACCACATTAGGGCCTGAAGCCATCCTGCGGTGTTGCGGCCAGCTCAAATGAAAACGAGATGAAGAAAGGAGCTCAGGGGCACTGTAATTCACAAACCTGCAGAGTTATAAATGACAGCTATCGTCCAAAAATATACTGAAGTAAGGCTGCCAAGAGGACTTGAAAGCGGGGCAGAATTGCAGGAAACCGATTTCAGGAGGTAGACTGGAATTGCATTGAAAGCATAGGAAAAGAGGCAGAACGTCCACAATGATGCACTTGGCCAAAAAGGGCGTATGCGTTTTTTCCTGAATATATTCAGGAAAAAACGCATACGCCCTTTTTGGCCAACCAAGCAAGCTTGCAAAGGAAATCTGCAACACAATGAAGTCTCACTTCTCCCCGGACAAAAGGGCCATCTGAAAAAAGTGTAAAATCCAGAAAGGCAGGACAGGCCATGGAGAACTGGGAGCCTTGTTATGCTGATGGGCGGGATGTAAATTGCCAACAGCCACTTGGGAGAAGTGTATGGTGTTTCCTGAAACATCTAGAAAACAAAGCAACAGAGCCTAGGGCACTTCCACTTATGGTCCTATAGCTTAGGGAAATTAAAATCAAAAAGACACAGCCACCCCAAAGTTTGGGACTCCTCTGTTTACAAGAACCTCGTTTACCGTACAAGTTCAATATCACAGAAAGAGTAAAATGGATAAAGAACTTGTGGTACTTACGTACAATGCAGTATCACACAGCAATGAAATCTATGTCATCAGGCCCGTAGCAGCATAATGAGTGGATTCAGGTACGATGATTCTAACTGAAATAAGTCACACAGAAATAGAAACATCATAAGATATCACTAATACACGGAATGTAAACTTGGCTACACAGGAACTGAATTCCAAAACAGAACAGGGTCTCAAATTTAGAAAACCAACTTATGCTTGCTTAAGGGGAAAGGTGAGTTGGGGTGCTGCATAAAACCAGAGATTGAAATGAGCACAGATAAAGTTCCTTAAGCCAAATATGGAATAGACAAGAGCTACTCCTTGCTCAACGAAATGGACTCAACACCCCATATTAAACGCCTAAGAATGTACCTGACTAGTAAGTATCTTAAAACCTATGGATTGCTATGTCTCCGAAAGAGAATCAAGCGTGTGTACAGGGGCATAAACGCAGCAGTGATAGGATTGGAGAGGTTCGGTGAGCAAATGAAGACCCTTTGAAGTCATATTGCATGGTACCCATTACACGGGTCTCAACTCTCCAGGTTTAAGGTATTCTTCCTTCAGCTAAAACATGCATGTGGAACTTAGAGTATGAGCAACCATGTGATAGGGAGACGCGTTCAAATATGTCTCAGTTTTCGTACCCTGGTACTCGGGTGCAACATTCCAGACGCTTTACTAACACTCTCCCGACTTGGAGACTCAGTCCCTTTAACCTCCTGTATGGCCTAGTTTGCAATTTCTGCGGAAGATGAACATGAATAGCGAGAACCAATGAGAGACTAGCTGGAGGTGTCTGGACGGGCAAATTTAACTCTCATTTCCCACCAGGAAGAGGAATTAACCAAAGGCTCAGCTTGACTTGCCGGAACCAGATTAGGGCCTGACGCCATCCTGCGGTGTTGCGGCCAGGTCACAAGAAAGCGAATTTAAGAAAGGAGCTCAGGGGCACTGTAATTCACAAAACTGCAGAGTTATAAATGACAGCTATCGTCCAAAAATATACTGAAGTAAGGCTGCCAAGAGGACTTGAAAGCGGGGCAGAATTGCAGGAAACCGATTTCAGGAGGTAGACTGGAATTGCATTGAAAGCATAGGAAAAGAGGCAGAACGTCCACAATGATGCACTTGGCCAAAAAGGGCGTATGCGTTTTTTCCTGAATATATTCAGGAAAAAACGCATACGCACTTTTTGGCCAACTAAGCAAATTTGCAAAGGAAATCTGCACTACAATAAAGTCTCACTTCCCCCAGGTCAAAAGGGCCATCTGAAACAAGTGTAAAATCCAGAAAGGCAGGACAGGCCATGGAGAACTGGGAGCCTTGTTATGCTGATGGGCGGGATGTAAATTGCCAACAGACACTCGGGAGAAGTGTATGGTGTTTCCTGAAACATCTAAAAAACAAAGCAACAGAGCCTAGGGCACTTCCACTTATGGTCCTATAGCTTAGGGAAATTAAAATCAAAAAGACACAGCCACCCCAAAGTTTGGGACGGCTCTGATTACAAGAACCTCGTTTACAGTACAAGTTCAACATCGCAGAAAGTGAAAAATGGATAAAGAAGTTGTGGTATTTACTTACAAAGCAATATCACTCAGCAATGAAATCTATGTCATCAGGCCCGTAGCAGCATAATGAGTTGATTCAGGTACGATGATTCTAACTGAAATAAGTCACACAGAAAAAGAAACATCATAAGATATCACTAATACACGGAATGTAAACTTGGCTACACAGGAACTGAATTCCAAAACAGAACAGGGTCTCAAATTTAGAAAACCAACTTATGCTTGCTTAAGGGGAAAGGTGAGTTGGGGTGCTGCATAAAACCAGAGACTGAAATGAGCACAGATAAAGTTCCTTAAGCCAAATATGGAATAGACAAGAGCTACTCCTTGCTTAACGAAATGGACTCAACACCGCATAATAAACGCCTAAGAATGTACCTGAGTAGTAAGTATCTTAAAACCTATGGATTGCTATGTCTCCAAAAGAGAATCAAGCGTGTGTACAGGGGCATAAACGCAGCAGTGATAGGATTGGAGAGTTTCGGTGAGCAAATGAAGACCCTTTGAAGTCATATTGCATGGTACCCATTTCACGGGTCTCAACTCTCCAGGTTTAAGGTATTCCTCCTTCAGCTAAAACATGCATGTGGAACCCAGAGTATGATCAACCGTGTGAACGGGAGACGTGTTCAAATATGTCTCAGTTTTCGTACCCTGGTACTTGGGTGCAACATTCCAGACGCTTTACTAACACTCTCCACACTTGGAGAGTCAGCGCCTTTAACCTCCTCTTTGGCCCAGTTTGCAATTTCTGCGGAAGATGAACAGGAATAGCGAGAACCAATGAGAGACTAGCTGGAGGTGTCTGGATGGGCAAATTTAACTCTCATTTCCCACCAGGAAGAGGAAATAACCAAAGGCTCAGCGTGCCGTGCCAGAACCACATTAGGGCCTGAAGCCATCCTGTGGTGTTGCGGCTAGCTCAAAAGAAAGCGAGTTGAAGAAAGGAGCTCAGGGGCACTGTAATTCACAAACCTGCAGAGTTATAAATGACAGCTATCGTCCAAAAATATACTGAAGTAAGGCTGCCAAGAGGACTTGAAAGCGGTGCAGAATTGCAGGAAACCGATTTCAGGAGGTAGACTGGAATTGCATTGAAAGCATAGGAAAAGAGGCAGAACGTCCACAATGATGCACTTGGCCAAAAAGGGCGTATGCGTTTTTTCCTGAATATATTCAGGAAAAAACGCATACGCCCTTTTTGGCCAACCAAGCAAGCTTGCAAAGGAAATCTGCACTACAATGAAGTCTCACTTCCCCCCGGTCAAAAGGGCCATCTGAAAAAAGTGTAAAATCCAGAAAGGCAGGACAGACCATGGAGAACTGGGAGCCTTGTTATGCTGATGGGCGGGATGTAAATTGCCAACAGACACTCGGGAGAAGTGTATGGTGTTTCCTGAAACATCTAAAAAACAAAGCAACAGAGCCTAGGGCACTTCCACTTATGGTCCTATAGCTTAGGGAAATTAAAATCAAAAAGACACAGCCACCCCAAAGTTTGGAACGGCTCTGTTTACAAGAACCTCGTTTACAGTACAAGTTCAACATCGCAGAAAGTGAAAAATGGATAAAGAAGTTGTGGTATTTACTTACAAAGCAATATCACTCAGCAATGAAATCTATGTCATCAGGCCCTTAGCAGCACAATGAGTGGATTCAGGTATGATGATTCTAACTGAAATAAGTCACACAGAAAAAGAAACATCATAAGATATCAGTAATACACGGAATGTAAACTTGGCTACACAGGAACTGAATTCCAAAACAGAACAGGGTCTCAAATTTAGAAAACCAACTTATGCTTGCTTAAGGGTAAAGGTGAGTTGGGGTGCTGCATAAAACCAGAGACTGAAATGAGCACAGATAAAGTTCCTTAAGCCAAATATGGAATAGACAAGAGCTACTCCTTGCTCAACGAAATGGACTCAACACCGCACATTAAACGCTTAAGAATGTACCTGACTAGTAAATATCTTAAAACCTATGGATTGCTATGTCTCCGAAAGAGAATCAAGCATGTGTACAGGGGCATAAACGCAGCAGTGATAGGATTGGAGAGATTCGGTTAGCAAATGAAGACCCTTTGAAGTCATATTGCATGGTACCCATTCCACGGGTTTCAACTACCCAGGTTTAAGGTATTCTTCCTTCAGCTAAAACATGCATGTGGAACCTAGAGTATGATCAACCATGTGATCGGGAGACGTGTTCAAATATGTCTCAGTTTTCGTACCCTGGTACTTGGGTGCAACATTCCAGACGCTTTACTAACACTCTCCCCACTTGGAGAGTCAGCGCCTTTAACCTCCTCTTTGGCCCAGTTTGCAATTTCTGCGGAAGATGAACAGGAATAGCGAGAACCAATGAGAGACTAGCTGGAGGTGTCTGGATGGGCAAATTTAACTCTCATTTCCCACCAGGAAGAGGAAATAACCAAAGGCTCAGCGTGCCGTGCCAGAACCACATTAGGGCCTGAAGCCATCCTGTGGTGTTGCGGCTAGCTCAAAAGAAAGCGAGTTGAAGAAAGGAGCTCAGGGGCACTGTAATTCACAAACCTGCAGAGTTATAAATGACAGCTATCGTCCAAAAATATACTGAAGTAAGGCTGCCAAGAGGACTTGAAAGCGGGGCAGAATTGCAGGAAACCGATTTCAGGAGGTAGACTGGAATTGCATTGAAAGCATAGGAAAAGAGGCAGAACGTCCACAATGATGCACTTGGCCAAAAAGGGCGTATGCGTTTTTTCCTGAATATATTCAGGAAAAAACGCATACGCCCTTTTTGGCCAACCAAGCAAGCTTGCAAAGGAAATCTGCACTACAATGAAGTCTCACTTCCCCCCGGTCAAAAGGGCCATCTGAAAAAAGTGTAAAATCCAGAAAGGCAGGACAGACCATGGAGAACTGGGAGCCTTGTTATGCTGATGGGCGGGATGTAAATTGCCAACAGACACTCGGGAGAAGTGTATGGTGTTTCCTGAAACATCTAAAAAACAAAGCAACAGAGCCTAGGGCACTTCCACTTATGGTCCTATAGCTTAGGGAAATTAAAATCAAAAAGACACAGCCACCCCAAAGTTTGGAACGGCTCTGTTTACAAGAACCTCGTTTACAGTACAAGTTCAACATCGCAGAAAGTGAAAAATGGATATAGAAGTTGTGGTATTTACTTACAAAGCAATATCACTCAGCAATGAAATCTATGTCATCAGGCCCTTAGCAGCACAATGAGTGGATTCAGGTATGATGATTCTAACTGAAATAAGTCACACAGAAAAAGGAACATCATAAGATATCACTAATACACAGAATGTAAACTTGGCTACACAGGAACTGAATTACAGAACAGAACAGGGTCTCAAATTTAGAAAACCAACTTATGCTTGCTTAAGGGTAAAGTTGAGTTGGGGTGCTGCATAAAACCAGAGATTGAAATGAGCACAGATAAAGTTCCTTAAGCCAAATATGGAATAGACAAGAGCTACTCCTTGTTCAACGAAATGGACTCAACACCCCATATTAAACGCCTAAGAATGTACCTGACTAGTAAGTATCTTAAAACCTATGGATTGCTATGTCTCCGAAAGAGAATCAAGCATGTGTACAGGGGCATAAACGCAGCAGTGATAGGATTGGAGAGGTTCGGTGAGCAAATGAAGACCCTTTGAAGTCATATTGCATGGTACCCATTCCACGGGTTTCAACTACCCAGGTTTAAGGTATTCTTCCTTCAGCTAAAACATGCATGTGGAACCTAGAGTATGATCAACCATGTGATCGCGAGACGTGTTCAAATATGTCTCAGTTTTCGTACCCTGGTACTCGGGTGCAACATTCCAGACGCTTTACTAACACTCTCCCGACTTCGAGAGTCAGTCCCTTTAACCTCCTGTTTGGCCCAGTTTGCAATTTCTGCGGAAGATGAACAGGAATCGTGAGAACCAATGAGAGACTAGCTGGAGGTGTCTGGACGGGCAAATTTAACTCTCATTTCCCACCAGGAAGAGGAAATAACCAAAGGCTCAGCGTGCCGTGCCAGAACCACATTAGGGCCTGAAGCCATCCTGCGGTGTTGCGGCCAGCTCAAATGAAAACGAGATGAAGAAAGGAGCTCAGGGGCACTGTAATTCACAAACCTGCAGAGTTATAAATGACAGCTATCGTCCAAAAATATACTGAAGTAAGGCTGCCAAGAGGACTTGAAAGCGGTGCAGAATTGCAGGAAACCGATTTCAGGAGGTAGACTGGAATTGCATTGAAAGCATAGGAAAAGAGGCAGAACGTCCACAATGATGCACTTGGCCAAAAAGGGCGTATGCGTTTTTTCCTGAATATATTCAGGAAAAAACGCATACGCCCTTTTTGGCCAACCAAGCAAGCTTGCAAAGGAAATCTGCAACACAATGAAGTCTCACTTCTCCCCGGACAAAAGGGCCATCTGAAAAAAGTGTAAAATCCAGAAACGCAGGACAGGCCTTGGAGAACTGGGAGCCTTGTTATGCTGATGGGCGGGATGTAAATTGCCAACAGACACTCGGGAGAAGTGTATGGTGTTTCCTGAAACATCTAAAAAACAAAGCAACAGAGCCTAGGGCACTTCCACTTATGGTCCTATAGTTTAGGGAAATTAAAATCAAAAAGACACAGCCACCCCAAAGTTTGGGATGGCTTTGTTTACAAATCCTCATATACGGTACAAGTTCAATATCGCAGAAAGTTAAAAATGGATAAAGAAGTTGTGGTACTTATGTACAATGCAATATCACTCAGCAATGAAATCTATGTCATCAGGCCCGTAGCAGCATAATGAGTGGATTAAGTACGATGAATCTAACTGAAATAAGTCACACAGAGAAAGAAACATCATAAGATATCAGTAATACACGGAATGTAAACTTGGCTACAGAGGAACTGAATTCCAAAACAGAACAGGGTCTCAAATTTAGAAAACCAACTTATGCTTGCTTAAGGGGAAAGGTGAGTTGGGGTGCTGCATAAAACCAGAGATTGAAATGAGCACAGATAAAGTTCTATAAGCCAAATATGGAATAGACAAGAGCTACTCCTTGCTCAACGAAATGGACTCAACACCCCATATTCAACGCCTAGGAATATACCTGCCTAGTAAGAATCATAAAAGCTATGGATTTATATATCTCTGTAAGAGAATCAAGAGTGTGTACAGCGGCATTAAAGCAGTGAAAATCAGCTAAATCCCATATTAAAAATAAATTTCTTAAACAAAACACAATGACAGTGAAATAGAGAGCAATACTTAAGTAATTCATTCAAGGCTTCTGAGGCAACCTGCATTTACCATATCTACACCCAGAGCTGGGTGACACATAAGGCTGAACACTTGGGGCTCATAAGATTGGTGAGGTTCGGTGAGCAAATGCAGACCCTTTGAAGTCATATTGCATGGTACCCATTCCACGGGTTTCAACTACCCAGGTTTAAGGTATTCTTCCTTCAGCTAAAACATGCATGTGGAACCTAGAGTATGATCAACCATGTGATCGGGAGACGTGTTCAAATATGTCTCAGTTTTCGTACCCTGGTACTCGGGTGCAACATTCCAGACGCTTTACTAACACTCTCCCCACTTGGAGAGTCAGTCCCTTTAACCTCCTGTTTGGCCCAGTTTGCAATTTCTGCGGAAGATGAACAGGAATAGCGAGAACCAATGAGAGACTAGCTGGAGGTGTCTGGACGGGCAAATTTAACTCTCATTTCCCACCAGGAAGAGGAATTAACCAAAGGCTCAGCGTGCCGTGCCGGAACCAGATTAGGGCCTGAAACCATCCTGCGGTGTTGCGGCCAGGTCACAAGAAAGCGAATTGAAGAAAGGAGCTCAGGGGCACTGTAATTCACAAACCTGCAGAGTTATAAATGACAGCTATCGTCCAAAAATATACTGAAGTAAGGCTGCCAAGAGGACTTGAAAGCGGGGCAGAATTGCAGGAAACCGATTTCAGGAGGTAGACTGGAATTGCATTGAAAGCATAGGAAAAGAGGCAGAACGTCCACAATGATGCACTTGGCCAAAAAGGGCGTATGCGTTTTTTCCTGAATATATTCAGGAAAAAACGCATACGCCCTTTTTGGCCAACCAAGCAAGCTTGCAAAGGAAATCTGCACTACAATGAAGTCTCACATCCCCCCGGTCAAAAGGGCCATCTGAAAAAAGTGTAAAATCCAGAAAGGCAGGACAGGCCATGGAGAACTGGGAGCCTTGTTATGCTGATGGGCGGGATGTAAATTGCCAACAGCCACTTGGGAGAAGTGTATGGTGTTTCCTGAAACATCTAGAAAACAAAGCAACAGAGCCTAGGGCACTTCCACTTATGGTCCTATAGCTTAGGGAAATTAAAATCAAAAAGACACAGCCACCCCAAAGTTTGGGACTCCTCTGTTTACAAGAACCTCGTTTACCGTACAAGTTCAATATCACAGAAAGAGTAAAATGGATAAAGAACTTGTGGTACTTACGTACAATGCAGTATCACACAGCAATGAAATCTATGTCATCAGGCCCGTAGCAGCATAATGAGTGGATTCAGGTACGATGATTCTAACTGAAATAAGTCACACAGAAATAGAAACATCATAAGATATCACTAATACACGGAATGTAAACTTGGCTACACAGGAACTGAATTCCAAAACAGAACAGGGTCTCAAATTTAGAAAACCAACTTATGCTTGCTTAAGGGGAAAGGTGAGTTGGGGTGCTGCATAAAACCAGAGATTGAAATGAGCACAGATAAAGTTCCTTAAGCCAAATATGGAATAGACAAGAGCTACTCCTTGCTCAACGAAATGGACTCAACACCCCATATTAAACGCCTAAGAATGTACCTGACTAGTAAGTATCTTAAAACCTATGGATTGCTATGTCTCCGAAAGAGAATCAAGCGTGTGTACAGGGGCATAAACGCAGCAGTGATAGGATTGGAGAGGTTCGGTGAGCAAATGAAGACCCTTTGAAGTCATATTGCATGGTACCCATTACACGGGTCTCAACTCTCCAGGTTTAAGGTATTCTTCCTTCAGCTAAAACATGCATGTGGAACTTAGAGTATGAGCAACCATGTGATAGGGAGACGCGTTCAAATATGTCTCAGTTTTCGTACCCTGGTACTCGGGTGCAACATTCCAGACGCTTTACTAACACTCTCCCGACTTGGAGACTCAGTCCCTTTAACCTCCTGTATGGCCTAGTTTGCAATTTCTGCGGAAGATGAACATGAATAGCGAGAACCAATGAGAGACTAGCTGGAGGTGTCTGGACGGGCAAATTTAACTCTCATTTCCCACCAGGAAGAGGAATTAACCAAAGGCTCAGCTTGACTTGCCGGAACCAGATTAGGGCCTGACGCCATCCTGCGGTGTTGCGGCCAGGTCACAAGAAAGCGAATTTAAGAAAGGAGCTCAGGGGCACTGTAATTCACAAAACTGCAGAGTTATAAATGACAGCTATCGTCCAAAAATATACTGAAGTAAGGCTGCCAAGAGGACTTGAAAGCGGGGCAGAATTGCAGGAAACCGATTTCAGGAGGTAGACTGGAATTGCATTGAAAGCATAGGAAAAGAGGCAGAACGTCCACAATGATGCACTTGGCCAAAAAGGGCGTATGCGTTTTTTCCTGAATATATTCAGGAAAAAACGCATACGCACTTTTTGGCCAACTAAGCAAATTTGCAAAGGAAATCTGCACTACAATAAAGTCTCACTTCCCCCAGGTCAAAAGGGCCATCTGAAACAAGTGTAAAATCCAGAAAGGCAGGACAGGCCATGGAGAACTGGGAGCCTTGTTATGCTGATGGGCGGGATGTAAATTGCCAACAGACACTCGGGAGAAGTGTATGGTGTTTCCTGAAACATCTAAAAAACAAAGCAACAGAGCCTAGGGCACTTCCACTTATGGTCCTATAGCTTAGGGAAATTAAAATCAAAAAGACACAGCCACCCCAAAGTTTGGGACGGCTCTGATTACAAGAACCTCGTTTACAGTACAAGTTCAACATCGCAGAAAGTGAAAAATGGATAAAGAAGTTGTGGTATTTACTTACAAAGCAATATCACTCAGCAATGAAATCTATGTCATCAGGCCCGTAGCAGCATAATGAGTTGATTCAGGTACGATGATTCTAACTGAAATAAGTCACACAGAAAAAGAAACATCATAAGATATCACTAATACACGGAATGTAAACTTGGCTACACAGGAACTGAATTCCAAAACAGAACAGGGTCTCAAATTTAGAAAACCAACTTATGCTTGCTTAAGGGGAAAGGTGAGTTGGGGTGCTGCATAAAACCAGAGACTGAAATGAGCACAGATAAAGTTCCTTAAGCCAAATATGGAATAGACAAGAGCTACTCCTTGCTCAACGAAATGGACTCAACACCGCATAATAAACGCCTAAGAATGTACCTGAGTAGTAAGTATCTTAAAACCTATGGATTGCTATGTCTCCAAAAGAGAATCAAGCGTGTGTACAGGGGCATAAACGCAGCAGTGATAGGATTGGAGAGTTTCGGTGAGCAAATGAAGACCCTTTGAAGTCATATTGCATGGTACCCATTTCACGGGTCTCAACTCTCCAGGTTTAAGGTATTCCTCCTTCAGCTAAAACATGCATGTGGAACCCAGAGTATGATCAACCGTGTGAACGGGAGACGTGTTCAAATATGTCTCAGTTTTCGTACCCTGGTACTTGGGTGCAACATTCCAGACGCTTTACTAACACTCTCCCCACTTGGAGAGTCAGCGCCTTTAACCTCCTCTTTGGCCCAGTTTGCAATTTCTGCGGAAGATGAACAGGAATAGCGAGAACCAATGAGAGACTAGCTGGAGGTGTCTGGATGGGCAAATTTAACTCTCATTTCCCACCAGGAAGAGGAAATAACCAAAGGCTCAGCGTGCCGTGCCAGAACCACATTAGGGCCTGAAGCCATCCTGTGGTGTTGCGGCTAGCTCAAAAGAAAGCGAGTTGAAGAAAGGAGCTCAGGGGCACTGTAATTCACAAACCTGCAGAGTTATAAATGACAGCTATCGTCCAAAAATATACTGAAGTAAGGCTGCCAAGAGGACTTGAAAGCGGTGCAGAATTGCAGGAAACCGATTTCAGGAGGTAGACTGGAATTGCATTGAAAGCATAGGAAAAGAGGCAGAACGTCCACAATGATGCACTTGGCCAAAAAGGGCGTATGCGTTTTTTCCTGAATATATTCAGGAAAAAACGCATACGCCCTTTTTGGCCAACCAAGCAAGCTTGCAAAGGAAATCTGCACTACAATGAAGTCTCACTTCCCCCCGGTCAAAAGGGCCATCTGAAAAAAGTGTAAAATCCAGAAAGGCAGGACAGACCATGGAGAACTGGGAGCCTTGTTATGCTGATGGGCGGGATGTAAATTGCCAACAGACACTCGGGAGAAGTGTATGGTGTTTCCTGAAACATCTAAAAAACAAAGCAACAGAGCCTAGGGCACTTCCACTTATGGTCCTATAGCTTAGGGAAATTAAAATCAAAAAGACACAGCCACCCCAAAGTTTGGAACGGCTCTGTTTACAAGAACCTCGTTTACAGTACAAGTTCAACATCGCAGAAAGTGAAAAATGGATAAAGAAGTTGTGGTATTTACTTACAAAGCAATATCACTCAGCAATGAAATCTATGTCATCAGGCCCTTAGCAGCACAATGAGTGGATTCAGGTATGATGATTCTAACTGAAATAAGTCACACAGAAAAAGAAACATCATAAGATATCAGTAATACACGGAATGTAAACTTGGCTACACAGGAACTGAATTCCAAAACAGAACAGGGTCTCAAATTTAGAAAACCAACTTATGCTTGCTTAAGGGTAAAGGTGAGTTGGGGTGCTGCATAAAACCAGAGACTGAAATGAGCACAGATAAAGTTCCTTAAGCCAAATATGGAATAGACAAGAGCTACTCCTTGCTCAACGAAATGGACTCAACACCGCACATTAAACGCTTAAGAATGTACCTGACTAGTAAATATCTTAAAACCTATGGATTGCTATGTCTCCGAAAGAGAATCAAGCATGTGTACAGGGGCATAAACGCAGCAGTGATAGGATTGGAGAGGTTCGGTTAGCAAATGAAGACCCTTTGAAGTCATATTGCATGGTACCCATTCCACGGGTTTCAACTACCCAGGTTTAAGGTATTCTTCCTTCAGCTAAAACATGCATGTGGAACCTAGAGTATGATCAACCATGTGATCGGGAGACGTGTTCAAATATGTCTCAGTTTTCGTACCCTGGTACTTGGGTGCAACATTCCAGACGCTTTACTAACACTCTCCCCACTTGGAGAGTCAGCGCCTTTAACCTCCTCTTTGGCCCAGTTTGCAATTTCTGCGGAAGATGAACAGGAATAGCGAGAACCAATGAGAGACTAGCTGGAGGTGTCTGGATGGGCAAATTTAACTCTCATTTCCCACCAGGAAGAGGAAATAACCAAAGGCTCAGCGTGCCGTGCCAGAACCACATTAGGGCCTGAAGCCATCCTGTGGTGTTGCGGCTAGCTCAAAAGAAAGCGAGTTGAAGAAAGGAGCTCAGGGGCACTGTAATTCACAAACCTGCAGAGTTATAAATGACAGCTATCGTCCAAAAATATACTGAAGTAAGGCTGCCAAGAGGACTTGAAAGCGGGGCAGAATTGCAGGAAACCGATTTCAGGAGGTAGACTGGAATTGCATTGAAAGCATAGGAAAAGAGGCAGAACGTCCACAATGATGCACTTGGCCAAAAAGGGCGTATGCGTTTTTTCCTGAATATATTCAGGAAAAAACGCATACGCCCTTTTTGGCCAACCAAGCAAGCTTGCAAAGGAAATCTGCACTACAATGAAGTCTCACTTCCCCCCGGTCAAAAGGGCCATCTGAAAAAAGTGTAAAATCCAGAAAGGCAGGACAGACCATGGAGAACTGGGAGCCTTGTTATGCTGATGGGCGGGATGTAAATTGCCAACAGACACTCGGGAGAAGTGTATGGTGTTTCCTGAAACATCTAAAAAACAAAGCAACAGAGCCTAGGGCACTTCCACTTATGGTCCTATAGCTTAGGGAAATTAAAATCAAAAAGACACAGCCACCCCAAAGTTTGGAACGGCTCTGTTTACAAGAACCTCGTTTACAGTACAAGTTCAACATCGCAGAAAGTGAAAAATGGATAAAGAAGTTGTGGTATTTACTTACAAAGCAATATCACTCAGCAATGAAATCTATGTCATCAGGCCCTTAGCAGCACAATGAGTGGATTCAGGTATGATGATTCTAACTGAAATAAGTCACACAGAAAAAGAAACATCATAAGATATCAGTAATACACGGAATGTAAACTTGGCTACACAGGAACTGAATTCCAAAACAGAACAGGGTCTCAAATTTAGAAAACCAACTTATGCTTGCTTAAGGGTAAAGGTGAGTTGGGGTGCTGCATAAAACCAGAGACTGAAATGAGCACAGATAAAGTTCCTTAAGCCAAATATGGAATAGACAAGAGCTACTCCTTGCTCAACGAAATGGACTCAACACCGCACATTAAACGCTTAAGAATGTACCTGACTAGTAAATATCTTAAAACCTATGGATTGCTATGTCTCCGAAAGAGAATCAAGCATGTGTACAGGGGCATAAACGCAGCAGTGATAGGATTGGAGAGGTTCGGTTAGCAAATGAAGACCCTTTGAAGTCATATTGCATGGTACCCATTCCACGGGTTTCAACTACCCAGGTTTAAGGTATTCTTCCTTCAGCTAAAACATGCATGTGGAACCTAGAGTATGATCAACCATGTGATCGGGAGACGTGTTCAAATATGTCTCAGTTTTCGTACCCTGGTACTTGGGTGCAAAATTCCAGACGCTTTACTAACACTCTCCCCACTTGTTGAGTCAGCGCCTTTAACCTCCTCTTTGGCCCAGTTTGCAATTTCTGCGGAAGATGAACAGGAATAGCGAGAACCAATGAGAGACTAGCTGGAGGTGTCTGGATGGGCAAATTTAACTCTCATTTCCCACCAGGAAGAGGAAATAACCAAAGGCTCAGCGTGCCGTGCCAGAACCACATTAGGGCCTGAAGCCATCCTGTGGTGTTGCGGCTAGCTCAAAAGAAAGCGAGTTGAAGAAAGGAGCTCAGGGGCACTGTAATTCACAAACCTGCAGAGTTATAAATGACAGCTATCGTCCAAAAATATACTGAAGTAAGGCTGCCAAGAGGACTTGAAAGCGGGGCAGAATTGCAGGAAACCGATTTCAGGAGGTAGACTGGAATTGCATTGAAAGCATAGGAAAAGAGGCAGAACGTCCACAATGATGCACTTGGCCAAAAAGGGCGTATGCGTTTTTTCCTGAATATATTCAGGAAAAAACGCATACGCCCTTTTTGGCCAACCAAGCAAGCTTGCAAAGGAAATCTGCACTACAATGAAGTCTCAATTCCCCCCCGGTCAAAAGGGCCATCTGAAAAAAGTGTAAATTCCAGAAAGGCAGGACAGGCCATGGAGAACTGGGAGCCTTGTTATGCTGATGGGCAGGATGTAAATTGCCAACAGACACTCGGGAGAAGTGTATGGTGTTTCCAGAAACATCTAAAAAACAAAGCAACAGAGCCTAGGGCACTTCCACTTATGGTCCTATAGCTTAGGGAAATTAAAATCAAAAAGACACAGGCACCCCAAAGTTTGGAACGGCTCTGTTTACAAGAACCTCGTTTACAGTACAAGTTCAACATCGCAGAAAGTGAAAAATGGATAAAGAAGTTGTGGTATTTACTTACAAAGCAATATCACTCAGCAATGAAATCTATGTCATCAGGCCCTTAGCAGCACAATGAGTGGATTCAGGTATGATGATTCTAACTGAAATAAGTCACACAGAAAAAGGAACATCATAAGATATCACTAATACACAGAATGTAAACTTGGCTACACAGGAACTGAATTACAGAACAGAACAGGGTCTCAAATTTAGAAAACCAACTTATGCTTGCTTAAGGGTAAAGTTGAGTTGGGGTGCTGCATAAAACCAGAGATTGAAATGAGCACAGATAAAGTTCCTTAAGCCAAATATGGAATAGACAAGAGCTACTCCTTGCTCAACGAAATGGACTCAACACCCCATATTAAACGCCTAAGAATGTACCTGACTAGTAAGTATCTTAAAACCTATGGATTGCTATGTCTCCGAAAGAGAATCAAGCATGTGTACAGGGGCATAAACGCAGCAGTGATAGGATTGGAGAGGTTCGGTGAGCAAATGAAGACCCTTTGAAGTCATATTGCATGGTACCCATTCCACGGGTTTCAACTACCCAGGTTTAAGGTATTCTTCCTTCAGCTAAAACATGCATGTGGAACCTAGAGTATGATCAACCATGTGATCGCGAGACGTGTTCAAATATGTCTCAGTTTTCGTACCCTGGTACTCGGGTGCAACATTCCAGACGCTTTACTAACACTCTCCCGACTTCGAGAGTCAGTCCCTTTAACCTCCTGTTTGGCCCAGTTTGCAATTTCTGCGGAAGATGAACAGGAATAGTGAGAACCAATGAGAGACTAGCTGGAGGTGTCTGGACGGGCAAATTTAACTCTCATTTCCCACCAGGAAGAGGAAATAACCAAAGGCTCAGCGTGCCGTGCCAGAACCACATTAGGGCCTGAAGCCATCCTGCGGTGTTGCGGCCAGCTCAAATGAAAACGAGATGAAGAAAGGAGCTCAGGGGCACTGTAATTCACAAACCTGCAGAGTTATAAATGACAGCTATCGTCCAAAAATATACTGAAGTAAGGCTGCCAAGAGGACTTGAAAGCGGGGCAGAATTGCAGGAAACCGATTTCAGGAGGTAGACTGGAATTGCATTGAAAGCATAGGAAAAGAGGCAGAACGTCCACAATGATGCACTTGGCCAAAAAGGGCGTATGCGTTTTTTCCTGAATATATTCAGGAAAAAACGCATACGCCCTTTTTGGCCAACCAAGCAAGCTTGCAAAGGAAATCTGCACTACAATGAAGTCTCACTTCTCCTCGGACAAAAGGGCCATCTGAAAAAAGTGTAAAATCCAGAAACGCAGGACAGGCCTTGGAGAACTGGGAGCCTTGTTATGCTGATGGGCGGGATGTAAATTGCCAACAGACACTCGGGAGAAGTGTATGGTGTTTCCTGAAACATCTAAAAAACAAAGCAACAGAGCCTAGGGCACTTCCACTTATGGTCCTATAGTTTAGGGAAATTAAAATCAAAAAGACACAGCCACCCCAAAGTTTGGGATGGCTTTGTTTACAAGAACCTCATATACGGTACAAGTTCAATATCGCAGAAAGTGAAAAATGGATAAAGAAGTTGTGGTACTTATGTACAATGCAATATCACTCAGCAATGAAATCTATGTCATCAGGCCCTTAGCAGCACAATGAGTGGATTCAGGTATGATGATTCTAACTGAAATAAGTCACACAGAAAAAGAAACATCATAAGATATCAGTAATACACGGAATGTAAACTTGGCTACACAGGAACTGAATTCCAAAACAGAACAGGGTCTCAAATTTAGAAAACCAACTTATGCTTGCTTAAGGGTAAAGGTGAGTTGGGGTGCTGCATAAAACCAGAGACTGAAATGAGCACAGATAAAGTTCCTTAAGCCAAATATGGAATAGACAAGAGCTACTCCTTGCTCAACGAAATGGACTCAACACCGCACATTAAACGCTTAAGAATGTACCTGACTAGTAAATAACTTAAAACCTATGGATTGCTATGTCTCCGAAAGAGAATCAAGCATGTGTACAGGGGCATAAACGCAGCAGTGATAGGATTGGAGAGGTTCGGTTAGCAAATGAAGACCCTTTGAAGTCATATTGCATGGTACCCATTCCACGGGTTTCAACTACCCAGGTTTAAGGTATTCTTCCTTCAGCTAAAACATGCATGTGGAACCTAGAGTATGATCAACCATGTGATCGGGAGACGTGTTCAAATATGTCTCAGTTTTCGTACCCTGGTACTTGGGTGCAACATTCCAGACGCTTTACTAACACTCTCCCCACTTGGAGAGTCAGCGCCTTTAACCTCCTCTTTGGCCCAGTTTGCAATTTCTGCGGAAGATGAACAGGAATAGCGAGAACCAATGAGAGACTAGCTGGAGGTGTCTGGATGGGCAAATTTAACTCTCATTTCCCACCAGGAAGAGGAAATAACCAAAGGCTCAGCGTGCCGTGCCAGAACCACATTAGGGCCTGAAGCCATCCTGTGGTGTTGCGGCTAGCTCAAAAGAAAGCGAGTTGAAGAAAGGAGCTCAAGGGCACTGTAATTCACAAACCTGCAGAGTTATAAATGACAGCTATCGTCCAAAAATATACTGAAGTAAGGCTGCCAAGAGGACTTGAAAGCGGGGCAGAATTGCAGGAAACCGATTTCAGGAGGTAGACTGGAATTGCATTGAAAGCATAGGAAAAGAGGCAGAACGTCCACAATGATGCACTTGGCCAAAAAGGGCGTATGCGTTTTTTCCTGAATATATTCAGGAAAAAACGCATACGCCCTTTTTGGCCAACCAAGCAAGCTTGCAAAGGAAATCTGCACTACAATGAAGTCTCAATTCCCCCCCGGTCAAAAGGGCCATCTGAAAAAAGTGTAAATTCCAGAAAGGCAGGACAGGCCATGGAGAACTGGGAGCCTTGTTATGCTGTTGGGCAGGATGTAAATTGCCAACAGACACTCGGGAGAAGTGTATGGTGTTTCCAGAAACATCTAAAAAACAAAGCAACAGAGCCTAGGGCACTTCCACTTATGGTCCTATAGCTTAGGGAAATTAAAATCAAAAATACACAGGCACCCCAAAGTTTGGAACGGCTCTGTTTACAAGAACCTCGTTTACAGTACAAGTTCAACATCGCAGAAAGTGAAAAATGGATAAAGAAGTTGTGGTATTTACTTACAAAGCAATATCACTCAGCAATGAAATCTATGTCATCAGGCCCTTAGCAGCACAATGAGTGGATTCAGGTATGATGATTCTAACTGAAATAAGTCACACAGAAAAAGGAACATCATAAGATATCACTAATACACAGAATGTAAACTTGGCTACACAGGAACTGAATTACAGAACAGAACAGGGTCTCAAATTTAGAAAACCAACTTATGCTTGCTTAAGGGTAAAGTTGAGTTGGAGTGCTGCATAAAACCAGAGATTGAAATGAGCACAGATAAAGTTCCTTAAGCCAAATATGGAATAGACAAGAGCTACTCCTTGCTCAACGAAATGGACTCAACACCCCATATTAAACGCCTAAGAATGTACCTGACTAGTAAGTATCTTAAAACCTATGGATTGCTATGTCTCCGAAAGAGAATCAAGCATGTGTACAGGGGCATAAACGCAGCAGTGATAGGATTGGAGAGGTTCGGTGAGCAAATGAAGACCCTTTGAAGTCATATTGCATGGTACCCATTCCACGGGTTTCAACTACCCAGGTTTAAGGTATTCTTCCTTCAGCTAAAACATGCATGTGGAACCTAGAGTATGATCAACCATGTGATCGCGAGACGTGTTCAAATATGTCTCAGTTTTCGTACCCTGGTACTCGGGTGCAACATTCCAGACGCTTTACTAACACTCTCCCGACTTCGAGAGTCAGTCCCTTTAACCTCCTGTTTGGCCCAGTTTGCAATTTCTGCGGAAGATGAACAGGAATAGTGAGAACCAATGAGAGACTAGCTGGAGGTGTCTGGACGGGCAAATTTAACTCTCATTTCCCACCAGGAAGAGGAAATAACCAAAGGCTCAGCGTGCCGTGCCAGAACCACATTAGGGCCTGAAGCCATCCTGCGGTGTTGCGGCCAGCTCAAATGAAAACGAGATGAAGAAAGGAGCTCAGGGGCACTGTAATTCACAAACCTGCAGAGTTATAAATGACAGCTATCGTCCAAAAATATACTGAAGTAAGGCTGCCAAGAGGACTTGAAAGCGGGGCAGAATTGCAGGAAACCGATTTCAGGAGGTAGACTGGAATTGCATTGAAAGCATAGGAAAAGAGGCAGAACGTCCACAATGATGCACTTGGCCAAAAAGGGCGTATGCGTTTTTTCCTGAATATATTCAGGAAAAAACGCATACGCCCTTTTTGGCCAACCAAGCAAGCTTGCAAAGGAAATCTGCACTACAATGAAGTCTCACTTCTCCTCGGACAAAAGGGCCATCTGAAAAAAGTGTAAAATCCAGAAACGCAGGACAGGCCTTGGAGAACTGGGAGCCTTGTTATGCTGATGGGCGGGATGTAAATTGCCAACAGACACTCGGGAGAAGTGTATGGTGTTTCCTGAAACATCTAAAAAACAAAGCAACAGAGCCTAGGGCACTTCCACTTATGGTCCTATAGTTTAGGGAAATTAAAATCAAAAAGACACAGCCACCCCAAAGTTTGGGATGGCTTTGTTTACAAGAACCTCATATACGGTACAAGTTCAATATCGCAGAAAGTGAAAAATGGATAAAGAAGTTGTGGTACTTATGTACAATGCAATATCACTCAGCAATGAAATCTATGTCATCAGGCCCGTAGCAGCATAATGAGTGGATTAAGTACGATGAATCTAACTGAAATAAGTCACACAGAGAAAGAAACATCATAAGATATCAGTAATACAC
Organism: Grampus griseus; assembly: GCF_964374135.1. Classification (NCBI taxonomy): domain Eukaryota; kingdom Metazoa; phylum Chordata; class Mammalia; order Artiodactyla; family Delphinidae; genus Grampus; species Grampus griseus. The sequence continues at coordinate 14,792 of NW_028133362.1, read as the reverse complement.
GGAATGTAAACTTGGCTACAGAGGAACTGAATTCCAAAACAGAACAGGGTCTCAAATTTAGAAAACCAACTTATGCTTGCTTAAGGGGAAAGGTGAGTTGGGGTGCTGCATAAAACCAGAGATTGAAATGAGCACAGATAAAGTTCTATAAGCCAAATATGGAATAGACAAGAGCTACTCCTTGCTCAACGAAATGGACTCAACACCCCATATTCAACGCCTAGGAATATACCTGCCTAGTAAGAATCATAAAAGCTATGGATTTATATATCTCTGTAAGAGAATCAAGAGTGTGTACAGCGGCATTAAAGCAGTGAAAATCAGCTAAATCCCATATTAAAAATAAATTTCTTAAACAAAACACAATGACAGTGAAATAGAGAGCAATACTTAAGTAATTCATTCAAGGCTTCTGAGGCAACCTGCATTTACCATATCTACACCCAGAGCTGGGTGACACATAAGGCTGAACACTTGGGGCTCATAAGATTGGTGAGGTTCGGTGAGCAAATGCAGACCCTTTGAAGTCATATTGCATGGTACCCATTCCACGGGTTTCAACTACCCAGGTTTAAGGTATTCTTCCTTCAGCTAAAACATGCATGTGGAACCTAGAGTATGATCAACCATGTGATCGGGAGACGTGTTCAAATATGTCTCAGTTTTCGTACCCTGGTACTCGGGTGCAACATTCCAGACGCTTTACTAACACTCTCCCCACTTGGAGAGTCAGTCCCTTTAACCTCCTGTTTGGCCCAGTTTGCAATTTCTGCGGAAGATGAACAGGAATAGCGAGAACCAATGAGAGACTAGCTGGAGGTGTCTGGACGGGCAAATTTAACTCTCATTTCCCACCAGGAAGAGGAATTAACCAAAGGCTCAGCGTGCCGTGCCGGAACCAGATTAGGGCCTGAAACCATCCTGCGGTGTTGCGGCCAGGTCACAAGAAAGCGAATTGAAGAAAGGAGCTCAGGGGCACTGTAATTCACAAACCTGCAGAGTTATAAATGACAGCTATCGTCCAAAAATATACTGAAGTAAGGCTGCCAAGAGGACTTGAAAGCGGGGCAGAATTGCAGGAAACCGATTTCAGGAGGTAGACTGGAATTGCATTGAAAGCATAGGAAAAGAGGCAGAACGTCCACAATGATGCACTTGGCCAAAAAGGGCGTATGCGTTTTTTCCTGAATATATTCAGGAAAAAACGCATACGCCCTTTTTGGCCAACCAAGCAAGCTTGCAAAGGAAATCTGCACTACAATGAAGTCTCACATCCCCCCGGTCAAAAGGGCCATCTGAAAAAAGTGTAAAATCCAGAAAGGCAGGACAGGCCATGGAGAACTGGGAGCCTTGTTATGCTGATGGGCGGGATGTAAATTGCCAACAGCCACTTGGGAGAAGTGTATGGTGTTTCCTGAAACATCTAGAAAACAAAGCAACAGAGCCTAGGGCACTTCCACTTATGGTCCTATAGCTTAGGGAAATTAAAATCAAAAAGACACAGCCACCCCAAAGTTTGGGACTCCTCTGTTTACAAGAACCTCGTTTACCGTACAAGTTCAATATCACAGAAAGAGTAAAATGGATAAAGAACTTGTGGTACTTACGTACAATGCAGTATCACTCAGCAATGAAATCTATGTCATCAGGCCCGTAGCAGCATAATGAGTGGATCCAGGTACGATGATTCTAACTGAAATAAGTCACACAGAAATAGAAACATCATAAGATATCACTAATACACGGAATGTAAACTTGGCTACACAGGAACTGAATTCCAAAACAGAACAGGGTCTCAAATTTAGAAAACCAACTTATGCTTGCTTAAGGGGAAAGGTGAGTTGGGGTGCTGCATAAAACCAGAGATTGAAATGAGCACAGATAAAGTTCCTTAAGCCAAATATGGAATAGACAAGAGCTACTCCTTGCTCAACGAAATGGACTCAACACCCCATATTAAACGCCTAAGAATGTACCTGACTAGTAAGTATCTTAAAACCTATGGATTGCTATGTCTCCGAAAGAGAATCAAGCGTGTGTACAGGGGCATAAACGCAGCAGTGATAGGATTGGAGAGGTTCGGTGAGCAAATGAAGACCCTTTGAAGTCATATTGCATGGTACCCATTCCACGGGTTTCAACTACCCAGGTTTAAGGTATACTTCCTTCAGCTAAAACATGCATGTGGAACCTAGAGTATGATCAACCATGTGATCGCGAGACGTGTTCAAATATGTCTCAGTTTTCGTACCCTGGTACTCGGGTGCAACATTCCAGACGCTTTACTAACACTCTCCCGACTTCGAGAGTCAGTCCCTTTAACCTCCTGTTTGGCCCAGTTTGCAATTTCTGCGGAAGATGAACAGGAATAGTGAGAACCAATGACAGACTAGCTGGAGGTGTCTGGACGGGCAAATTTAACTCTCATTTCCCACCAGGAAGAGGAAATAACCAAAGGCTCAGTGTGCCGTGCCAGAACCACATTAGGGCCTGAAGCCATCCTGCGGTGTTGCGGCCAGCTCAAATGAAAACGAGATGAAGAAAGGAGCTCAGGGGCACTGTAATTCACAAACCTGCAGAGTTATAAATGACAGCTATCGTCCAAAAATATACTGAAGTAAGGCTGCCAAGAGGACTTGAAAGCGGGGCAGAAATGCAGGAAACCGATTTCAGGAGGTAGACTGGAATTGCATTGAAAGCATAGGAAAAGAGGCAGAACGTCCACAATGATGCACTTGGCCAAAAAGGGCGTATGCGTTTTTTCCTGAATATATTCAGGAAAAAACGCATACGCCCTTTTTGGCCAACCAAGCAAGCTTGCAAAGGAAATCTGCACTACAATGAAGTCTCACATCCCCCCGGTCAAAAGGGCCATCTGAAAAAAGTGTAAAATCCAGAAAGGCAGGACAGGCCATGGAGAACTGGGAGCCTTGTTATGCTGATGGGCGGGATGTAAATTGCCAACAGCCACTTGGGAGAAGTGTATGGTGTTTCCTGAAACATCTAGAAAACAAAGCAACAGAGCCTAGGGCACTTCCACTTATGGTCCTATAGCTTAGGGAAATTAAAATCAAAAAGACACAGCCACCCCAAAGTTTGGAACGGCTCTGTTTACAAGAACCTCGTTTACAGTACAAGTTCAACATCGCAGAAAGTGAAAAATGGATAAAGAAGTTGTGGTATTTACTTACAAAGCAATATCACTCAGCAATGAAATCTATGTCATCAGGCCCTTAGCAGCACAATGAGTGGATTCAGGTATGATGATTCTAACTGAAATAAGTCACACAGAAAAAGAAACATCATAAGATATCAGTAATACACGGAATGTAAACTTGGCTACACAGGAACTGAATTACAGAACAGAACAGGGTCTCAAATTTAGAAAACCAACTTATGCTTGCTTAAGGGTAAAGGTGAGTTGGGGTGCTGCATAAAACCAGAGATTGAAATGAGCACAGATAAAGTTCCTTAAGCCAAATATGGAATAGACAAGAGCTACTCCTTGCTCAACGAAATGGACTCAACACCGCATATTAAACGCCTAAGAATGTACCTGACTAGTAAGTATCTTAAAACCTATGGATTGCTATGTCCAAAAGAGAATCAAGCATGTGTACAGGGGCATAAACGCAGCAGTGATAGGATTGGAGAGGTTCGGTTAGCAAATGAAGACCCTTTGAAGTCATATTGCATGGTACCCATTCCACGGGTTTCAACTACCCAGGTTTAAGGTATTCTTCCTTCAGCTAAAACATGCATGTGGAACCTAGAGTATGATCAACCATGTGATCGGGAGACGTGTTCAAATATGTCTCAGTTTTCGTACCCTGGTACTTGGGTGCAACATTCCAGACGCTTTACTAACACTCTCCCCACTTGGAGAGTCAGCGCCTTTAACCTCCTCTTTGGCCCAGTTTGCAATTTCTGCGGAGGATGAACAGGAATAGCGAGAACCAATGAGAGACTAGCTGGAGGTGTCTGGATGGGCAAATTTAACTCTCATTTCCCACCAGGAAGAGGAAATAACCAAAGGCTCAGCGTGCCGTGCCAGAACCACATTAGGGCCTGAAGCCATCCTGTGGTGTTGCGGCTAGCTCAAAAGAAAGCGAGTTGAAGAAAGGAGCTCAGGGGCACTGTAATTCACAAACCTGCAGAGTTATAAATGACAGCTATCGTCCAAAAATATACTGAAGTAAGGCTGCCAAGAGGACTTGAAAGCAGTGCAGAATTGCAGGAAACCGATTTCAGGAGGTAGACTGGAATTGCATTGAAAGCATAGGAAAAGAGGCAGAACGTCCACAATGATGCACTTGGCCAAAAAGGGCGTATGCGTTTTTTCCTGAATATATTCAGGAAAAAACGCATACGCCCTTTTTGGCCAACCAAGCAAGCTTGCAAAGGAAATCTGCACTACAATGAAGTCTCACTTCCCCCCGGTCAAAAGGGCCATCTGAAAAAAGTGTAAAATCCAGAAAGGCAGGACAGACCATGGAGAACTGGGAGCCTTGTTATGCTGATGGGCGGGATGTAAATTGCCAACAGACACTCGGGAGAAGTGTATGGTGTTTCCTGAAACATCTAAAAAACAAAGCAACAGAGCCTAGGGCACTTCCACTTATGGTCCTATAGCTTAGGGAAATTAAAATCAAAAAGACACAGCCACCCCAAAGTTTGGAACGGCTCTGTTTACAAGAACCTCGTTTACAGTACAAGTTCAACATCGCAGAAAGTGAAAAATGGATAAAGAAGTTGTGGTATTTACTTACAAAGCAATATCACTCAGCAATGAAATCTATGTCATCAGGCCCTTAGCAGCACAATGAGTGGATTCAGGTATGATGATTCTAACTGAAATAAGTCACACAGAAAAAGAAACATCATAAGATATCAGTAATACACGGAATGTAAACTTGGCTACACAGGAACTGAATTCCAAAACAGAACAGGGTCTCAAATGTAGAAAACCAACTTATGCTTGCTTAAGGGTAAAGGTGAGTTGGGGTGCTGCATAAAACCAGAGACTGAAATGAGCACAGATAAAGTTCCTTAAGCCAAATATGGAATAGACAAGAGCTACTCCTTGCTCAACGAAATGGACTCAACACCGCACATTAAACGCTTAAGAATGTACCTGACTAGTAAATATCTTAAAACCTATGGATTGCTATGTCTCCGAAAGAGAATCAAGCATGTGTACAGGGGCATAAACGCAGCAGTGATAGGATTGGAGAGGTTCGGTTAGCAAATGAAGACCCTTTGAAGTCATATTGCATGGTACCCATTCCACGGGTTTCAACTACCCAGGTTTAAGGTATTCTTCCTTCAGCTAAAACATGCATGTGGAACCTAGAGTATGATCAACCATGTGATCGGGAGACGTGTTCAAATATGTCTCAGTTTTCGTACCCTGGTACTTGGGTGCAACATTCCAGACGCTTTACTAACACTCTCCCCACTTGGAGAGTCAGCGCCTTTAACCTCCTCTTTGGCCCAGTTTGCAATTTCTGCGGAAGATGAACAGGAATAGCGAGAACCAATGAGAGACTAGCTGGAGGTGTCTGGATGGGCAAATTTAACTCTCATTTCCCACCAGGAAGAGGAAATAACCAAAGGCTCAGCGTGCCGTGCCAGAACCACATTAGGGCCTGAAGCCATCCTGTGGTGTTGCGGCTAGCTCAAAAGAAAGCGAGTTGAAGAAAGGAGCTCAGGGGCACTGTAATTCACAAACCTGCAGAGTTATAAATGACAGCTATCGTCCAAAAATATACTGAAGTAAGGCTGCCAAGAGGACTTGAAAGCGGGGCAGAATTGCAGGAAACCGATTTCAGGAGGTAGACTGGAATTGCATTGAAAGCATAGGAAAAGAGGCAGAACGTCCACAATGATGCACTTGGCCAAAAAGGGCGTATGCGTTTTTTCCTGAATATATTCAGGAAAAAACGCATACGCCCTTTTTGGCCAACCAAGCAAGCTTGCAAAGGAAATCTGCACTACAATGAAGTCTCAATTCCCCCCCGGTCAAAAGGGCCATCTGAAAAAAGTGTAAATTCCAGAAAGGCAGGACAGGCCATGGAGAACTGGGAGCCTTGTTATGCTGATGGGCAGGATGTAAATTGCCAACAGACACTCGGGAGAAGTGTATGGTGTTTCCAGAAACATCTAAAAAACAAAGCAACAGAGCCTAGGGCACTTCCACTTATGGTCCTATAGCTTAGGGAAATTAAAATCAAAAAGACACAGGCACCCCAAAGTTTGGAACGGCTCTGTTTACAAGAACCTCGTTTACAGTACAAGTTCAACATCGCAGAAAGTGAAAAATGGATAAAGAAGTTGTGGTATTTACTTACAAAGCAATATCACTCAGCAATGAAATCTATGTCATCAGGCCCTTAGCAGCACAATGAGTGGATTCAGGTATGATGATTCTAACTGAAATAAGTCACACAGAAAAAGGAACATCATAAGATATCACTAATACACAGAATGTAAACTTGGCTACACAGGAACTGAATTACAGAACAGAACAGGGTCTCAAATTTAGAAAACCAACTTATGCTTGCTTAAGGGTAAAGTTGAGTTGGGGTGCTGCATAAAACCAGAGATTGAAATGAGCACAGATAAAGTTCCTTAAGCCAAATATGGAATAGACAAGAGCTACTCCTTGCTCAACGAAATGGACTCAACACCCCATATTAAACGCCTAAGAATGTACCTGACTAGTAAGTATCTTAAAACCTATGGATTGCTATGTCTCCGAAAGAGAATCAAGCATGTGTACAGGGGCATAAACGCAGCAGTGATAGGATTGGAGAGGTTCGGTGAGCAAATGAAGACCCTTTGAAGTCATATTGCATGGTACCCATTCCACGGGTTTCAACTACCCAGGTTTAAGGTATTCTTCCTTCAGCTAAAACATGCATGTGGAACCTAGAGTATGATCAACCATGTGATCGCGAGACGTGTTCAAATATGTCTCAGTTTTCGTACCCTGGTACTCGGGTGCAACATTCCAGACGCTTTACTAACACTCTCCCGACTTCGAGAGTCAGTCCCTTTAACCTCCTGTTTGGCCCAGTTTGCAATTTCTGCGGAAGATGAACAGGAATAGTGAGAACCAATGAGAGACTAGCTGGAGGTGTCTGGACGGGCAAATTTAACTCTCATTTCCCACCAGGAAGAGGAAATAACCAAAGGCTCAGTGTGCCGTGCCAGAACCACATTAGGGCCTGAAGCCATCCTGCGGTGTTGCGGCCAGCTCAAATGAAAACGAGATGAAGAAAGGAGCTCAGGGGCACTGTAATTCACAAACCTGCAGAGTTATAAATGACAGCTATCGTCCAAAAATATACTGAAGTAAGGCTGCCAAGAGGACTTGAAAGCGGGGCAGAATTGCAGGAAACCGATTTCAGGAGGTAGACTGGAATTGCATTGAAAGCATAGGAAAAGAGGCAGAACGTCCACAATGATGCACTTGGCCAAAAAGGGCGTATGCGTTTTTTCCTGAATATATTCAGGAAAAAACGCATACGCCCTTTTTGGCCAACCAAGCAAGCTTGCAAAGGAAATCTGCACTACAATGAAGTCTCACTTCTCCTCGGACAAAAGGGCCATCTTAAAAAAGTGTAAAATCCAGAAACGCAGGACAGGCCTTGGAGAACTGGGAGCCTTGTTATGCTGATGGGCGGGATGTAAATTGCCAACAGACACTCGGGAGAAGTGTATGGTGTTTCCTGAAACATCTAAAAAACAAAGCAACAGAGCCTAGGGCACTTCCACTTATGGTCCTATAGTTTAGGGAAATTAAAATCAAAAAGACACAGCCACCCCAAAGTTTGGGATGGCTTTGTTTACAAGAACCTCATATACGGTACAAGTTCAATATCGCAGAAAGTGAAAAATGGATAAAGAAGTTGTGGTACTTATGTACAATGCAATATCACTCAGCAATGAAATCTATGTCATCAGGCCCGTAGCAGCATAATGAGTGGATTAAGTACGATGAATCTAACTGAAATAAGTCACACAGAGAAAGAAACATCATAAGATATCAGTAATACACGGAATGTAAACTTGGCTACAGAGGAACTGAATTCCAAAACAGAACAGGGTCTCAAATTTAGAAAACCAACTTATGCTTGCTTAAGGGGAAAGGTGAGTTGGGGTGCTGCATAAAACCAGAGATTGAAATGAGCACAGATAAAGTTCTATAAGCCAAATATGGAATAGACAAGAGCTACTCCTTGCTCAACGAAATGGACTCAACACCCCATATTCATCGCCTAGGAATATACCTGCCTAGTAAGAATCATAAAAGCTATGGAATTGTATATCTCTGTAAGAGAATCAAGAGTGTGTACAGCGGCATTAAAGCAGTGAAAATCAGCTAAATCCCATATTAAAAATAAATTTCTTAAACAAAACACAATGACAGTGAAATAGAGAGCAATACTTAAGTAATTCATTCAAGGCTTCTGAGGCAACCTGCATTTACCATATCTACACCCAGAGCTGGGTGACACATAAGGCTGAACACTTGGGGCTCATAAGATTGGTGAGGTTCGGTGAGCAAATGCAGACCCTTTGAAGTCATATTGCATGGTACCCATTCCACGGGTTTCAACTACCCAGGTTTAAGGTATTCTTCCTTCAGCTAAAACATGCATGTGGAACCTAGAGTATGATCAACCATGTGATCGGGAGACGTGTTCAAATATGTCTCAGTTTTCGTACCCTGGTACTCGGGTGCAACATTCCAGACGCTTTACTAACACTCTCCCCACTTGGAGAGTCAGTCCCTTTAACCTCCTGTTTGGCCCAGTTTGCAATTTCTGCGGAAGATGAACAGGAATAGCGAGAACCAATGAGAGACTAGCTGGAGGTGTCTGGACGGGCAAATTTAACTCTCATTTCCCACCAGGAAGAGGAATTAACCAAAGGCTCAGCGTGCCGTGCCGGAACCAGATTAGGGCCTGAAACCATCCTGCGGTGTTGCGGCCAGGTCACAAGAAAGCGAATTGAAGAAAGGAGCTCAGGGGCACTGTAATTCACAAACCTGCAGAGTTATAAATGACAGCTATCGTCCAAAAATATACTGAAGTAAGGCTGCCAAGAGGACTTGAAAGCGGGGCAGAATTGCAGGAAACCGATTTCAGGAGGTAGACTGGAATTGCATTGAAAGCATAGGAAAAGAGGCAGAACGTCCACAATGATGCACTTGGCCAAAAAGGGCGTATGCGTTTTTTCCTGAATATATTCAGGAAAAAACGCATACGCCCTTTTTGGCCAACCAAGCAAGCTTGCAAAGGAAATCTGCACTACAATGAAGTCTCACTTCCCCCCGGTCAAAAGGGCCATCTGAAAAAAGTGTAAAATCCAGAAAGGCAGGACAGGCCATGGAGAACTGGGAGCCTTGTTATGCTGATGGGCGGGATGTAAATTGCCAACAGCCACTTGGGAGAAGTGTATGGTGTTTCCTGAAACATCTAGAAAACAAAGCAACAGAGCCTAGGGCACTTCCACTTATGGTCCTATAGCTTAGGGAAATTAAAATCAAAAAGACACAGCCACCCCAAAGTTTGGAACGGCTCTGTTTACAAGAACCTCGTTTACAGTACAAGTTCAACATCGCAGAAAGTGAAAAATGGATAAAGAAGTTGTGGTATTTACTTACAAAGCAATATCACTCAGCAATGAAATCTATGTCATCAGGCCCTTAGCAGCACAATGAGTGGATTCAGGTATGATGATTCTAACTGAAATAAGTCACACAGAAAAAGAAACATCATAAGATATCAGTAATACACGGAATGTAAACTTGGCTACACAGGAACTGAATTACAGAACAGAACAGGGTCTCAAATTTAGAAAACCAACTTATGCTTGCTTAAGGGTAAAGGTGAGTTGGGGTGCTGCATAAAACCAGAGATTGAAATGAGCACAGATAAAGTTCCTTAAGCCAAATATGGAATAGACAAGAGCTACTCCTTGCTCAACGAAATGGACTCAACACCGCATATTAAACGCCTAAGAATGTACCTGACTAGTAAGTATCTTAAAACCTATGGATTGCTATGTCCAAAAGAGAATCAAGCATGTGTACAGGGGCATAAACGCAGCAGTGATAGGATTGGAGAGGTTCGGTGAGCAAATGAAGACCCTTTGAAGTCATATTGCATGGTACCCATTCCACGGGTTTCAACTACCCAGGTTTAAGGTATTCTTCCTTCAGCTAAAACATGCATGTGGAACCTAGAGTATGATCAACCATGTGATCGGGAGACGTGTTCAAATATGTCTCAGTTTTCGTACCCTGGTACTTGGGTGCAACATTCCAGACGCTTTACTAACACTCTCCCCACTTGGAGAGTCAGCGCCTTTAACCTCCTCTTTGGCCCAGTTTGCAATTTCTGCGGAGGATGAACAGGAATAGCGAGAACCAATGAGAGACTAGCTGGAGGTGTCTGGATGGGCAAATTTAACTCTCATTTCCCACCAGGAAGAGGAAATAACCAAAGGCTCAGCGTGCCGTGCCAGAACCACATTAGGGCCTGAAGCCATCCTGTGGTGTTGCGGCTAGCTCAAAAGAAAGCGAGTTGAAGAAAGGAGCTCAGGGGCACTGTAATTCACAAACCTGCAGAGTTATAAATGACAGCTATCGTCCAAAAATATACTGAAGTAAGGCTGCCAAGAGGACTTGAAAGCAGTGCAGAATTGCAGGAAACCGATTTCAGGAGGTAGACTGGAATTGCATTGAAAGCATAGGAAAAGAGGCAGAACGTCCACAATGATGCACTTGGCCAAAAAGGGCGTATGCGTTTTTTCCTGAATATATTCAGGAAAAAACGCATACGCCCTTTTTGGCCAACCAAGCAAGCTTGCAAAGGAAATCTGCACTACAATGAAGTCTCACTTCCCCCCGGTCAAAAGGGCCATCTGAAAAAAGTGTAAAATCCAGAAAGGCAGGACAGACCATGGAGAACTGGGAGCCTTGTTATGCTGATGGGCGGGATGTAAATTGCCAACAGACACTCGGGAGAAGTGTATGGTGTTTCCTGAAACATCTAAAAAACAAAGCAACAGAGCCTAGGGCACTTCCACTTATGGTCCTATAGCTTAGGGAAATTAAAATCAAAAAGACACAGCCACCCCAAAGTTTGGAACGGCTCTGTTTACAAGAACCTCGTTTACAGTACAAGTTCAACATCGCAGAAAGTGAAAAATGGATAAAGAAGTTGTGGTATTTACTTACAAAGCAATATCACTCAGCAATGAAATCTATGTCATCAGGCCCTTAGCAGCACAATGAGTGGATTCAGGTATGATGATTCTAACTGAAATAAGTCACACAGAAAAAGAAACATCATAAGATATCAGTAATACACGGAATGTAAACTTGGCTACACAGGAACTGAATTCCAAAACAGAACAGGGTCTCAAATTTAGAAAACCAACTTATGCTTGCTTAAGGGTAAAGGTGAGTTGGGGTGCTGCATAAAACCAGAGACTGAAATGAGCACAGATAAAGTTCCTTAAGCCAAATATGGAATAGACAAGAGCTACTCCTTGCTCAACGAAATGGACTCAACACCGCACATTAAACGCTTAAGAATGTACCTGACTAGTAAATATCTTAAAACCTATGGATTGCTATGTCTCCGAAAGAGAATCAAGCATGTGTACAGGGGCATAAACGCAGCAGTGATAGGATTGGAGAGGTTCGGTTAGCAAATGAAGACCCTTTGAAGTCATATTGCATGGTACCCATTCCACGGGTTTCAACTACCCAGGTTTAAGGTATTCTTCCTTCAGCTAAAACATGCATGTGGAACCTAGAGTATGATCAACCATGTGATCGGGAGACGTGTTCAAATATGTCTCAGTTTTCGTACCCTGGTACTTGGGTGCAACATTCCAGACGCTTTACTAACACTCTCCCCACTTGGAGAGTCAGCGCCTTTAACCTCCTCTTTGGCCCAGTTTGCAATTTCTGCGGAAGATGAACAGGAATAGCGAGAACCAATGAGAGACTAGCTGGAGGTGTCTGGATGGGCAAATTTAACTCTCATTTCCCACCAGGAAGAGGAAATAACCAAAGGCTCAGCGTGCCGTGCCAGAACCACATTAGGGCCTGAAGCCATCCTGTGGTGTTGCGGCTAGCTCAAAAGAAAGCGAGTTGAAGAAAGGAGCTCAGGGGCACTGTAATTCACAAACCTGCAGAGTTATAAATGACAGCTATCGTCCAAAAATATACTGAAGTAAGGCTGCCAAGAGGACTTGAAAGCGGGGCAGAATTGCAGGAAACCGATTTCAGGAGGTAGACTGGAATTGCATTGAAAGCATAGGAAAAGAGGCAGAACGTCCACAATGATGCACTTGGCCAAAAAGGGCGTATGCGTTTTTTCCTGAATATATTCAGGAAAAAACGCATACGCCCTTTTTGGCCAACCAAGCAAGCTTGCAAAGGAAATCTGCACTACAATGAAGTCTCAATTCCCCCCCGGTCAAAAGGGCCATCTGAAAAAAGTGTAAATTCCAGAAAGGCAGGACAGGCCATGGAGAACTGGGAGCCTTGTTATGCTGATGGGCAGGATGTAAATTGCCAACAGACACTCGGGAGAAGTGTATGGTGTTTCCAGAAACATCTAAAAAACAAAGCAACAGAGCCTAGGGCACTTCCACTTATGGTCCTATAGCTTAGGGAAATTAAAATCAAAAAGACACAGGCACCCCAAAGTTTGGAATGGCTCTGTTTACAAGAACCTCGTTTACAGTACAAGTTCAACATCGCAGAAAGTGAAAAATGGATAAAGAAGTTGTGGTATTTACTTACAAAGCAATATCACTCAGCAATGAAATCTATGTCATCAGGCCCTTAGCAGCACAATGAGTGGATTCAGGTATGATGATTCTAACTGAAATAAGTCACACAGAAAAAGGAACATCATAAGATATCACTAATACACAGAATGTAAACTTGGCTACACAGGAACTGAATTACAGAACAGAACAGGGTCTCAAATTTAGAAAACCAACTTATGCTTGCTTAAGGGTAAAGTTGAGTTGGGGTGCTGCATAAAACCAGAGATTGAAATGAGCACAGATAAAGTTCCTTAAGCCAAATATGGAATAGACAAGAGCTACTCCTTGCTCAACGAAATGGACTCAACACCCCATATTAAACGCCTAAGAATGTACCTGACTAGTAAGTATCTTAAAACCTATGGATTGCTATGTCTCCGAAAGAGAATCAAGCATGTGTACAGGGGCATAAACGCAGCAGTGATAGGATTGGAGAGGTTCGGTGAGCAAATGAAGACCCTTTGAAGTCATATTGCATGGTACCCATTCCACGGGTTTCAACTACCCAGGTTTAAGGTATTCTTCCTTCAGCTAAAACATGCATGTGGAACCTAGAGTATGATCAACCATGTGATCGCGAGACGTGTTCAAATATGTCTCAGTTTTCGTACCCTTGTACTCGGGTGCAACATTCCAGACGCTTTACTAACACTCTCCCGACTTCGAGAGTCAGTCCCTTTAACCTCCTGTTTGGCCCAGTTTGCAATTTCTGCGGAAGATGAACAGGAATAGTGAGAACCAATGAGAGACTAGCTGGAGGTGTCTGGACGGGCAAATTTAACTCTCATTTCCCACCAGGAAGAGGAAATAACCAAAGGCTCAGCGTGCCGTGCCAGAACCACATTAGGGCCTGAAGCCATCCTGCGGTGTTGCGGCCAGCTCAAATGAAAACGAGATGAAGAAAGGAGCTCAGGGGCACTGTAATTCACAAACCTGCAGAGTTATAAATGACAGCTATCGTCCAAAAATATACTGAAGTAAGGCTGCCAAGAGGACTTGAAAGCGGGGCAGAATTGCAGGAAACCGATTTCAGGAGGTAGACTGGAATTGCATTGAAAGCATAGGAAAAGAGGCAGAACGTCCACAATGATGCACTTGGCCAAAAAGGGCGTATGCGTTTTTTCCTGAATATATTCAGGAAAAAACGCATACGCCCTTTTTGGCCAACCAAGCAAGCTTGCAAAGGAAATCTGCACTACAATGAAGTCTCACTTCTCCTCGGACAAAAGGGCCATCTGAAAAAAGTGTAAAATCCAGAAACGCAGGACAGGCCTTGGAGAACTGGGAGCCTTGTTATGCTGATGGGCGGGATGTAAATTGCCAACAGACACTCGGGAGAAGTGTATGGTGTTTCCTGAAACATCTAAAAAACAAAGCAACAGAGCCTAGGGCACTTCCACTTATGGTCCTATAGTTTAGGGAAATTAAAATCAAAAAGACACAGCCACCCCAAAGTTTGGGATGGCTTTGTTTACAAGAACCTCATATACGGTACAAGTTCAATATCGCAGAAAGTGAAAAATGGATAAAGAAGTTGTGGTACTTATGTACAATGCAATATCACTCAGCAATGAAATCTATGTCATCAGGCCCGTAGCAGCATAATGAGTGGATTAAGTACGATGAATCTAACTGAAATAAGTCACACAGAGAAAGAAACATCATAAGATATCAGTAATACACGGAATGTAAACTTGGCTACAGAGGAACTGAATTCCAAAACAGAACAGGGTCTCAAATTTAGAAAACCAACTTATGCTTGCTTAAGGGGAAAGGTGAGTTGGGGTGCTGCATAAAACCAGAGATTGAAATGAGCACAGATAAAGTTCTATAAGCCAAATATGGAATAGACAAGAGCTACTCCTTGCTCAACGAAATGGACTCAACACCCCATATTCATCGCCTAGGAATATACCTGCCTAGTAAGAATC